>NC_070615.1:18987500-19612500 GCF_027172205.1 Podarcis raffonei | reverse complement strand
AGGGCACCAGGTTGAGGAAGGCTGTTCTATAGGCTCACCCCACCCTCAATTTCTCCTCCTGAATGCTAGTCTTAAGTAGGAGACTTTCTAAACTTTAATTCAGGGGTTGCAGCACCCACCGTGCACTTCAGCAAGAAGTTCCTTGAGTCCATTTTAAAGCTGCTCACATACAAAGTCCTTTAAACTCTCCACCCTATTTGTGAACAGATAAATTTTAGGGGAAAATTCATCTGATTACTCCAAGAGGGGTAGGGGGTTGAGAAATACCCCCAAGAGTCTCTCAGCAGCGAGACATAGCTTCTGTCTTCTCTTAAGAGAGTCTTTTCTTTCTGCCATAACTCGTAGCAGCAGCAACTGTGTTGGCTGACTGGGTCCATTTTGCATAATCCAAAATGCCACGGACCCAACATCATTCTGAGAAATTGGACGGTGGGGGAGGCATACCAGCTACCACTAGAAATGGTGGACACATTTGGATAAAACTCTGCAAAGTGTCAAATTTTTCTTAGGTGGTTTGTGTGGAACGAAAATAAAAAATCTCCTCAGAAAAATGTATTCCAAAATATTCCCGCTCAGCTTAGTCCACTTGCTCTTTCTTTCTCTCTGCGTTATAACTGCACATACACACATTGATAAAAGCACAATGAAAAAGCACATGGCAGCATGACACAGACTATTACATTAGGGTTGTGTTTGTTTAGTATTTTATCAGTGCATCTATGCAAAATGGAGGAAAGAGAGGAGGGCACTGAAGGGATGACACGTGGTAAGAAGCAGCACATGGAAACTACAGAAAATCTGGGAATTAAATATACGGGGAAAGTCTTACATGGATGATGCCTAATGCATCACCCCCCCTTTTTTTAAAAAGGCCAGGCAATTTAGAAAGCCAGAATCTAGTTGGGGGGAAGGGGTTTCACGTGAAAAGGGATGCTGGACTAAACCCTGTTCTGAACGAACCATTGGCATACTCTATTTGCATTTCTGCTTTGGGTTCAAATTACAGTGGTACCTCAGGTTACATACACTTCAGGTTCCATATGGTTCAGGTTACAGACTCCACTAACCCAGAAATAGTACCTCGGGTTAAGAACTTTGCTTCAGGATGAGAACAGCAATTGTGCTCTGGCAGTGCGGCGGTGGCAGGAGGCCCCATTAGCTAAAGTGGTGCTTCAGGTTAAGAACAGTTTCAGGTTAAGAACGGACCTCCAGAATGAATTAAATACTTAATCCAAGGTACCACTGTACTTTGTTCTTGTGGCTGAGTTTAGTTTAAGGGAGGTTTCAGTGATGCTCAGATTCCTACAAATGTTCTGTGTTGTCTTGGCTGAGATATATCAAAACAAACTACTCTCAGAGGCGGAGCTAGCTGCTTCGGCACCCAGAGCGGCGCACATGCTGTGCACCCAGGGGCGGGGCCATGGAGGCAGGGTGAACATCCCAGGGGGGCACCACGGCAAACGTCCCAGGGGGCAAGATGCCCTTGGGGGTGGAGTGAGCTGTGTTACAAAAAAGGAGCAATGCAGCAGCGAGCTCCAGATGGCTGGAAAGCCAAACAGGATGTTGATGTTTGGGATTGTACTGTGGGAACAAAGGAACAGTCTATTCATTGTACTGAGCACAGGATGTTAGCTCAGAGTGTCATCTGACCTGTACTGGAAGTACAGGGGAGGAGTTTTTCTCTCTCTCTGCTGTTGGTGTTAAGAGAGTGCAGACACGTTTCTCTGTACTGCTGGAAGGACAGAAATAAAGGCATGTAAATACATTTCTGTCTGTCTCTTTCCCCTCCCTGGGGAAGAGGGGGAGGAGTGGTGTGTTCTTCTCACGTTAGAGGAGGATCGCTGATTGAGATCTCGCCTGATCTTGCCGGGAGTCGCAGATGGGGAGGTCAACAAGGAACTCAAGCCGGGTGCCTGGAGAGTGGCCAATTCCTCTGAACATGGGGGGTGGAATGAACCGCCCATGGTGGGCAGCTTCCAGCAGCTTCCCTCTTCCTTTTGACAGCTCTGGGGAGGCTCCCCCCCATTAAGCAGCCCAGGAGCAGAGGGGGGCAATGGTGCTCCACCCGCCCATGACCCCCAAGCCTCCCCTGAGCTGTCAAAACGAAAGGGGAAGGGGGGAAGGCCGCCGGCAAGGTGGTGCAGCTGCGACCCTTCCCCCGACGGCTCTGGGTAGGCTTGAGAGTCGCGGGCGGGTGGCACGCCAAATGTTATCCCCTCAGTGATGACACCCGGGGCAGCCCGCCCCCACTGTCCCCCCTTCCTCCACCTCCTACTCTTAGCATGATAGTTGACCCTCTCTCTCTCCTCCCACCTTGTTTATAGAACTGGTTATTTTGTACCACCAGACTATTAGAAAGAAACTGCCTTTTCCCCTCTCCATAAAAAATCCTGTGAATGAAACCAACTGGAGTGATACTGCTGGAGAGCAAAGACAAGGCAGGAAGAAAATGTTTTGTGGCATCGGCAGGCTGGGCAGCCTCCCTTAGTTCCACTGCCAAGGACTGTGCCCACCTCCTTCCATTTGAAGTGTTGGGGCTGATGTGGGCCCAGGCTGGCACAGTGATCTACCTACACCCCCCTTTCTTCCCCTCTGGCTGCTGTGTGCCCTGGGGGTGTGGATGCGGCACATTCCCCTCCTCACTCTAAAGCCCTGCTAGGCTGGGAAGGGGAGTTTGAATTGCTCCCAAAGTCTCTGAATATGATTTTATCAGGTACACAGGTGAGTCTGGAGACTTCAGGAAGCCATTTTGGTCATTCTTGTGCCAAGTTTCTGGCTCTGGGAAAAATTCTGCAGTGGGAAAGTGGACATTGGATTACCGCCTTTGATTGAAGGGCAGTTGATTAAGGGCAGAAATCTATTCCCCACTTTCCTACTGTAGAATCCCCCCCCCCCCGTTTCCCCCGAGACGAGGAATTTCATGATAAATGTCCCAGTTTGAGAAGTGTGGAAACTGGGGCAGAGAGCGACCGTGGAGTTTTCAGAGAGCTGCTAAAAATATGCAGCGACAGAGTCACAAACGGAAAGCCAGCTCTTCTTCAGAGTCTCCGTCCAGCAGTCTTGCCATAATCCATGCTGCCTCTCATAGAATGAAAGCGGAAATATGGAATTGTAGAAAAAAGGAAGAAAGTGAGGGCGGGAGAGAGGTTTTTTGGAGGTGACAGACACACTGCCGGTGACTCAGAGACTGATCCTCTCATGCACTGCAGGGGGTGCATTTCCTACGGAACTCAGTCTGATTGGAGGGAACATTTCCTGCCAGTCCTCTATAATCTTTTTTTTAACCAATCTAATCAGAAAGCCAATTTACATTTCAGTAGAAAGTGTACTTCTCTCTCCCATTTCTTTCTTTCTTTCTTTCTTTCTTTCTTTCTTTCTTTCTTTCTTTCTTTCTTTCTTTCTTTCTTTCCTTCTTCTTTAGCCAGCAAGGCTTCAACTCATTTGGACGGGGGAGCAAGCACATTATAAAATGATTTCATCTTCCACAATAATTGAGACCTGAGAGAAGATGAGTGCTTGTTTTGAAATTCTAGTCCCATGCAAAGGCAACAGCAGAAAAGAAATAAGTGGGTTTTTGCTGTTTTTTTTTAAAGGCAGAGAGAGAAGAAAGGGGGAAAGGGGGCATCTGGAACTCTGTTTGTACAATAAGCTACACTGTGTGTTGTTCCTGTGATTACTCATTTCCTCTTAATTGCTGTTGTTTCACATTTAATCACATTCTCTGCTTGAGCAACATGGTCTAATTGTGCATTCATTCCTGTATCAGACCTTGGTTTAATTTTAGCCCCTGAGAATCATACAGTATTGCCACTGAATGTTGCCCAAAATGAAATTTGGGTGCCGTTTTAGGGTTCCATTGTATCAAAATTGTGCTTAGAAATGTGGTGTGTGTGTGTGTGTGTGTGTGTGTGTGTGTGTGTGTGTGCTTTCACAAGATCTTCTAAGTCAGGCATAGGCAAACTCGGCCCTCCAGATGTTTTGGGAATACAACTCCCATCATCCCTAGCTAACAGAACCAGTGGTCAGGGATGGTGTAGTCAGGGAACTGTAGTCCCAAAACATCAGGAGGGCCGAGTTTGCCTATGCCTGTTCTAAGTACTCAGTCCAAAACAACTCTGTTGTCCATGTACCTGTAAGACTAAAAAGAAAACCAATGATGCATTGTGAGTTTGATGGGGGGGGGGAGGAACACCCACAGTTTATGCAGCTATACAACTACAAAACCCATGATGGAGGAACATAGGGTATTGTCTCGGAGTGAAGCATTGTGGGTGAGGTAGCCCTGGAAGGCATCTATGCTGCTGCCATTTTGTGGCCGCAAATACTATTTTGACATTTCAAAGTAGTAAACAGTGAAATTTGAAATAGGTTCTATCCAGGGCCACTATGACCACAATGCCTCACTCTGAGGAAGGACCCTTCCTCACATTGAGGCTATGAGATGAGCCAGAAAGTAGCCATCCAGTCGACACTTGACTGAGTGTTTGGCAGTAGCCAGGCAGGCAGAAAAGCAGTGGTGGGCAACCCTATAGGTGGGCAGTGTTAGAGGCAGTGGTGGATAGGCCAAACAGGGTACTGATCCACTACCCTCCCAATCTGCCAGCTGAGACAAGGAGGTCTCTTTAACCTTATTTAAAGGCCTGGAGACTTCTCATAGGCATCTGGCTGCCCACTGTGAGAACGGGAAGCTATACTAGATGGACCCTTGGCCTGATTTATCTGGGCTCTTCCATTGTTCTTAGTAGCTGAATGTAAATGGTCCCTGCATGTTCAGATGCAGCAAAGGCATATTTAGGGAGTGCAACCAGTTCAGCTGCACTGGGTGTGAAGCCTCAGGGATGTTGCAGGTGGCACCATAACTATGATGCAGAATGCAAGACGAGAGGTTGCCAAATTTTGTTGTTGCACAAGGTGCCACTGAAATTTGAAACCTTAAATTTGGATGCAGTATACCTCTGAACTCAAGGGGCTGTATCCAAAGTTCTCTATCTGCTAGAGCAAGCATGGTTGAGTTGAAATGTGCACAATGGAGGAATCCAATGCAGCAGTTGCACTAGTGAAAGATTTTGTGCAACGAAATCTCCAGCATCCCTGGATATGTGTGCTCTTGTGGAACAACATTTTGCTGGTATACATTGCAAAGTGATTTAATTAGCGCAACATTGGCTACAACCGAAGAGGCTGGAGACAGAAGTGGACTGTGGTCTCCATGCCCTGCTTGTGTGGTTCCAAGAGGCACCTGCCACCCTTGGAAACAGAATGCTAGGTTAGCAAAATATTTGGTGCAATCCAGCAGTGCTCTTTGCATTCTGAAATAAGCATTCTTGCACTGATAACATGGTTCCGTGCAGTACCTTCAGTGTCCTTCTCTGGCACGGGCAGCTAAATTGCTCCCGGTGCTTGAATTCCGCAGCTGATGTTCCCTGCAGCTTGACAGCCATATGGATGTCTCCTGAGCTGACAGCTGGACACTGATTTCCCAATGACCTTTTAAAAATGGTCATTTTCTTTGGCCCCAAGGGGCAGAAATAAAATGCACAGAACTTAACATCAGGACATGGGATGGCTTCAAGAGCTAAACAGAAAGGTCGCTTCTTCGACCAAGCCATGATGGATGGAGATTGTGAAGACATTTAGGGAACATTGCAAAGGAGCTTTGTAGGCCAGCTTTTGCCATGTGGACCAGGGCTGATGAGAGTTGTAGTCAAAAGCATTTGGAGGGCACCAGGTTGGCAAAGGCTGATATCCACCTTGGGCCCAATCATCCTCTCTCAGTCTAGTGGGGGGGTCTAGTGGGGGGGTCATGACTGTTGAAAGGGGTATGATGCTGCATTAAATGTATAGTACAGATGGGGCCTTGGATAATGGACTGAAGACAGAACCCAACACAAGCGGACTGGCATGGAGTGTGTTGAAAAGGTACTCAGAAGTGGGGATGCTTGTGGCCTTATGAGCCCGGGGGCACTGAAGTGTAGCTTCAGAGCTGAGCATCAGTGTCAATAATAGAAAAGCCAAATGTGCTTCAGGGAAGGATTGATATGCATTAGCAGCAGTGGAGAAGTCTCAAATTTACATTGCTGTTTCCATTTAAAAGGAGTATTGAGACCCTCAATACTGCTCCAGAAGAGGAAATGAATATGAGTGTATGTAGTTCCATGGAAGATCGGCATCTTGATATAGGCAGCTGTGGCATGACAATATGTATATCTTTTCATGTGCGTTCTTCTACTATAGAGATTGGTGTGCACAATTTTGCCAAGTACAGTGGTACCTTGGTTTATGAACTTAATCTGTTCCAGAAGTCTGTTCTTAAACCAAAGCATTCTTAAACCAAGGCATGCCTTTCCATAGCAGCAGGGGACTCGATTTACAAATAGAACACACTCAACAGGAAGCGGAACATGTTCTGCTTTCAAGGCAAAGTTCACAAACCAAAACACCTACTTCCGGGTTTGCAGTGTTCTTAATCCAAGTTGTTCATAAACTAATCTGTTCTTAAACTGAGGTACCGCTGTATATACATTTTTGCAAGCAGCTTTCACATCATAGGATGCATTTTTTGTGTATTGTTTCTCATATATATATATGTGTATATATATATATATATATATATATATATATATATATATATATATATAAAATTTGCAGTGTGCTTTCCTTCAATACAAGAGCAGCTGTGGCCTGCCAGATGTTGCAGGACTGCAGCTCCCATAATCCCTGATTTTTGGCCATGCTGGCCAGGTCTCATAGGAGTTGGAGTCCAAAGCTTATGAAGGTTCGACAGGCTGCCCACCCCTGCACTAATATAGGCATTCTGGTGCATATTCATTGGTTGGAAAACAGCATCAACAAATTCCAAGAAGTGAAAATTCCAACTGAAAGCTCTGTTTTGCTTTGCAGATTGTTTTGGGAAGTGCCAAAGCTTGAATTAAAACATGAAACAAATAACCCCCACCCATCCCTAATTGTGCATAGGATTTATCAGATCCAGACTTTGAGAGGTGTCCTCTGCCTTAAAGTGGTGTGCAAAGGAGAGAAACATCATGGGAGGAGTGTTTACAGCTACTCTACCTTTGCTAATGCCTCTGGAAGCTTTGCAAGTTGCTGCAGGAGAGGGACCCTGAGATGGGTTTCTAGGTACCAAGGTGAACCTGTCAAGCCCCCTTGTGATTTGTGCTGTTGCCAGGAGGTGTAATGTTCTCGATGCAATCTTGCTATTTTCACAATACTGAAATGTTGTGCTTTTGTGTATGTTGTTAGATCTGGTATTATGGTGTTGCTTTATTATATCATTATGAAATTGCTCTTGCAATGCTTAATTTTGAGATAGAGTCCTGCTTTTTTGAAAGGTGCTTTGAGCATGATTCCTGTTGCGGGAAGGCTGCATGCAAAGACGAATGCACTGCTCATAATTTCTCTGTGATAGTAAAAGAATCATACTCAGTGAAAATCCTGGGTTGCGTGCAACTCACAAAAAATATACATGACCTAAAAACTCGGGATGTTTTTTCAAGTTTCTGCAGCAGCTACCTGGCTTATATGCTAAACTACTCTGGTGTCTACCTAACCTCCCCTGAATACTGATGCTTTCCCTTCTGTAGTCAGCATGCTGGTCATTGCAAATGCAAGAGGACGGCATTGACAGAGTTGGATTGAAAGGCTCTTAGGGGGCTATTGATCTAAAATGCCTCGCATTCCTGGAGTGGGAGCAGTGGGTTGCAAAGGGGGGGCAGGTGAAGGCTGACTCAAAAGTGCCAGTGCTCAGCAGGTATGATCCTCTCACTTGGTAATACTTCCTCAAAATGCACATCAGAATCCATACCCAATCCCCCTGCATCCTGAAAGCATGAAATCTAGCAGCTCTCCAATGAGAGGTTTTATGAAATCAACAAGCCCGTGCACCTTTTGATCAAGGTCAAAGCCAGGGGTTCTGTGTTTTTTTTATAAGGTTTTATTTATTTTCATGGTACAGAAGATAACTTGTGAGAAAACAATTGTTACAACAAATAACTTGCCCTGAAAAAAAATATACAGACCTTCATCCTCCTATGTGTTAAAGTTTCGTTTGCTTTACTAAAGCCAGAATTTTAAGACTGAGGGAGGAAGTTAGCAAAGATGGGGCAAAAAATAGACGAAGGGAAGGGAGGATAAGTGCACCAAAGAAAGACTAAGAAGTCATACCCAAGCAGTCGTTAACAGTCGTCAACAGGTTTACTGCAACCATTGAGTCAATCACCCATCTCCTACTACCCTTCTGAGAAATACCCCACCCCACCCTCCCACTATATATTATATAAGGGTCTCGTGACTTCTGTTTCAGTGTATCTGAAGAAGTGTGCATGCACACGAAAGCTTATACCCAGAACAGACTTAGTTGGTCTCTAAGGTGCCACTGGACAATTTTTTAATTAATTAATTAGTTTATATCCAAACAATGTTAGCTGCCAGTCAAAGCTGAGGTTTGGACCCAGAATTTTATATATATTCCAGCAGGGGGCAGCACGAACCAATCCTGCAGTTGAGAGAAGTGCTGTTTGTAGACATAAAGGAGGAGAGCGAAAAGACTAACACAGAGCCTTCATTCTCTGGTCCCATTCTCTGCTCAACTGCCGTTTGGGTGGAAGATGTTCACCAATGAAGAGGACACAGATTTAGAGCCAGCCCACCTATGAGGCAAGAGGAGGCAAGTGCCTCAGGTGGCAGGATTCACCAGGGCAGCAGATCCCAATGTCAATCTTTCTTCTCCCTTTATTCCTGATGTAGATATTCCCTCACCCCTTCTTCCCTGGCAGGGAGTGGGCAGGCATTTTAGGGAGCTGACAAATCGTGCAGGGTCAGCACAGATTTACAATTAGATATAATGGTTGTAAGAACGTGAGAAGAAAGCTGCTGGCTCATCTAGTCCACCATCCTTGTCAACTAGATGTCTCTGGGAAGCCCACAGCGGGACCTGAGTGTGAAAGCAGCTGGTATTCAGACACACACTGTTCTCCAGCAGTGGAGGTAAAACACAGGACTAGGGACTAGTGCCCATTGATAGCTCTAACCTCCATGAATTTGTCTTAACCCCTTTTACAGCCATCAAATTTAAAGCTATACAGTGGTACCTCTGGAGGCAAACGGGATCCATTCCGGAGCCCCGTTCACATCCTGAAGCGAACGCAACCCGCATGTGTGTGGGTCGTGATCCGCCACTTCTGCACATGTGCGTGACGTCATTTTGAGCGTCTGTGCATGCACGGGCGGCGAAACCCGGGAGTAATGTGTTTCGTTACTTCTGGGTCACCGCGGAGCACAACCCAAAAACGCTCAACCTGAAGCAGCTTTAACCTGAGGTATGACTGTACTGGAAATAGAAATATAATACATTTCACCACCATGGGGAAAACTGTGGCCAGGTGTCAGATGGCAGAGGAACCAAACCCCACAGCAGGCTGCAAAGAACAGACAAGACAAGGAAAAGTCCTTACCAACTCTTTTACTCAATATTCACAGAGAGAGGCTTGGGAGTGCAGCCTCTCAGAATAATGGCATTGCCCCGAATGAATCTGTACCCCTTCCGTCTCTCCCACTTCCTCATGAGTCAGCACTATGGCTGCTGAAAAGTGCCTTCTGCTTTTGAGCTCTTTGCTCTCTTACTTTCAAGGCTTGCCAGGTTCTGGGAGAGGGGTGGGGTCTGGAATGCTTTCTGAAGACACTGAGTCCATTAGCTGTCGCTCCCCTAGTGCTTCCTCCACCTCCTCCTCTCCCATTATTTTCCAGCTTTCCCCCCTCATCTTCCTCTGAGCTGTGACCTCCCTCAAACCCCTGTTGTAATTCTGAACTGTCTTCCTCTTCTCTGGAAGGGTCAGGCTGGGGAGGCAGTCTCCTCCACTCCTTCTCTGCCCAGTCCCTGACACCAGGTGAGCTTTGTCCCTGCTCAGTCTTCCCTCCAGCTATCAGGGGTGCCAACTTGAATAAAATATTGGGGAGCCCAGGTAAGCCCCCTCCCACAAAATTGATCACATGACACAGCACATGCACACCATTTGAGTGGCAATGCCCATCAGCTTGAGGCAGATGGCCCCTTCAAATATTTGATTGGGGGGGTGAAGGGGCCTCGCTCCCTAGGAGTTGACTCCTATGCCAGCTATTAACTGCTGATAGGCAATATCAAGATGCCTCTTTTTCCTTCTTATGATTCTCTCTCTTTAAACCAGTCTTGGGCCAGGCCGCTCTTCAGATAAAGGACTCCATTTAAATAGAGGGGTGTCCTCTGTAAAGTAGGACAAATAGCTACCTGACTAGCTGTGCAATTCCCCCATGATTGTGCAGTCCTATACATGTCCACTCAGAAGTTTAGTTGAGCTTCCTTCCAGGTAGAGAGAGTATAGAATTGCATCCCAAGTGTGAAAGTGAGAAGATCAATGATGGCAAAGGGAGATGGGTCAATGTCAGAAAGGAGGAAAACAGATATGGAAAATGGCTTTCCCACTTGGTTGTGAAGTCCTCAACCTGAGGATCAATATTGCCCTCCAGACTCTGGGAAGGAGGCTAAGAAACTCAAGAGCTGATATCCACAGTGTTTTGGGGGAGCTGTGTGTGTTCAGGAAGTCTTTGCTTCTGAGTGTGGAAGGATGAGAGAGAGAGAGAGAGAGAGAGAGAGAGAGCGCTTAAGTGAAAATAGCGTAGGAAGCTGATACAGTTAATGATGAAGTTCAGATCTGATTAGTCCCTGATATCGCTTTTCAGTAGGGGGAGAGAGAGAAAAATCACACATCCACTGTGACCTTTTAGTAAATGCAGAGCTAGCGGGGAAATCTGTCCTTTTTGGTGCTTTTTCATTTGCAAGTAATTAGAGATGAGCTACTGACTCTACTGTCCCAATCTTTCCTATAACACAACACAAGACTTCCACAAAATGGGTACAGCAGTGCAGGCGTCCTCATGTGCCTCGCCTTGGTCGCATGTGCTTTGAGGTGCCTGTGTGCTTGCATGCAAAAATAAATGGAGGAAATGCCACACTGGTCTTGCACCTGGCCTTATTTTCCATGTAGGGCTGGAGACAGGCGGTGACATTTAAGAGGGCTGAAGGTGCATCATGGAACTGTTGCCATTTGTGATTCTTCAAGAGAGTGCAGTGGTATGATGATCATAATGATAATCTTTGCTGATAAATCTTCCTCAGCTTGAGGGCCCCATTCCAGCCTGGGGAACATTCTGGGGGTCATATGCAAAAAGTGGGTGAAGTAAATTTTAGCTTTGTGCAGGAGGTTGCTTGCTACACACAGCTCTCTCTATCCTCCATTCAGACAAGCAAGAGACATTTCTAGAGTTCAAGAATACCGTATTTTTCACTCCATAAGACACACTTTCCCCCTGCCAAAAATTAAGGGGAAGTGTGTGCGCATCTTATGGAGCGAATGCAGGCTCCATGGCTTCAGCAAAAGCAATGCAAATCCAGGAGAGCAAGAGGGATCGGTGTGCACTGATCCTTCTTGCTGTCCTGGCTTCGCTTTGCTGGAGAGGCGCTGTGCAGCTTTCCCTCTCTGTGCAGCGCCCCTTCAGCGAAGCGGGAGGAGAAATGGAATAATAATAATAAATTTTATTTATATCCCACCCTCCCCAGCTGAAGCCGGGCTCAGGGCGGCTAACAACAATAAAACAATACAAAAGTACAACACAAACAACACTCTAAAACCATTCATTATAAAATTATGAAGGGGTGCTGCGCAGAGAGGGAGAGATTTTTTTTTCTTGTTCTCCCCCTCTAAAACTAGGTGCAACTTATGGTCCGGTGCGTCCTATAGAGCGAAAAATACGGTTCATTCCAACCAGTCAAAAACACCCCAGTAGGGTGTAAACTTGTACCAGTGAGGCATTTGGCTGAAGAGAGTGTTTGGGTCAGAGGGAGTCCTGAGTGCCAGATAAAGAGTCTGCATTTGCGCCCCAGGCTTGAGTTTCCCCACATCTTGTCTTAGGGCCACTTAATATTTTTTCTATCCCAGGACTCTCAGCTGACATCCACATTCTGTCTTTAGGCAACAAGTTTTTTAGCAGTCCTTTTTTAGATGGGCAGTAATCTGAGATGGTTCTGTCGTGCATATTTGTTAGTTGCTGATGAAATATTGCTGCCGTCTTCTGGTATGTGTGCTTTTATTCTTTCCTTATGCTGTTTTATTTGGTTGCTAATGTTTTAAATAATGGCCGGGAGCTGCATCGAGAGGGTTCCATTAAGGATGGAACGGCAGGATATCAATATTTTACTAAAATAAATAAACAACATTTTCTTAGACAGATTTCTTTTAAAAAAACCCAACAGCAACACAGTATGTGCCTAAAAATGTAATAAAGTGCACACGGCAGATGCGTTTTCTGCAAACACATGCATCAACAAAGTGCAACAATCACAGAGTCAGGATTCTCTGTTGATTTCTGCTAAAGAGGGACCATGTCTTAGGCCCTGTGGGGGAGCTTCATGCTGGCGTGCGTCCTGGAGGCGTGGCACATGTTCCGGGGGCGTGGCACACCACCCGCAGGGGCATGGTGTGCGTCCTGGGGGCATGGCTCACCGCCTGCGGGGGCATGGCACCCAGCGTGGGCTGAGGGTCGGGCGCGATGGCACCCCACCAGGATCGCACTGCTAGGAGCGGTGCACTCCCCCCGCACCCCTCTTCCTCCGCCAGTGCTTAGGTCTCATCTGCACTGTACATTTCAAGTGGTATCATACTAGGAATTCTAGGAACTGTAGTTCATTAAGCGTGCTGGGAGTTGGTTTTATCGTTTCTGTTTATTAACAATCATTTACTGCTTGGTAGTTAAATAAAACCCCTCAAAGTGGTTTACAAAAAGAATAAAACATTGAAATTATCAGAAAAAAAGTTCAAAACAAATCATTCATGTGTGTGTACACACACACACACACACACACACACACTAAACAATAAAAAATAAGCTACAAGCCAGATTACAATGCATGTTAACGTTCTATATTTCTAGATAGGCCTGCCTACACAAAATGTTTTAGCTGGCACCTAAAAGAATGCCATGAAGGATCCTGCCTGATGTCAATAGGCAAGGAGTTCCAAAGTGTGGGTGCAGACCTTCCAAGTGCCCCTATTTTCCAGGGACAATCCCAGATTTCCAAAAGCCATCCCAGTTTCTGATTTGATTCTGGAATGTCCTACTTTTCCTTAGGATGTCCCTATTTTCATTAGAGAAGTGTTGGAGGGTATGGAGTTATGCAACCCCCCATATGCCCTATATTGCCCTGAATAACCCAGCAAGATGGCCGGGTATGAATAATAAAATTATTATTATTATAATAAGACCACCCACAACTTGATCTTGGTTGCACTGGGTGACTTGGGCGAATGAGCTAGGTGGGCCTGACTTTACTCAGTTGTGCCTGCCTGGGCTCTTGGTACAGTACCAGGCTAGATTGGGGGTTGAGTGCTGGGTTATGTTTTGTTTTGTTATTGTCCATGAAAGCACCATCTCCTTTACCAGAAAACCTCTTGACCAGGCCAGGGGGTGGGGAAAATTAGAGGATCTGCACCTGTTGTTGGGCCAGGAGTTTTTAGGAGAACTCTATTTCTCCTTAAAGGTAAAGGGACTCCTGACCATTAGGTCCAGTCTTGGCCGACTCTGGGGTTGCGGCACTCATTTCGCTTTATTGGCCGAGGGAGCCGGCGTACAGCTTCCCGGTCATGTGGCCAGCATGACTAAGCTGCTTCTGGCGAACCAGAGCAGCGCACGGAAACGCCGTTTACCTTCCCACCGGAGTGGTACCTATTTATCTACTTGCACTTTGACGTGCTTTCGAACTGCTAGGTTGGCAGGAGCAGGGACCGATCAACGGGAGCTCACCCCGTCACGGGGATTTGAACCGCCGACCTTCTGATTGGCAAGTCCTAGGCTCTGTGGTTTAACCCACAGCGCCATCCGTGTCCCTCTATTCCTCCTCCTACAGATCCCAAAGTTCCCTACTCCTGCCAAATACACACAGTCACAAAGAGGAGGGATGGGGTGGGGAAAGCAGTGCTTCCTTTTCGTTCTGGGAAAGGCTGGGCAAGAGAGGTCCCAGTCCAATTGTGTGTCCAAGAGCTTGATTTCTCTCTCTGCTTAAGTCTTGTTTTTTTATTGCTCTGATTTCCCTATGCTTTGCTGAATAAATCCATGTTAACACTGAAGCAAATGCTAGGAATTGGGGGGACATCAGCAATCTTGTTGCGCCATCACTTTAGGATTTATTAGGGGTTGGCAAACATGGCGTTTGCTTGTGACTGGGCATAATCAAATTCACTTCAAAAAGGGGAGAGATTAGCATTAGGCAGGAATATCTTCCCCTTCTGTTGTATCTCTAATTAGCAGCCGTAATTTGTGTTGGGCTAATAAATGCAAGCGTGCTAAGCACAGTCAGGAATTTTGCATCCAAACATGGGCAGTCTAGCTGCGTCTCCATTTGTCATCTATTTAGGCTATGTTAACACTCCCACATTCGCACCATTTTGTGTCCTAGAACCTCTTTGTCTTTTTAACGTACAATTTCATTTCACAATCCTTCTAATTAGGGATGAGCCGAAATGCGTGTGTTGGGTGTTTTTTTGTGTGAACGTTTTTGGCAGTGTCAAAACTACGGCTGCGATGAAAATGTTGCCAGTGTTTCCCCGTTCCCCATCAATTAATGAGAAAAGGAATTGCATTCAAAATTTATCAAAGGGAAGAGAAAATTACGGTTACATTTTAATGGGTGGGGTGCAGGGTTTTTGAGGCACTTGCCTTACTTTTGAGGTTACTGAAGGGTGTTTGTTTGTGCCCTTTCTTTCATCCTACACCAATCATTTCCCCAGTGGTCTGCACTCTGCAGCCTCTCAAGGTTCTCATGCTTCAATCCAGACCCAGAAGAAGTCTTTTCCCTAACAGGAACCTTGGGCAGCCAGGGAGACTGTAGAGCATTGGAGAAACATTCCACTGGCAAGGAAAATACACACACCAACTTCACCCACTGTAATGATAAGGTATTCTCAAAACCTCAACCATTCTGGGAACTGTGGTTTGTTAAGGGTGGTGAGTTCACAGAGCTGCAACTCCCAAGGTTCCCCAAGAAGAGAGATTGATTTGTAAACCACTCTGCAAATTGTAACTCTGTGAGCTTATAACATTCAGCACTCTTAGCAAACTACAGTTCCCAGGATTTTTGAGGTTTTGCTATTACCTTATGATTTAAAGCGCTATTATACCACTTCAAGAGTCATGGCTCTCCTCAAAGAATCCAAGGAAACATAGCTTGTTAAGGCTTCTGTGAATTGTTAGGAGACACCTGCACACACACATTCCCCACACAGTGCTATAATTCCTAGAGTCCCTTGAGAAGAGGGATTGATTGTTAAACCACTCTGGGAATTGTACTTCTCTAAGGGGAATAAAGATAAAGGTAAAGGTACCCCTGACCGTTAGGTCCAGTTGTGGACGACTCTGGGGTTGCGTCCTCATCTCGCTCTATAGGCCGAGGGAGCCGGCGTTTGTCCGCAGACAGCTTCCGGGTCATGTGGCCAGCATGACTAAGCCACTTCTGGCGAACCGGAGCAGTGCACTGAAACGCCGTTTACCTTCCCGCCAGAGCGGTACCTATTTATCTACTTGCACTTGACGTGCTTTTGAACTGCTAGGTTAGCAGGAGCAGGGACCGATCAACAGGAGCTCACCCCGTTGTGGGGATTCGAACCGCTGACCTTCCGATAGGCAAGCCCTAGGCTCTGTGGTTTAGGGGTCTCCTAACAATTCTCAGCACCCTTAATCTAGTACACTTCCCAGGAACCTTTGGGGGAAGAAATGATTCTTACAGTGGTGTAAGAGTGCTTTAAAATCATAGGATTTAAACTCATGCAAGTCCCAGATTATGTATCTTATTCATAAAAGTTGCTGAAGGTGATCTGTGTTCATGATAAACACCATTGTCTTGGGAACTTTGCAGAAAGCCACTTGTCTTTTGATTGGCTCGGGGATTTAAGTTGCCTCATTAGGTTTACTAACACTTGACCCAATGTTTATGTGAAATCAGTGGTCTTTATAAGCTTTGCTCTGATTATCCTCTCTTGACCATTATATGCATGAGAATTATCTCCCCAGGAATAAGTATCACTGGAACTGAACAGCTTGGTTTAAAGGGTCTGGCACAACATTTCAAGTGCTTCTCCTCCCTGGAGTAATAATAATATCAATTCAAATCAAATATTTATTATGATTGCTAAAGACCAGCATTAAGAGACTGAGATAAAAAGCACACAGTCCTAACAACAACAACAACAATGTAATCTTATTGGACATACAAAATAATCTTCCTCACTTTGTCTAATGGTAGGGCTGGTCTTCACCACTGGATGTATGGGATTCTGAGCATTTCCTCTGTGGATGAATCCATGTTTCCTCATTTGGGGAACATGGCATACATCCTCTGATCCAGACATTTGGGAAGCAGCAGCAGCATTGACCATGCTTTCTCTCTGCTTCTTCCTTTGGAAATGTCTGCAGGAGCCCTTAGCTTGTCATGTTACTCTCCATGGGAGGTGGGCCGTTCCGTCCTAGCAAATGCATCAACACGCTGCTCTTGTATCAAGAAGAATCATAGCACTTGATTGAATTCTATTTCTTTTCTTCTGCCTTCCATCCACACTTTGCCACCCACATCTTTGCAATTCCTTCTCCAGCTTATCAGAGTCCGTGAAACTGTAATGGCTTTCATTCTGTCCATCACAGCAGGAGCAGGGCTTAAAGCTTTCCAGGAACCTGTCAGTCCTGTAGCAGGCGGGCAGGAAGCTTTTTTTATTTTATTTTAAATGAGCAGAATGACAGCACTCAAAGAATGCATGGATGGGCTCTGAGCTATGACTAGAAGCATGAACATCTGAAGAGCCTCGTGGGAACAGGCCACAAACTCATCTAGCCCAGTATCTCGTACTCATGATGGCATACCTTCCAACATTTCACCGATGAAAATAGGGACGTCCTATTCAACAACAACAAGAACAACAACACTAATACCCCATCCATCTGAATGGGTTGCCCCAGCCACTCTGGGAGGCTTCCAACATATATAAAAACATAATAAAACATTAAACATGGGGGGGGGGGGACTTCCCTATACAGGGCTGCCTTCAGATGTCTACTAAAGGTTGTACAGTCGTACCTTGGTTTTCAAACAGCGTGGTTCTCAAACGTTTTGGCTCCCGGACGTCGCAAACCCTGTTTGCAGTTTGCAAACTATTTTTGGAAGCCGAATGTCCGACGGGGGTTCTGTGGCTTCTGATTGGCTGCAGGAGGTTTTTTTGTTTTTTGTTTTGATGATCTGTCATAGAACAACCCCACATAAGAAGATAACTGTGGTTACCCAGACCTTGAGGCTGATTGCGAAGGCCCCCCTCCATAACAGTTCAAGATTCAGTACTCCAAAAATGTAGGTCCGTCACTGGGTACCAGTGTACAAAGCCCTATACAGCTTGGGACCAGGATACCAATAAGATCATCTCAGCCCTTACACACTTAACTGATCACTGTGTTCTGAAGGAGAGGGTCTTCTACCAATGCCATCTCATTATGACAGACATCCCCAAACTCGGCCCTCCAGATGTTTTGGGACTACAATTCCCATCATCCTTGACCACTGGTCCTGTTAGCAAGGGATGATGGGAGTTGTAGTCCCAAAACATCTGGAGGGCTGAGTTTGGGGATGTCTGCATTATGAGATCAGTTCTATATAGGAATAGGGCCTTTGGTGTGGTGGCACCCAAGCTTCGGAACTCACTCCTGTTATATATCAGACAGATGCTGCTTCTATTGTCTATTGCCTTTGGAAGGCCTTCCTTGTTTCAACAAAGCCTTTTAAAACGAGCTCTTAATCTAAAGTGGAGATCTTAATCACAGTCTTGGATTTGGCCTTGTTTTTATAAATGAAATTATATATGGAATTGTTTTTCACTGTTTGTGTATGTGGAGATGTTTTTTTACATATGGACTTGTTTCCACTGTGAAGTTGCTTTGAGATATTTTCTGGGAAGCAGTTCATAAATGGAATCAAATAAATAAATAGTCTCTGGTTATGTTTTTCAGATTTTAATGCCTGGGTCTTTGTTATTTTATGCTGAATCCATCCATGAGTGACAAAGCTTCTATCAGAATTCCAGGGGTGGTCCATTCTGTTTTGCCACCTGACACAAAAGAGGAAGGTGTTCCTTGTGTAAATGCCATGACCACCCCCACCCCCTTAACACCCTTGCCACAAACTCTTGTTTACCAGGGTTGTGTGACATTGGCTTCCAGGTTCTGGAAAGATCTTGCAGGCTGTCAGAGACCAGGCTGATGAGTACTGCTCTGGTGAGGAATGGTGGGAGCCTCCCCCTCTCCCTGCTCCTGACCAGGATCCTGAAGCTGCCCAGGAGCAGTGGAGCAGTATAGATTTGGAACAGTGGTTTGCAGATGGGCATAGTTCTGAAGACAAAAGTTGGGATGAACTGGGGGGTGAACAGCAAAGTGAAGAAGAACTGGAAGAGTGAGAGCTAACAGACTCTCTCTCACTAGAAAGTGCTCAGCATATCAGTCTGGGGTCATGTAGAGCAAATAAGATGGCTATACAAAAAGCACAATGGTTGAGAGATCAGGTTGCAAGACAGAAGTGACTTGGGGGAAAGTGGGTAGAAACTTTCATTGGGAGCACCTTCATTCCAAGAATGGCTGCTTTGTTCTTTTGCTGTGATCATTAAAGACTCTTTAAATGGTAAGCAACTCTTTTCACTTTGTCCTGCTTATCTATGGCCAAAGTGGGGGAGGAAGTCAAGTCCCCCAAGGCTGACACTGGCCTCTTGTGAGATCTCACTGGAACCTGGAAGCCACGGCAGGCCCTTCTTGCTTCTCCGGTGACAGAAGCGGTGCCCACAGAGGTGCTGCTTGGATTTGGCTTCCTCAGTCTGTCTCATGGATGGGCCGGCCCTGCAGAAGTCTACAGGAGCCACTCTCCCTTCCTCAGCACTTCATTATAATGTAATTTCAGAGGAAGCACTCTGTGTGAGTGTGTATGTACATGTAAGCAGGTGTGTGGAATTGTGGCTGCCAGGTTGCTGACCACTGATAAAACTCCCTTTGGGAAAAATAAAATAAAAAGTAGCTTCCTTCCCAATAAATCTCCCCAAATTACTAGAGTCCCCCCAGTTTGCCCCCTTTGAATAAGCCAGTACCAGGGGCTATCAAATGGCCAAGCATTGCCGGCTCTGACTAGGACTGGTTTCAGACTTTGGTGGACCTCCATAAGTCTCACTTAGGAAACCTAATATGTATGTGCATAAAGGAAAGAGAATGCATAGGTCTCACCCCACAGTTGGTCCTCAAAAATCTTGTCTCAGCTGTGTTTTTTGACACCTGCCTAGTGGAGAATTGATGTGCGCTGTTTTCTTTCCCCAGTGGCTCGCTGCTTTGGAGGACTCCCAAACTCATTTTCCGAACCAGAGTCTCTGCTCCACAATGTTCTGTGTTGTGTAAATCTGCCAGGGCTGGAATACAAGGATGTGTGGGAGGGAGAGGAAATGGGGAGAAGAACCCCATTGCTGTGGTTCAGCCAGATTCCTTTTTAGGTCACTGCATGAGTGCAAATCTAAGAGCAGGCTTATATGCGTGGGCAGGGGTGAGCGAGATGTACCTTGCATTTTCTCAGCAGCTATAGTTCTACTTTGTAGCAATTTTCAGGGATCTATTTCCTTTCTTTTCCTTTTTCTCTTTTGTTTTCTGCCCGGGTTGAGAACATTTCCTCCAGCTCTCCTGAGAACATGGTTTCCCCCCCCTTGTCTATTTCAGAGTGTATTTTGGCAGATTACAGAAGTGGGTGATGTAAATCGTAACTATCTTTTTGCCGTTATCATTTATTTCCCCTCCCTCCCTTTGACACATTCTTTCGCACCGTCAAGTCTAATCTGCACCAGGAGTTGGAGCGTCTTACCCCGGTGCAAGACCTTGTGGGTAATCCCACGCAAATTGCTCTTCGGGGAGAGCTGGGCTGCATTACATTTATTGTGCAAAAAAAGAAAGGAAGGAAAAGATCAAGAAAGAGAGAGAAAAAGGGGAGGGTGCAAAAACAAGCAAGAAGAAGGTCCCCCCCTCCTCCCGCCACAACTGTTTGTTCTGTGGAATTCAGAGCAGGTGCCAGAGGCGATGGTTTAAAACATTTGACATTCAAAAACGGCACACGACACTTCTGGCTTCTGCTCACCCTCAGTGGATTGGTCCCTTAAAAGAAGACTCTACATGCGAGTGGCGTTGCATATGCCTGTGATATTTCATTTGAAACTGTCACTATTTTAACAATAAGAGAAAGAGAAGAAAGGCAGTAGGGGACAAAATGTGCCTGCTGATGGTTTTGCAGACACTTCTGTACAAATCTCTGTGGGAAACGGGGGTTGTGCTCAACTCAAAGAGCGGCTGACGCTTCTTAATGCAGCAGAGAGGAAACCGCGGCATGTCGCAGGCAGCATTGATGCTCTGTATTTCTCTCCTGCTCCATTTATGTGTATTAATAAAGGATCCTCCTAAATCCATTTGGGTCCCCTGCTTGAAATAAATTGTGCCCATCCCAGTTGCCCTTGCACCACAGAAGCAAGGATCAATTGGCCAACGACATAGTAATGAGAGAGGGAGGGTTGTATCGTTCCCCCAGCAAGGAGAAACCCAGCCTGGTTCCGGCCATTATTCTGGAGATGAGGAACATCAGACCCAGGGGCTAAATGCGGTCCTCCAGGATTCCCTGTCTGGTCCTCAGAACACTCCTCAGTTCTCACCGTTGCTTCCCAGGCCAGACATCTCACCAGCCCTATTATGTATCCCAAATGTTTTTGCCTGTTTGGAATGTGTCTTTGAATATGGAAAATGACTCTTGCTTGTCTGGATGGTAGACTTTGGGCTTTCAGATTTCAGTGGCACCCTGAGCATCAGCAGAATTTGACACCTCCTGCCTCTCGCCTTCCATTCTAAGTCATTGTTGGGGTGCCCCTTGTGGCACCCTCTTGGCTCAGCCCCTGGTGTTGGAAAACATCTCTGTTCACAGGGAACCCCAAACAATGCAGTTGCCAAGGTTCTTGGTGGGAAACTCACAGGGTATCAGAACCAGGAAGGTGCCAAAGAGAATCAGTCAACCATCTCATCTGCCGGTTGGTTTCTCCAGTTTATTAGGTGCGGCCAACCAGTCCTATGTGAACAAGATGTTAGTGGTCTGTCATTCCAAAGCCTTTTGTCTTTGTAGCTTAATGTTGCATGAGATACTGAGCTTGAAATTCAGGGCTGATTTCAGGGTAATGTTTTCCATCCTATGAAAGAGCTTTGTGGCAGAGGTGGAGGGAATCATCTAGCAAATGAAACACTTAAGGAAATTGGGAACACAGGAAGCTGCTTTATATTGAGGCAGATCATTGGTCCATCTAGCTCAGTATTATCCACACAGACTGTGTTTCAGCCAAGAGTTTCCCCCACTCCTACCTGGAGATGCTGGGGATCATTATTATTACATTTATATCGCACCTGTTTGCCAAGGAACTCATAGTGGTGGACATTGTTCTTCTCCCTTCTCCATTTTATCACTACAATAAAAGCTCTGTGAAGTAGGTTAGGCTGAGAGTCAGCGACTGGCCTAAGGTCATCCAACAAGCTTCGTGACAGAGTGAGGATTTGAGCCCTGGTCTCCTAGATCCTAGCTTAATACTCTAACCACTTCACCACACTTCTGGTTCTTTTACATATTAAGAAAGCAAAATGCAGGATACCTCTTGCAGCACCATGTGCAGTTTGGCTCCTGGGTGGGGCCTTTATCCACACGGCTGGTTGGCTCTGTCAGTTCATAATATAACAGCCATGTCACTAGGCCAAGGTGAATCCATCTCTGCTCAAGCTCAAGCCATGAAATTGTTACCTTGGATATTGCATGGCATATAGAAGGCTGTCCTAGTGCTCTGAGCTCAAGAGGACCCCTTGTAGAAATGAAAGGGGAGGAATCATAAACCCTACTCAAACGTGGCCCATAATTAACCTGTGGATATTATTAAAGGAAGTAACACAGTCAGGATTCATTGAAAGGATTAGAGATTTGCATTAAGTACAAAAATCGGATCTCTGCATCCTTTAGGCGGCTTTAGATTGTGGAGGCCATAAAGCTCCTTATTTTTCACTCCTACAGTGTAGACTACATTGGAATAGTCTGGCTTAGTCCCATGTTCTGAGTGAGGACGATAGTCTATAGTGCAGGGTTTATAGCTCAATGGTAGATAAGGCTATCTCAAGACATTTTGCTGCCTCAGGTGAAGGAGAAGACAGTTTAACACCCCCCGACATACATATGACTGAAGTGTCTAAAACACAATAATTATGACCTCGGCAATATAAAATGATGCTTTAACATCAAGCTTGTGTGACAAGCAATTATAGGATTACTACTAAAGACCAAACAGATGGCTTTATGAGTCAACACATACAGAAGTGAGACAGACAGGGAATAAATGGATTCACCTGTTCCTAGTTAGACGCCTACCTCTAAATTGAGCTGTGCTGTGCTCTACAGGTGTCTCCCCTGTGCAATCGACTCGCACGCGACCGTGTATACATGCAGCACCAGGAAATAAATAAATACATTTAAATCAGGAAATAGCAGGAGAGAGCTGGAGAGTCCTTGTGGCTCACAAAAAGACCTTCCCCAGAGTCCAAAGAGGACTTCACAGAGCCCAAACAGATCGGAGGCACAGTGGGACTTTATTTAGGCTGCCCAGCCTCCTTGCCTAGCAGCTGACATGTGTGGTCGTACAGCAGCAGCAGCAGCCACTTTCCCACATGTCCTCCAACCTCCACTCAGCTCCAGAGTTTCAAGCTGAAGAGAGAGTTGTGTGGAGAGAGAGCAGGAGAGAGAGTTAGACAGCAGGGGGGGGGAATGGGCGTTTAGAGGCTCTTTAGAGTGTGTTCACCACTTACATGATTTTCACTTATGCATGCAGGGAGGCAGAACATAACCCCATGTAAGTGGGAGGATGCCTGTACTGTGTCAGAATAGTGGTGTGCCTCGCCTCTTCACAATTCATCTGCATTTTTTCCAATAATTTCCCATCAGTGAATGAGAAGATAAATTTAATTTGGGACCTATCCAAGGGGAGAGAAAACTTCAGTGACATTCTCATGGGTGGAGTGCAGGGTTTTTGATGCACTTACTTTTTAGGGGTGCCTATGTTTGCCCTTCCATTCCACACAAATAATCTCCCCAGTGGTCTACACTCTTCAGCCTTCCTGAATGCCAATGCCTCTATCAAAGCCCAGAGTAAGGTGTCACAGAATAACTGGGACTTTTTCAGATCAGGAAGTGTGGACAGCCAGGGAGGCTGCAAAGTGCTGGAGAAATGTTTAATGGAAAGGAAGAAGACCAAGGTACCACCCTCGGCTACTTCACAACAATAAGGGAAAGGCAAACCCCCACAGCCACTGAAATCCCAAAGAAATCCTGAAGTGCCTCAAGAATGGCCCCAAAATGGAAGCTGCTTTTGCAGAGGGGAAGAAAACATTTAAGCAACTGGAGAATACACTCTGGCACACCACTAGATCAATGGTACACCAGTACTAAACTGGGAATTATTCAGCAGGGAGAGAATGGGAAAGGGAAGTTGCTCAGTTGTAGGTAGGGATGTACGAAGGCATAGCTTTCTGTGTCGCCCTGCATTGGTTGCATGCAACACTGTTTCCATTCTGCTGCAGTTTGTCTTTCTCCAAAAACTGTTATTCATTTTGCCATCCATGTAAGTTACATAATATCACCCTCGTTAACATTTTCCCACCCTATTCATTTCAGTGCAAATGAAATGCAACGCAAATCAGGAGCATGTAATCAATTATGTATCATTTGCAGTTGGAAAGCAACAACAGTGAATACCAATAATATTTGCTGGACTGATTTCTGTTCTGGACATGGGATAAATAACTGAACATGGCCAATTTTTGCCCCCATTTCCTTTGGAATTCTCCAACATCCCTAGTGGTAGAGCATATGCTTTGCATTCAAAATGTGCCAGGTTCAATCATGGACATCTCAGAGTAGGGGTGGAAATGGCCCCTGCCTGAAACCCTGGATATCTGCTGTCAATGTTGAACTAGATGGACCAATGGTTTGAATTTGTGTGTCACACTTTTCTATGTCTGTGTCTCATGGAATGTGCAGTCTTGGCTCAGTATGGCATGTTCTTCTCATAGTGGCTTTCATCCTTCTTAGGAAACCTGTATTGAGAACCATATGTTCCATGGGGGCTGGTCTGGATTTCTTCATCCCTTCCCAAGTCTGTAGACAAATTACATATAGGGAAGCTTACTATGCCCCTATTTTGTTCTTATGAGCAGGAAACAATATCTGTGCCCTCTACAACAGCACAGAAAGGGGGGGAGGGACTTCTGGATCCGTTATACCATGGCAACCTCTCCCTTCAAAATACTAATCAGTCTGTAAAACTCAAGGCAGCCACAGTGCTGAAATGTTTCCTGTGGTTTTATGATTCCCGGGGGCATTATTTGGTGATATGAAGAAACTTTTAAAAAATACCCACAACCTCTGAGCAGAAACGTAATAATAATAAAAACCATAATATACCTGAGAAGCACCAAATTGTAATTGTCCTTGCTCTGGTTAGCGATTCTATTGGGGCCCCACATTGCTTTGATAAACCTGATAGCTCAAGTGTAACAGCTGGAGACCCTTGGAGGGAGGATTACCTGTTAACACACACTGTTCACTTCAAACAGAGACTGGGTTTTACTTTTCAACTCAGTGAGATCATCAGAGTGCTCCTACTTTGTGATTCGCTACCTCTTCCCAGTGTGTGTGTGTGTGTGTGTGTGTGTGTGTGTGTAGGAATTCAATTTAGTTTGCATTTAAATGTGAACCCACCTACTGTAATTTGTGCTTTCCAAAACAATACATGAACCAAAACACAGCCATTCTTTGAAATTTGCACCTCTCCGAATTTTGCAATGCATTTCTCCAGCCAATGCACATACAGTGGAACCTCGTGTTATGTACCGTCCCCCTTGCGAACGCTGTGGGTTACGAGCTCCGCTAACCGGGAAGTAGATGCTCCCGGTTGCAACCTTTGCCTCAGGATGTGAGCAGAAGTCATGCGGCAGCAGAGCGGTGGCAGTGGGAGGTGTCATTAGTGAAAGTGCACAGCATCTTACAAGTGGTTTCGTATTGAGAAGGAACCTCCGGAATGAATTAAGTTCATAACCAGAGGTACCACTGTACTCGGGTAAAGTATTTTTGTGTGTTAGTGTGGAAACAGGGATCCTCCTGATCCCTGGGTACCAGATTTCTCTCTTTAGACGCTTGGGTACTGAGGTTTAATCAGAGTTGACAGGCTGAGCTTCTTTTTTTTGTTCCTTGTAGAGGGGCAAAGGGAGAACATTTCCTCCAGCTCTCCTGAGAACATGGTTCCCCCCTCGTCTATCTCAGAAATTCAGACTGGGAAAATGAGACGAGAGAAACCAGAATCCACAGATTTATCCATCCTTGCTCTACCCTGAGTTGTTCAAAAACAACAGGTGTTATTTTTATTAATTTGGCAGAATCAGTGCACACTGGCAAAGGGTGACATACAGTATGTGCCCCAAGGACCTTACAATTTGAATTTCAGGCTGGTGAGAGAGGAGGGAGAGCATGTTAGGGCACCTCCAGATAACCTGTTCATTGAACCTTGCTAAGTTTTCAGGGACATTTCATGACATTGGCTATTTGATCAGCATTCATTTCTGATTTCACAGAATCAGAGAATTGTACAGTTGGAAGGGACCATGCATTTGTTTTGGTGGCGATCAGATGATGCTATACCAAAGAAAACATTACTCCATACTTCCCAGTGCATTTCCACAGTATTTCCCTTATCATTAAAGTCCACTCTGTGAGGAAGTGGGTGTCAGGAACCAGGAGCCAGATTTTGGCATGATCTCATGAGATCTCACCGGAAATCGGTACTGGGTAGTGGCACTGCTTCAGCAGCGGTGGAGGTGGCTAGGCAGGTGGTGCGCCTGCAGGGGGCACCGCCTCAAGGGCTTCTGCCACCTGAGGCAGCTGCTTCACCCTACCTCATGGGTGGGCTGGCTCTGCTGCTGTCCTCTAACACAGAGGAATCTACTGCAAAAGGCCCAGGAAGAGCTGGGGCTCCCCTACTGCATCACTGCAGGAGATTACTGGAGAAAGTTAGGCCTCTCTGAGTGAAGCAAGACCTTGCAGTACAAGTGGGACTAACAAGGAGGCAGCACCTGCTACTGTTACCAAATAAGGGCTTTCCCGCCATCTTTTTCTTGCTGGAGCATCTTCAGATCTCTTTGTTCCCCAGAGCACTGCCTGAAACCCATTTCATGTCCAGAAACTTGTAAGCATTGAAACCCAGCCAGATGGGCAGGGTATAAATAACAAATTATTATTATTATTAATTATTATTCTTATTATTATTATTACTATCATCATCATCAGCAGCAGCAGCTCACGCCACAAAACAAATATAACGTACCAGAAATAAATATTTTTGCAGTGAAAAAATGTGTCCTCTAAGGGAAAATTAGAATTAAAGGTGGAAGATGAAAAAATAATCCTGGAACATATACAGGAGAAACCCTGGCAAGAAATTCAGAGCAAGCAGAAAGTCATTACTTAAACAGGCCATCGGAACTACACAAATAATTACAAAGAAAGGTCTAATATTTAGTTTCAATGTGTTCACAAACAATCCCTTTCCATTATTAGGCAAACTGCCCTCTGGAGGAGCCACAAAACTAGACAGAAATACATTAATTATTAGACCTTTGGATATTGCTGTGGCCGGCAGAAGCATTATCGAGCAAAGTTCGTCTAAAAATAGGGAGGGCAAGTGTGTTAGAGATCCAGGCAAAGCATCAGGAAAGCAGAGTCCAAAAACGCATTGATGAACTGAGGATTTTCTTCTTCTTTTAGAGACAAAATCCTTCCAAGTTTGAAAAATTGACCTCTGGTTGGCAGCAGAATAATCCAGGTGTTCTCTCTGGGGACAGCGGCTTTGCATTATCCGCCTTGTTCCTAGCCAGGCTATACATGTATGCACCACACTGAATGCTCTCTGCATCACAATAGCTTTACACACACGGTTGTAATACCCTGAGGCTGGGTATAAATAAATTGACAGTCTTCTTCCTCGCTAATTCCATCAGCGAGATCTCGGGCAGCATACTAATAGGAGCCATCCTTAGCATGCTGGAGAGCAAACATGGAAGCAAACTTGAGCAGAGTCCTCTGGATGTCTGCAGTCTTTCAGTTTGCCCAGCCAGGCCTCCCTGCTGTCATGCCTTCTTTGCAGATGTACTCTCCTATCCATTGCCTTCGTCTAGAGCAGTGGTTCCCAACTAGGGGTCCTTGGTCACCAGGGGTTCCACATAACACACCCAGGGGATCTGCGTCACCTTTCACATAATGAAAACTACCATACAGTCTTACCTCATGTTACTTTTGCTTTAGGTTGAGCGTTTTCAGGTTGCGTCCTGCGGCGACCCGGAAGTGTTGAATGGCCACTGTAAAAAGTGAAAGTTCATTATTGTTTCACAAGTTGTGTATGTCTTTAAGGGCCAGGGCAAATAACGAAACCCAGTCTTACAGCTGTGAAACATAGCAGGTGCTGCTAGGTTGTGTTAATTAAGCTGTGGCAACATTTGGGCATACTATATAAGGAGCAGCACCTAGCTCTCTCATTACCCTGGGGGATGGGTTGGTGGTTGGGTCATGTTTGTTGTGGTTATCTTTAGTGTAAAAGAAGTTTTTGTTTTGTTATTAAAAGCTTGTTAAAGTTATTTTTGAGTTCCTTGTTATGCATGGTCTCCCCAGCAAGCTCTCTGCAGCGCTACTAAACTGCATATAGCCAACAGGAAGTACTGGAAAGGGTTACTTCTGGGTTTTGCCGTCCGCGCATGCACAGATGTGCAAAATGTCATGCACATGTGCAGAAGAGGCAAATCACAACCCGCGCACTCGCAGACGAGGGTTGCATTCTGCTCATGTTGCGAATGGGCCTCCGGAACGGATCCCATTCGCAACCAGAGGTACCACTGTAGAGATATCATTTTTTTTTTCAAAATTAGGGGTTCCATGGTGTTATAAGAACCCCCCCCCCTGCTCCTTTCCCCTTATGCAGTGGTGTCCTAACTTTTTTCAAAGAGGGCCAGATTTGATGAAGTGAAGGGCCATGGGGACCGTCCAAAGGGCAGACCAAAGTTGTTAATCTTTCTTTAGGACTGAAGTTGGGGTTCGAGTTATTGAGCTTCTTTTTGGATTGAATTTGTTCAGGGTTTTTTAAAGGATTTTACCCCAGGAAGTAAACTGCCACAGGCCCCTGAAACAGACTTTGGACATGCCTGTCTTATGGGTTATTCAAGAGCTCATATAGAGTCCTTAAGTGGGTTCCCTATTGGTAGGAGAAAGTACAGTAACAGACACCAACAAGAGTGTATTGAGAAGCAAAGCAGCTAGTAAGCCTGAGAAAGTTAATAAAGAACTGTTGCAACAGGGTCCCCACTCACTACACGCAGGAGGGAGGAGAGAACCCAGAACAATGGTGTTGAAGCCCTTATATAGAAGTTGCCCGCCCTGTAGCCCAAGGCCTCCCCCCCAAAAAAAATCATGCATACATCACAGAAGGAGGTGGTCTACAGCAGAAATACATCACAGGAGGCGGTCTAAAGTAGAAATCCTGTTTGCCAGGATACCTGATAATGGTCACTTGATTGTGTTACCTGGGCAGTCTGGCCATTCTTTTGTGATGGTTAATAGTTTAGTTCCTGAATCCAGGTCACAGGCTCACACTAGTCATACACAAATATGCCCTTAAGAGGGGATTTGCAGGCAAAAAGACAATGGGAAGGCTTTCCCCATTTCCCTCTCTTACTGCAGAGGAATACTTGAGTTCACTGGGAGAGTTAAAATGGCTTCAGGATTGCTCTCCTGTACTATTTCAGACACATGGTTGTATGCTTTTGCCTTGTACATTTATGAACATTTAATTTATATTTGAAACCTTAGAATTCTTATAACAATGGCTTGGCCATTGGGGGTCCATAGGAGTTAGCTAATTGGGAACCACTGATCTAGGCGTCTCCTTGAGGATCATGTCCAAATTCTTAGGAGTTGGATGGTCCTCCTGATGGGACAAGTTTCTGTTTGAGCCACCATCTCTCCCTCAGACCTAGGACTTGCTTGGTCTTGACATCAGGGGCCATACTCACCAAGCCTTCACCTCCTCCAAGGATTCTGGCTCCTTGCGTCCAGGTTGAGTCTGATCCAGGACTTGGTGTAATACTGGGGCCTCCATGCCTTCCTTTGATAGGGAATCCCCTGGCTGAAAAGTGGCAATCGTTTTGCTTCAAAGCCCTGGGCACAAAGCAATCTGGCTGCAATCCATGGCCCTGTGGCAAGGGGGAGGCAAATAAAACAGGCAGCCTGGCTCCCAAATGCCTCTCTGCAACATGCGCACACACCTTTCCTCTGCCCCAGCCAGCAATCACAATGCACATTTTTTTGCTAGTTAATAAAAGCCCCTAATCTGAGTCACAAGCATAGAAAGGAAACACAGCCATGCTGGAACGCAGCTCACACCTTGGGAAGCAGGTCATTGCTGTTACTAAGGAAACCTTCTTTGGTAGTAATGGCAATGGGAGCCCGTGTCAATGAGCTTTGGCAGGGAGGGGTTGGTGCGGCAGGGTCAGGCTGGCTTGATAGCAAAGGAGCTGGGCAGCGCGGCAATTGAGCCTGCCCTCTGTGCGAGAGCTTCGATGCATGCATTTAGTAAGGGTCAAGGAGGGCCAAAGCAGAGGGGAGTTCACAGGCACTTTCTCACTTCCCTGCATGCACCAGGGTCCAATTCCCACCGCCCCAGGATAGAGAGGCTCCCATTGGAAATAATTGAGAATGGCTTTGTGTCCTGCAGGGAGCAAATGAGGACCCTGTGACTATTTCATTTCATCCTCGGCGCTTTTTCAGCAGTCAGCATTCAGCAGGATGGGGAGACATAAAAGGTTTTGCAGTTGTCCGGGCTGGAGTTAGCATTGCTTTGCTTGCTGAAGCTGAGTCGTGGCGGTTTGAAGGAGCTGGATACAGTTTCACATGCTGTTTTTTTAAAAATAAAAAAAATAAAATATTTTTTTAATGGAAAGGAGGTGGGTGGATTCGGCGTGGGCTGAGGAACTTTCCTTACAATATGATTGGAATTAAAACTAGCCTGCATTCACACTCCCCTTTACTGTGTACTTGCTGAGTTTCCAGTGCTGGGTTTTTCATCCAAAAATGCACATGTAACCTTGAATTCGTTATAAAATATTAGTGTTCAATGTGTTGTTTCTCAAACCGGCTTCACACAGATTGGAGTCCTTAAGCCTTTCCCAGTATGATGTGATATTAAGCCTTCTCACTGCATTGCAGGGGGATGGATTAGATGACCTTTGGCTTCCCTCCAACCCTACAGTTGTGATTCTTGGGTGTGTTTCTTGTAATTGGCTTCCTGTTGTTTGCTTGTTCTTCAACAGATGATCCTTTGCTTATGTTCCCTTTACCCATCTTCCTTTTTATTTCTGCCCCTGTTAATGATGGCAGTCACATCCACACCATTTATGAAAAGCACTTTAACAGCCATGGCTTCCCTCAAAGAATCCTGAGAACTGTAGGTTACTCCCCATGGAACTACAATTCCCAGTACTCTTAACCAACTACAGTTCCCCAGGATTCTTTGGGGGAAGTCATGTGCTTTAAATAGTGTGTATGTGACCTGAGAGTGTTTGCCTTCTTGGTTCCCCCAAGGAGGCAACTCTTTCCCACAAAAAAGAAGGAATCTGAATGGTTTACTGGTGCAGTCAAAGGAATGGTACAGCTCAAAGGGGCAGCTCTCATGAAGGCTCAGCATTACTATCTATCTGCCAATGGACCATCCTATTGGCCCTACATTGGTTGGGATTGTCATTTGCTTCTGCCGTCTTCCTCAGCAGGAACATGTAGCAAAATGGTGATCTCACTGTTGGGAGTAAAGCAACAATGCTTGCAATTAGTTACACGAACCAGTAGGGGGCGATTGTCTTTCTGCCTATCTGTTCTTCCTCCTCACCTGTGCCTTCTCTTTCACCTGTCCTGTTCCTTCCTTCTGCTTGTTCATAAAGTTGGTTACTTCCTTTCCAGTTTTTACGCCTTTCTTGCTTCTTCTCCAAGTTAGTCCTTTCAAGCCACTCAGTATGAGTTCGCATGTACTAGTACTAGTGCCTCTATTTCGGCCTTTGTTTTCTGTGACTAATAAACCTTAAATTGTCTTTATCTCTTTCATGCAGTAATCTTGTCAGCCTGTTTCTTTCTGTACCCCACTGCAATATATTTGCCAAACTCCAGCACTCACTCAGTCCTAATTTGGTGATTTTGTTTGGAGCTCTGATGGTTTCCATTTGTGTGTCCCCAGGGTCTACAAATAGGGACTTGGGAACTGGAGGAGATGGGAGCCAAGTTTTGCCTTGGGCTCCTCATCCTGCAGCTGAAATCCCTGCCTTGCAGCAAGAAGGTGATGGCACAAGCAACAGCTCTGCTGGACGTGGAAGAGGAAATCACAGACCTCCGAGCCCAAAGGTCAGAATAGAAGCACAATTTGCACCTGATTTTGTTCCCAACATCTGTATCTAGCCTCAATGGAAGCACTAGGGTGGCTACCTAAACAACATACACATTTGTGTAAATTTTCATAACCAGCTGCACAAATATAAGATGGGGGATACCTGGCTTGTCAGTAGTACATGTGAACGGCATCTAGGTGTTAGCTGCTAACTGTTGTTGGGCAACTTCAAGGCCAAAGGCTCTTGTCTTATGATTTTCTAAACTGGACATGGATCAGAGAGCCCTCCAAATAGAGGATTCTTTCAAATAGAGGACTATCCACTGTAAAATAGGACACATGGCCACCTAATTCAGATTAGTGACTGTTCTTGATCCTCAAGGCATCAGGCAATGGGATTTTTTTTATCTGATGCTATGTTGCCAGCCAGATAGTAAGTTTGCTAGTAAATTCAATATTGTGATTTGAGGCACGGAAAGGAACCAGCAAAATAAATTCTTTTAAGTGCATGGGCTGATTCTTCCCCTCCCCCAGGTGGTTTTTTCGTATTTAAAGTCTTAATGCTACCTGAAAAGTAGAGGCTTTTACTATTGCCTAATTCTCTCTGTGTTTCCCAAGTCTGTTTCTGGGAGATGTAATGGAGGTTTGCTGGAGATGGGGATAGAGATGGATGATTCCCAGGTTGTACGTCCAAGTTGGGGCAATAATATTTCCTTAAAAGTGTGTGCAACAACAAGGCTACAAAGAGAATGATCGTCTCATGCAACTGGCCTTACAGAGTTTGTGGACCCAAGTAATTTGGCCAGATCTAAGATATGCTTACTTCCTAGGCACATGCCTACATGCCAACCTAACACCTTTCCAAGAACAGCATAGAAAGAAAGCACAATTTGCTAAGAGTTGCAGCTCACATAATGGGTCTCCCATTGAACTGATCCCGCCTTCCATTTCCCCCAGAAAGCAATGGTATCCCCTCTCTCACTGTTGCAGAAATACCCCATAATTTATGGTGGGTTCCCATCCTCTCCCTTCAGGGATGCTTTAACAGCCATTAGCACCACCTGTTCGTGTTGCTGGAGACCATATTTACAGTCTTGTTCATCATTTTTAATGTTTATGGAAGGAGAGAGAGAGAGAAAGAGAGAGAGAGAGAAGGGGGCAAATAGCCTTAAAAATAGAGACATTTCTTTAGATTAGTCATGCTCGCTTGTACATGTGAGCGTATAAATGAAGCAATTACTGTGTGTTCCAAACACCAGCCGTGCCACGGACAGCCGCCTGACAAGCAATCCGCTTGTCATTAAAGGGAGCTATTCAAGCCTGGCCAGACGGATGGATTCCAGGCATAAATCAAACCTGACTTCAGAGCAGGAGAGCTGCGGAAGCCTTTTGAGTTAAAATAACTTGGAGATAGGGAAGGAACATTCCAAACACCTGGCAGAGCCAAGAATTTTCTTTAAAAGGCAGATAGTTGTTGCAGGAAGGCAGGTGGTGGTGGTGTTGAGGGTCAAGTCAGCTCAGAGGCAGAAGGGCACCAGCAAAAATTGAGGGCAGAACGAAGTCCATCAGCATCACTGGCTTTCGTCTTGACCTGGAAGCAAAGCATGCTGTTTGTTCTCTTCTACTCCTTTTTGGTGATTTGACTTTATTTCATCCCCCTCTTGAATCCCAGCCTTGTGGGGTGGCGAGGGAGAGATCCTGAGAACAAGATGTGCTGAAATAACCGTGAGAAAATTCATTTGAGTACAGGTTCTTTGGACCAGATGGGAAATGGTGGTGGTGCTCAAAAAAGTGACATTGCGCAGCTGTGTTTCCATATCATACATTATACTGCATGAATCAGCAGCTCTGTTTCTTGGACTAAGCCAGCGTCTATGATAGGTGTATCCTGAGGCCTCCAGTAGCCAAAGCAGCATGGAGGGTGAGGTTGCTGGGGCGAGCAGGATTTATCGGCAGAGCCCTTCGGTGGCAGTGAAGCCTTGGTCCAAAGCTCTGTATTTCTTAATGTGACCCGTTGCTTTTCTTGATATACACCAAGCCTGATGTCTTCATGACATCAGGGGAAGACTTTTAATTAATTGCCAGGTTTTCTGACATGTCATCTAGCTCAGTAGTCTTCTGCAGTTCCAAATACAGGACTCAACTTTAACCCAAACATGCATTTGAAGATCATAGACTCATAGAATAGTAGAGTTGGAAAGGGACCATGAGGGCCATCTAGTCCAACCTCCAGCAATGCAGGAATCACAGCTAAAGAATCCCTGGGAGATGGCCATCCAATCTCTCTTTAAAAACCTCCAATGAAGGAGAGCAGGGCCATCTTTACCTGGGGGTGCAAGGGGTGCGGGGCACCCCAGCACCAAATTCTGGGGGGCGCCAAATGTATACCTACTGTATACCGGTCCCTCTCGATTGGCAGCAGTGAAAAGCAATGGAGCAAAAGTCCCTGCCAACCTCCTCCATCGCTTTGTTACTCTGCAGCATCAAATACTCCCAAAGAGTCAGGAAACAAAAGCAGTTATTTCTGCTGTGTCGTTGTTACAGGTGAGTGATCCCCCCTCTCAAAACGCTGAACAACTTTGAGTTTGTCCCCCCTAAAAAATGATCAACAACTTTGGCTCCCCCCCAAAAAGTGCAACAACTTTGAGTTCACCCCCCCAAATTGGGGGCGTCTAGACTAAATTTGGGGGTGCTGGGTGGATTTTTGCACCCTGGCGGCGCATATGCTAAAGACGGCCCTGGAGGAGAGTCCACCAAACCAATTTCTTGGCTTATTTTAACCATGCATTTGTCTGGAGGTGCTGCTGTTCTTGTGACCCACCTTAGCTCAGGATACAAGTCAGTAATGGATCCCAACCCACCAGCTGAAGATCAATAATCATTCTAGCGGGCTTAGGTTGATCCTTTGGTGTGTGTGTGTGTGTGTGTGTGTGTGTGTGTGTTACTGTTTCTACTGCCAATATCTGTTTTTATTCTGCTGCTTTCAGAATTGTGACTACGTTTTGTAATGGTTTTATCATATTATACACACTGCAAAATGATGGATGGCTTATAAAGCCATAAAGGAACAGTGAAAGTATGTGGTGGGTACATGGTTGTGAGTTATATTTCTTCTCTAAGTTTTCAGAAGCAATGCAAGACTCATGTTTTGGGGCTGGTTGAAACGTAGAGAGCTGTGTTTTATGGCTGTGTTTGGTATTGCGATCCTTTGCGACAGCATTTAATTGAATTGCTGTTAACTTAATGACAGCTTCCTTGGTGGCTTTAAACTGTGTTATGGCTTTAAAATCATTGTAAGCCTACCGCTTTAGACTCATAATAAATATGAGCAAAGTTTGCATACGGATATACATAAAGAAAATTGATCACTACATGGATCGCTACAAAAGGATCCTGAAAGAACACACCACCAAATATTACCCTATGTATCCGCCTTATCCTGGTCTACTTGGTCTACTTAACACAGTATAATCTAGTCTTCATTGACTGCAATTCTTGGAGGTCCCAGGTAGATTGAGGACTTTCCCTGCCACCTGAGATCCCTTAAGACATGGGTGGGCAACATACAGTCTAATGGTAGCATGAAAGCCTTGACCCAATTTAATGCAGCCCTCAGCCTGTTCTGTGTGGCAAGGGAAAAAAAGGGGGGATGGAAGAGCATAGAAGAAAGTGAGTTTGGGGCAGGGAAGTGTGCTCATTCACTTTTGGCCATGCAGCCCCCGACAGATTATCCCCAAATGATCATGTCACTTGACAGGTGAAAAAGGGTTCCCACTCTTGCATGAAGAGAGTTTTAGGATCAAGCCTGCTACCTTCTGCATGCCAAGGTGTTGCAGTTGACCTCTAATCCTTGACCTCTCCCTGAATGTGAAATGAGAGGTTCATTTAGACTACAACTTTGCACAACCTGTGGCCCAACAAGACAAACACAACCCAGAGGTCTTGTCCGTAGCCTGTTACCTAGAGAAGACCAAGAGAGTCATAGAAATTAACTACAGATGCCAGATATCCAACCCGGGACCTTCTGTATGCAAAGCATACACTCTGCCGCCGATCAATTGTCTCTTCATCTTTACTGATCCCCCTTCTCTTACAAATCTCTATTCTTTGTCTCCTATACAAGTTTCCCTTTGCTCCAGCACCTGATATAGCTGGCAGTGTCACTCTACAGGTGAGCATTGTCTTGCGACAGCAACTGATTCTACCTGTCAGGGCTTATCTGTATAGATGCCCTTTAATACACCTTTCTCAACTGTTTCAGCTCCACGTCTTTTCCAGAATGGAAGTGACAGCACACCTTCCTCCTTTCTGAACTCACCTGATCAGAGACATTTGCAAAGGGCATTGCCAGTGTGGAACACTTGGTTGGAAAGTTAGGCTTTGTGTTATTTGTCATGTTGGCTCAGAAACGGTACAATATGACCACTTCTGTAGCTGACATTAAGTGATCTTTTAGAACAAAAGTGGAGCTGGAAGCATTTCCCGTTGGTAGAATGATGAGAGCAGTGGTGCTGTTGCCAACATATCTCCTAGCTTTGTGATAGGGTTGACTCTATAACAAGATGTGTGGGTAAGACTAGGGATTGGGAGAGAAATTCAATTTAGTTTGCATAGAAAGGCGAATTTATCAGATTCACACATTCTAAAACAATGTGAGAATGGAAATACACCCATCAGCAAAAATTAGCAATTATCCATAATTTTGAGATGCTGTTCTCCAACAACCATTGTTGACAAAAATGCATTTATTAGTGGAAAGTCTGCATAAAAAATAATAGTGAAAATAACATGAAGCAATGCGTTATAATGCAGATAATTGCTTGCCAAAATGTATATATTAGTCAAAACTGCATACAAAATTGTGTTCATTAGGAGAAATTTGCACCCAGATGCTCATGATTTTTAAAAAAGAATTTTGTTAATTTCTCCTAATATTGAAATCAGTGGAACTTACTTCTGAGTAGACATGGTTAGCATTGCAGCCTTCATCCCTCTAACAATGAACAACTTTAATGAAGTCAACAAACAAAGCTTTAGGAAAAAAGTAAAGCAATGAAGCTCCTGTTTGGACTGCGACAATTATCTGCCAATGGATATGCAAGGCAATTTATGTATAATGTGTGCATGTTAAAAAATAATAATACAAAACATTCATAGCAAGAATCAAAGGCCACCCAATTGTTCCCTTTTTGTGCCATATATCCATGGTTCAGGCAATGGAAGAAACTGTGCATATCACTCCTGCTGGTCAACATTTTCTTTCTTTTCACCAATGTGATGTTAAAATGAAGGCAGAAAGCATTGTCCTCACTCTGGAATTTATATAGCTGTCATCATATAGCCAAATCTCATGATTTATCTGAAATCATTTTGAAGCCAAATAAGAGAAAGGGCAATATTCCACAGCCTCCTTCTTAATTGGCTATACACAGAGCTACATGGTGCCAACTCAAGCCAAATTAGAGTGAGGTCAATGGTTCCTGCCTTCAGTCTTAAATTTTGCACCTAAAACAGGGGCAGCCAGTAGGTGCATGCTTGTTGCCACCAACAGGAAGGCCATATACTTCATAGGTGTTTGCAGAGAAACAAAACCATAAAGAATAAAAGAAAAAAGAAAAATCTTTTTTTAAAAATGTGTGCGTGCCTAGGGGTTGTTTGTTGCTTTCAAACGGGTGGCAAAATTGGGAGAAGGTATTTCAGCTGTATGATGGCTTCCTCAGAATGCTCTAGGAACATACCTGAAAGTGTCACGGCTGTTGCATTCACAGAACCTCTCCCTATCACCTCAAACCTCCAGGAGTTCTCTCAGCTGGGAAGATGAAGTGCCAGCAAACACTTTGGACATCATGTTTTTTGACAATAGCTTTCATGGCTCATTTGCCAGAAAAGCGATTAGGTTGTAGTCAACACTCTCTGAGTTCCTTCGCATTTGTCATGGCCAATGAGGAGACGGCAATTGTGATTGCTTCCTCTTCTGGAGAGAAACAAAAGCTCTATTAGGATAGGCATCCAGCTCCCTTTCCTAGCCCTGCTTTTTACTCCCTCCTGCTTTTCCTATTATTCCTCCCATGAACTTAGGCTTGGAAATCTCCTGTGTGCATTTCAGGAATTATAAAGCCATTTGTTTCCAAGAGAATGCTTCTGTGCTGAATGAGGGTTGCCCGCAATAGTCATTTGAGGCGGCATATCAGTGGCATATTCAGTAGCAAATAATCCTGGACCCAACTGGACTTGGAAGCAGTTCCAGTAGATGTAGCAGGCCTCCTTTCTTGCTCCAACTCAGTGACAGCTTTGGGGTAGAGGTGGGGAATAAATTAAATTCAGTTCAGTTCACATTTAATCAATTTTCACATTCCAAAACAACATATGAACTGTGAAGCAGCCATCCTTTGGAACTATGCTTGTCCAAATTTCACAATGTCAAGTAACATGGGGAAATATGTACCTAAAGGCATCAAATGTGCACTAAAATGTACACATTAGTGAAAATAACATACAAAAATGCATTGTATTAATGAAAAATTACATAAAAATATGTGTATGTAAGGAAAAACTTCACACTGAAATGCCAGTGGATGTCCACGAGGACCTTTTCATTCATATGTGTGTGTTTGTGTATAGAATCACAGTGATACGGAAATCTGTAGAACTGATCTTAAGATTGGAAAAATGAGAAAACTAAGAGAAGCATTGACAGATTGGGCTGGTTTTATTTATTTCATAAACTTTATACATTGCCTGATTTTTTTTGGGGGGGATAACCTCCCTCAAAGCAGTTTTCGAAGAGAATTTGTAATTTGACCCTTAGAGTTCTAAATCATGTGAGCAGCCTACACAAATAGAAAGAGTTTTCTGCTATACAAAAGGGGTGAGGCTAGGAAGTATGTCCTGGTTCTCCCCTATTCTTCTACTCAAATAAATAAGCCTTATAAACATAAGAAGAGACTTGCTGGATCAGGACAAAGACCCATCCACTCCAGCATCTTGTTCCAGTGGTGTAGCATGGTTTGCAGGTACCAGGGTTGCTGGGGCACAGAAGGTGAATGGAGCCCACTGTGGCAGCCCAGCTCAACCCTCAACATTGACGCTGCCAGAGCGATCCCCCCACTGGGGCCAAGCGGGGCCATGCTGCACTGCCTGCCTGCCTGTGCATGGGGGAGGGAGCCCGGTTGGCCAACACAGCCCTTGGATCATCCCAGCCTTGCAAAGTGGCTCAGGTCTAGCAGGGCAGGGTGAGAAGGACACAACCGCCATGCACCCTTCAAACCCAGCCTCACAAAGCAAGGGTGAGCCTGGGATTGAAGGGCGTGTGGTTGTTGCATCCTCCTCATGGTGCCCTGCCAGCCCTCTACAACTTTACAAGGCTGGAATGATCCCAGCATCGCAAAGAGGCTCAGGGCTGGCAGGGCGGAGTGTGGAGCCAAATGCACAGCACCTCCCAGAAAAATGTGCCTGCAGCCATCGCCCTGTTCCGCTACACCCCTGTCTTGTTTTCAGCAGTAGCCAACAGGGTGCCTATGGGATGTTCATGAGCAGGACCTGACTGCAACAACCACCCAGGGGCATAGTGGCTTTGACCTGAAGAGTGCTTTGTTATCCTTGCAAACTGTTCCATCCCTTTCTTCCTATTATGCCGGCTCAGTCCCAATGCCTTCTTCAGAGACTCAGTCATGCAGAGCTGGCGGTAATGAATATGTTTGGTATTCAGATGGACTCCACGTAGGCATCCACAGGTGGGCCATTCTAATTCAGCGACTTTTCATTAATGCTTTTTCCCGAGCTGTCTGTGCCTTCCTCTGTTTGCTCATTTTCGTATTATCCGATTGACATTTTTTGATTATGAAATAGCCTAGGAGCTGCACGGCCCCTGAGATTGTTATCAAACACACGACCCAGACTTGAGTGCCAGGCGGGGCTCAAATTGTGCACACCACTGCCAAGGTAATTAATTTATCAAATAGCATCTACTAAATCTGAGGACAGGGCGGGCGTGGGGTGCTGGTTTGGAAACTGAAACTGAAGACATCAAAGCTGGAAACTTCAAACTCCTACAATTGTGATGCTTGTTAATGCGATTCATGGAGGTTATTCAAATTACCCAAGAGCACAGGGCTGCAAATAACCAGGCCCCATGTCTCCATCAGATGCATATTATCCAATCAACAACTGTTACTTCTCCTTTTCCTCCCTATCATGAAATAGCCCAGGGGCTGTATGTCCTGTGAGACAGTGCCAGATTTACGTATAAGCTAAACAAGCTATAGCTTAGAGCCGCACTCTCTTGGGGGCTCCCAGAAAATTTAAAGGAAAAAAACCTGGGTGTAAATTTCCAAAATATAAGATAAAAAACAAATAAAATAAAGCCTACATAAAGCAAGTGTTTTGTGTTGTATAGGCTCCTATGATGTAAGTAATGGGCCCCGCCGTGTAGCCTGCTCCCTAAAATATCACTGGTTTGCTCATTTCTATATACAGTAGCACCTTGGTTCTCAAACTTGATCCATTCCAGAAGTCTGTTCCAAAACCAAGGCATTCCAAAACCACACCTTCCCATAGAAAGTAATACATATTTTTTTATGTGCAAATGGCTTTAGATACCTATTAGGTTCATAAATTACCATATAGCATATATTCAACACAAAAAACAGTGGCAATTTGTTGTTGACAAAGGACAGCTGGACATATAAAGGGCCCCATTACCTTCAGTAGCTTAGGGCCTCATCAAACCTAAATCTGGCTCTGCTCTGAAATCATTATCAAATACCAAACAAAGACTTGTCAGTTTCCCTTCAAGCTTTGACACTGCCTAATATAGGGAAGGTGGAAAATCTAGTCCAGAGCTAAGCAGCATGGTCCCTTCCAGATTTCATTGCACTCCAGCTCCCATCAGCCTAAGCCAGCATGGTCAAAAATCAGGGATGATGGGAGCTGGAGTGCAACATTTACACAGCATGGCTTTCATAGCAACCAGCTAGGATAGAAGCAGTGCAGGTAGACTGATGGAGTGGCCACTGTTAGGTCACACAAGAGGGGGAAAGGAAGGCAAAGACCAGGGGTCAGCAAACTTTTTCAGCTGGGGGCCATTTCACTGTTCCTCAGACCTTGTGGGGGGCTGGACTATACTTTTTTGGGGGGGAAATGAATGAATTCCTATGCCCCACAAATAACGCAGAGATGCATTTTAAATAAAAGCACACATTCTACTCATGTAAAAACACGCTGACTCCTGGACTGTCCGCGGGCCAGATTTAGAAGGCGATTGGGCCGGATCCGGCCCCTGGGCCTTAGTTTGCCTACCCATGGCAAAGACAGATGGTCTCTGCTGGTCTCTCAGCTGCCACCAGGTGGTGAAGGAGAACCAGAGGCAGTTGGTTTCTCAGCAGAACAGATGGAACAGCCCTGTTCCCTCCACCCCCGTTGCAGTACATCTCCAATCACCACCATTCTCTTTTCATAGGATCATAGAATTGTTGAGTTGGAAGGGATCCTGTGGGTCATCTAGTCCAACCCCTTTGCATTACACGAATCTCAACTTGATCATACATGACAGGTGGCCAACCAACCTCTGCTTAAAAATGTCCAAGGAAGGTGAGTCCACCACATCTCGTCGGGGTCTGTTCCACTGTCAAAAAGCTCTTACTGTAAGGAAGTTCTTCCTGATGTTTAGTAGGAATCTTCTTTCTTGTTTTATGGGAAAGCAAAAACAGGTGAAAGACTCACTAGTTGTGGAGGCAGGAGGCCTTCTATATTTTTATCAGATAGGAGACGAAGAGATTCTGGCACATGTAGCTTGGGAAGGGGCAGAAAATTGATTCAGTTAGCATTTAAAAGTGACCCTGCCTATTTCTCAATTTCCAAAACAATACAAGCACCAGAACGCAGCCATCCTTCAAATATTGCACTTCTGCAAATTTTGCTCTTCAGTTCTCCAGCCAAATAATGTAAACCAAATTGCATATACTCAGGTAAAGTGTCCATAAAATGCATTAAACATAGAAAAATGCATTATTGTAAGGGAAACAGTGCTCACCCCCGCCCCCAGGGATACTCAAGGCTACGCAGTACGGGCACCTTTTTGTCTAGAAGAAAAGCACTGTTTAAAGTGGTATACAAACTTGTGTCTATTAGAAGAAGTTTGCACTAAAATGTTGATGAATTTTTACCATGATTTTTTTAACAAAATAATAATTCAGAAATTGAAAGGTTCAGGAAAAATGAGAAACCGAGGGAACTCAAAATTGACAGATTTCCCCATCCCTCTGTGTAGCTTTTCTCATCTCTGCATGAAAATCTGCATCAGCAAAGGCACCCTCTTCTACACAATGGCATCTGATCATCCTAGACCAGGGATGGAGAACCTTTGACCCTTGAGATATTGTTGGACTGCAACTCCCATCATCCCTACCCATTGGCCATGCTGGCTGAGGCTGTTGAGACCTGGAATTCAACCACATCTGAAAGGTCACAGGATCCGCACCCTTATTGTATAAAGAAAAGCAGGAATATGTACATTCATAAAATGAAAAGACTAAAGTTAAAGGTGGCTTGTGGATCAGAAAAGATGGAAAACTAAGACATAGTTTCTTCCTTGCACTCTCATGCTCACATTCCTAGATTCTTTTGTGTGTGAGAAGCTGCTTTTGCATGCTAAGACTGTCACTCAGCCTGTTTAAACAACTCTTCTCATAAACAGCCAGCCAATGCCCTTGATCCATCATTAAAAATGTCCTTGGCGGTACCATCAGCATCAGGTTTTGAGATGCTGATCTCGAGCAACTGCCTTCTATGGTCACCATTACATCAAAGGAGCTTGTAATATGCAGGATGTGGGGTGGCGGGAGTTTTTATTTATGTATTATTACACTTGTTCTCCCCAGAGTGGGTGGAGACCAATGCCTGAAGCAAACAAGGAGATGTAAGTTGTCCTGTCTACCTTGGTCCCAAGAGATGTACATATTGGAAACTGCGGGCAGGAAAACAAATTGCCAGGTTTAGTGGAGCCGAATACTGTCAAATACATAGCTTAGAGGAGAAGGTTGTGAATAAGAGAGTATGTGAGATTGGTCACCATCTGCAGCTTGACAGGGATGAGGGGAGAAACTCATTCACCAAACCTCCCGAATTCACACCTATTGAACCAATGCATAACAAAAATATGTGTATTGATGAAAATAATATACAAGGATGCATCCTATCAGAGGGATGTTGTATGCAAAGACTCACGTGCTACTCAAAATTGTGTACAAAAATGTGTCCTATTAGGATAAATGCGCATGAAAATGAGTACAAATTTTTCATGCATATTTTTTTCCTCATCTGACATTTCCCCCATATTTTGGAGTTGTGAATGTCCTGCTCCTGTTGCTGAAAGGGGGAACTGAAATGTTAGGGGAACTGCATTGTTCCATTTGTGTCTGTTTGTCCCCTGCCTGGTTTCTTCCCCATTCCCAAATTTGATACTGCACACCTGGCCAATTTTCTGTAGCTTTTTTTCAGGGCCTTCATGTTCTTGCATGTGTATCCTCTGCCCACATTCATTCCCCCCCTAATTATTTGTAATGAATTTTATAACACACAGGTTGCAGAAAAAAGAAATGAACTATATATCTCTGTGTTGTCACAATTGCCAATAAGGAAATATAAGATACAGCTATGCAATTTACTGCATCGATAATAAAACATACCAAGAGGGAAAAGATTTGTGGGCTATATTTATGTAGGGTTCCATAGTCCAAATCAAAACAGTTACTTTTTTATTATTTCAAAAAGAAGAAGAAGATAGCAACTGTAAACTGTACAAAAATCCAGACACCTGCATAGAGTACCTGTCATTCCTGAGCTGCTGTGTTTGCTTCTTTGTCATTTTAATTTTATGTCATATGCAATCTCAAGCACTTTGGCCCCTGGACAGTTTTTAATTTATGTGAGGGTGTCCCCCCCCCCAAGGAGGGCACTTTGCCAAGTCTCTCCTCCCACCCCTGCATGACCTTTTCTAGGCCTTGAGATATATCCTCCTGGCTCTCCTGATCTCCTGAGGAAAGTATGGGCTGGTCATTGGAGCCTGGTGGCAGAGGTATCGCCTTGGTATGCTGGCGAAGAGATGTGTGCTGTTGTACCTCTGGTTCCACATGTGGTGAGCCAGGGAGTGGATCTATCTCCTTCTCAGGGCTGGTGCCTGAGGACCTTGCTGATTCAAGACAGCGAAGGGTGGAACAACAAAAGAATGAAATGGAGAACTGCTGCCTCCCTGAGCCCTGGTGAATGGGATACTGTCAATTGGGCTGTAAAACTGGAATGTTAAAGGAGAAGGGCATTTTTTCAGCCAGAACTCAGTTCCGGTACCTCTCAGATGGACGCCATTGCCATTATAAGAAAACAAGGGAGACGTTCATGGTGAGTTCCAGCACCTCTCTTTCTAGAAAAATAGCACTGAGAAGGATACCTTTCCATTGTGCTAGGAGCTGATCAAGAGCAATATCATTCCCAGTCTAAGAGTAAACTGTCCTTCCTATTTTAATTGGGGCCGGGGGGAGTGCATTGAGTATCAGCAGTGTAGGTGTTAGAACTGAAACCCAGTTTCATAGATGAGGCTGTCTTTTCCTGGGTCCATCTAGCCCAGTATTGTCAGAACTGACTTGCAGTGCTTTTCTAGTAGAAGTCTTTCCCATTACAAGTCCCCTGACCATTTAACCAAAGATGGGGGAATTTGACTGTGATGTGGCAGCAAGCTCCATAGCAAAGAGCATCTGACTTGCATGCAGACGGCCATAGGTTCAATCCCTGGCATCTCCAGATAGGACCCAGTGACAAGCCTAGATTTCTCCCATTGCTTTTGTAGAATGCATTGGAAATGCTTGTTGCTGTTGTTTTGTTCGCATAATTATAAAATCATATAATTGTTGAGTTGGAAGGGACCCTGAGGATCATATAGTCCAAGCTCCTGGAATGCAGGACTATGCAGCTGTCCCATATGGGGATCGAACCTGCAACCTTGGCATCATCAGCCCCATGCTCTGACCAACTGAGCTGTCCACATGTTGTTGTTGGCCTCTGGTGCTAGAAAGAACTTGGAACTATCTGTGGCTAGCCATCCTTCCTTCTTTCTACTTAATGATTTTTTATTGCCCTTTCCAGGGCACAGAATGCTTTACTATTCCCGAAGTGTCCTGGTTTGAGAACAAAGTGCGCAAATGGATTCTCCCTCATTTAGCCCTCTGTAAATGGGTCCAGAGTGGAGATTAATAGGCTAGGAAATGCATTTTTCTGCTCCGCAGTTAGTAAAGGAAATTCAGTGGAACTAAATTAATCATGAAATGGACTCAAAAGTATAGAAAAGGAGACAGCGTTTTTAACTCCTAAATTAGGCCAGTACCAAAGTTCAGAAGGGTTTTTTTTTTTTCCAAAGCAGCAACTTCACCAGGGTTGGCACCTTGTGATTTCAAGAATAACCACTACCTCTAGGTGGGTCTGGGAACAAGTGCTGGGACAGGCCCTGGTGAGTAAAGGATGGAATCTCCCTGATAGAAGAGGAATCAACAGGTGAGGGTGATTTTAAGGGCATTTGCTGAAATTCCAGATAATCTGATAGACTGCTCCTGCCATTCATTCAGGACAGTTTACATAGTGTCCTCCACCCATTTACTCTCAAAGCAGAAAAGTATGGGTTTTGAAGGACAACTGTGTTTCGGTCCATGTTTCAGGAAGTGTGAATTCGGCTGACATTAAAATGTGAATGGAGGAAATTGCTCCTCCATCCCCATGCAAACCGCTGAAGTGTAGCAGATTATGAACTCTATCAAGCTGCTCATGGAGAGACCCAAAAGGCATGCTGGATTGCTTCTTGTTGCATAGGCTTTTTAAAAAAAGTAGAAGTGATGTCTTGTTAATGAATGAGCAGGACCCTTGATGAATGCTCCTGGAAACGAGATCATATGGATGAGGGTGAGGCCCCCTCCCCTTGCTTTTCAATAGATCCCAGCATGAAGGCAATCAAGCTCCGTGCCGAAAATGTTTTGAGCTGTGCCCTCAGCCACTTAGGACAATGTGTGGTATTGGATTTCCTAGGTTGTTGGCACAAAGTCAAGTGCTTGCTAGGCTGCTTCCCCTCATCCTTCAGAACCTACTGACCTCCACAGTCTTCAGGCTGATTAACCTTCTGAAGTTTCCAAAGCCTTGGGGTCCCATCTATCCTCACTATGCCTATCCTTGTGGATAGAAAGGCTAATGCATGGAGAGAGAGAGAGAGAGAGAGAGAGAGAGAGAGAGAGAGAGAGAGAGAGCCTTTTGTAGACTAGAAAGAAACAAAGGTTCAAAGAAATCTTTCAGCGTATCGGAAACCAAACCTGTTGACAAGGCCTTTTCTGTTCTGCTTGTGTTTAAGGATCTAAGCTGGTGGTTTTCAAAGGCACAACAAGGATTCCTCCAGGGGGAAGGTCACTAATGGTTCAGGCTGCCTGATGAATTTGATCTTTGCAAATTCCAGTACATGCTGACCTGAACTGCACCTCCCTGGCTATTGTGCAGATTGGAACAGAGCTATTCCCAGCTTTCCCATTTCCCAAATGTCCCAATGCAGTGTGTTTTTTGGGGGGATGCTAAGGTCACATCCACACCATACATTTAAAGCACTATTATACCACTTTTAACAGTCATGGCTTATCCCAAAGAATCCTGGGAAGTGTAGTTTGTTAAGGGTGCTGAGAGACCCCCATATCCCCCTCTCAGAGCTTAAATTCCCAGAGTTCTCTAGGAATAGGGATTGATTGTTAAACCACTCTGGGAACTGTAGCTCTGTGAGGGGGAATAGTAGTTTATATGTATGGTCTGAAGCTCAACATCAAAAAAAGAAGATCATGGCCACTGGTCCCATCACCTCCTAGCAAATAGAAGGGGAAGAAATGGAGGCAGTGAGAGATTTTACTTTCTTGGGCTCCATGATCACTGCAGATGGTGACAGCAGCCACAAAATTAAAAGACACCTGCTTCTTGGGAGAAAAGCAATGACAAACCTAGACAGCATCTTAAAAAGTAGAGACATCACTTTGCCAACAAAGGTCCATATGGTTAAAAGCTATGGTTTTCCCAGTAGTGATGTATGGAAGTGAAAGCTGGACCATAAAGAAAGCTGATCACCGAAGAATTGATGCTTTTGAATTATGGTGCTGGAGGAGACTCTTGAGAGTCCCATGGACTGCAAGAAGATCAAACCTATCCATTCTTAAGGAAATCAGCCCTGAGTGCTCACTGGAAGGACAAGTCCTGAAGCTAAGACTCCAATACTTTGGCCACCTCATGAGAAGAGAAGACTCCCTGGAAAAGACCCTCATGTTGGGAAAGATGGAGGGCACAAGGAGAAGGGGACGACAGAGGACGAGATGGTTGGATAGTGTTCTCGAAGCTACCAGCATGAGTTTGACCAAACTGCGGGAGACACAAGACAGGAGTGCCTGGCGTGCTCTGGTCCATGGGGTCACGAATAGTCGGACACGACTAAACGACTAAACAACAACAACAACAACCTGTAGGGTGTGAATGTGACCTGAGATTGAAAAAAATGAGAAAGGGGGAGAAAATGAAAATGACATGTTCTTCCATCCCTATCTTTAGCAAGCCTCTGTAGCCCAAAGACAGGAGACCTTGAGCTCTAAAGCCAAACAGAGTTCAATACAGCGGAGTTCCTGCTGCAAAGATTTGTCAAGCACTTTCCTTGGACTGCAACCCTAACTTCATAGCTAGTGTGGGGCATAATCTACTCTGTAAGTTTTATCAAGGTTTTTCTTATTATTTATTATTACCCACAATATTTATTACTTGAAGACTCAATTTAAGACTTGCTTTCCAGGCTGTTCAGCAACCCTACTCACAACAATGTCCAGCTCATTTTGCTTTATAGTCTGCAGGAAAAGTATCCCGTTGGGTGGAAACCACTGTGTGCAATTTTCTGTGGCACAAAAAGCAAAGGCTAATCTCATTTGAAGCCCGGAAGGTGACCTGAACTGGAATCACAAAGGCAGAATCTGAAGCAGAAAGGACAGAGAAAGGTTGCATGTGCACCATACATTTAGAGCATATTTAATGCACCTTTAAAGTGCATGGCTTTCCCCAGAGAATCTTGGGAACTATAGCTTGATGGGGTGCTGGAACTGTAGCTCTGTGAGGGGTCTCCTAGTAACTCTCAGCCCTTGGCAGCCTTTTGGGGATTATTTGAAAATATATATATAACAACCAAACGAAATCGTGGGCAGCATTTGAAATTTGATCAATGGGAAGAACTGATAATATATGAAACCGGGGAATACATATTTTAGATGAAATATGTGATGTATTAGGTGAAAAGTGATGTATTAGGAGAAATATGTGATGTATTAGGTGAAAAGTATGATATTTTGCAGGATCTAAAAGAGAGGAATGTAAAAACAGTGTGGAAGGGAATGTGGGAAGTCAAATTCTAAGAGAAAAATATAACAAAGTTGAAGCTTGAATTTAATTGAAGTTAAAGTTATGAAAATCTAATAAAAAATTAAATAAAAATAACTCTCAGCCCACATAATGAGCTGTAGTTCACCAGATTGATTGGGGGAGCCTATGACTTTTAAGGTGGTATAAGGGTGATTTAAGTGTATGGTGTGGATGCGACCCAAATATTGTACCTGCTGTTAACAGGACCAGCTCCAGATTTGAGGGATGTCCTCTATAAATGATGTATGATAGTCCACCCCTATTTTGTAGGGTCCTTTCCTAAGTGGGTAAGCCCTGTTGGGTTTACATCAAAAAACTTTTTTTTAAAAAAATGAATCCATAAATTACTGATATAAAAATGTTGTAACGTAGGTGGGATAGGAATATAAGAACATCTTGTTGGATCAGGCCAGTGGCCCACCTGGTCCAGCATCTTGTGGTTAACTAGATGCCTGTGGCAAACCCACAAACAGAACCAAATTTCCCCTTTGTGGCTTCCAGTAACTGGTCCTCAGAAGCATAGCCATCATGACTAGTAGCCAATAATAGCCTTATCCTTCATGAATACAAGCTTTCGTTTGGCTGCTAAATTTTCTCTCCTTATTTACTAGTCTGGAAGAGTGCAAATATTCCACCTCTAAGGGGTGCTAAGCACCAAAATGCTATTCAAAAATGACGAGGTACTGGTGGTTGAAACACAGGCCTGTGTGCGAACATTAGGAAGAATTATTTATTAGCCTGTTGAAACCAATGGGAAGATTTTCATTTACTTCAATGGGGCTCTGCATCAGAGCCCAGGCAACGCGACAGATGAAAAGATGGTTATCCTGAAAGCAGATTTCAATCCTTTTTCTTCATCTCCCCTTCATATTTCAAGGTGTTCTCTACTCCTCCTTCTCCTCCTCATCACACTTTTGTATCTAATCATGTTTTGTATCTTTCTTGGGGTGAAGCAAGCTCTGTAGTCCTGGCTGCAATTTAGAGAATAATAATGTTGGCGATGCACTGCAGCCTTTTTAGCTTGTACGCCAAGGGGGAGGAGGAGATAAGTGGGAAGAAAAGACAAATAATTTCCCTGGGATCTCGTTCCACAGACCTTCAGGGAAGTTGCCAGCATAATTTTAAGCTCATTGTATTGCCAACGCAAAGAATAACTCCAAGAAAGAGAACATAGTTGGAAGTCAGACATAAGAAGATGGTAAACATTTTTTTGGGGGGGGGTTTGTATGTGTATCTGGGGTGCAGGAATTTGATTTAAAATTAGAAATTTGAGTGTTGATTTCTCTTTGTCAGTTCCCCACTGGCCTTGAAAGCAATCTTGCAAAGCACTTTAACAATGTTCAAACCTACCCTGGAGGTGACAGGGGATGGGGAAATACGAGTCTACTTTTGTTTCCTCCAAATCTCTCAGGTATTTTGGCTGAGGTGGGCCCTATAAATCTTTTAGCTTACGTCCAGGTGGGAAGTGAGAGTCAGTGTGGTGCAATGGTTAGTTGGGAAAACCCGGGTTCAGATCCTTGCTCAACCATGAAGCTCACTGTGTGACTGTAGGCCAGTCGCTATAGATCTCAGTCTAGACTACTTCACAGGGTTGTTGCATGGATAAAACAGGAAGAGGGAGAATGGCATACATCTCCTAGAGCTCTTATTTCATGCTGTAATTAATTAGGTGAAACCCTTTTGGGGTTTTAACTGAGCAGGAACTTCTAGCTCCACCTTGATTTTCACTTTGGGTGGACTTCAGTACCCTCTACACCAAACTAAGGAGGGACACATCTCTCAGTTTCAGTTTCCCTCAGTTTCTCATTTCCCCAATCTTAAAGTCAATTTGCTGCATTTCTTAAAAGTTCACAATTTGTTGTGTTTGGTTTTTTTAAAAAGCCCTTGTGAAAATTCACGAGCATTTTTGAACCACTTTCTCTTAATGTACACATCTTTTCAAGCATCTTGCAAAACAACATGATACATAGCATTTTCACTGGGATACATCTTCTGATATGCACACTTCTGTACACATTATCTAGCTGGAGAATTGTACCACACAATTCATGGGAGTTAGTATTTCAAAGGATAGCTATGTTTCAGTTCATACATTGTTTTGGAAGGTGCAAATTAAGTAGGTGCATACTGAGATCCAAACTGAACTGTATTTCTCTGCCATCCATGCACTAAACCCAGGTACAAGCTACCCCTACACATGTGCCACTGTTTGCACGAAAGAGTATACACTTCTTTCTTTGTACAGCTCAATTACAAAGGTACACAGATGGTACACTCACTGACTATTACATGTGAATAACTGTACCAGTGTGTGGAGCTCAGTGCTATGTGTACACAGATTATGCACTCATTGTGCACAAAGGCACCTATTGTTAATGCTATAATGGATGTAATTCCCCCCACCCTGATTAACCTTATTAGCTTTTGAAATTCTCACCTGGAGCCTGAATTTATGGAGGATAAATGGCAACTGGTCAGCATGCTTCTGAATACCAGTTGCTAGAAATTGCAAGTTGGGAAAGCACTGTTGAGCTCAGGTTCTTTGTGCAAGCTTTCCATGAGCATCTGTTTGGCCACTGTGAGTGGACTAGACAGAGCTTTGGCCCGATGCTGCAGGCTCCTCTGTTCTCCAGATATAGCTTAAAATTTCATGTGGTAGCAAATTTTAAAGAAACTGCTCCTTAACTCTCCAGAATATCTTCCAGCATGGGTTACTTTTCATGGTCCCTTCTGGGCTTGTTACAATAGGAAAGTGGTAACTGATTGGCTTTCCCTCTCTCTGCTCTGTTTAAATCCAAGATCGCTAAGGATTTTCCCCTTTCTCCTCAAATAATGCACACAAAGGAAGAAAGATTAGGACAGACAATAATATAAGTGATAGTGCCAGACATCCTCTGATAAAGGCAAGCTCAAGGAGTGCTGAACTTCATAAGCTTCCTGGTTATTACATGGAGTTCTGCTTGACTTTTAGCAGATCTGCTAAAGCAATAGCTAACATCAGAAGGAGATGGTAAACAGTTTTGTAGCTGGGTATCAGTTGAGTCCCATATTCAGCTTCTTTGTTTAAAACAATCAACAGGCTTGTTCTTCTAGCCAACTAATCTCTTTCAAAACATAAGGAACAGCTTCATGGCAATTCAGATTGTCCATCTAGTTCAATATTGTCTCGCTTCAGTTGAGATTCCTGTGAAGCAGGGGGTTGGAGTAGATGACCTTCTGGGTCCCTTCCAACACTATGATTCTATGGTTTTATGATCAGAAAGAACCTTCAGGAACAAACAAATGAAAGCTGAAAGTTTGGCTTTCGGAAATGATGGAAATGAGCAACAGGGTTTTGTAGCACTGATGCAGAAATCTCAATTATGTTGTTCAACTTTCCTCTTTTTTTCTTCATAAAGCAACATAATTAAATTTCCCTGGCCCCAGAACATATTTCAGAAAGCCATAGTTGGCTGGTGAGCAACTCATAAACAGGAAAAGCGAGAGGGAATCATTCATTTTCTGTTCTCCTTCTGAAAGAGACATATTTTACAAATAGAAAGTTGTATGTAAGGGAGGTCAGTGGAGGTGGAAAATTTCAGTCCTGTGGTTTGGCAGCCTTATAAAAGTGAGGTGGGGGGAAATGCAATGATGCATTCAAATCAATGGGAATTTTGTCATTTACTTCAATGGGAGGTAGCTTGCATCTTTTATCTGTGGAGACATCACCTTGCCAACAAAGGTCCGTATAGTTAAAGCTATGGTTTTCCCAGTAGTGATGTATGGAAGTGAGAGCTGGACCATAAAGAAGGCTGATCACCGAAGAATTGATGCTTTTGAATTATGGTGCTGGAGGAGACTCTTGAGAGTCCCATGGACTGCAAGAAGATCAAACCTATCCATTCTGAAGGAAATCAGCCCTGAGTGCTCACTGGAAGGACAGATCGTGAAGCTGAGGCTCCAATACTTTGGCCACCTCATGAGAAGAGAAGACTCCCTGGAAAAGACCCTGATGTTGGGAAAGATGGAGGGCACAAGGAGAAGGGGATGAGAGAGGACGAGATGGTTGGATAGTGTTCTCGAAGCTACCAGCATGAGTTTGACCAAACTGTGGAAGGCAGTGGAAGACAGGAGTGCCTGGCGTGCGCTGGTCCATGGGGTCACAAAGAGTCGGACACGACTAAACAACTAAACAACAACATGAGCTTGCAATAGGTACCAGAATCTTCTTTGGTTAGTGTGGTTTATGTGACAGTGTTGCAGGCAGCAAAACAGAGATCTATGAATTAAAACACACTTAGATTCCATTCTGTGCCTCCATAGATGGTGGCCGCTCTATAGTCCAGGCTTCCTCAACCTCGGCCCTCCAGATGTTTTGAGACTACAATTCCCATCATCCCTGACCACTGGTCCTGCTAGCTAGGGATCATGGGAGTTGTAGGCCAAAAACATCTGGAGGGCCGAGGATGAGGAAGCCTGCTATAGTCACTGACCTTCCACATAGAGCACTCCCTAAGCCAGGGTTTGCTAGCCCTTTTGAGCCAGTGGGGCCATTTGGAATTTTGAGAAAGTGCAATGCGGGCGGAGCATAACACAAAATGGGTGCTGTGGGGCATGTCATAGCACAAACTGTCGGCCGCAAGGGTCACAAAAAAGGTGGTCCACAAGAAACCAGGATGCAGAATGGTGCAGACATGCCCCACTCAATGGGAAAAGGCACCTATGTTAGGGCTGCCATATGCTTAGAATTTCCTAGACATAGCTGGGATTCATCCATCGAAAATGGTGTCTGGGTGGAATTTTCAAAAAGCAGCCAAAATGTCCTGGAAAACCCAGGCGTATGGCAACCCATATCGAAAGTGTTGATATTTTTTTTGCAATTTTTACTAAAGAAATAGGTAAACTTCTTTTTTTTTTGAGATTGTGCAAAAATAAACCCTCAACAACTTTGCCCCTCCCCCTCGAAAGCAACTCAACAACTTTTGTGTCCAGATTTTCACTTTTTGAAATACGGAAACCCTACATTTGCTTTTGTAAATGTTTGAGGGGTGTTTGTATTTGATGTAGGAGAGGCTGAGCACCAGTGCAAACAGGAACTGACTGCTGATCTGAGGGGCATTGCCACCTGAGTTCTTGTGAAGATATGCTGCTCATTAAAGGAAAGAGGCACGTGATAAAGTGAAGAACTTTTGCAGTGCATGCTAATTTGTAGACAGGCTTTTTAATACTTTGCATGACAATGAAGCGATAGAAGAAGCCTTATCATACAAATCTTTTTCATCTGTTAGAGGCACATTTCTGCTTCCCTAGCTGGAATCCCTCTCAGAAAAGCACAAAGATCTACCCCCTGTCCATTGTCTTACTAAGGACAATAAAGTACATATTTCCCCCCTCCAGACAGTTGAGGAAACTCAGCTGGATATTGTAAACATTCAGTGCTTCTTGTCAGTATGTCAGTCTTTTATTTATTTCCAGCCCCCCTCCCCTCTCCCCCCAAGGAGCCTAATTGGATATACAGTGGTACCTTGGGTTACATACACTTCAGGTTACAGACTCCGCTAACCCAGAAATATTGCCTTGGGTTAAGAACTTTGCTTCAGGATGAGAACAGAAATTGTGCTCCGGTGGCGCGGCAGCAGTGGGAGGCCCCATTAGCTAAAGTGGTGCTTCAGGTTAAGAACAGTTTCAGGTTAAGAACGGACCTCCGGAACAAATTAAGTACTTAACCCGAGGTACCACAGTACATGGTTGTCTCCAGTTTCTTGCCACTTTAAACAGTCATGGCTTCCCCCAAGGAACAGTGGGGACTGATGAGAGTTGTTGAGAGAACTCTATTTCCCTGGGAAAAGGGATTGACAGTTAAACCCCTCTGGAATTATAGCTCTGTGGGGGGAATAGAGGTCTCCTAAGAATTCTCAGCACCCTTAAGCTACTGTTCCCAGGATTCTTTGGGGGAAAGACATGGCTGTTTAGAGTGCCATGAAACAGCTTTAAATGGATAGTACAGAGAGGGCCTTAGATGAAGAACTGGAATGGTTTGCTTTCATTGTTTTTTTAATTAAAGAAAGTGGCCTAATTAGGGGTATCAAGAGCAAAAGATGAAAACCTCAAATATTTTAATAATTGCGGAGAACTGTGATTTTTGGCAGCTATAGTTTATCTCTCCACAGTAGTGCTGTAAAATGGTATGCTCTGCCTGCCTGCCTTGTAGCTATAACAGGTATAGGATTCCAGTCATTTATCGCATCTGATCACCATAGCTCTAACTAACGGCAAATACACCTCACCTTGTTTTATTGGCTTCATTTTCGGCACAATTTAAGGAATCATAAGTGACTGTTGGGTTGGGAACACTAAATCAGTGGAAGGAGAGTAAATAAGACTTGTACTGAATATTCCCCGGTTTCAGTTTTGGGGTAGAAACTAGTGATCTTGGTGGGGTGGAAATTTATTCTGCGGAAGGGGAAGTGTGCATGTAGATTTCACAAATGTTCATCACTGTGATTCTGATTGGTTCTGTTGTGTTTGCCAGTTGCTTCTTCTTCTTTCTTCTGGGTTAGTCACATATGTGATCCCACCCAATCTGGCATCCAACTATGAGCAGGATGACATCAGAATGGTAGACAATCAGATTCTGCTTAGTGATGACATCACTGAGGGCAGGAGAGGACCAAGGCAGACCTGGAGTTAAACGTGTCTTTGCATTTAACACAGAAGTCAAGAACGTCAGGCCCAATGATTGAATGCAGCCCTCTAGGCCTCTCTGTTCCTCAGGCCTCTCCTCAGGCCGCATCCCTCAACCATTCCATCCCCTCCATGAATATTTCTGCCTGACTGGAATGTGTCCTTGAATGGGGATAATGCCTCTTGCTTGGCTAGGTAGAGGACTGAGAGATGGGTGTGTAGAAACCCCTGGCATACACACGGCTGGAAGGCAGCCAATGGTACAGAGGTAAAATTTACATTCACTGCTCCATCCACTTTTGCCTCTGGCCACATCCACCACTGACATATTGTTCCCCAGATGGTTTATCACAGGGGAATGGGGTTGACAGGCTGAAAAGGGTCCCCCAACCCTGATTTAATGTGTAAAAGGTAAAGGTAAAGGGACCCCTGACCATTAGGTCCAGTCGTGGCCGACTCTGGGGTTGCGGCGCTCATCTTGCTTTATTGGCCGAGGGAGCCGGCGTACAGCTTCCGGGTCATATGGCCAACATGACTAAGCCTCTTTTGGCGAACCAGAGCAGCACACGGAAACGCCGTTTACCTTCCCGCCGGAGCGGTACCTATTTATCTACTTGCACTTTGAGGTGCTTTCTCTGCTAGGTTGGCAGGAGCAGGGACCGAGCAACGGGAGCTCACCCCATTGCAGGGATTCGAACCACCGACCTTCTGATCGGCATGTCCTAGTCTCTGTGGTTTAACCCACAGTGCCACCCGTGTCCCGATTTAATGTGTAGGCTTCTAAAAATGCGATTTTTAAAAAAAGCAAGGGAAGGGGATGATAACTGTCCGAACTGAAGCAGGTAGAAAGGTCACCTTTTCTCCCCTGCAGTGGTCCAGAGTAACATCTTTTATGTGAAGCAGATATTTGAACTGGGGGGAAATTTCACATAAGCTTGGCCCCCACCCCAAAGCTGGTGCAGTTTGCTTTTAAAAGGAAAAAGCCAAAACCCTGCACATAAATACAAAGATGCATATAACGTCACGCCAGTTTTGGCCCTGAGATTATGAACAAGTGTGAGCAATGTAAATTGATAAGTGAATATTTTCCGCTAGAGTGCAAAATAGCAGCAACAACAATAACGGCATCGCAAAGAAGAAGGCATTTCCGAGCACAGCCAGAAAAAGAAGTACTGATTAGTTTTTACATGCATCTGGTGTAAATCGAACTCTTTTGGCTTTCCCAATGTGACAGGTATGTGCAGGGAGGAAAAGTTCAAACAAGTTTCCCAGAGCCTCTCCGATCCGGCCCCATAAAGTGGAATGATATATATCTCTTTGACATTTTGTTGCTCAAAGGTTTCCAGTCACCTCTATGACAAAGAGGGGTTGGAGTCGCACAGAATTTAGTGCAGCAGTTAAAGGGATGGTTTACTGGCTTGTGATACCATCCATGTTCCCCCAAACCTCTTCTCCCTGGGATGCTTGATAGAGCCGAGCTCCTGCTGACTTGGTGGAGAGATCTATTGCAGAGAGGGGAAAGTGAATGTTTTAAAAGAGGTAGGGGATAATTATCAAATTCATTGGCTAAATGAACATACAGAAACTAAAATATACACACTTTATACAGTGCTGGTGGGGAAGATCCCCAAGCCTAGATTGTCTTATGATGGAACAATATCTTAGATTCGTGATCAATTTGGGAATGCAATTGAAAACCAGCATGCTATTGCGGTTAGAGCGTCAGAAGCAGGGCTATATTAAGCATATGTGGTGCTGGGGTGCAAATATCTGTCCGGTGCCCCCCCCCCCCGGTTGCCCAGTCCCAGGTGTGCAGGAGGGCAGAGCCAGTCGGTAGCCCCTGAACTCGCGGCACAGAGCCACCCGCAGCAGAAGAGCCTGCAGCAGTGCTCCGACTGACGGACGGGCTCTTCCCCGGACTCAACTCTCAGACTCTTGGCCTGGCGCCCCTGAGAGCCCGGTGCCCGGGTGCACTGCACCCCTAGTGCCTATGGGTAAGATGGCCCTGGTCAGAACAGGACCTAGGAGACCACGGTTCAAATCCCCATGTGGTCTATTAAATGCTCAATGAGTGACCTGGGGTCAGTTGCTGACCGCAGCAGCTCTCCAACGTTGCAGACCAGGGACACTTCCAGCCCTCCTTGGAGATGCTGGAGATTGAGCTTGGGATCTTCTGCATGCAGAGCAAATGCCTGAATGTGCTCCCTATCTGGCCCTTAAGATTATACACAGGCCACATACCCCTCCTCAACCACACCAACAACTAGCTCTGCTCTGCACTCTCCTTGAGTGTTTATGCCTGGATGGAATGCTTCATTGAACTCTTGTCATGCTTCTTGCTTGCCTGGATGAAAGAGACAGGTGTGTGTGTGTGTGTGTGTGTGTGTAGAGAAACCAGCCTACTGTACAATGGCAAACTTTATGTACATTCATTGCTGTACCCAGTTTTAATTCTTGTCCTGCCCACCACTGGCATGTGGCCCCCAAATGGTGGCCTCAAAGGGAATGTGGCCCCTGGGCTGAAAAAATAAAACAAAACTTTCCCCACCCTGGCATTTGAGGGTGTGCAGCCAGTCAGGAGGACGCGGGTGGCGCTGTGGGTTAAACCACAGAGCCTAGGACTTGCTGATCAGAAGGTCAGTGGTTCAAATCCCCACGACAGGGTGAGTTCCCGTTGCTCGGTCCCTGCTCCTGCCACCCTAGCAGTTCAAAAGCACGCCAGTGCAAGTAGATAAATAGGTACCGCTCCGGCGGGAAGGTAAACAGCCTTTCCGTGCGCTGCTCTGGTCTGCCAGAAGCAGCTTAGTCATGCTGACCACATGACCGGGAAGTTGTACGCCGGCTCCCTCGGCCAATAAAGCAAGATGAGTGCCGCAACCCCAGAGTCGGCCACGACTGGACCTAATGGTAAGGAGTCCCTTTACCTTTACCTTTTAGCCAGCCAGGAAGCTGGAGAAGATGCCTAAGAGTGGTGCTAAATTCCTTTAACCCCCCCCCCTTTTTAGTCTCTTAAAAGGAAGGAAATAGTGACAAATGTCAGGCACCCCCTCCAGTTATTAAACTAGGTGTGCTACTCATTTCAGCCCCCACAATTTCACAAACATTTCCCTTCTTGCCAGTTTCCAGGCATGGTTTCTTTTTGCCTCTCCTCTGAGAATGCCTCCCCCCACCAACTAAAAAAGAAGAAGTGAAAATACTGGTTCAGCAGTACTTTCCAAAATTGTGAACCTTACTTGGTGCTTTCTGTGGAATGAGCAATTTCCCAGACGGTGCCCCAAGTGAAAAGGGGGGGAAAGCACCAGTGTGCACTTGAGATTATAAACTATAATTACAGGCTTATGGGGTCTCTAGGAATGCATGAAACTAATGAGAGACTAATAACAAGATAAATCTGCTTTAGCATTCAGAATTCATTCAGAGAACTTCCTACAATTATTCTCCCAAGTTGCCACCAGCAGTAGTATCCGGGTGATTAATCTTTAATTTCTGGAGAGCACACAGGACAGTTTGGGAAGGTTGATGACCCTAGCAAGGGAGCCATGAAAAATAACTGTACCAACATTCAGGAAATGGTTGTATATAACCTCAATGGGGGCTATATACATCTTGGAGATATTTTTAGCTTTAAATTTAGGACTGTGACAAATATTCTTCACTTTACATTTTCAGCTTGAAACTAGCTATTTCAGCAGTGTTGCTATTTCTTCCCCTCCCCCGAAGGATGCATATACTGTGCTAATTTTCAATTTTATTTTCAATCCCCTTTCCCCTGTTTGCTTCTGCTTCCTCCTTCCTGGATCTCTTGCATGGGTGATCCCAACCAATCAGGGATCCTGTAGGGAATGAGATGACCTATACAGACACTGTGCTTCTCAGCACAGCAGAAAACACTATGTAGTCAAACAGATATGACTGCATGGCAATATCACTAAGGGTGACTGAAATCAATTTAAATGAATAAGTACTTTTTCAAAGGAGTAAAATGGGCAGGCAGTTTTCCAAAACACCTTTGCATCATCAACCTTGGCCATTTTATAGAAAAGACCTGTGAAACCTGTAAAATGATATGAGTATTTTTATACCTAAGAACCAGAGCAACAGTTCACCATTCATGTACTTAGAACCAATTTTATTATAAAATGAAGGAAAGAACATTGGGACCTGGACAGCAAATGCAGGCCATGATCTAGACAACCAAAGTGATTGATTCTGCACAGGCCTGATCTGATGATGCTCAAACAATAGGCCTTCATGCTGCAGAACAAACAGCTTTTGGAAATTTAAGAGCAGCAGTTTAAACAGACATGCTTGGTTCTCAGTTGGTGCAAGGTACACATGTTTTTTGTAATCACATACATGACTATTGGGAAAGGATGACTAACCACGGTCTGGCAGAAGTCAGCTGTTGACTACCTGGTAATCTGATCCCATTAGGGAATTCCACCAGTTCTTGATTGGAACTTGGCTAAGGAAAAGCCACATCTCCGCCTCCCCTGCACACACACGCTAGTTCTTTTTACACGTCTTTTCTTAACAGTATCCAAGGTTGATGTTTGGACAGTCACATCTGTGATGATTTTAAAGCTGTGCCTGACATAAGGGTGCCTGGGGAATCTGATCTGTACCAATTAGGTAAGGGATGGGAAGATCTGTCAATTTCTGTCCTCTCAGTCCCCGCCCCCATCTTAAATTCACTTGTCCACATTTTGCAGCAATCTGTGACTTTAAGAAGAATCCTCATGGAAATTCGCCAGAATTTTAATGTGAATTTCTCCAAACACACACAGTTTTTATATGCCATTTTGACCAATGTACACAGTTTTGCAAGCAGTTTCTCCTAATATGTGCATGTAAGACAAATACATAATACTTTTGTAAACATTCCTGGAGAACTGCATCACAAAATTCAGATATGTGCAAATTACAAAGTTTAGCTGTGTTTCGGTTTGTGTATTGTTTTAGAAAGCGTGACTTTTGACTTTAAAGGAGCATTGAATTGAAGTTGATTTGCACCTCCTGGGCTAAGGTGCAGCTGAGAATGTAGGGTGCAGTCCAGACCCTGGTAACTTCTTTGCAGGATTTATTATGGCAGTGAAGCTACTACTGCATCTACAGCCCTACTGAGCACACCAGCTGGGTGGAAGGTTTAGACTGGAGCTGGTGAAGTGATTTGGCAGGGTAGAAGTGGATCCCAGCCTGGCACAGCCTCTTGCATTCCTCCTCACCCCTAAAGAAACACCTTGCTTTGGGATTTTACCATTGACTGTCACTTGTTGGGAATCCACCAGTTGCACTTCCATTCATCTGTTAAGCAGGTGGAAGGGGAAGCTCTGTGCTGGTGGAGTGACACTAGCATCCTTCCACAGGTGGGGTCCAGCAGAGGGTCCGGAAAAGACAAAGGGAAGGACATTTTCATACAATGGATACATAAGCAGATTGCAAAAATTGCTAAAGATGACAAAGGTTCTGCAAACCAAGCTCTATGAGGAACGGTTGAGGAAACTGGGTATGTTTAGCCTGGATAATAGGAGAGTGAGAGGAGATAGGTAGACACCTTCAAATATCTAAAGGGCTGTCACATGGAAGATGGAGCAAGCTTGTGTTCTCCTGCTCTCAAGCATAGAAGCCAACTCCTAGGGTTCCCTTCCCCCCCCCATAAAATATTTGAGGGAGCCGCCCTCCCAAGTTGATGGGCATTGCAATTCAAATGGTGAATGTGTGCTACATCTTGTGATAAATTATGAGGGTCAGAGCTTACCTGCCCCCCCATATTTTATTCAAGTTGGCACCCCTGCTCTGGAGGGTCAGACCCGAAGCAATGGATTCAAGTTACAAGAAAGGAAATTCCAACTAAACATCAGGAAGAACTTTTTGGTGGTAAGAGCTGTTTGACAGTGGACTGGACTCCCTCAGAAGGTCATGTAGTCCAACCCCCTGCAATTCAGGAATCTCTGCTAAAGCATCCACGACATATGGCCATCCAACCTCTGCTTAAAAATCTCCAATGAAGGAGAGTCCACCACCTTCCATTCCACTGTTGAACAGTCCAGAGAAGGCAAAGGTAATCACACTTGTTCCTTTGTTCTCAAATGATAGCTCCAAGATGACCAATCATCTTGAGGTTGAAGAGAGAAGTTTGAGAAGGAGATGGAAGTTGTAGAGAGGCTGCAACCTATCAGTCTAAACTTCAAAGGATAGACAGTTCAGCATAGAGGTCAATGGTGCAGGGATAGTCTGGGAATCTGGAGGTCCTTTGTCTGTCTGTTTTAACCTCATGCAAACCCTTTTATGCAAACTGAGTAGCACCTATGCTTCCAACATCTGGGAGCCATCTTCAGACCAAAGGTGCATTTGTATGGTGACATTACTGCTGCTGCACACCGCCTTAGGTTAGGCTGAAGGTCAATACTGGGCCCCAACCCATCAGCTGGAGAGCAGTGATATGGATGAGCTGCAATGATCTTGAAACATCCCCTGAGCTTAAAACTTTCACAACTCCCATGAGGACGTGAATATGCCCCTTGGCTCCTACTTAGTAAATATGTGTCTCCTTGGGTTGATTATACTGTCTCAGCTTCACAGGATGCCAGGATGCATTAGCCGCCAAATTAAATTTTGGGGTAAGTAATAGCCAGGTGCTCGCAGGTAGCTTTGTTCGACAAATAATGAAAAGCCGCCTGGAAAAAAAAATCAACTTACCTAGCCATTTACTCTGTGGATAAATGTGGGAGAAAGTAATAATAGCCATAACTGAGATTTATATAGCTCCTTTCATCCCAACGGGTCCCGAGGGCTTCATTCACGGCGGCACAAAGAGGTGGCTTGCTTGCTGCTGGAATGCAGTGCTTCTGGGGAGGGACGTATCAGCTGCGTCATGTTAGTCAGAAAGACAATGCCCCCCTTCTTTTAATCAGAAGAAGAGAAGAATAAAATACACTGGATTGTAATTGCTTTAAAGCTTTTTTCTACCATAGTCAGAATTTATGTCCCCGTAATAAATTTGGACCCGGGTGTTATAACCAAAAGCTGATATAAAGACCAGGAACTACTTGAGAAAGGGGTGGCCTTGTGCCTTAGGCCATTCTTCCTGGCACAGAAGGAACACATGCATGTCAAGAGAGATCTGGAAAACAGCAGGGACATTTCCTGCTGAAACTCTATAGGTAAGGAGTTCCATAGATCAGGGCCTGTCACACTAATGCTTGGTCCCTCTTGAAGGCCAACCTCAGGGGCATAGAGAACCACCAGAAGTGCTCCATCAGAGGATCTTAGTGTTTATGGTGGAGCATAACGAATTAGGCAATCCTTAAAATTACTTTGGACCCAAATTGTTTTGGGCCTTGAGAATTAACACAAGAACCTTGAACCTGGCTCAGAAACAAATTGGTAATCGGTGTAGCTATTTCAGCAGTGGAGTAACATGAAGCCAGTAATCTGCTCCTGTGAGCAGCCTGACTACTGCATTTTTTCCAGCTAGGGCTGGTCCCAACTTAGCATCTATTTCAAATCATGTGGTGGCTCTCCAAAATCGCAACGCACCTTTGGAGCAACCTCGATATTTTGGATGTTAGGTGGGCTTATTTCTTATACAAAACACAACCCACCCCCCAGGCAAGGAAAACAGTGGCCTTCCAGATGTTGTTGGACACCAACTCCCTCATTGGGCCATGCAGTTGGCTGGAGATGATAGGAGTTGGAGGTGATAGGAGTTGGAGTCTAACTGGAGATGATAGGAGTTGGAGTCTAACAATGTCTGGAGGCCAGGGGGGTTCCCATTGCTACTCCCTGGGTAGTTATATTGGTGATTCTTGCCACTGGGGCCTTCTCCTGTTAATCTTTGCCTCCTGTCAAGAGCTTACTTCTTTCCAGAAGTTCCAGGAGGGTCCATATATATCATACCATGGACTCTCCTGACCCCACTCCTTGTATTCTGACAGTACAGCAAATTAAGAGGTGTTGGCAGCTGATGCGCTGTATGAGCTGGCAGAAATATCTCCCTTCTTATGACCTTCGTGGTTATGGCACAGGGTGAGGATCATCACCGCAGCATAGATAAATCAAGGGACTTTTGTTAGGGAGTCTAGGTCATAAAGTAATTGTGGAGTACAAGGGCATCAATCTTCAAAGACAGAAGCAGCTCTTGTTCAGCCTATAGATCGAGGTAAGATTAGATCAAGGTGAGAGCCAACAGGTTTCACGAGGGCGGGGGTTGACTTAAAATGAAGGATGTGCAAACCTTTCGGAGACATGTTGCAAGCTTTTTATCAGGCATTTCACCTGAAAAGCAACCTAAAGCGGGGGGGGGGGGATCCGCTTCAGATTTCATTTTGGGTTGGGTTTGCTAGATACTCTCAAGAAGCACATGAATAGATTCCCCCCCTTTTTTAGAGTTATGGCCTTATGATGGATTTGGCAGCAGCCAAAATTATCGGAATCCCTTCAGCCTGATAAATGTTGCTAGCCTTATCAAAACACTTTTTTGCCTCCCTTGAAATTCTAAATTCACATAAAAAAAAAAACCCCAGAACAACGGAGTGGAAACTGTTGTTGACTTTACAAATGCTGTTTCACTAAAGAAACACTAGCCAACTGATTGTGTGGGTCTTAGTTGATTAATCAATGAGTTATGGTCAGTGAAGGCTGCAATCCTAACCTTATTACCTGGGTGTAAGTTATTTTATTTTTATTTTATTTTATTGAATTTATATACTACCCTATACCGGGGGGGGGGTCTCAGAGTGGTTCACAGAAAAAAGTTCCACTGATTTGTCAGCTTAACCTCTGGCCCACCTAACACCAGTATGTTTCCCTTGAAAAGTTGCCCAGAATACAAAGTGGCTCTTGAAAAGACAAAGTCTCCCCACTCCTGAGGCATTGCATCAGATGGGGGGAAGCTTTGGCTCACTGGATGTTGCTAAACCATCAACCCCAGCCAACATGGCCAATGTTTCAGCAGCTTCCAAAGCACCCAACAAGGAGTTGGTTGTTGGGAGCCTTTGAAATTCTGCAGAAATCAGGATCTCAGTGCTCTCCTCTCCATTGAATGAAGCTAGAGAAGGCAGATCCTCGTCGGTCCAGGTGTGTGCAAGAGCTCTGCAAGGAGCTCTCTCACTCACCCCAAACCAGTGCTAAGCAGGATCACCCCTCTATCTGCTGACGTGAAGGGAAGGTGGTCCTGCTTGGTCCAGGTATCTTCCCGCTTTCATTTCAACAGTTGTTTCACTTCAAAGTGTCTTTCCCTTGAAAAGTTGCCCAGAATACAAAGCGGCTTGAAAGAAAGAAACTGCTGAAATGAAGATGGGAAAATGCATACTTTTAGCACTGCCTCGGTGCCTGCTAGTGCTTTGAAACCCCAACCTTGGGGCTTCAAAGCAACAAATCCCCTTCTTATGTCATTTCTGACATTAGGTGATTGACAGGTAGGTGGTCTCACTCATCTGTCAAATTGGTCCATGATGTAAATCCTAATAAGGCTCTGACTCATGGATTCGGAAAGGTTTCCACCCGAAAGAAGGAAGAAAAAAAGAAAAGAAGGAAAGAATTCTGATCCTTAAATGTTCCAGACCTTGCATCAGTAGAAACTATATGGGGATCATAACCACCAATGTAATACCTGCATTATATTGGCATGCTGTGCTAATTCTAAGATAGCTATTTTACCCACAGCTCTATCCCAGGCTCTAAATAGAAAACACAGTAGCAAAGGCAAGAGTAAAACTGACATACATCCCTCTAGGTTTGTTGCTCATTGTATCACCCTACCACCACTGGTGTTTTGAATCACAGGCTTTCTTCTCTCCGTTCTATAACTAGCCAGCTGAGGGCAGTCTCCATCTGAGCTACTTTCTGAGCAGCCATTTCCCCACCTCTCCAAATCTGACCTGAAACTTTAAGCAGTAAGTTTTGCAAAAGCTTCATGATCAAAGACTCTCTGGCTTAATGTGAATAAAGTAGAAAAAGAAGGGTCAAGGCTGCGTCTTTTCTGTTCCTCTTTGAAAGAAATGAGAAATCTCTTCAGTGACACAGTTGTGATTTATCAACACAAATAAACAAGATATGGGGAATAAAAACAAGATACAAGGAACATTAGAATCTTGCTGGATCAGAAGGTCCTTGCCTGATCTGACCAAAGGTCCATGAAGTCCAGCATTCTGTGTCAAAACAAAAAGAAAATCTTACCCCATGTTTCTAGGTAGTTCAAAATCAGGCCATGAATACAGTAATACAAACACAGGAGGCTGCCTTGTACTGAATCAAACCATTGATCCACCTAGAGCAGTATTTTCTACACGAGGGTTTCCCATTAGTGGATCTCCAGCTGTTATTGGACTACAACTCCCATCATTCCTAGCTAGAAGGACCAATGGTTCCAAAATGTTGCCTCCCTAACTTTGGTATCTGAGCTCATATCTTAATTCGCTGCTCCTCGCACAGAGAGACCCTCCCCTTGATGACCTTCAAATTTTTTCCTGTTTGGAGGGGAAAGACTTGGGGAAACCCAGGGAGAACTGGAAAGACAGCTGTGTCCCACCATTTCTCTCCTCATGCAGCCCCCCTGAACTGAAGCACCCTACCCATGCCAATTTTCACTCGCCGAGTGAGTGGCTTGGTTTGGGGGTGGGTCGTGGGCCGCATAAATGACCCCTGTGGGCCGCTTGTGGCCCATGAGCCTTAGGTTGCCGACCCTTGGTCTACACTGAATGGCAGGAGCTGTCCATGGTTCCAGACAGGAGGGTCTCCCTGTCCTGCTTGGAAATGCCAAGGCTTGAACCTGGTACCTTCTGCATGCAAAGCAGGTGATCGACCACTGAGCTACAGCTGCTTTTCCTGGCAGCGATGCTAGCCATGCAAGAAACAGCCCTGCCATCCTAGCTCAAAGGTGAGGTGAAGACACGAGCCTACAGTCCACGTCTTCATCGTTATGAATTTCCTTCCAACGCACAAGCACGGCAGATTGCAAACATGGGCAGATGCTAGATCTGAAATACGGCGCTGTCTGGTATTTATTGAGATCACAGGTGTTGGCAAAGTTGTCGATCAATATTTCTTATTGAGCCAACAGCCGCGCACGTGGTGTCCTCGATGCTTAGGTGTAATGATGCAGTTACTGTAACGATAAATCTAGTCTGTGGTTTACACAGGGCCTATGGTATTTGATTTCATTTCAATCAATGTTTGTAATCTCTGCCTCTCTGGGTTGTCTCTTTTACATTCCGACAGTCGCGCTAGGACTGGCGTTGACAGTCCGTGTGCTGCATAAAGGACTGACAGAGCAAGGCCTGCGTGCCTTTGAAATGAGTCCTAATAAGACACTTGTTTGAAATGTAAGATCAGTGTCATTTTTCAGCCAGAGGAACTGTGCGTGCTGAGCTTTTGGGGGTGGGAGAGACAGCATAGCACAGCAGCTGAAAGATGGAGCAGCAGAGCAGCAACAGGACCCATGGTCTAGAATTTGCCTCTTCTGTGAACTCGCTATCTGGCCTTGAAAAACTCTCTTTTTCAGGCTCAGCTCCTCTCCTCCACTGGGCACGATAACACAGACGTGTATTTAAGGTTGTAGGGATGGCAGGTTCTGAGGGAATCACACCAGGAACTCAGACACCTGACTCCCTGCACGGCTCCAGGTTGAAGCAAATTCTTGGCTTATATTTGCTGGAGTGCCATCCTTCCAGAACTAAGGAGTGTGGCCTGGCAGCATATAACCCCTGTGCTCACCTGAGATCTGCAATACTTGCAGATTTGCTACTGGGCCCAGTCCAAGGTGTTACTATGAGTATATTAAGTCCTTCACAACTTGGGGCCAGTTTACCTATGTATACCTCATTTACACCCACTCGACTGCTTCAGTTGCTGGAACTAGCATTGTTACAGATGCCACAAAATTCTACATCAATCTTTTAGTGTGGTAGCACCTGCACTTTGGAACTCCCTTCCGATTGATATAAGGCAGGCACCTTCCCTGTTCTCTTTTTGGTGCCTGCTAAAAACATGTTTGTTTAGACTAGCCCACTCAGATATTTAGAAAATTGATGCATGTTTTAATATATTTTTAGTCTAAGGTTGATTTTATCTTGGGGGGAAAGTTTTAGATTCTTGTTCTGTTATGGATGCTTTAGTTGAGATTCCTTCATTGCAGGGGGTTGGACAAGATCACTCCTGATGTTCCTTCCACCTCTACGATTCTACGATTTTGTGCTTCTTATTGATAATTTTATTGTTTTCTTTTTTGGAAATAACTTTGAGGTTTTGTTTCATTTTTAAAAAAACAATCGAACAGTATACACATTTTTTGAGATAAAAACATTACTAAAAAAAAAGAAAGGACTGTCAGCTGACATTAATAATAATAATTATAATTCATTCATCCTATCCTAATTTAAATGTACGTTAATTTAAGCTGTACCTAAGCTTAAATAGATATCCAAACAACACTGATGACTGTAAGATAGACATTCAAATGTGGCGAAGGGCAGTAAGGTCTCCAGACCTTTGAGTAATGGATGGTAGGCGTTTATCCTGTTAGGATATAGTTCTGTTCCACCTTAAAAGGAACAGGCATGACTGTTGTGTGTCACATGCCTATTTACTTCCAGCACAGTGTGCTGGGAACTTCCGTTTGTATATTGCTTTTGCTATACTGCTGTGTGCTTGGACACGAAGGGAAGCAGACATGTTTTTTCCTTTGTTCCTGAACTATGCTGAATAAACGCCTGTAAATAATGCTTACACATGTCTCTGTCCACCACTTCCGTTGTGAGAAGTTATTCACTCTGCTGATTAGAGCGTCTATAAAGGTCTTTGAGGCTAGTGTTGCTGTTTGATGCTGTTTCGAGGAGTGGAGATCGCCCGGCTGCCAGCAGGTGGCTGGAGCCAGCTGGGCGGCCTGCCAAATGCCCCCATCTCCCGGCAGCATCCCAACCTTGAAGTCCTTCTGCAACCACAAAATAGCATGCAGGAACATAATTGAAACATCTATAAATATCATCATGAGTCTGGGGTGGGGGGAAGTAGGCTGTTTGCAGAGACCCTTCTAACCCTTAAATCCAGCAAGTGTTAAAATATAAGCCAGGCTAGCTTCCTGTTGAGGTGATAGCCTGGGTGATGGGCCATTAAGGGAACAAAGGAAATGGATTTATGTGAGATGGAAAATGGGAGGGGTTGTCTGGTAGTTAGACTAAGGCAAGAGCTGAGTGTTGGCAGGGATGTAGGCCAAGAGTAAAGCGGCAAGCTAGGAGAAGGCAGAGAGACAGAGCCATGTTTGGTGTCTGTTTGAATCCAAGGCTGCGGCTAGGGGGGGGAACAAAACTCTTTGGGGATGTTATCACTGGGAACCCCTCCATTGCAGGCTCAGGTTATATATATGTGCAAATAAACCATATATCATAAAGACACACCAGCCTCTGCCTCATTCCAGGGCTTTCCAGCATTGGAATTGTAGCCTTATTAGACTCTACCGACTGGTGGGGTCTGCGTTGCTCCCGGGAGGGAGGAAGGAAGTCAAATGACACCGAGGTTGATTCAGAGAAAGAGTTTATTCTGCTCTCCGGATAGCAGAAGGCACTTGCGTGGTCAGTTCACAGCAAGTCCAAAGAAATGAGAGATTTCATGCAGTATATATATCCTCCAGGCGCCCTCTCCCCCCTTCCCCAGGAATCCAACCACGTCAGCTCATACACGCAGGCTGACATCACAGATGTTCCTGCTCTGGTACTCTTAACCATAAAAGGGTATTCCTCTCCCTGTACTCTTGACCATAAAAGGGTGTTCCTGTTCCTGTACCTATACTCTTATCTTGGAGCAAGAGGTCACCAACTCCTGGCTCCGTTCCCAGGTGGCTGACAAGGTCTGTGCCTCAGTGTAAGATAAGACCCAGATGCGTCATCCCTGCTCCACTTTGGAATGGACAAGGCCATTCTTTAGGTGTCATCGACTGATAAAGGAGAGAGTTTTGAGCACTTGTTTATACAGCTGGGTTTTGGCTCAAGAGCTCAAGTTAAAGCATTTTAGAAATGCTCCCTTGGAGAAGGAAAAATGCGGATTTTGGGGCCCGTTTCAGACTGACTGCCCAGTCAGGTTTTAGGTTTTGGAAATCCATTCCTTCAGAATCTCTGGAATCTTGCACCGCTTGGAGATCGGAATGGCGTACAATGAAATCAAGGCATTGAAAAGCAGACAACTGTGTGCGAAAAGCAGGTGTGTTTTTATTTATGGGACCCTCCATTTCCCATTCACTCTTGTGCACACGCACCCATTTGTACTACTCACACATTTCATTCATCTATCCCTCTCTGTGTTACGCACACAAGGCCACACTTCTCAGTCTAACACTTCACTTCTGATAGTCCCTCTTTCTCCAACACCCTTCCTGCCAACAGCCCCATCTGTTCCTAGAACTTTGGTGTTGACAGGCTTTATTTTAAGTTTTTGAGAAACTGGGACATTTGTACGACACAATGCCTCATCAGCGAAGCCATTTCTCCTGATTGGATTAGAGGGTTGGGCCATTTCATGGGGGAGAAGGTCTATCCAAGGCTAGTAGCCATGATGTCTATGCTCTGCCTTCACGACTGAATGCTCCACAGCAATTCTTCTGAATACCAATTGGTGGAAACCTTAGGAGGGGAGAGTGTTCTTGTACTCAAATCCTACTGGAGAGATTCCCATAGGCATCTTGTTGACCACTGGACCTATCCTATGTTTTTATGAAGTCTACAGACAAGATGGAACCCACCTCAGCAGTGAAGTCAGTTTTCCTCTTTGGGTGACTGAAGCCTATGGAGGAGGTCTTGCCCAGTAGCTGGGAGGAAGGCTTTAGAATACCTATAGTCTTAGCTGCATACTTGTACTGGCTCAGAGTAGGGATGTCTGAATCTCTCACTGTTGTCTTCATTAGGACAGTTTCGCCCTTTCTGTATTAAGATGCCATTAAACAAAATAATTTGCTTGCATCCCTGTTAATCCAGAAAATCACAGGAAAAAGGTGGTGGAATTTTGGGGTGGTATACAAGCATATAGTTCTTCTTGCCACTTTCAAGAAGGAACAGAAGCATGCATGTGCAGAAAGGGTGGCGTAGTAGTGATGTACAATGAAGTTTGTTTTTGTGCCACTCCACGCCCACTAGTGTGAATGAAATTTAGCACAGCATGCTGGTATATCAGTCAAAAAGCCATAGTTCCAAAATGTAACATAACGTAACAGATGCTGCAGAAAACAGGAGAGAAGCACTAGCATTGTAATCAGGAAAACTAACCGGGAAAACCCACATTTGAATGCACCCATAGTTGTCCTCTCAAAAATTTACCACAATTATAATTATTATATATTATTTATTATTAAAAGACTCAAAGCAACTTAGGTTTAAGCGCGCGCACACACACACACACACACACACACACACACAATGCCGAAACCAAAGGAAAAGCCACACAATGTGGGAAATGTAATCAACTGCATATCATTTATGGCCAGAAAGCAACTACAGTGAATACCAATTGCAACCACTGGATTCCTTTCCAGCAATGGTTTTGCAAGAATTCTCCAGCATCCCTCCCTGGAGCATCTCCTAGTTATTTATTTAGTTTACTTTTTATTATTATTATTTACTCTTATTCCCCTTTACTGCATTTATATCCCACCTTTTTCTTCAAGGACCTCAAGATGGTGCACATGATTCTCCCCACACCTCAGTAATGTCCACAAAAATCCTGTGAGGTAGGTTAGGCTGAGAGGCAGTGACTTGCCCAAGGTCACTCAGGGAGCTTCATGGCCAAGTAAGGATTTGAACCCTGGTCTCCCAGATCCTAGTCTAACACACTAACCACTACACCATACTGGCTTTCCTCCATGGAGTGAACCACTGTTTCCTTTTCTTCTCTTCAGCTTCTCTTACTCAAGTGGCAAATTGTCAGAACCACTCTTCTCTGCTCCCCCTGTGAAATTGAACATTTTGTGCTTTCCATTTGATGCCTCAATCATGTCTCTACAAATTGTCATGGTGATGCCCTGATTCTATGAGTCTTTCATTATTTATTTTATCCAGTCTGTATTTTCCTCTGTGAATTTGGTTTTTTATTCATTGTGTTTTATATAGGCTTAGCATTTCTTCAAACAACCCTCACCTCCATGTTCTGGGAACACCTGAGCAAGTTTATCTTGGTGCTCACCTCCTGTGCGTCCTGCATTTACGTGGCAGCTGGTGGTGGCACACCAGTTGGTAGGCAGGATCCTGACCCACCTGTGGTGATGACACTAAGCAAAACAATGCCCCCAGCACTGCCATCACTGTTTCACTGGGTCCTTGCTCCCTCCCCCCATATATTCGGGTCCATCATAATTAGAAATTGTGGAGCCAGTGAACCTTTGCACAAGGCCCCAATATTCTGCTCAGCAACCCTGCCGGACCACCCAGAATTCCTCAAATTCCTCCCTAGGCAGGCAGGGAGGGGGCACAGAGCCATTTGAGGAACACTGGCAAGGGTAGCTCAGTTATCTGCATGTTAGGTCCACAGAAAACCAGAACTGGAACCAAAGACTGCCCAGTACTAATGCCAGGCCTATATTTACTTCTTTATTGTTTTACTTCTTAAAACAATGTTTAAAACTAACAAGTTCCTCAAGTTTGAGAAATAGGCATAAGGCACCTTACTTAAAATGACTGCTGACATAAATTCAAAAACTCTTTGTCAATTGACTGACATTCAACAGGGTGGAAGTGTCTTTATAGGGAACCAGGCAGAGGGCCTTCTTGGTAGTGGCGCCCACCATGTGGAATGCCCTCCCATCAGATGTCAAGGAAATAAACAACGATCTGACTTTTAGAAGACATCTGAAGGCAGCCCTGTTTAGGGAAGTTTTTAATGTTTGATGGTTCATTGTGTTTTAAATATTCTGTTCATAGCTGTCAACCTTGCCTTTTTTGCGGGAAATTCCCTTATTCCAGTGCCGTTTCCCACTGCTTCCTGCTGCTATCCCAGATTTTTAGATATCCTGTAGACTGTCCGTGGGACAGGTGAGGCTGCTGATCCCTTATTTTCAAATCTGAAAGTTGACAGCTATGATTCTGTTGGTAGTCGTCTAGAGTGGCTGGGGAAACCCAGCCAGATGGGTGGGGTAACAATAACAATAACAGTTTACTTTTCCTCCTATAAGGTAAGCCTCCTTTCTGGGAGAGCAATACAAAAGGCTCAGGAAGGTACAACTGTTGGGGAAGAATCCGTGTCCACATCTGTCCTCGCTGGTGACTCCCTGTGATGTGAATTGGAGACCTCTCAAGAGGTAGACAAAGAGCTACCTGAGCATTCTCCAATTAACACACCATTAGCACATCTGAGCAGCCAAGGTCTCCTACACTTTCCAGAGACAACATTATAATTGGAAGAATACTTTACGGTCATTTATTTCAAGATGACCTTCTAGTATGAGAGCTGCTAATGGGTTTAGTACATCTGTGCAGGCCCTAGTGCGGGGGTGGAGTGGGTGCGAATTGTGCACTACCTAAGGAAGGGGGTTATTGTTCAAATAACTCCTCACCTTCCTTCCATTTCTCTGAGACTTTCACTCAGAGCTGGAGAGAATTAGGGGGGGAAGGCCAGGCTTTGCGAGTTGTTTTGAAAGTGCTCCGTGTCACAAGTTACGGCAGGGGAATTGCATCATTGGTATATTTGCCTTTCTGAGGACAGGCAAGTAAATTGTTACTCCAAAAGCAATTGAAGTCGCTCTTCTTGCCATCTGCTGGGTTGAAGGGATGAGTGGACAGTGAGGTGAATTTAACAGGGGGAAATGAAGGTGATGGAGGCAGGTGATCTGGTGATGGAAGGGTGTTGTTCCTACAGAGATGGGCTCAGTAAATTTTCTTCTGAAAAAAAATAATCTAGTCATTTTGATTTTAAAACTCTGAGGAAATTGCATTTGGTTCTGTAAAAGAAAATACATCTTAAAGAATTAATTTCAAGTATTTATACACTGCTCTTCATCTGAAAAAGCCTGCAAACAGTTTAGAAAGAAAAGGCAAAACATGCAAAATAAAAATTAAATACTGTGTGGAAAAATCAAAATCTATAAATAATACAATATATAAAATGTCATGCTCCATAACATAGAATTCCACTTGTTCATTACACTTCTACTCGCTCAGCACCCACATCTGCTAACATATGTTTACTTCCACCAACCTACACCTGCACGCACTCACACTCACGTACAATTGCAGGATCCCGATAAAGGACTGCAGCCTCAATAAGCTGTACAAATAAGATTTTATTTTATCTGAGTTTCTCCTTCAGGGTCAATAGCTGTAACTGTTCATATAGCAACAACTTCCCATCAAACGTGATTTACAGCTTGAATAGGATATTATGTAAACATAAATATATATTTTTTTGCTTGGAACACAAGGTTATCAGAAACTCTTCTTTCTAGAAATGGTCTTTTGGCAGTGCCTGTTAGTACAGCCTCCTGGCAGTGACAAGGGATGCTGTACTTCACAAATAGCCAACATGGTGCCCAAATGGAGACTAGTCCATTTGGGTGAATGGGGCACTGCCCCACCAATCTCAGTCTGCCCCCAGCTGGCCCCTACCTGTCTGCCTCCAGTCCAGTGGGTGGCAATTCCTGTCCACTTCCTCCTGCTCAGTCACAGTGTTGCCCTTGTATGACTCAGCAGCGAGGAGGAAGAGAAAGGCAAAACTCTCACAGGTTCTGGCCCCACCTACTGTTGGGGCTCCCTGCATCCCACCTCTTCCAATGGGCCCAAGCCACCATTGATGGTGCCCTCCAGATATTCCTGGAGCACAACTCCCATCAGTCCAAGCCAACATCACCAATGTCAAAGGATGGTCGGAGTTGTAGGAACGGCAGGTGGACTCCCTGAGCTGTCCCTGCTGTCCTTGTTCTACCTTGGAACCATGTTTGGATTTTTCTTGGAGAGGGCAGAAGCAAGTACAGTGGTACCTTGGGTTACATATGCTTCAGGTTACAGACTCCACTAACCCAGAAATAGTACCTCAGGTTAAGAACTTTGCTTCAGGATGAGAACAGAAATCATGCACTGGCGGTGTGGCGGCAGCAGGAGGCCCCATTAGCTAAAGTGGTGCTTCAGGTTAAGAACAGTTTCAGGTTAAGAATGGACCTCTGGAATGAATTAAGTACATAACCAGAGGTACCACTGTATGTCTGCTCAAAGGGATACTACATTGCACAGAGCTATGTTGAAGCCCAGAGAAATATCACCAGACAGCCTTCACGAGCAGGAGAAAAATGGAATAGCTTGCAAAATTATAATCTCTTTTGATGTGATGAGCACATCATCATTCAAGATCCCAGCTGATATGCAGGATACCAACTGATAGCTTTTTGTTCCCTCTCCTAGATGTTTAAAACGTAACACCATTTTTAAAATCCTAAAACAGCAACAATTATTTTAGGAGGCATGGGGAAGAAAAGACTATTAAATATTTCCTTTCCTCTTCTTTCCCCCTTCATTAGAAGAAAATAAGACAAAGGGAGAAAAATCTGTCGGTCTGCTAAACTGTTGTCAGCTAATAAATCTGCAGCCATGGTGTACTGGGGTTCCCCTCCCCCATAAATCAGCAGTGGGGAGAATTAGATGGCAGGAGATGGAAAGAAGATGTTTTAATCAGCACTTGTAGAAAATCATTAGCTACACACCCTCATTCAGCAGCCAGCTCATTCGTCATTCCCAATCACAGGTTTCGCCAGCAGACCATTAACATTTTTTCAGTGACTTCTAAATGTAGGAAGAAAGGTGGAAGGGGGCAGTGTGTGTGTGTGTGTGTGTGTGTGTGTGTGTGTGTGTGTGATATAAATGGTCATGACACTGGTGGGGCATGCAGACAGTCACTCTCTGTTCTCCCCCTTTTCTTTCTCACCTTATGATTGCAGTAAAAACAAGGACGACGATGGATGCTGCTGGAGCAAGCTGGGCATCCAGCAAACATAGTTTGCAGGGGACAGGGTGTGTGTGATTGCAACTCAAACCAGACTGTGCACCCAACAAGCTGTATTCAGACTAAGTTAACTGCACTTGGAGAACTAAATGAAACAAACTTAGTTTGGATCAGATCCTTTTTTTATTTTTTGAAATTGTTTATTTAAAAGCCAGTATCCTTTCCCTAGGGATCATCTCAGGATTAAATTCTAGCTTGGTCCCAGTTTCACAAAGGTAAAGGTAAAGGTAAAGGTACCCCTGCCCATACGGGCCAGTCTTGACAGACTCTAGGGTTGTGCGCCCATCTCACTCAAGAGGCCAGGGGCCAGCGCTGTCCGGAGACACTTCCGGGTCACGTGGCCAGCGTGACATCGCTGCTCTGGCGAGCCAGAGCCGCACACGGAAACGCCGTTTACCTTCCCGCTAGTAAGCGGTCCCTATTTATCTACTTGCACCTGGGGGTGCTTTCGAACTGCTAGGTTGGCAGGCGCTGGGACCAAGCAACGGGAGCGCACCCCGCCGCGGGGATTCGAACCGCCGACCTTTCGATCAGCAAGCCCTAGGCGCTGAGGCTTTTACCCACAGCGCCACCCGTGTCCCTAGTTTCACAAAAGACTGCAGTAAATTCTTTCCTGTTCTGGTGGTATGCTGATTTTTTTGGACAAATTCATGCAGATCACCTTATTTTTTTTTAAGGTGTAGTATTTTGGGGTTTTGTTTAGTTTTTTACATTAAAAAGACACTTAAAAAGTGGTTTGAGGGCTGTATCGCTGTTTCCCCTTGCATGCTTTGAAAAGCGTACGTGAGTTTACAGAACTCATAAGGGCAAAAAGATGAGATCAGAGATCAGTGATGAGTATCTTTGGAACTCTTTGCCGTACACTATGGGACCTTTGAGACACGGGTGGTGCTGTGGGTTAAACCACAGAGCCTAGGACTTGCCGACCAGAAGGTTGGCAATTCAAATCCCCGCGATGGGGCGAGCTCCCGTTCCTCAGTCCCTCCTCCTGCCAACCTAGCAGTTCGAAAGCACGTCAAAAGTGCAAGTAGATAAATACTTCCGGCAGGAAGGTAAACGGCATTTCCGTGCGCTGCTCTGGTTCGCCAGAAGTGGCTTTGTCATGCTGGCCACATGACCTGGAAGCTGTATGCCAGCTCCCTCGGCCAATAAAGTGAGATGAGCGCCACAACCCCAGAGTCGGCCATGACTAGACCTAATGGTCAGGGGTCCCTTTACCTTTTATGGGACCTTTGAAGAGAGACATAATAATCAGAATGAATAGTGACTTTGGTTTTGTATCTTATGTATTTTTTTTAACCTGCTTTTCTGCTATGCACACTGGGGGGGGGGCAGATCCATGTGAGAAGCCTGAAAGCAAGATGTTAGTGCAACAGCACTCAGCTCACTTCTGATTCCCAGCAACTGGTGTTCAGAGGCATACTACCTCCAACAATGAGAACATAGCCAACTGGGGGTTCTTATTATAGAATAGGCATCCATAAGTTACGGTTTCTTTTTGGAGTGGACATCTGAACTTTGTCCACGAATGGACAAACTACCTTTAGAGTTATAAGCTAAGAAGAAAAAACCAGACAACAGACAAATTCCATGCTATTTGGACATTTTATTTCTTAAGGACAAAGGAGCATGGATATTGCCTGCCTTCGACACATGCATGCCTTTAGAGCAGTTTTTGTTGTTTAGTTGTTTAGTCGTGTCTGATTCTTCATGACCCCATGGACCAGAGCATGCCAGACACTCCTGTCTTCCACTGCCTCCCGCAGTTTGGTCAGACTCATGTTTGTAGCTTCGAGAACGCTGTCCAACCACCTCGTCCTCCGTCGTCCCCTTCTCCTTGTGCCCTCCGTCTTTCCCAACATCAGGGTCTTTTCCAGGGAGTCTTCTCTTTTCATGAGGTGGCCAAAGTATTGGAGCCTCAGCAGCATCATGGACTAAAGCTTTCTCCTTTACTTTTACCAACATTATACTGCAGCAAGAAAGGAGGTGGGGAGATTTATTTTGTTTACTGCTTTACATTTTTTAAAAAATTCTCTTCATTGTATTAGAACAACTTCTGTAAGAGTTGAAAAGCAATAAAGTACAATTTAAAAAGAAAGAAAGAATAGGTATGGCCTGAAGGGACAGGAGGCCACCGCCTTGCTGAAGCTAAGCAGGACTAGGTGTGGTCAGTGTTTGGATGGGTGACCACTTGGGAATCACACATATACATTGGGTTGTGCTGGCTTGGGCCGGTGGGAGTTGTGACCCAAAACATATGGAGGGCACCAGATTGGGGAATGATGAGCTAGAATTGTTGAAACTCTACTGCATAATGTGGAAAACATACAGACTCTGTACTGTTCTTACTTTCTCTCTGCAACAAAAACCGATTTAGGTTAGAGGGTAGAAATTTGACCAACAATCCAGAAAGTCATTACCCCTCAGAGCCAAATACTCATATATTATTGCTATTATTTCAAAATTAATAGCCCAAAGACTTCAGAGATTGCTCCATAAATCCCATACCACCCTCTGAGTGCAATCTGCTGTTGTCACTGAATTTCAGCACAGAGGGTTGGTAAATAGGAAAGGTTTTTCACGTCAGTGGTGGAAATGTACTTAAAATTCCAAAGTGGATCGCAGAAAGGATGCATAGGAATCAATGTAAGGCAGACATAGGCAAACTCGGCCCTCCAGATGTTTTAGGACTACAACTCCCATCATCCCTGACCACTGGTCCTGTTAGCTAGGGATGATGGGAGTTGTAGTCCCAAAACATCTGGAGGGCCGAGTTTGCCTATGCCTGATGTAAGGAGATGTAACTTCCTCTGCAGTTCCTCCTCAGTCAGACTGTTTTATAAACTGCCACCCCTTTCTTTAGATTTTATCCACCATAACCTAATCTTGGCATATACAGGGTTGCGAAGGAGTTTTTAGTTTCCTTTTAATGAAAGAGTGGGATCGGTCTGTCACCAACCCAGGCCACTTTTTCATGTCTTCACTTGTAAATTCAGTTCATCTTATTTCTGCATTAATATGGCCACATTCACACCATACATTTGAAGTGCTATGATGCCACTTTGAACAGTTATGGCTTTCCCCAAAGCATTCTGGGAGCTGTAGTTTGTTAAGGGTGATAAGAGTTGCTAGCAGACCCTACATCCCTCACAGAGCTACAATTCCCAGAGTCTCCTGGGAAGAGGGATTGATTGTTATTCCACTCTGCCAGCTGCAGCTCTGGGAGATTTGCATGGCAAGGCTTAGCTCTGCAACCTGCATTTGGGGATTCCATTTTTGATGGCTCTATATTAGGGTGGATTCCAAGGCATTGGGGACCCTGGTTCAAATCCAAAATAAATCCAGGCTGGGCTCTTTGATGCCTGCAGTGCCTGATGCCTGGCATATCTGGAGGATGTTCAGGAAGTTAATCTAGTTACTCAAGGCTATTTTCAGGACCAATATGTGTGAAACTGTTAATCTTTACCTACAAAACTATATTGCAGTCTCCACCAACGGTGTGTGTGTTGGGGAGTCCAATCTGTGATTGGCAGAGAGTGCTTATATTTTCATTTAAACGGGTTATTTTGATCAAAATGAGTTCTGTTTACATAGTGGGCATAGCTGACCCAGGGATGCATTGCAAGTTTAAGGTTTCCTGACAACAAAAGTTCAGGCAATTTGGATTTTCTGCATTCAGGTAATTGGAACCGTACCATAAAAAATTTCTCAGATTGAGGCTCTAGAGGTTATTCAGCCACGCAAATGTAGTCACACACACACGTATAATTATTGCAGAGATCTTTTGACATATTGGGGATGTTGACAAATTTTTGCAAATGGAATCCAGTATAGTGTCATATGTGTCATTATTGGGTGTGTCGGGAGGAATTCATTTTCATCGATTTTGTGGAATTTTTGTGGGCTTATTTTCCAACTGTCACAAAACTTCTCCCTTTAAGTTCCTGGTTCCTTACTACCAGAAACACTTGGCACTATCATTACTTCCCATGTTATCAGGTGGTAATGAGGAGCAACATTTATTTTGTCTATTTAATGTTTGCTTATTTAAGTATGTATTTGAGACTTTTATATACCACCCTAATATCTACTTCAAGATGGTTTATGATGCAGTTAAAAACAAAACAGCAACAATCAAATATAAAGCAGCTGAATTCAAATCAAGCAGCACAATTAAATCTCAATTAAAAGAGCAGAGTAAATTGTTCATGTTGAAAATAGCAGCACCCCTCTGATATTTAAATTCCGAAGCATTAAATGCCCAAGAGGAAAAAAAAATTCTATTCACCTGACACCCAAAATAAAGTGGAGGTCAGGCTGGCCTCCATGGAGGGAGAAGAGTTCCAAAATGAGGGCATCACAGACAAGAAAGCCCTCTTTTTTTCTTGTCACCTGATGCCATGGCCCTAGTCTTGGGCTCAGCATCAAAGGAGGATGAGCTGGCCTAGTCCAGTACCACATCTGCACCATGCATTTAAAGTGCTCTGATTCTAATTTAACAGTCATGGCTTCCTCCACAAAAGTATGGGAACTGTAGTTTGTTAAGGGTGCCACGAGTCCCCTATTGCCTCACAGAGCTGCTATTTCCAGAGTAGTTTAAGAATCAGCCCCCTCTTCCTGGGGGACTCTCAAGCTAGGACCCTAACAGAGTTCTTCTCCCAAGCCTAGCAAATCTTCTTCTTCTTCCTTGGCGATCACTCGTAGCTGAGTAAGATTGTCTTCCATAAACACGGTTTTAACAGTGAGTCCGTAAGTGACTGTGGAGGCCAATTCTGGATTCACATGTCCTTCCACAGTGGGGGCATAGGTTTCCGGGTGGGAGTTGATCATGGTAAGGGTTTGCCAAATGTGCCTTCCTCTTAGCATGTTTCTCCCTTGTGTCCTGAGTTCGAGCACCTTCAAAGCCCATGACACCTTTGGTAAAGGCTCTTCTCCAATCGGAGTGCTTGCAGGCCAGTGTTTCCCAGTTGTTGATGTTTATACTCTATTTTCTTAGATTTGCCTTGAGAGAGTCTTTAAATCTATTTTGTTGATCACCAGCATTACGCTTTCCATTTTTAAGTTCAGAATAGAGTTGTTGTTGTTGTTGTTGTTGTTGTTGTTGTTGTTGTTGTTGTTTAGTCGTTTAGTCGTGTCCAACTCTTCGTGACCCCATGGACCAGAGCACGCCAGGCACTTCTGTCTTCCACTGCCTCCCACAGTTAGGTCAAACTCATGCTGGTAGCTTCGAGAACACTATCCAGCCATCTCATCCTATGTCGTCCCCTTCTCCTTGTGCCCTCAATCTTTCCCAACATCAGGGTCTTTTCCAGGGAGCCTTCTCTTCTCATGAGGTGGCCAAAGTATTGGAGTCTTAGCTTCAGGACTTGTCCTTCTAGTGAGCACTCAGGACCGATTTCCTTAAGAATGGAGAGGTTTGATCTTCTTGCAGTCCATGGGACTCTCAAGAGTCTCCTCCAGCACCATCATTCAAAAGCATCAATTCTTCGGCAATCAGCCTTCTTTATGGTCTAGCTCTCACTTCCATACATCACTACAGAATAGAGTAGTTCTAGCAAATACCTCCCATCCTACTGCCCCTGCCCCACAGCACAGGGAACACTTCAGGCAGGAGGCCACAGAAAGTAGATAAGATGTAGCAAAGATGTATGGTATTCAACTATGTTTTGCTCAGGTCCTTTTTTGATTGAATATCTGACCCTTCCAATGATAGTCCTATTCAGAGTACACTCAATGAAATTGATGCCTGGAGCATTGTGTTGGATCCAGTGCTAGATAGAATAGACCTATTGAAGTTAATGAACCTAAGATAGCTATGTACATTAACTTCAATAGGTCTATTCTATCCAGCACTGGATCCAACACAATGCTCCAGGCATCCTACAGGCCACACATTAAAATGGTAAAACAAAAACAAACAACAGATCAAGCAGCTTAAAAACAAATGATTGGTCCAATAAAGTTCTTCAGTCTGACAGCTCAGATAAAAAGGTCTTCTTAACTCAGTTTCCTAGGGGAGATGGGGCCAGCTGCACCTTCCATGCAGGAACTTCCATAATCCAGCCATGGCTACAGAAAGAACTTTTCCCAAATATTAAGTATCATAGCATAGTGGTAGAGGACATGCTTTGCGTGCAAGAAGTTCCAGGTTCAGTCCCCAAGGGAAGTTGGAATATCCAGTGTCTGAACCCTGCAGAGCTGCTGAGAGTCATAGGGGCATAGAGAGGGGGCAGTGGGGGCGGATCGCCCTGGGTGCCCTCACTGAGGGGGGTGACATTTGATGCTCTGCCAGCCCTCAGCTCCAAAGCCTACCCTGAGCCATTGTGGTAATGGGGGGGGGGAGCTGTGCTGCTTTACCAGTGGCAATCCCCCCTTCCCCCTTCGTTTTGGCAGCTTGGGGAAGGTTTGGGAGTCGCAGGCGGGCGGTGCACCAAATGTTCACCATGGGCAGCTTGCTCCATTCCTGGCTGCAGGGCACACATGCTGCTCCAGGCACCCAAGCTTCTAGCCCATGCCTGGGAGGGCGCCTTCCGTGCCACCCCACCCTCGGGAGCTCACCTGCCCTGGGCAGTGCCGGGATATGCTCAGCAGACAACACTGAACTAGATGGATGAACCATTGATCTGACTCATTATAAGGCAGCTTCTTAAATTCCATTTATGCCTCTAGCATCTATATACTTAAGAAAGCTAGATTTTTTTTTCATCTGTAACAGCTGGAGGCAGGAGTGCATTTTTTTATAATTGGTTGAATGAATGAATTATGGTTGCTCCTGTACAGAAAACAGCAGTACTTTTTAAAGAGGAGGAAACCTGACATGCTTCTAGGCAATGTCACCTCTCCCCACCCTCGTTTTCTTGCTGAGGATTTCCCTTGCCTCCCACCATTTGCTACTGCTTGCAGAGTGGGCTGTGTTTGCAAAACAAGAGCTGCCATGAAGCATGTTACAGGGCCAACAAATGGAAAATCCACTTTAAGATGCTGTGTCTCACTTGTCAAGACAGTGAGAGAATGATGGAGTGGATTGTGTCTGCAGGCTGTGTCTCTGATGCTTTTGTGCTTCAGTGAACTGAGAAGGTCCACAAAGCAAAAGGGATGTTTCGAGCTTGCAGACCATGCTTTTATCAAGCAGAGTTAAATGGTTCTCTGATCTACAGCATGTCTGGTTCACATGGGACAAGAGATCTCCCTTGTTTTGGTCTTGTGATCAGTGCCAGGATACCATGGGAGAAGGTTACGCCAGCCTCAATAGCTTCTGTGGACTAGGAAGATGGATGAGATATTACCACCACTTGAAGATGGAGGAGGTTTAAGCTGTGTAACCCAGGGGTGGGGAATCTTAGGCCTGTGAAATGAATGTGGCCGTCCAGACCTTTCTAACTAGACTTCAAGACTACCCCAGTCCATGTCCCCAGTCCTTCTCCACACTTTCCTTGGGTGCTTCTGCTTCACTGCATTGTATCCTTGAACTTTGATCATGCCTCTTGCTTTCCTGGTTTGTGGATATTGAAGGAGATACGTTAGTGCATGTAGAACCCAGCAACCTCTATTTGAAATGGAACATAATGTGTAAAGGTAAGAGTTGTATCCATTGCTCTGTCTTTCCTTACTCTCCCTTTCCTTACTCATCAATGGATTGTGGCACCCAGCAGTTTGTCCACAAGGGAATGCAGATCTCATTTTGAAAAAAAGTTTCTATTCCTGGTGTAACCCCTTAAATAAAGAGGGCAGTGGTTGAAAATAAGTGGAAGCATGGACTGCTCACAGATTTTCTCGCATCCATCTCTACTAAATCAGTTTGTGCTACATCACTGTCCTGTTCTGTGAGTGCTTGAGGCTTGCTGCAGAAGTCCAGCAGTGTTCCATCAAGAGGCCAAGTCAATAGTCTTAAGGCAGGAATCCAAAGCACCTGCAGAACCTTGGAAAGCTCCCAAAATTCTGCTGCAGCAACTATGCAAGTTATTATACCAGCAAGAACCTAGATAATTGAACCCCTATATATGTTAACTGGATCTAACATAGTAAGACCCACTTTCCCAGGGGAGTTGTCTGTCTATTAAAGGTGTGTTGCCTCATTTTTTCTGTTTTTGGTTCCTGCGGGGCTGGGGAGACATGGGAACTCCTCCTCTGAAGAAAGGTCTTGGCAATCCTGGAGCCAGCATGTCCCCATCTCTGAGTCATCCACTGCATAGTCCCTGAGTCACGAGAATATCTATTTGTGGGACTTTGTTCATGGTTTGTCATGGTGAGTGACTTGAGTTGTCATTCTTCAGGGTTCAGCTCCCTCCTCTGGGTCCCAAGACATGGAGGGTGGACCATGCAACATGTCAAGCATCAACACATAGGCATGAGTGCTACAGCAACACACAGCCTACACAACACTAAAAGCAGAGCACAGCCTGCCATTTCGAACAATGCAGCTGCAGAGTACAAACTGTTGATAACCCATTGTAGGACAAATAGGTTTTTCTAGAGTATCTCTCACCAAAAGAACAAGCACCCTCCTGGCTTTTAGATCAGAGGAAGACTGGCAATTGCAGATGAAAACGATAACAGCATACAGAAGACGCAGCGGAGACTTTAGCAGCATCTGTGGGGTGACGAGGAAGGAGAAGGACTTACATCTTTTGTAAGAGAACTTGGGTTTTGTAAGCATGCCCCTAGTTCTGTTTGTGAAATGTTGGGGGGCCTGTAGGAGCCACAAAAAAATCAACCAGCTACATATTTGCATACACAAACATGTGTGTACACACACACACACCCCATAGCATAGGGTGAAGGGGCTCACAGCATTAACCTTCCATGGACCTTGCCTCCCCATCAGGTTCTCATAGAGATCACCAGGCTGCAGCTTTGGGTCCAGCCCAGAACAAGACAAGTCTCTTGCATCTCCAGCTTCCAGTATCAGCCCAAACTCACCAAGATACAGCCTCCCTTGGCCAACTTTCATCCTTTCTAGGATGACCTGGCATCCAGCCAGGTGAGGTGGGGAAAGAACCAGTCATTTGTCTCTATGACAACAGAGCTTGCTTTTTAAGCTTCTGTTGATAGGCATTTAGCTGAGCAGCTAAGCCCATTACCTTAATAAAGGAACCGGTTTGACAGGTTTCCTCAGATATCTTCTAACCTCACTGATACAGGATTACAGGTCTGGAACGGACCCATGGACATCATTCAGGCTGACCACCCCTCCCAAACCCAGTGCTCCCCCCCCCCAGGGGGCACAGTACCCTTGTTAAAAAGTGTGGCACTTACTGTAACAACTTCATGGTGAGTACTGGAACCTATTTTTCTAGGGAAAAAGCACCGACCAAACCTATACCAGTATTGTCATTAGGCAGAGTGTGGTGACTGTCTTTGGAAGCAGACGCTGGTGGGGCAGCAGTGGCTGCATCCCAGGCATTCCTCCTGAGCCATTGGTGCCTGATGCCCATTGGAACTGGTAGGGCAGAAGCTGAGAAGCCAACAGTAGGTGTAACCAGAGCCAATGATAGGCAGAACCAACTAATTTTAATTTTCTCCCTTTCCTTCTCCATTTTGAGTAGTACAAGAGCAAAACTAGGACTAAGGAGGAAGAAGCTGACAGCTATGACTAGCAGTAAGAAGCAGGCAGGCAGGCAGGTAGGCAATAACTGAGGGTAGATTGAAAAGTGCCCCATTCATCCTAATGGACCAGCCTCCACTGTCCTGAACACACACACACACACACACACATACACCACCCATTCCCCTCTGCTAGAGGACTGCCATACAGTCTGGTCTCCACCCCTAAACTCACTTGTTGTGGTGGAGGATACTGTCACACCACTAGTGTTTTCACCTACCAGTCTGGACAGTTCTATACTTTGGGGAAGGGGGATAATTTTGTCCTTTGCCTCTGGCAGCTAAACCTATTTTGCCAACTTTGCTTCCATGGAGGTGGTGCGGTGCTCTTGGAACCAGCATCTCATTTCACCAACACAGCTTTTTCTCTGTAGGTGGAGAATAACACCACTTACAAGGCCCAACTCAACTTCAGTATCTCACATGATAGAGTTGAACTCTAACTTGACACCACTTCTTCTGGTGTGTGTGTGTGATTCAGTGATTCTTGTGTGGGCTGGACGTCAAAGGAACCCAAGGTGTTCCAAGAGAACTAAAAAGCTTTCTCAATGAGGTGTTCGGCATGCACAGAGTGTGGCCATTCCGACACCATCCTTAAGCAGATGTTTTGAAGATGCTAACCCTCCGATACACATCTCATTTACTTAAGCTGTGAGTTCAATGACCAGCGAGCTGTAGAGTTGATGGCAGAAAATATTAGCCTCTCTTGAAACCATGCCCAGGAACATTCTCCTCCCTCTGAAGGTCAATGGCAAAATGTTTTTGCCCATTACAGGCAGTGGAGATATCTTTGCTTCACATGACAGGAGCTGCGGCGTACCATTTCCCTGTCAGGTTAGGATGAAAGCAAAATTAGCTCTAACATGGATTAACAAAACTGTTTTGTCTTTTCACTCCTTTCTTCTTCATTCGTGTGTGTGTGTGTTTTAAATCATTGTTTTATTTTTTGAAACTGGGTTACATCTCTTCAATGTCATGCATAATTAATTGGGAGGCTCGGGGGAAACAGCAATCTCCCATCTCCCACAGGAATTGCTATGACATTGCCTGGTTCTCCTGCAGCTCCTAGTTTTGCAGATTGTTTCAGAAGGAGAAAGTTTCCCCCATTCATTTCTCCCTTCCCCCTTCCATGCCCTCCATCTGAAATTGCTTTTATTCCCCTACCCCTTGTGAGGTGTCCATCCCTTTAAGTAATCTCTTTAGATCTCTCCTCAGTTCCACCTCCACAGGACTCCTGTGATCCAAATTTCCATGTACATTTTTAGATATATATCTTAAAAAAAATAAATCCTAGACACGTGTGTGCCCTCTCTGCAGTGTTGAAGCCAGTCACATGTTACCAAAAAAATTAAAAAAAATTCAAGAGCTCCAAAACTCCAACAACAAAAAAATATATCAAATTGGGTTACAGAAGAGGAGGAAGGAGGATGTGGAGAAATATTTTTCCCCCTTCTCTCCTCCTCTCTCCAACCCCCTGCTTCAACTTTTGTGAAAGGGGCTTGACTGACAGCTCTGAAAACTACAAGTGTCAATATATTCATGTGAAATATGTGCACTGTGAGTAGCATTTTTTCCTAACTGACCCTATTCTAGTGTATTGCACCTTCCTGGGCTGTCAAAACTCCAGTGTGTGATTCAGGAGAGGAAGAAACATTTCCAGCCTGAGGGCCTCATTCTTTTCTGGGCAAGCCTCTAAGGGCCACATGAGGGAAACAGTGAATGCAAATTTTACCTTTGTACAGTGGGCTAATTTCTACACATGTTTTCACACACCTCTCTATTCTCTGTCTAGGCAAGCAAGATGCATTCTCAGAGTTTTAGGAGTTTCAGGACACTTTCCAGCCAGGACGCGGGTGGCGCTGTGGTCTAAACCACAGAGCCTAGGGCTTCCCGATCAGAAGGTCGGCAGTTCGAATCCCTGCAATGGGGTGAGCTCCCGTTGCTCAGTCCCTGCTCCTGCCAACCTAGCAGTTTGAAAGCATGTCAAAGTGCCAGTAGATAAATAGGTACCACTCTGGTGGGAAGGTAAACAGTGTTTCCGTGTGCTGCTTTGGTTCACCAGAAGCGGCTTAGTTATGCTGGCCACATGACCCAGAAGCTGTACGCCGGCTCCCTTGGCCAATAAAGCAAGATGAGAGCTGCAACCCCAGAGTCATCTGCGACTGGACCTAACAGTCAGGGGTCCCTTTACCTTTACCAGACAGGCAAAAAATAGTCCAGCTGCACATTTTCTCCTTCCTCCTCCCCCTGGTCCATCTGGGGCTGCCAAATTCTGAGCCAACAGGCCCTTGGCACCAAGAGCTTTTCATTGTGTAAATTCACTAGCCAGGTGCAGATAGCTTGCAGGGTGAAGGCATTGAGGTGGGAAGCCTTTGAATGACATTCTCTGGCCTCATACCATCCTCTACAAGTTTCCCAAACTTGGGTCTCCAGCTATTTTTGAACTACAGTTCCTATCATCCATAACCACTGTCTTGCTAGCTAGTGATGAAGGGAGTTGTAGTCCAAAACAGCTGGAGACCCAAGCTTGGGAAACACTGCTCTACATGCTCATCTGATCTTCTGGATAAGTTATCTGTGCATAGGGTGTGGTCCCTTGATTTGCAGCTCCTATGTGCATTCAAGCTGCATTCAAGTTCCAGAACAAAAGGTTGAATGAAAATGTGAAGGTTGGGATTCGGGCTGATATAAATTATCCCTAACCACCCTGCCTGCATCTTCATGCATTCATTCTATGCTCACAGCATCTGCCACCTTAGGAAATTGCCCGACTCTGCCTAATGGTAGGACTGGTCCTGGAAATGTTTGAATCTCAGTGAGGCAGGCAAACAATCAACACATTGGTCACCTGGGGTAGGGGATAGCTACATAGCTAGTTTAATCTAGGTCCATAATGCTTTCTTTCTGACTGTGACATGGAAGAACAGCCATGAATCCACAGCAGTATTATATAGCTCTGTATCAAAGTGGTGCAGAATATATGCCCACCAACAGAGTTCCTAGTGGGGAACATCATAGTTTATCCCCCATCTCTGCCTCCAAACAATTTGCTAAAATAAAGATCTGCCTTCCTACTGGCCTAGGCATGTGAAGACTCATAAAGCCAAAATCAGCATCCAGACTCCCCAACTGTGTCTAAATAAAACCAATGGCTAGCTTAAGGTGGGGGGGGGGGGAGAGACCCCTGTGCTCTAATGGCAGCAGCAGCAGCAGCTGAGTGGGTTGCTAAGTAATAGTGTAGGACCAGAGTCAAAGAAGCTTTCCGGGGAAAATGCAAACTGTTTCTGCTCCACACTTCTACCTCTAACCAGACCTTGATTTGTATTGAGATCCTGCTTTCGAACATATTCACAATGCCACTGGAATCGCTGCAGGAGGCAAATGAGTGAAGCACACATTTAGAAGTTAGAGAAGTTCTCCCCAGAAATTCAAGAGTAAAACAACAACAACAACAACCTGTTGATTTCTGCAAGGGTGGGCAGTTGGTGGGGCAGGTGGATTGTCAGTTACACAGAGCCCTTTCCTTGCACACCTCCCATCGATCCCACCTTGAATATGACCAGCCTCTGGCCCTGGCTGCTTTAATTGCAATTCTCTGAGCACAATGAGCATTTCATTGCTGGGGAATTTTTATATATATATATATATATATATATATATATATATATATATATATGGTTTGGTAGTGTGGAATGCAAGCAGCCGATTGCCAATGGAAGGGACTCTAGCATCCCCTTCCACCCACCCACTCCTGAAAGTGTAATTCCAAGTTGGAGGCAATCAACGAGCCTTTAAATTACACATCTTCCAAAATACCCCTATTCTATGCAATTAAAAACAACAACCCAGAAAGCAAAGAGAGAGAGAGAGAACCCTGCAATCAGACCACAGTCAACCTTAATGGCTGCTGTGCCTGTTTTTGTGATTTCCCACAATCCATAAAGAAAAGAAAAGAAAGAGCCAGGTAAACAAAGATAATTTCTGGCTAATGTAAATCCATCTCTCTCTCTCTCTCTCTCTCTCTCTCTCTCTCTCTCTCTCTCTCGCCCTCCCTAAACCCCCCCCCCCGTATCCTTTCTTAACAGAAGCACTCTCTTGTATGACAAGTTAATTACTGTTCCAGTATATGCTAGTGAAATGGTGCTGGATTGAAATCCTTTTCTAGCACAGGGGTGGGGAACCTTCACCACCCAACAACAAAGATCTCTCAGAAACAGCTTTCTGAGGGTTGCAGGCCAGTGTTAGGTGTGGCCTAAAGATGGGTAAATCTGCCAGTTTTATTTTCTTTCTCTTTTTTGAAATTGGTTTTGGGTTGCATTTTTTCTCTCTATTTTTTAAGTCCTCATGAAAATTCATCAGCATTTCAGTGCAGATTTCTCCTAAAGCACACATTTGTTGCATGCCATTTTGCCTAACATAAACATTTCTTGCAAAACCATTTCCCCGCATATAGTGACTCCCCCTGCATTGCCCCCACCAGATTTTTATGCATACTGTACTTTACCCCAACACGTGCATTTTGGGACACGTTACTTAGCTGGCAAACTGTGCTGCAAAATTCAGAAATGTATGACGTTCAAAGGGTGGCTGTGTTTCATTTCACATATTGTAATGGAAACTTCAAATTCGGCAGGTTCACTTTCAAATGTGAATTGACTCCACACACACACACCCTCCATAGTGGGACCAGAGGCATAAGCAGGGGCGGAGGAAGGGGGTGTTGATGGATCTCAACCAAAACTCTCTGCTACCGGCTGCTTAGTCCATGTAGTCCAGGATGACAACTCAGGAACATAACTTGCTGAACAGTAACTTGATTTGTAATTGCTTATATTATATACAGAGTATAGCACAGCTTTGTACAAGTTACTATATACACAGACTCGATTCACACTCTACACACCAACCTCTGAACTCCAACACCAGACTACTGTGTAATGCTGCTTATAAGGGAAAACGTTTAGCCAATCATCTACCTCCCAGCAGACTTTCTCACGTACTCTTGCTTAACTTGGCTTCTTGACAACTCACTAATTGTCCACTTCAAAGCTGCAGTTTCTCACAACCTCAACAGGGGGTGCGGTGGATGCGGGCCACCCCAGCTGTCACCACTGAGGGGGGTGACAAAATGCCGGGCAGCACTTACTGCGGGGCCCACAGCTCGCCTAAGCCACGTGTCCCTCCTGGGAGAGGCATGGTAGCTTGGGTACATGCAGGCTCCGTGCTGCCCAAACGGTCCACCCTCTGCCTCCTCCCCAGCTGTAGGGCAGCTGAGTGGGAGGAGGTAGGCAGACTCCAGAGGCCCCTGGGTGCGCCCCACCCCTATGGCAGCTCCCCCTGCCCTTGCCCCACCCCACCCCTGGGTGCACTGCCCCAGGTGCCCGAGCAGCTGCCTCTGCCATTGGGCATAAGTGGATGGAAGAACAGTCAAAACCCATAATTTTGTACAGTAGGGTACACACAAAAGCCAGGGGTTTCTAGACAGGCATCAAAGCACAATCAACCTCCACCCAGGCAAGCAAGAACACAAGAAGAGCCTGATAGAACAAGCCAATGGCCCATCTATTCCAGCATCCTGGACCAACCAGATGCTTGTTGGAAACCTGCAAACAGGACCTGATCACAAGAGCACTCTCTCCTTCTGTGGCTTTCAGCAACTGCTATTCAGAAGCATTACAGCCTCTGACCATGGAGGTAGAGCTAGTGGCTAGTAGCCATCGATGGCCTAATCCTTCATGAATTTGCCCAGTCTTCTTTTAAAGTCATCCAATTTGCTGGCTTCCATTGCCTCTTGTGGGAACAACTTCCATAGTGCATGTGTGAAGAAGTACTTTCTCTGGTTTATCCTGAACAAGAGGTATTGGCACAGTTCAAGGGCACATTGATTAGAGTGATAAGGGATTATGTATTTTTCTGCAAATTTCAGAAAAAAAGAGGAAGGGGGGCATGAAAGCAAAATACATTTTTTAAAAAAGAAAATAATATGGTAATAATACTAACAAAAAATCACCATCATTTCACATTAAAGATATGGTAACCATCAGTTCATGCATCTATGTATAATATAAGCGCTCCAGATGTCCAAATAGTTATCCTTAAGCTGGATAGTTCAGTTGGTTAGAGCATGGTGCCAAGGCTGCAGGTATTGTGTAAAAGATGGTGGGTATTTATCCTTCCAGTCTCAAAGTAGAAGTCTCATAGCAACCATAAGGACTCACAGAGTCTACTTTTGTTGTCCTTTCGTTAAACCCCATACTGCAGAATTATAATTTTAAAGCATGTGAACATCTGAAAAGATCAAGGATTTTGCCAATGCAAAATTGATGCAGTTAACAACTTCAGAATATATCCATGGACCAGCTCGCATCGTATGACCCAGCAAAGCATTCTCAGCATTAGAAAGGTGGCGCCAAATCATTAGGCCAGAGAACATGGAGTCATATTTGTTTCCCAGACCTAAATTTCACAATCTGGTATACATCCAAGCTGGACAAGAAGGAGACAATTCAGGCTCCAGAAAGCATATTTAACAACTGGAGTTAAAGTACTCCTGTACTGTAATCATTGTTCTAAATGCCATCATCATTATTTTTTGCATGGAATTGTAGTCATTGTCAAATAAATCTCATTTTTAATCATAACTAAATTAGGCTTTGATTGACCCTAATATCTGATTAATAAAGTGCTGTTTACAAGTGTAGGAGGATTAAGATTTTACAGCATAATAACCAGGTGGTTGTTGCACTGAATAGACGGAAGGCCTGGGATTCAGAAGGAATCTTAAGCATGTTTATTATTGTCAGCAGCTGCACAGAATATATATTTTGATATATGCATGCTAGGGAGTTTGCAGCCAGGTGTTCCAGAATTTTCTATCATTCAGCATTTCCACTTCTCTGCCCCACTAAAATATGTACCTGTTCATAATTGTTCTTGATAGCTGATCATTCATTGCCTTTGAATCTGCAGCTTCTACCTAGATTCCGTTCATTTGCACTTCAAAACACCTTATGGGAGAGGGTTGCAAACCTTCTGGGGCTTGCAGGAATTTAAAAGCTCAACCATGGAGGCATTGAATACTGGGAACAAGCAGAGTCGTGGTGATAAGAAATTTGCAAAATGAACAGTGAATTTTGGACCAAACTGATCTTGCATTCAGCTGCTAACTGATTCCAGAGTGGCTGGGGCAACCCAGTCATAGGGGTGGGGAATAATAATAATAATAATGATGATGATGATGATGATGATGATGCATCCCTGATATTTCTAGACAGCAGTATATCCCCAACTCTTAGCGCAGGGGTTGGGCACTTATGGCCATCCAGATATTATTGGACTTCCAACTTCAATCAGCCTCGGACAGCATGGAGTAGTAGTCTGACAATATCTAGAGGGCCACAGGTGCCTAACCCTGACCTGATCTTATCCAGGGATCCAGTCAACCTGACAAGGTCCAAAGGAATGGGAGGTTTCTGGAGAATGTGAAGGAGGGTTCAGAATAAGTTCAGGCTTGCAAGAGAGGTTAAAAATAACTTTAAAAGGTTTCTTTGGCTATGTTTGAAGCAAGAAGAAGAACAAGCAAGTAGCAGGTCCTCTGCATGGATAAGATGGAGAAATGCTATTGGGTGACACAGAGAAGATGGAACTGCTCAACGCCTGCTTTGTCCCTGCTTCACCCAAAAGGAAAGCAGTGCCCAACCTGGTGGTAGCAGAAAAACAATGCAAGGATAGAGCTGCAGCCCAAGATAGGAAAATAGGTGGTAAGACAACACCTAGGTACTTTAAATTAATTCAGATCTCCAGGGACTGATGAGCTGCACCCAAGGGTAAGAAAGGAACTTGTAGATGTAATCTTCTCTGCCTATTATATTTGAAAATTCTTGGGGAAGAGGTGAGGTCTTTGCAGACTGGAGGTGGACAAATGTTGCCCCCATTTTTAAAAAGGGTGGGAAAGAAGACACTGCTAACTACGAACCAGTGAGCTTGACATCAATACCAGGAGAGGTCCTCAAACAGACAATTAAACAGTCAGTCTGTGAGCACTTAGAAAAGGATGCTATGATTGCTGAGAACCAGCATGGATTTCTCAAAAAACAAGTCATGCTAGACAAATCTCATTTATTTTGCTGGTATTCTTACAAGCTTGGTGGATCAGGGGAATGCTGTGGACATAGTGTATCTTGATTTCAATAAGCCTTTTGGAAAAAATTCCCCATTCTAGCCTTATAGAGAAGCTGGTAAAATTTGGGTGAGGTAACTGTTAGGCAGATTTGTAGCTAGTTGACTGACCAAATCCAAAGAGTGCTCACTAATTGTTCCTTGTCATCCTTGGAAAAAAATGACAAGTGGGGTGCTTCAGGGTTCTGTCCTGGGCCTGTTATTGTTCAACATTTTTATAAATTACTTGGATGAACGAATTAAGGAGATGCTCATCTAAGTTACAGATGTCACCAAACTGGAAGAGGTAGATGACTCTCGGGGTCCCTTCCAACTCTATACTTCTATGATTCTAGGAGGTAAATGTGTCCTTTTCCCATCCTGACACTGTTCTGTACAATGCAGGAAGGGGTACCAATTTCACCCTCTCCCATTTTTTCTTTCTCCACCCTCTATAATTGACACCATTCCAGAGTGTGGATCATTGTGAGGCAGGCTGTTATTCTTTCTTTCTTTTAACCTATTAATAGGTGGCGCTGTGGGTTAAACCACTGAGCCTCTTGGGCTTGCCAATCAGAAGGTCAGCGGTTCGAATCCCCGCGATGGGGTGAGCCCCCGTTGCTTGGTCCCTGCTCCTGCCAACCTAGCATTTCGAAAGCACGTCAAAGTGCAAGTAGATAAATAGGTACCGCTCTGGCGGGAAGGTAAACGCTGTTTCCGTGCGCTGCTCTGGTTCGCCAGAAGCAGCTTAGTCATGCTGGCCACATGACCCGGAAGCTGTACGCCGGCTCCCTCGGCCAATAAAGCAAGATCAGCGCTGCAACCACAAAATCGGCCACAACTGGACCTAATGGTCAGGGGTCCCTTTACCTTTACACTTCCACAAAGTTGGAGAATCTGAGAATACACAAACCCTTTACCTTAATTTTGGGTGGCCCCTTGACCTGTCAAACTGATTGCTACCCTGACACTCAAGTTTGGCATTAGAAGGAAGAAGTGGAGACATCATCCGCAAGAATTAATGCAAGGCAGTTCCTAGTATTCCCTTCCTCATGGAACGAGGTGGGGGGGGGACAGGAGAGAACTGCCACAAACCACTCAAGGAGGTGGAAGTGGTTTCAAGGGATAAGGTAGATCAGCCTTATAAAGGAATCCCTGACTCATTTCCTCTGCTCCCTTCAGTCCTGGCTCTTCTCCCTGTGATTACTGGAAATGCACTGCCACATGGAAGGCTTAACTTCTGTGCAAACCCTCTGACAATGCCTAGCATTGTCAAGTTCAGCCAAGCTGAGGCTCGCTAGGACTGTAAAACTTCATGCCAAATCGTCAATTATCATTGACTTGCACTGCTCAATCTCTAGATGTAATCAAGGTGGAGGGGGAAAGGGGGCAGGGAACAGAGTGAGCTGATTTGGCCAAGGTGGCCTGAAGCTGTTCCTGTAAGGCAGGCTTGCAATAAATGTTCTGCTGGAAAAAGGACACCAAGCTGAAATTGGCCAAAGGACTCGGAGGTTATGCAGCTTCACTAATGAAGCTATTCTAAATGGTCCCCTCTGGTGCCATTATCTGGACAGGGAGGCCTCCAGCTGAACTTCTCTGAACTTAGGTTAAATCATCCATGGGCTGCAAAGCCAAATATCTCCAGCTGAGTTAAGCAGAGACATGCAGGCTGCCTCTCTCTGTGTTCCTCTGCATTTCAACTTCCCTAGGTCACCCTAGGCAACCATCTAGACTCAGGGCCTCAGAGCAACTCTTTGAAAGGGGAAGCCATTTTCCCCACTACAGCAGAATACAAATATCTGTTTGTGATGCTTTCTTGGAGACCTGGGCCCCAGGCTCAGTTGGTGCTAAAGGGAAAACAGGGAAGAAAGGGGAGCCTGAAGCTGTTATAGGTGCCAGGTAAGAACAGAGAAATTCTCTTCTAGCAGCTACAAGGGGGGAATTTATTTACTTACTACCAGGGCTTCTTTTCAGCCAGAACTCACAAGAACTCAGTTCTGGCACCTCTTAGGTCAGCACCATTGCCATTTTAAGTGGACAAAGGTGGTGTTCATGGTGAATTCCAGCGCTTCATTTTCTACAAAGAGCACTGCTTACTAATCTCTCTCTCTCTCTCTCTCTCTCTCTCTCTCATCTATCTATCATCTATCTATCTATCATCTATCTATAATCTATCTATCTATCTATCTATCATCTCCTTTCTTCAGTCATGAAAATGACATACATGTGATTCACAGGCAATAACCCATGTGGGTGATGTGACTTGAAAAGTGGGGATTTGTACATAAGTGTGGAGGGGGCGGGGGAGAGACCATAGCTCAGTAGAAGAGCATCTGCCTTTCATGTTGACAGTCTGAGGTTCAATCCCTGGTATCTCCAGGTAGGGCTGGAAAATGTTCCAGCCTGACAACCCTGGAGAAACCTTTGCCAGTCAGGGTACCCAATACTGACCTACATGAACCAAGGGCCTGGCTTGGAAAAAGGCATCTCCCAGTGTTCCTATGTGCCACAATGCAATCCTAGACATCTTCCCGGAAGGAACCCTGGCTGAGTTTACTGGGCTTACTCCTTGATAAGTGTATAGGATTGTGGCCTAAGGAGAGTAGTCTTTGGCACAAAGTAGTTGTTCTTCTCCTTTTTAGGATTCATCTTCCCTCTCTCCTGGAGGATGATCCCAAAGTCTCAAATGAACTCTAATGCATTCCAAAACTCAAAGCAATCTTGCCTCAAGGTAACAGATAATACCAACAGCGCCAAAGCATCTGGGATAGAGCTTACAGCTAAAGCCATATTTTAAAAGTCAGTTCTTATTACAAGACTCTTGGGGTTTTTTCTTTCTTTCTTTTCCGAAGGGGAAAAAAATGAAATGTTTAGGTGTATCAAGTGGTTTTTATTTTATTTTGATGTTCAAATTATGTTGCTTTTGAAGGTGAAAGGAGAATAACATATCACCAGCCCAGGGATGGTGGTAGTGGGAACTTGCAATACAAAAAAAAGAGGGGGGGGGGAGAACACAATTTTCACCTTTGTTTTGACCGCTTCTGCTTTCAGCTATTTGAACAGTTGGTTCCTTCACACAGCCCTGCTTTTAATTTCATGATTTTTGGAATCTGGATATTAACATAACATAAGGTGAGCCTGCTGGATCAGACCAAAAGCCCATATAGGGCAGGATCCTTTTCTCACCGTGGCCAATCAAGTGCCTGTGGGAAATGCACAATCACAACTCCCCTCCCCCACCACTCATGATTACAACCTCCCTGCTCATGATGTCTAGCAATTGGTAAAAAGGTAAAGGTAAAGGGACCCCTGATCATTAGGTCCAGTCGTGGCTGACTCTGGAGTTGCGGTGCTCATCTCGCTTTATTGGCCGAGGGAGCCGGCGTACAGCTTCTGGGTCATGTGGCCAGCATGACTAAGCCGCTTCTGGCAAACCAGAGCAGCGCACGGAAACGCTGTTTACCTTCCCGCTGGAGTGGTACCTATTTATCTACTTGCACTTTCACGTGCTTTTGAACTGCTAGGTTGGCAGGAGCCGAGCAACGGGAGCTCACTCCGTCGCAGGGATTCGAACCGCCGACCTTCCGATCGGCAAGTCCTAGGCTCTGTGGTTTAACCCACAGCGCCACCTGCTCAGGGGCAATTCCGAGTTATACAGACAAATGGTCTGACTCAACAAAAGGCAGTTTCCTATGTCCTAAATCAGCCATCCCCATGGAAGGATTTGTGGTCCATAATCACATGAGTACTGCTGGATCAGGCTTAAAGCCTATCTGGTTGAGCATCCTTTTCTCACAGACGCCAAGCAGATGCTTGTGCCTTCCCAACTGCAATTCCCAATCATTTGTATTCAGAGGTATAATGCCTCTCTGACAGTGGAGGTAGAACATAGCCATCATGGCTAATAACCATTGATAGCCTTATCCTCTATGGCTTTGTCTAATCTTCTTGTAAAGCCATCTCAGTTGATGACCACCACTGCTTCTTGTGGGAGTAGATTTTATAGTTTTAACTATGTGCTGTGTTTTCCCCTCTCTTCTGTCCTGAATCTTCAAACATTCAGTTTAACTGCATGTCCTCAAGTTCTAGTACTGGATGAGAGGGAGGAAAAGTTATCTCTGTCCACTTTCCCCACACCCTGAATAAATTTACGCATACACAGGTGCATAATACATGCACATCTCATCAAGTGTAAAGGGCCATGCCAATAGGAAAAATAAAGGCATGTCTCCTTGAAAAGAAACAACATAATCCTTTCCTGATTGCTGCTTCCATATGTTTGTGTTTTTAATGAGATACAAGTCCTTCAGAGCCCCAGGCACTCATATTTCAGAATGACTTTTGCCAGCCTGATACAGTCCAGGTCCCTGGCCTTGCTGGCAAGAGGGAAATCTAATACAGGGAGGGGAATCTTTGATCCTCCAGATGTTGTTGGACTCCAACTCTCATCAGACCCAGCCAGCATGGCCAGTGGCTAGGAATGGTAAGAGCTGTAGCCCAACAATATATAAAGGGCATCACATTGACTATTGCATGTTCCACAAGCATCAGCTGCAAATGACAACTGCGAGGGTGGTTGGGTGAGTTGTTAGGTTGCCAATATTGATTTGGCTCAGAAATAAGCGGAGCTATTTCCCAGTTGTTGATGTATCTTAGTTTATTTCCAAGTTGATCTGACATGAGCCATCAGAAACCCACTCATCTCTAATTGTGTTCTTAATGATTCCATGGTGTTAATGTTATGTTCTTAGCTGCCTTGGAAGTCTTTAGATGGAGCGGTGGGATAAAAATATTTTAAGGAATGAATTCATCCTAGCGGTTTCCCATTTGCCTAATCATTCTGAATCAGCAAGAGAAAACACGACGTTGAGTGCCACTTCTTCCAGTTGGCCCATATTGGCTCTAGTTGTCCTTGGATATAGAAGGAGAGGTAGCTGGGGACAACCTTTTATTTGGTGAGGTCTGCATTCTTTCGTTGGGAATCTGTCAGAGAATTCATGTTGATGGTGGGGAGAGCCAGAGTCAATGATGGGCAGTTCCCAAAACAAACTTGTTATGGATTCAGACCATTGACCCACCTGACTCAGCGTTTTCTGTTCTGAGTGACAGTGGCTATCCAGAATTTCAGGCAGGAGAATTTCCAGCCTGACCTGGAGATGCCAGAGATTGAACCAGGGACTTGCTACATGCAAGGCAGCTTCTCTATCATTGAGCTATGGTTCTTCACCTTTTAAAGAGCAGGAAAAATAAAGAGGAAGGAAGCAGGAAGGAAAGAGTTTTGTGATTGACTACATGGAGATGGCTGAAATGACTGGCAGAATCCGTGACCAGGGAGAAGAACTGATGGAACAGGACTGGAAAAAGTTTAAGGACTATTTATAAAAACACTGCAAAATGTTTGAGTGTTAATATGATGTGGGAAGTGAAGGTAACAGGGTTTGCGGGATCTAGCTAAATGCAAATGAAAAGGAGAATGTTAAAAAGGAGAAGGGGATATGAACAGAATAATATTATGTCATAGTATATAAGATGAGGAATGGGCTAAAATAAAGAAAAAATTGGGACATAATAATTAGAAGAATATAAATTTAAGCATGGTTTAAATAAGGGTTTGAATTTGCTGAATCTGATTGGAATAAAGAGGAACACAAAAAAGGGGGATGTGAGGAGGTCAAGACAGAGGGGTAGGGAACTTTGTAAATGTAAGAAAGTGGATTTTTCTTTTTTCTCTTTTTCTTTTTTTTTTGCTATATATCTTTGTTTTTCTGTTGTTTTTGTTTTTTATGTGAGCTTTATTCATGGTAATGATCTGAAATGATGAATTTTTTGATTTGTAAAACTGCAATAAACATTTATTTTTTTAAAAAAAGAGTTTTGATGGTGCAGAGGGGCTTGATAAAATGTGGTTGGGGACCACATCCATTCCATGGGCCACAGTTTCCCCATCTATGACACATACAATAAAAGATTACCATGGGCAGTTTGATATCGGTGGCTTTCCTCAAGATCTGGAAAGAGCAAGATTGAAGCTACTGCCTCTGTGCATGTCAATGTCGCCTTAGGCCAATCAAGACTCCCTCACCCCCTGCACTTGGGATTCTGTTACTCCCACCAGGTTTCTCCATCTCACAAGCTTGCTTCGCAATTCTGCAAGCAAAAGGGTATGGATGCCACCTGGCTCTTTCTGTGAACCAGATGGTTCGATAATGGTCTTGGGAGACAGAATGCACACAGGGCCAGATGGCTACAAGCTGTGACGACGGAATGGGAAATGAAAGGCAATTTTGAAAAATCAACGCCACCACCACTCTCTCGTCTCCTGCCATCCCTAGGTCTCTGTGTGACAAGGGCCTCTTGTTCCTCAGGCACATGTTGACTTGCCCACTTCGTTTCTCTCTCCCCCCTCCACTTACAAATGCAGCAGCCAATAACAACGGTACTAATTGCTGATAGCTCCCAATTGATCTTTCCATTTGGCCGTTACGTCTCTGATTGCAAGCTGATTCTTCCATCTGATCAGGGCAGAAACTGGATAGAGGAAGAAAAAGCTCTGAAAAAATCTTCCCAGAGGTCGCTGTGATCAGATTTCCAGCCAACTCTCCCCCCCCAAAAAAAAACACCCAAATAACGGGCAAGTGCCAAAAGTTTGTCAAGGATGATTCACTCTGAATTTCAGATCTTCATTGAGAAAATGCCTAATAAGGAAAGCTGAAGAATCAATCCTAGGTGGCAGGTGGCAATCGGGAGATAAGTTATAGCAAACATATTACCCGCAACAAATTTCAAAGTGAATTTAGGTGTATGTGTGTATGTCAGACATCAGGCCAAACATCTGAGGAAAGACAGGAAAAATCCAGAAGTGTTTTGGATAGCCGCAGTGAAAACAAGAAGATGGATGCACCATTGGCCTGATTTAGCAAAGCAATTCTTACATTCTTAAAAATATTTTCCTAAATAAATAAAATGCAAACAAAACTGGACTGATCTCCTGCTCCTAGTCAGCAGGTCATGAAAGGATGGCATAGCAAGAGGAGAACAGAAGGAGGTGCATGAGAGGAACTGAGAAGGGAGACAGGAAGACAGGAAAAGCTTCTCAGCTTTTTGCAGCTTGTGAATTATTAACATACCACAGCCAGTAATTAATTATAATTAATATCTGAAAAGTACTTTGATATATTTGGATGTGCAGCGCTATGGAAAATACGTCTGCTGTCTGAGATATGAAGAATGATAAAGCTTTGGTATAAAAGAAGAAGAAGAAGAAGAAGAAGAAGAAGCTACCCAAGTTATTATCCTCTTCTGATATGCTGGCTGACTGGCCCTATATGCAAATTAATGCCTTGTTCAAGTACCAGATTAAGGCTCCCCCCTGCCACCACCGAAATGTAATCCCCCACCACTAATCTGATTATCCTTTGGGCCAAAAAGTAAATTGGATCACTCGCTGGTATTGGCAGCATTGCTGAGAACTGATGGAGCATTTGGACTTTGCCATGCAACCATTTGGGGGCAAGTAGAGTCCAGGATGTGCACCTGTTGCTGTGAGCAGGATCTGGCCTTTTCAGAACCCACCAAGAGCTGTCATTTTTATTCTGCTTCTTGATAGGTGACTCCTGAGTGTTGGTTACAAACAGGATCAGGGTAAGCAGCAGAATTTAACTTAGGGAAGGGAGGGTGGAAATTGTGGGAACAGACAAAATTCACCCCATGGTTAATACTTTGGCCACCTCATGAGAAGAGAAGACTCCCTGGAAAAGACCCTGATGTTGGGAAAGATGGAGGGCACAAGGAGAAGGGGACGACAGAGGACGAGATGGTTGGACAGTGTTCTCGAAGCTACCAACATGAGTTTGACCAAACTGCGGGAGGCAGTGGAAGACAGGAGTGCCTGGCGTGCTCTGGTCCATGGGGTCACGAAGAGTCGGACACGACTAAACGACTAAACAACAACCCTTTCTTTGGGCAAATGACGAGGAGAACTTTGAACAATCTATAAATTCCACCATCCCTATCCATCCAAGGGTTTATCAAGTTTTAATTCAGCAACACCATTGATAACCCACAAATCCCTTTCCTTGATATACTCCTCACCACTGAGAACAAAATAGCAATGATCTCTACAAGGAACCCACTGATGCCCATATCTCCCTATGCTGGAAATCCTGCTATCCAAAACATATAAAGAAAAACACTGTCTACATCTTTCAGGATCAGCTGCATTTGCAACAATGAAGAAAAATACCAAAGAAAGATCAGTGAACTTAAAGAGCAGCTTCTGCAAAGATGATATTCTCCACATGAAATTGATTGCAACGGGCACTGGGCTTCCATCCTGTGGAGAGAAAAACCTCCTTCATCATAGTGAGGTGTCAACTAACAAAGAACCATGTATCCCATTTGTGGTAGATTTCGATCCTGCATCTTCTAACTATCACCTGGCAATCAGAGAAGGCTACCTATTGTTAGCAAACTCAAAATATCTTGCTATAGCTTTCAACAAGTCCCCTTTTGCAGCATTTTGCTGATCTCCAAATCTACTGAAATCAGGGCTGGATTAGCCATTAAGCAAAATACGCACATGCTTAAAACATCAAGGGAATGGGAGGCACCAGAGAAATTGACCATTGCTGGATTTACCATGGACCATATGGTGCAGCTGAACAAAAATAAACATTGTTTATACAAATATAGAAAAAAAATAAACAGTGTTTTCCATCTTACTGTAGGTTTTGTTCCATTTCGAAAGCAGTATTTTATTTTATGGTTTATTATTGTTTATATTTTGAATTCGATATATACAGGGGCACCAAAATCTTTTAAGTGCTTGGGGCCTCTAAAGGTTCTAATCTGGCCCTGACTCAAATTAGTGAGAGATGCACTTATAAGCCATCTCTCAGCAATCCTTGATCTCATCCTTGTAATTCCAAACACTGTGTGTATCTCGCAGAGACAGATCCCTTCAAAAGCAACAGGACAGGTAGACCATATTACATCAAACAAACATCACCTACAGGTCCTGCAGTATAATCTATATTATCAAATGCAAAACAAAAAACAGGATGTCATATTCAGTAGGTAGTTAAAACTACAAGTAATGTATGCACACTTTTTAGAAACCACAAATTGGCAATTTTGACAATATCTGTTGCTAAACATTTTAATTCTGAGAACCACTGCCTGCCAGACTTACCAGAAGTTGCAATAGAGATACCACACGTCCACCTATGGTAGGAAAAATGGAGAACTTCTGGTTATACATGATGGGCACATTAACATCACATGGCCTCAACCTGTAGGACAGTACCAATGTTGCTTAGCTACAGTGACTGAAGCCCTTTTGAACATCCCTCATCAAAGCTCTACAACTGCCATTTTTGAAACAGCATCATTTAATTTTTATCAGAGCAGATAAGGAAGGTGGAAGCACAAAACATTTTGCAACATTGTGTGTGTGTGTCACCAATGTATATATTGGAAATATTTGCCGAAAGTTGTTTATACACCCATAAATAGAATCATTCACAATTTCTGAACAAATATACTGTCTTTCAAAGTCAAAACTTTGCTGAAATCTGAGGTGCAGTTGGGAAGAAACCATTTGCAAAAATGCTTATCTTAGGAAATGTTTATCCAAAATGCATCTATCAGGAGAAGTGCATGTGAGAATGTGTCACAATTTTTGTGTAGTCTAATAAAAAAAGTATGCAAACGCATGTGGTAATGGGGTGAATTGAACTTAGAGCAGGGGAAATGAGAAACGGAACCAAAATAGACAGATTAATCTGCCCCTAGTCACAAGAGGCTCCATTCTCTGAATCACTAGAGAAGGAAATATATTTTTGGGTTTGACAAGTCTTTGCATCTTCTCAAAATGACCCATGAACCCACCATTTCCCTGCTTCAAAGCTCACTTTTTCTTCCAGGAAAGGTCATGGCAGAACTTTTAAGTTTCTTTCTGGATCAAGATTGCACTAGAACAAGGAGAAAAGCTTTAGAACTAAGCAATGTAACTACATTAAAGGCATGGGGTGGACTTTTTCATTACTCTAGTTATTTTCAGTCTGGCTGCTAAAGTAACCTGCAAGTTATATATATGAAAATGCCATGATGATAAAAAGCAAAAATATAATATTGCAACATATAAACATATTTGTACCAAACAGACAGGGAAGGCATGGTTTTGATGGTGGTGGTGGTGATGATGATGATACATAGACTGCATTCAAGCAGTACTTTATCCCATTTCTCCAACATTTCTTTAGGTCATAATTTCTGAATTTTAAGTGATCTTTCACACAATGTAAAAGCTACTTCTTGAAATCTAGCAGAAGTTTCTTGCTCATTTCCATGTTAATTGCTTTCAGGAAAAAACAACAGAAAAACTCTACCCAGAAAATCATGAGAGTTTTGAGCTATCATTTCCTGTAGTTTCCCTGGATCAGGGTCAAGTGATTAAATTTGGGGCAGTATTCTTACATACCATTTTTTTTCCCTGGGTGAATCACGAGGAAACAGAAGCTCACATGTATATAGAGGGTAGTGACATGTCCAATGATGCCCACTGTTTGGTCATTCTATACCCACTGGTATGAACGAAATTCAGTGTGGCAGGGTGGTATATTGATCCTAAATTGATCATACATCAATGGTAAGAGGGATTGATTGTTAGCGTATTCTGGGAATTCTAGCTCTGCTGGGCAAGCCGAAGTCTCCTAACAACTCTCAGCACCTTTAACAAATTACAATTCCCATGATTTATTTATTTTTTGAGAATCCATGGCTGTTTAAAGTGACATAATATAGCTTTCAATGTATAGTGCACATGGGTCCTTAGTACTGCCTAAAATGGAGAGGGTTGGAGAGAAATAAGGAAGATGGAGTGCGGGAGAGGAGGGTTGGGGCATGGATGACTTCTGAAGCCTAATTGGCTCAGAGAATAAGTCAAGCCACTTCTGATTCGTTGGCGGAAGTAGCTCGGCTTATCTCCTGTGCCAATGCCACAGGAACTGAGGACATCCTTAATGAGACTACAAACCAGCTTGGATAATGTACGAAACAGTGTTGTTGAGAGGAGAGCTTGAATCTCGGTTTATGCTGAAGATGTATAACTCAAAAAGAAAATTGAAAAAAAGGGGGGGCGGACTCACACTGCCTGTCAACAGCTTGTGGATATTATTAAACTTGAGGAAGAATTAAACTTTATCTTCTTTGGAGATTAAATAGTTCTCTAGCCTGTAGAAATAAATCCTGTAAACATTTCAAATGATAGTGAGGGATTTAACTTCTCTGAATGCCTTTTATGAGAGAAGAAACTAAATGCACCTAAGAGCAAAGCTACTGTGTAGAGTCTGCTGGAACTGGGCCAGCCGCTCTCAAAAGGGGCAGAGACTCTTCTTAAGCCCAGGGGCCACATTCCTTTCTGGACTACATTCTGAGGTCCACATGCAAGTAGTGGGGGGGGGTCAGAGGTTAATGTGGCTGGAGCAAGGAATGAAAAAAATGTCTTGTACAGTAGGCTAGGATCTACACACACTCACTTCTGCTCCCCACTCCATTCTCCTTCCAGGCAAGCAAGAAGCATGATCAGATTTCAAGGACACATTAAAGCTAGATTTTCAAAAAGTGTTTGGGGTGGGGACAAGCTGCTTTTAATTTTAGCCCACCCAACTTTACAAACCACTGGAAAACTGGAGAGTTCTGCCCTTTGTCTTTTGGGGGAAGCAGTGGCGTAACGTGGGTTGCCAGAGCCCGGAGCCACACAGAGGGGTGTGTGAGGGAGGGAAATGGATTGAGTACGCATGCACATTCATCTGCCTAATGGCGTCTGTGTCACCCAGAGATCACAGCTGCAGAGATAAGTAAAGAAGAGTCTTTCCATTGTCTGGAGAGGACACTTCCTGCTTTGCTTGGAGAAGCCATTTTCAACAGAGCCCAGTGACGGAAGCGTGCAGCTGTAATTGAGGTAGCACCAAGTGTTGAATTTTTGTGCCTCTAAAAATCTTGTGCCTGGGGTAATCACCCCTGTGGGATGGCATGGCAGGACGGTTGTGGATCCTGCCCTGCCTCAGGTGGCAAAATGGCTTGGGCTGGCTCTGATTTTGCATCTTCCATACATTATATGTATTGATGTATAAGATACAAAAGATTTCTTACCCACCCTTCACCATAAAGTCCCAGGGTGGGTTAAAATAATAGAACATATTACTAGTGCAGGATTCGAGTAATACACTTACAAGGGACAAATATAAATAGAAAATAGAAAAATGAGGTTAAAATGTTAAGAACAGACTGACAAGGCACAACTTTAATTTTAGTACATAAGGCATATAAAATTATATGCAGAAGAAATAAATATGCTATAGACCAGAAAGGGAAGTTGAGGGAAGTCGGGGGGGGGGGGTTAACTGAAAATGTAAAATGTAATTTAAATTTTTGATTATGCTAAAATTTGTTGTAAAATCTTAATAAAAATAATTAAATCTATATATAACATAAACATTAGTGAAACAATTGCAACTTTTAAAAACAACAAGCAAAACCATTCCAACATATATGATAATAATTTGGGTTACTACCAAAACTGCTACATACCTATTTCATTCAGTCATTCCTCCTAGGTCTTTGTCTCTTGCAATACATATATTTTAGTTGGGAGGATAAATTTAGTCGGTTTGATAGGGTCCCCCCCCAAACCAAATGAACAAAAATATGAGATTTATATTATATATCCTTCTAGATTATTGGCACAATGGGATCACATAATTTGGGACAGATCTGATGTCCATGTCAATCGCCAAAACTCTGTTGATGTCACAACACTCTATCCTATTTATTAATAACACATACTTTTATGTTCTGGTCCTCACCAGTTCGAAGAGATGCAGAAACAAATAAATGAAGTAGTGTCCCTGGGGGATAAGGGAAGACAACAACAATGATATGACTAGCAACAAACCAAGGGACCAAAATTTATGTACTGAAAGGAAAGAGAAGACTCAGTGCGATGTGATCAATGTCTATAAACATCTTCAAGGGAGCAGTATAAATAAAGAATAGAGTTGTTTATGGCCTCAGAATTAGGTAAGACAAAGAGTAGTAGCTTGAAGCAGAGAATGAAAAAGTCAAGGGAAAGTAATTTGGGGAAGAAAGTTTCCTAAGGAAGTAATCCTATAGCAAGATCTGTCAGGATGAGCAGGGTTAAGATCCAGTGGATTTCTGGCTGAGCTAGGAGGTTGCCAGCACAGCTGGGCTATGTATATAACTTTACATCTTTGGCTCAGCCAGGTATATGCTGGTGTATTTCCCCATCCTAGCTCAAGAAGCTGGCTGAGTCAAGCTTGGTGGATCTTAAACTGGCATAAGCCCTGGAAAGGGAAGTGGTGGGGGTGGGAGTGGGGTGTGGTGGGACTTAGGCTAGTTCCTAAACCTGTTCAGCTTCATCACTTGACTTAGCTTCAGCTTCATCACTTGACCTAACATCAGCCAGTAAAAGGGGTGTGATTACCAAAGCACATTTTCTTTTTCTCTGTCAGGCTTAGGTTGGCTCACCCAGAAGTAGCCCCACTCCTGAGCAGAGGTTTGGATCTGGTGCAATTTACGCCAGCTTGCTTTGCACCAGCTTCCTGTGTATACAATTGCTTCCTTAGAGGCAGAGCATTTAGTTACCCACAGAGATGTGTGTGTGTGTGAAATTCTTTGCAAAGCTCTTTTGGGTCATACTTAGAGTTGAGGTGGGGGAATTTGTTCAGTTTTCATTTTGATGTGAGCTGTTACACTGAATCAGTGCAACAGGGGTAGCCAAAATGGTGTCATGGACTGCAGCCAGCATGGTGAATATCCAGGGATGATGGGAGTTGTAGTTCCATAGGCTACCCACGTACACATTAACTGAAATGCTCTCCACATTTTTTCAAGGCAGCTCTCCTGCCAAAAGATGCATGCAAAAACACATATATTAGAGGAAAAGAATGCGAACAAATGCTAGTGAAACTAGCATAGAAAAAAACTCTGTATTGAAGAAAGCTGCTTGCAGTCATGCATACATTAGGCAAAAGTGCATACAAAAGTGTGTACATTAGGAGAAATGTATAGAATTTTTATAAATAAATTAGCAAACTGCTGCAGAAGTGAACAAACTCAATGTAGGACTGGGAAATGGAAGAACTATGCTTAACCAAAATCAACAGATTCATCCATCCTTATGTTTGTGCTACAGTTCTTGAGCAGAAGACAAGCAAGCAGAAAACAATGGGATGGAAATTTAACAGCATATATTAATAGCAGTTCCTGAGTTGGCATTAGGGGTGTCAGAAGGCTTCGCTTTCACTTCTGCCCTGTATTTGTTGGGTGCAGCACTGTTTCCATTCCCCTGCAATTCACCTTCTGCTAACAAACTACATTATTAGTCTTGCTGTCCACTTTGGCAAAAACGACATAACTTTCATAAGTAATTTTGTAAATTACCTAAGTTGCATTGCCATTATGTTATTCCACCATGTTCAGTTCAGTGCAAAGGAAACATAACTCAAATCTGGGAGGGGAAATAATTACATAATCTATGGGACCGCCTCTTCTGGTATGCCCCGCAGAGGACCTTAAGGTCCATGAATAACCATAGCTTAGAGGTCCCGGGCCCTAAGGAAGTCAGACTATCGTCTACCAAGGCCAGGGCCTTTTCAGTGATGGCTCTGACCTGGTGGAATGCTCTATCCCATGATTTAACCAGGATTTAACCTCCTTCCGTTGGGCCTGTAAGACAGAGCTATTTTGCCTGGCCTTTAATTTGAATTCAGCCTGATCTTTTATTTCCTTTCCCTTCTATTCCCTCCCCCTCCCCTTTTATGAAGATTACCCACTCTGAGACTCCACAGCTAATTCTCCCCTGGCCTCTTTGCTGGTACAAGTAGGGCCACTTCAGCCAGTTAGCCCTGGGGATTATCTAATTGATTTTTGAATTTATTGTTATTCATGTTTTTATACTGTATTTTATGCTGCTTTTAGAATTAAGTGTTTTAAAGTGTTTTAAATTTGTTGTTAGCTGCCCTGAGCCCGGTTCCTGAACCAGGAACGGCAGGGTATAAATAAAATAATAATAATAATAATAATAATAATAATAATAATAATAATATCATTTGCAAACTGAAATCAACAGCAGCTGAAAACACCAATTGTAGCTGCTGGATTGATTTGCATTCCAGACATTGGACAAATTAGTGGATATGAGCCGTTTCTGCCCCCATTTGTGTTTTTATCACAATTCTCTGACACCCATAGCTAGCATGACTCTCTCCCTGTTTGGGGGCATGCCTTCTCCTGGTTTGCATTGACACAAACCATAAACCACCCCCTGACAATCCTACCAATGTTGGAGCTCTGATGTTGGCAGGACATTGTGCTTCAACCGAGATTTGAAACCAGAAATTGCAGAATGGATTGCAGAAATAGGATAGGGAAAGAAGAGGACGAATGGGAAGGCAAAGAAACACTTTGAAGAATCTCAATCAGTCTTGGACTCGATCCATTTTAGAATAGAGTTTTGGAGTAGAGCTCAGTGTGGATCCGTAAGAGTTCAGAACTCTAGTTCTGTAGAAGGATAAGGCTTCCATGGAAGACAACTCTATCAGTAGCTACTTGTCATGATGACTATGCTCTGCCTCCACAGTTGGAGACAGTAGTACTTCTGAATAGCAGCTGCTGGAAGTCACAGGCATCTAGTTGCCCTCTGTGAGAGCAAGATGCTAGACTAGATGGACCACTGGCCTGATATAGCAAGTTCTTATGTTTCTAAATGGGGGAAAAATAAACCAGAAGCTGTAACCCCTGTAATAAGTTGGTATTCAATTTTGGTAGGCTGAGTGTACAAACTGCTAGCCACCTGTAGCAATGGTTCACAGTTCCTGCACATCTAAAAACCATGTGTTGTGGAGGCAATCCTCCCCCCCCCCATTTCCTCCACCTCCAGAAGTAGAACCATTTCCCCTTGTTACTGAAGCATCAACAAAAGTGAAGTCAGCCAGTGGCAAAAAGGAAATCATATTTGTCTCCTAAAGCTTTTGTTCCCTTCAGGAGCCCCAGATGTAAAATTTACAAAATGGCTGTTCATTTGTTGAGAAGAATTATTGCTAGCCTCCTCTTTTCTCTTCACAACACAACCTCCTTCCTTTGCACAGTTACAGGCAGACCTTTGCAAAAAATAATATAAAATAAAAATCAATACTTAGAAAACTGGGACTGGTTTACACATTGATATATGCCACGTAATTGGACTTGAAGGAATGTGTGAATTGACTCCATGTTGCAAAAGTTGGTATCTCATTAGCACCTGTAAATCATCTGTGTTTGAACTGAACCTGAATTGGTTGGCTTGACCCCGAATCAATCACAGCTGGTAATAGGTGAAGGCCAAAAAGATTTCCGCTCAAAATGGATAAGGAGTTCTGCAGTGGTGGCATTAAGCTACATTGTAAGTGACTTACAGTTCTTTTGGGAAGAGAACAGTTGTTAAAAACGGCACCCAAACTGAAATGGCACTTGAGCAAATCTCAAACAATTAGGAAGCAGAGCACATCTCAAACAATTAGGGGTCATTTAACTTGAGTCCAACCACACTCTCAACTACCATCGACAAGTCAACAACTTTGGAACGTTAGCAAGTTTGGGAAGGAGGAGAAATTGGGTTCGGTTCACATTCTGATGCAAACCTACCTAATTTGCACTTCCTGAAACAATACCTGGATTGAAATGGACCCATCCGTCAAAATTTTATGGTTCTCCATATTTTGTAACACAGTCTTCCCATCCAAAAGTGCATGAAAATGCATATATTGGGGCACAATATGCCTATATTTCTGATCCTCTTTTAAAGCCGCCCAAGTTGGAGTCCATCACTATTTCTCATGAGAATGAATTGTTTAATTATGTGCTGAGTGGAAAGGTACTTTCATTTGTCTGTCCTAAATCTTCCAACATTCAGCTTCATTAGGTAGCCTCAGGTTCTAGTATTATGAGAGAGGAAGAAAAACAACTCTCTATCCACTTTCTCCAGACTATGCATCATTCTAGCGCATCATTGCTTCTTCACGTTTTCTCTAAACTAAAATGTCATATTATAGCCATTCCTTGTAGAAGAGTTGCTCCAAATCTTCATCTTTTTGCCCTCCCTTTTCAGCTATGCAATATCCTTTTTGAGATGAGGCAACTGGACAGAGTATTCCAAGAGTAGTAACACCACAGATTTGTGTAACTGCATAGTGATCAGTGCCAGATTTATTTTCATTCCCTTTCCTAATGATCCAACTTTATTTAATACAGCCAATCTCAGTTCATGTATCACATATAAGATTTAGAAGAGCTATGAGATCTGACTTGGGCTGGGAATGATCTAGCCAGGTCTTCATGCATTTGCTTCTGAGCAGCTGACAACTGTGTGCGTGAGAGAGGGAGGTTCAGTAAAGAAACCTATTTCCCTCACCCTTTAAGCTGTGCAGTTAGAGCCTTCCCCCCACCCCGCCCATTGCAGCCCAAATTCATCCATGCATAATTGCTTAGTGAAACTAAGTTTCCATTAAGGATTCGTGTTCATGCCATCTTTCCACTGGCAGCCCAGTGCAGTCTGGAAAATGGGGCCTGTTGCCATCTGCGTGATGAATGGTTTCCTCCATTGAATTGCAATTACAGGATTTAATCAGTTCATTATTCCACCTAGTATTTGGCTCTTGACAGTTATACCGTGGAAACTAATTGAATTGGCTTCACCTCAAGGCATTCCTATTTTTGTTTTTAAAGGATCTCGTCCAGTCATTGTGGATTTGGGGGGAGGGGGCAATTGGCCAACTCAGATCTAATTGCCTTGCCTCCAGTATTCTTTTTCCATCACCCTGGATAAAGGAAGCAATGTACATATTCTCCTTGCCCAGCTCCTCACCCCCAAAGCTCCTGTTTCCCATCCTCTTCTTCAAATGTATTTCCTAGCAAATTTGTTAGTTGGCAAACCAAGGAAACTGGGACTTACACGTCACATTGGCTCTGAATCTCCTTCCTGTGCACCCCATTGACTTAGTTATGCATTAGCAGCACAAAACTGTGCATGTTTACTCAGAAATTGCATCCCACTGTGTCCAGTGGGAATTGTAGTCTTAACCTGTCATTCTGACATTTTATATTCTGACATACTGACATACATATTCACTTTTTGCATTAGGGATATTCTTGTCAACTAATAACTATACACATCATCATGACGTTCATATGCACATAGAGGAGGGGCTGGAAATTGCAATGGACACATCCCTAAAGTCTCTGTCTCTGAAAGCTGTAGAGTCAGTGATCATGGTATCTCCCCTGCCAGGGGAAATGTTCACAAAGTTGTCACAAGACGTAGTGCTTGATTTCCCCTTAATTGAAGTGAATTGAAATAAAAGGTTGCAAAAGGTGTTCTAGGGAATGCAACTGAGATGTCAGGTGGGGAGGTAAAAAGTCTGTTCCTGTTGATCCCTGTTTTCAGAGGAAGTCGTCACCACCGACGATGTTCCAGACTTCACCCTGCTTATTGAAAGAACTTTCGAACCGGTTCTGATTCTGTCTGCAGAGCCCCACCATTTCACCTGCATCCATTGTTTGCTTTCTTGCTCCTCTCCATCCAGTCAAGCAAGAAGCATTAACAGAGTTCATGGACACATTCCAGACAGGCACAACCCCTCAAGAAGGGTGCAAAGCAAGACTAGGGAGGGGTGTGTCCTGATCAGAATCCCAAAGATCAGACAGAGAAGCATGTGAGCCTGGCACTTTAGAATAAAATTGGCACAAGGCTGGAAGCACAAATACTCTTTTGCAACTGATTGGCACAGCTTTATTATGAACGTGGCTGAAAACGAAGAGGATCCCCCTCATATTATCAAACCTTTCGGTTGACATGAACTATGGGTCAGTAAACTAAGATCCGTGGGCCAGATCAGGCCCAATTGGCTTCTGGATCTGGCCTGTGGATGTTGTGGGAATCGCTGCATGGATCGCCAGCGCACACTTTCTTTCCCTCTCCCTCACATGGCAGTGGCTGCGCCTTCTCCCTCCCTCCTCCTGGCTTTTCCCTGCCCTGCCTAGAGGAGGAAGGGGGCTGGGCTTTGTTGGTGCCAGCAGCAGCAGCACTTGAGCAGCCACCATTTTAAGCAGCCCCTTTCTGGAGCTCTTTTGCACACCGCTCATTGTCCCTCTGCCGCCCTGCCGCCGCCAGCCCCTGCTGATCACAAGACACAGGTAAACAGCCACTGGGGCTTGTGCTGCTCTTGCATCATCCCCCCCAAATATAGTCTGCCCCCCAAGGTCTGAGGGACAGTGGACCAGACCACTGCTGAAAAAGTTAGCTGAGCCCTGACATAAACAGTTTATCGCCTTATTACGAATGGTAGCCTGAGATAAGAACTTGCTGTGTTATTTGGAGGTGGGTGGTGCTGTGGTCTAAACCACTGAGCCTCTTGGGTTTGCTGATCAGAAGGTTGGTGGTTCGAATCCCCACAATGGAGTGAGCTTCTGTTGCTCTGTCCCAGCTCCTGCCAACCTAGCAGTTCGAAAGCACGCCAGTGCAAGTAGATAAATAGGTACTGCTATGGCAGGAAGGTAAACAGTATTTCCGTGCTCTCTGGTTTCTGTCATTGTGTTCTGTTGCACCAGAAGTGGTTTAGTCATGCTGGCCACATGACCCAGAAAGCTGTCTGTGGACAAGCGCAGGCTCCCTCGGCCTGAAAGCGAGATGAGCGCTGCAACCCCATAGTCGCCTTTAACTGTACTTAACTTTCCAGGTGTCCTTTACCTTTTACCTATATTGCATGCATTGCCTAAACACCATCTTCTGGGTGAGGGTGGAGTAGGTACTATATGATATTTTTAGAATTTAATGAAATAAATAAGAACAACCCAGGAAGGTGTGAAGCAGGGATAGTGAAGGGCTTGGACTGGCAAGAGGGTGTGTGGCTGGGGAGGTCATGAGGGTCATTTAGAGAGACTTTGGGGGCTGCAATGGGGTCATGGGCATAAGGTTTCTGCACTTTTGCTGTAGCTGCTGTTCTTTTGCCAGGCGTAAGGAAGCACTCAGCTACTTTCATGAGGAACCCATATTTTCTCTGAAAAGGTGCTAGTTGCTCTGTGGAACACCTCAGTACTCAGTCAGGCCAAGCTGAGATGGCATCAGAAAGAAATATCAGTTGTGCGCAAAGTGAAGACACATGACGTCAATGTGTATTTGGTGTGAGGGAGTTTCATCTCATGTGTTTGATTTTTGAAAGAGCCATAACTTTCATATTAATATTCCCATCCTAAACATATTTTCCCTGACATAAAAGCCCCATTGGTTTTGATAGAGAACGGGGGAGTCTGTAAGCACGAGCTGAACGGCAACGGCTTGGAAGGGGGTCTAATTAGGGACCCTAATGGATATTTCCAGCTTCAAATTTCTCTTCCCCACTCCAATTCTATCACCAGCAGATGGAAATGAGCCCATGGGGAGCTACTCTTTATATACATATTGATTGAGGATAATAAAGAAAAGCAGTCTGGATATATGAAAAAATGTATTTCCATTCAGGAATGACGGGGGTCCAGCAATGATGGCGCCACCTATGGAACCAAGACATTCAGAAATAGGATTGTTTTCCCTTTAATTTTCAGCTACGAGGCAAGTTCAGAAGATGGAAGTTACAATTAAGCCCACGAGGTGTCCTAACACCACGACCACTTTCACACTATACATTTTTAAAGCACCACGGTAACACTTTAAACAGTCGTGGCTTCCCGCAAAGAACTCTGGGAGTTGTAGCTTGTTAAGAGTGCTGTGAATTGTTAGGGTACCCCTATTCCCTGCACAGAGCAACAGCTCACAGAGCTACAGTTCCAGAGTGGTTTAACCATCAATCTCTCTTCATAGGAACATAAGAAAAGCCTGCCGGATGAGGCTGATGGCCCATCTAGTCAAACATCCTGTTATCACAGTGGCCAACCTTTGCCTGTGGGAAACTTGCAATCAGGATTCGAACACAAGAGCACCCTCCCTTCTTGTGGTTTCCAGATCAGGCAGTCCTTTGAACATTCATTCCTAGCAGTATTTATGTACTGCCCCCCCCCCCCGTGCTGATAAATTTTCATGGGGATTTTAAATAAATAAACAATATCACAAACTGACATGGAAATGTGGAGAACATTGGAAAAATGAGGACCTGAGAGGAACCAACATGGACAGGTTCCCCCATTCTTAGTTACGGTGTATTTCAGGGGTCAGCAAAGTTTTGCAGCAGGGGGCCGGTCCACTGTCCCTCAGACCTTGTGAGGGGCCGGACTATATTTTGGAAAAAATAATAATGAACGAATTGCTATTTCCCACAAATAACCCAGAGATGCATTTTAAATAAAAGCAGACATTCTGCTCATGTAAAAACACCAGGCAGGCCCACAAATAACCCAGAGATGCATTTTAAATAAAAGCACACATTCTACTCGTGTAAAAACATGCTGATTCCTGGACCGTCTGCGGGCTGGATTTAGAAGGTGATTGGGCCGGGTCCGGCCCCCGGGCCTTAGTTTGCCTACCCATGGTGTAGTTCTAACCATGCCTGCTCAAACATAGCAAGGTATAAGAACACAATAGCAGCCCTCCTGAACTGAGACAGTGGCCCATCTATCCCAGCATCCTGTTCTCACAGTGGCCAACCAGATGCCTTTGGAAACCCACAAGCAGTACCCACAAAGGCTCTTCCTTCCTGCAGGTTTCAGCAACTGGTATTCAGAAGCATTACTACCTCCAACTGTGAGAACATAGCTGTCACGGCTAGTAGCTACTAATCATCCTTCCCTAATTTGCTTATTCCTCCTTTAAAATCCATCCAGGTTGATTGCTTTCACTGCCTCCTGTGGGAGTGAGTTCCATAGTTTAACTGTGTGCCATGTGTGAAGAAGTACTTTCTCCAGTCCTGAATCTTCCAAAATTAAGCTTCATAGAATGTCCACATGTTCTAGTGTAATAATAATAATAATAATAATAATAATAATAATAATAATAATAATTTATACCCCACCCTCCCCAGCCAAGACTGGGCTCAGGGCGGCTAACACCAGGTATAAAAACAATTGATTGAAATACAACTTAAAAACAACATTAAAATACAACATTAAAATGCAGCCTCATTTCAGGAGGAACTCAAATCAAAAACTTTTTGGGGAATGAAAACATCAAGTCTTCACCAAGGCCAACTACCCAAACTAGTCCTACGTGGGCCAGAAAAAAGCCAGGGAAGTCCCCAAGTAGGAGTTCCATCACAGGAGAAAGGAAAAAAAGAAAGAGGGGGAGGGGATCACGTTGATTCCAAGCCAAAGGCCAGGTGGAACAACTCTGTCTTACAGGCCCTGCAGAAAGAAATCAGATCCTGCAGGGCCCTGGCCTCATGAGACAGAGTGTTCCACCAAGCCGGAGCTAGTGTTGAAAAGGCCCTGCCTCTGGTTGAGGCTAATCTGACTTCCTTAGGGGCTGGGACCTCTAGTGTGTTACTATTTATGGACCTTAAGGTCCTCTGTGGGTCATACCGGGAGAGGCGGTTCCGTAGGTACGAGAGTCCTAGGCCGTGAGGGGCTTTAAAGGTCAAAACCAGACCTTAAATCTGGTTAAATATGAGAGAGGTTATGTCCATTTTCTCCAAACCATGCATGATCATAGAATTGTAGAGTTGGAAGGGACCCAAGGATCATCCAGTCAAACCCCATATATTCTTCTATCACCTCTCACTATCTTCTCCTCTAAACTAAAAAGCCCCAAATTTTGTAGCCTTTCCTCCTAGAGGAGTCATCCTATCCCCTTGATCTTTTCTTCCCCCCTTTTCCAACTCCACAATATTCTTCCTGAGATGAAGTGACCGGAACAGTGAACAGTATTCCAAATGCCGTCCCACCATACATTTGTATAATGGATTATGGTGTAAGCAGTTTCATTTTCAATTCCTTTTCTAAAGATCTCTAGCGTGGAACCTGCCTTTTCCACAGCTGCCACACACTACAATCCCAAGGTTGCATTCCTAGTTATTCATCACCAGTTTAGACCTCATGAGCCTATTCGTGAATTTGTTTGTTTGTTTGTCCTTATATTGAACTTAACATTGAATGGCATTTGCCATTTTACTGCACATTCACTCAATTTGGAGAGGGCCTTTTGGAGCTCCTTGCAATCCTTTTCGTCTTCACAACCCCAAACAATTCAGCATCTTCAGCTAACTTGGCCACCTCACTGCTTACCATTAACACTGCGTACTTTAGGAACACATTTAAAAGCACAGATCCCAATATTGATCCCTGAAGGGAGGGACTTAAAAAAATATATATATTTTATTTTCTCAACACATAACAACAACAAAAAGACACATTGCACCATAATAAGAATATCATCAGTCATGCATTACATAAAGAATTAATATAAATTCCATAAGCCATAAACTGTAATGGTCTCTTCCTTTTAAATCCGACTTCCCATCTACTCCATAAATCTAATTACCATTCTTTGCTGCCAATACCTGTTATTGCTATCATCTCAAATCAGTTCAAAATGTATTATATCATATACCTAATGTACGATATTGCTGGTATTGTTCAAATGCCGCAACGGATTTTAAGTCAGTATTATTAATTTTCAAATATATTTTAAATGCTTCCCATTTTGAAATAAATTCTTTCCTTGGTTTGTTCTTTAATTTTTCAGATAGGCTGTCTAATTCAGCATAGTCAATCACTTTTTGGACCCACTCTTGTCTTGAGGGAGCTTTTTCACTTTTCCACATTGTGGCTATAACAACCCTTGCTGCCACCGTTGAATTGAGAAAAATATCCTTAAATTTAATAGGAAAATCTGCATCAATAATACCTAATAAGTATGCCTCTGGTTTGAAATTAAAGGAGATTCTTAACATCTTTTCGAGTTCTAAATGGATATCCTCGAAGGGAGAGACTTTACGTTCTGCATACCCTCTCTGCTTCCTGTTATAATTATATATATATATTAAATTACCACCCTCCCTGCAAGAATCACAGAACGGTTTATAGTACAAAAACAGAAAAAACACATAACAGAATTTACAAAGAAAACAATAGCCCCCCTCTTATCTCCTCTTATATAAGAGGAGATATGGTACAAAAAGTTCAATAAGGAGTGGGCTATCTTTAAGGAATACAGCAAAATCTATGTGGAAAAAGTAGAATTTTTGGCAGATATTGAGTGAATCCAGAAAATGATTAGAGTGAAAGGAGAGTAAAGTAGCGTAACAAGAACGGCTGGAAGTAAAGTCACTTGGTGGGTGTCCGTGTGGGGTAGGTGTGTAGGTATGTTGATATGTATAGTATAGGTAGGTATTATATAGAGTAATGTAGGTATGTTTTATGCTATGAAAATAAGGTAGTGTGTTGTGTATATGTATTGTGTAAATGTAAATGTATGTGTTTTATATGTTAATAAAATAAAATAAAATAAATAATAGCTCCCCTCAGTTTTAAAAGGCCATAGACTGTTTAATCAGATTTTCTCCTGGCATCTAAAGATATACAAGGCACCAGGTGAGCCTCCCTGGGAAGAGCATCTCACAAACTATTACACACACACACACACACACACAATATTTTTTTATTTAAATCAACCTTTATTATACAGAAATATTAAAATACACACAATATAAAGCATTACATTTCAGACATTACAAATTATAAATATACAGAAGAATATAAAAGAAGAAAAAGAAAAAAGAAAAAAGAAATAGAAAAAGAGATAGAATATGATTTTATTTACAATAAAAAAGAACCTTCCAACTATACTTGTACTATTTTAGATTATGTTTTTTACAGTTTCCTGAAAATATTTTTCTCCTTTTTGATTCTAGTTTCCGCCGATATTACCTTATGTTACAAGACTCATTCAATAACTGCCATAAATTTCACAGTAACCTTTGAAATATTATTTGATGATTACTATCCATTCTTTATTAACATCTTGTATCGAGTTTCCTCTCACTAACCCGGTTATCCTTACTAACTGTAGGTATTCTACCAATTTGGTCTGCCATTCAATTTTTGAGGGGATGGTTTCACTTTTCCATTTTTTTGCAATTAGAATCCTGGCAGCAGTTGTGGCATACATGGATAGTGGTCTAACCTTCTTCTTGATTTCTGTTGTCATGATTCCTAATAAGAAAGCCTCTGGTCTTTTAGTGAATGGGAGCTTGAACATCTTTTTTAACTCATTATATATGATGTCCCAGAATTCTTTAATCTTTTTGCACTCCCACCACATATGCAAGTATGTTCCAATCCCCATTTTGCATCTCCAACACAACTCTGATCTACTCAATGTAGATTTTGGCTAACTTGATCAGTGATAAAGAGCATCCCACAAACTTAACCAGTTCTTGATCCAAAAAGGGTCTCACTTTCCCCCCCATAACTGCTAAGCTTACTATTTGGTGAAGTACTTTGTTGGAAACTTTGAAATGTCAAGTACGCTGTGTCAGCCGGATCATCTCTATCTTTACCCTTGCTGACACTATCAAAGACTCTAATAGGTTCAGGAGACGGGACATGCCCTAGTAGAAGCAATGCTGGTTCTACTGCAACAAGGCTTGTTCTTCTACACGCTTGGTTATTTTATATTTAACAACTGGCTTTCTGCGAGTTTTTCTGGGACAGACATTACGCTAACTGGCCTGTCATTTCCAAGATGTGCCACGGATCCTTTCCTAAAAATTGGTGTTACATTGCCCACTTTACAGGCCTCAGGTATGAAGGATGGCCTTTGGAGCAAGTTACATATTTTTTGTTGGAAGGTCAGCAATTTCACATTTGATTTCTTGGAGGACCCTTGGGTAGATGCTATCTGGACCCATCAATTTGTTTGGATTCTAGTCCAGCACTCTAACCACACCACCTCTCCTCTCTTTTGCTGGAAGACGACCTAAGTGGAATACAAATGGTATCAGAATTGTGGAATAGACTCTTGAGAGCCCCATGGACTGCAAGAAGATCAAACCTCTCCATTCTGAAGGAAATCAGCCCTGAGTGCTCACTGGAAGGACAGATCGTGAAGCAGAGGCTCCAATACTTTGGCCACCTCATGAGAAGAGAAGACTCCCTGGAAAAGACCCTGATGTTGGGAAAGAAGAAGGAGAAGAGGAGAAGAGGACGACAGAGGATGAGATGGTTGGACAGTGTTCTCGAAGCTTCCAGCATGAGTTTGACCAAACTGTAGGAGACAGTGGAAGACAGGAGTGCCTGGCATGCTCTGGTCCATGGGGTCACAAAGAGTCAGACACGACTAAACAACAACAACAACAACAACAACAACAACAACAACAATGAAGCAGAACAGGAGAAATCAACTCCTCAATACTGTACCAGTAGCTCCCCCCTTCTTCTTTAGGTATCCATTGTATTTGGCTGTGAGTAACAGATACATGTTTTTATATATATTACTTGGAAAAGCCAACGCACAAGCAATAAAATCAGGCAGGAAAGCCCCCCGTCTCTCTATCATCAAAATTTCTAGTTTTCTGCAGAACCATTCTACCTCTTTGCCTGAACTTTTATTTTATCAGCAGTATAAACGGGAGAGTGGCAGTTGACATTTTCCACCTTCTTTCTCTGCATGGGAAAATGAATTCTTTAACCGGGATTCAGTGATTCTTGGGTTTGTCTAGATGAAACACACACACAAAGGGGGGAAAAAGGAGAGAAGATGATGAACTTTAGGGTTCATATTATAACTGGGATTTGCTTTGCTCCTTGAATGTGTCATCCCAGAGGTCAGTTGGGGCACTTGGTGGAGAAAAAGACGGTGTCAGATTACTAAACTTTGGCTTGGGTGCATATGGTTCTCCCGGGGCTAAGCTATAGATATGGATAATATCCATATCTTTCAAGAAAGAAAGAAAGAAAATGTAGCAGAGCTTCTTACTGGTCCTCCTCTTGCCATTTCCACCCTTTTGAACGTATGACAGCATTTGTAAGCTTGGTTTTGTTTTGAAATCTCTGCAGGAATTTCTCTTTGGCTGAGGAAAAGGGCACAGGTGCATTTGGGGTCCAGGTTCGATATAGGCTGGAGCACAATTTGGAAGGCAATTTCCCCTTGATGAGGGTGAGACGCAGAAGCCGTGCAGTTGCTGTAGGAGTGAGGGCACCCACAGGCAGCTCCCCTTACTTCAAATTCAGAGTCCTATTAAAAGAAAGGCATATAAAGATTCTATTAAAGACCATGTACATAATGGCACCAGTGGGGACAAGGAGGAGGAATAAGGTGCGACATGCCAGCAAAACAGATTAAAAATGCATGTGGCTGTTAACAGAGCATAATCAGAATCGTTTCCTATCTTAATACTTTCAACTATTAAGATGTAGGCAATGTCAGAGAGATTGCGCCTTTAAAAAGTAACTGCTGTTCACCTCCATTTAGTCCTGGTGGTAGTTAGTGGGTTCTCTTAACCCCCCCCCACTTTCCCCCTTTTAAAAAACCATAGCCAATTTCTTTTTATCACTAATGAAGAGCATGTTCTCATAATCAGTTGCTCCAGTTTAGGTCTTCTTTATCAGTGTCTGACTTTGATTTTGTTCCGATGTGGGTTTTTCTTTCTTTTTTACTAATGTCTTTAAAGGACGTTGCTCTTTTTTTTTTTAATAAAAAAAAAAAACCAGCATGCATCCAACAAGGCTTTCAATTAAATGTGGTTTAAGTCGCCCCTGACAAATGGTAAGGGTGTTTTTTCATTTGGTTTGTGGCACTTCAAAAAGGGAAGCGGGGTGTGCAGGTCACAACCTGGCCATTCAGCACCCTGCAGTAGAGGTGTGTGTAAATTCAAAATTCTGCACCCTATTTGATGACTACATCACCAAATTTCCCCACCAGCAGGTTTGGGGGATTTCTTTCTGGTTGGTTTGGTTATTACGGAAAGTGGCAATAGCAGCAACGGTCTTAGCAGATAGCCACATTTTACACACACACACACACACACACACACACACACACACACACACCCTGTAGTGTCCCTGAACATGGTGGCATTCTGAGGGAGAAACGGCTGCTCCCTTAAACTCTGGGATGCACAACTGGTGGAGAATATTCAGAGAGAATTCTGAAAAGTGCCTTCCTTATTGAGGTGTGTGAGACACATAAAAAACGGCCCTTGATAAGGCTCTGCTCTGCAGGCAACAGGCTAAGCCTGCGGGGATGGAAGAGGATTTTGTCTTGCTAACTTTTGTCCCATTGGCTCTGTCTCAATGGCAACTAGCCAGCATTGCCTATGAATGAATAAATATTATACCATACAATATTAGAGATCCATACCTTCCTTCCATTGATAACATAAGAAGCTACTTTTTATTGAGGCAGGCTATTGCTCTATCTCACTCAGTATTGTGTACACTGATTTGCAGCTGCTCTCAGCCACTGGTGGAGGAAGGGGTGGGTGGTGGGTGTGGTCCGCTCCGGGTGCCATCCCTGAGGGGGGTGACCGCCCCCTGCTCCCCCCGGGATGCTCGCAGGCAGCTAGCCTCACCCCGGGTGCACAGCTCTGGGTGCCGGAGCATCTGGCTTGTCAGGAGTTCAGCCTACACTCGAGTAGGACTCTGGCAGAGACACATGCCTGACTGGCATGTTCCCTCTCTCCTGGTCGATCGTTCAGGTGCTTCATAAGCTTTCTTCAGCCCGAACATCACAGCGACCGATGCCAACCGACACCAGCACATTTCAAGATCCGCAGAGTTTGCACAGTTGTGTAACAGACCCCAGCAACTCAGCATTTTGGCTAATCTACTTTATTTACATATAAACACGCACAGAGCACTACAACATGGCTCTCTCTCCCTCTAGCATCAGACAGCAAAGAGAAAAAGAACAAAGGGCAATAGTCCCACTTCACAGAACACAGTAACACAAACATCCTGTCTCTGTCACTTCCCACTCTGTGGAGTCAAAGCCTATACCGTCATGTGAAAGACAACAATCCTATGACTGTAATCATAGATCAGGAAGTCTAGCTCTGCCTCTGTTCTCAGCCCTACCTGGAGATGCCAGGGGTTGAATCAGGGGACTTCTGCATGCAAAGAAGATGCTGTACCACTGAGCTATGACCCTTCCCCTGCTACAGCCCTTCCCCAGAGTTCCAAGGGTGGTTTGCAAAGAGTTAATATTACAGCGGAACCAATTTGAAACAAAAGCATTAAAGACAACACAGTTTTAAAGAGCAGCATAAAAACCACCTGTAGATTAAAAACAACATCATCACAGCATAAAAGCAATCATGCAGAGATAATAAAGGTTGGGCTTAAGAGCCTGGGGGAAATAAAATTTAGTTCCCCTATTTACAAAATGATATCACAGTAGGAACCATTCAAGTCCCTACAGGGAGAGCACTTTCCACTTGGGGAGGCACTCTGAAGAATGCTCTTCCCTGGTAGTCATCGGACACACATCAGATTGTGGGGGAACCCTAAGAAGTGCTTCTGCTGAAGATCTTAGTGCAAGGGTAGCTAACAAGGTGCATAGGAATGAATGCAGTGGTGGGAGCAGGGACTTTTAGTCCATTTCTTTTTAAAGGTCAACCATGCTAATTTGGGCTGTCTGAATGAATGTGTGAACACAAACAGCCGTGCTTCAAAATTTGAGGGTCTCCGAATTTTGCAATGCAGTTCTCAAGCCAATGAATATGTCCCAAACCCCATATATCAGGATAAAGTGTGCATAAAATTGCATATATTCATGAGAATATCATATAAAAATGCTTTACATTGTGTGTCTGTTAGACAAACGTGCATGCAGAAATAGGTATATTACGAGAAATTTGCACGGAAATTCTTGCGAATTTTCTGGAGGACTTCTGACCTCTTGGCCAATGTGTAATAAAAGGTGTACAGAGTTGGGCGGGAATGTACCCAAGGTGCTCCGATCTGGTCGCCTGGGTGGTGCTCAGTTATTCGTTTAAAAAGCAGAAGGAGAGAAAGATGGCAAGTAGGTTATTATTATTTTTTATATATAAAAAATAAAGATGGCAAGCAAGTTAAAGAGCACGAGAGGAGGTCTGTGCAGTTCAGTATGCCAGATCCATGCCTTTAGCCTGCTGTGTGTTGTGTGTGTAGCCTCCTGGGCTTTAGCACAGTAACCTGATTATTTACCAAGTCGGGACAACATGCAGCAGAATGTGCCTTCCACACCCATCCCACCATCGGGGTGCAGCAGGCTTGACCTGGAGACAGAGGGGCTGTGTCATGTGCACCCCAGGTGTGTTTGACGAGGCGAACCACAGTGGGCTCCTTCCACACACCCACTAGCGCGCCACCATGATGTCACATTGTGATGTCCGTGGCGCACGTTTGCGCTCTGGGCACCCATATTGTGGGGGCCAAATTGGTGCCTCTGCCTAGTGTTGCCCTCTAGCAGTTTTTGGGCTGCAACTTCCATCAACCTCTGTCCATGGTGAAGGAAGATGGGAACTGTTAATCCAACAAAATTTAGAGGCCGCCATCTTGGCTGCTGCATCATGGTGTATCAACAGACAAATGTGGAGGGAAAAATCTGTTTAGGGCCCAAGTTCTTCACCTGTGATCTAACAGTCAAACTCAGCTCTTGGAATTGTTCTGAAACAAATGGGGAGCCAATAAATCCATTCCTAGGATGTGTTTTTGGAATGCCACAAACAAGATGGAGTGATATAGTTGTCTTCTGTCTGGGTAGCACACGCACAGGAAGAGGGAAGAATGAGATGCTTTCTGACACTGCTGGAATGAGGGTGTTGTTGTGTGTTACTGTGATCGCAACCCAAGCCACACATGTTTTGCAAATGAAGGAGAGTACTCTGGGACTTGTGAAAGAACCGACCAAAACATCCACAGTACCCCTAATGGGGGAAAATAAAGCTGTGTTGTTTAAAGAGCATGCAACTGTATCCACCACATCCTGATGTTTTGACAAGGAACTGCAGCAGGAGCAGATTGGATCAGCAAAACTTCACTCAGCCCTGACAGTTTGATTGCACGGCTGCAGAGGGAATGACAGATGTTGGAACAGCATGAGCAACTTAAACAAAATGCATCAAACGCAACCACCTAAAGCTCTGCTCTCTCCCACTTAGCATGATTTGCAAGCACAGAGGGGTCAGGCTGCAAAGCCAACACTATAGGCAGGGGAGGGGAGGAACAAGGGGAATTTTGAAAGCCTGGGGATGAAAACACTTCGAAACTATGAACTACCCAATGATAGCTGATAAACCCAACCCTGAAACCTCTGTTTGCCTTCCATAGACCACATTCACTCCGCACATTTAAAGCACTAGGATACTACTTTAAACAATCATGGCTTCCCCAAAGGATTTTGGGAACTGTAGTTTGTTAAGGGTGCTGAGAATGGTTAGGAGACCCCCTGTTCCCCTTGCCAAGCTCTAATTCCCAGAGGTCTCTATGAAGAGCTCTTAAACCACTCTGGTTTAACTCTCAACACACTTAACATACTATACCTCCCAGAATCCTTTGGGGGAAGCCATGGGTGTTTAAAGTGCTTTCAGGGTATGGTGACCTGCTTATTAAGCATTCATCCTGATTTGTTTGCAGGGAGCTTAGATGTTGCTGCATCAAGGACATGTCAGCCAACATTTTCCAGGGCATTTCCCCATCATTTTTCTTATCACAAAAAAATCCAATCTTTTTTGTTTCACAAGGCCTCCCAATCAATGATAATTGTGCAACCTGGCTTTTGAAGCTAGGCAACTGAATCCCAAGTGGAATAGTGCCCATTTCTATCCCAGCACTTCCACAAATACCAGTGCTCTAATCCAGGGGTCAGCAAACTTTTTCAGCAGGGGGCTGGTCCACTGTCCCTCAGACCTTGTGGGGGGCTGGAGTATATTTTGGGGGGAAAAGAAGAGCGAATTCCTATGCCTCACAAATGACCCAGAGATGCATTTTAAATAAAAGGACACATTCTACTCATGTAAAAACACACTGATTCCCGGACTGTCCATGGGCTGGATTTAAAAGGCGATTGGGCCGGATCCAGCCCCTGCCTACCCATGCTCTAATCAGTGCTATTTTTCTATGAAAATAGGTGCTGGAACTCACCATGAACACCTCTCTCCCTCTCTTAGAATGGTGATGGTGCCCACCTGACAGGTGTCAGAACTGAGTTCCAGGGAGTTCCAGCCAAGAAAAAAGCCCTAGCTATAATCAGTTCACGTTAAAAAAGTTGCAGCACAAAACTGATAGGATACATCAATAATTCACTTTTGACATCAAAATTTAAGTGAGCAAGGACCGCCTCTCCCCATATGAACTGACCCAGACCCTTGAGGCCCTTCTTCATGTGCTCCCTCTATGAGAGGCCTGGAGGGCAGCAACACAAGAACAGGCCTTTTCTGCTGTGGCTCCCTGCTTGTGGAATGCTCTCCCCTGGAAGACTCACCTGGTGCCTTCATTATATATCTTTAGGCGCCAGGTAATGATAATAACTATTATTATTATTAGATCATGAATTATTATTATTATTATATACCCCACCGATGTGGCTGCTTCATTTGGGTGCATGAGATAGTTCCCTGTGGAAAACTAGCTTGCACAACCAGCAGAGTTGAACTCCTCACTCCTCAGCTGATAGCCTTGGTCACTATCTTCCCCCACCCCATGGACCAACTGACAGTTGGGCTGGACCATTCACTTGTCAACCACTTGAAAGCACCCCATGATTCACCGCAGGGTGGTCTCACCCACCTGTCAAAGTGGACCCACGCAGTTGGGAAGAGATGAAGATCTGCCTCGCTGGGCCAAAAAGATTCCTCACACCTGCTTCAGACAATACTGAACTAGATGGACTAAGGCTCTGGCTCAGTATAAGGCAGCTTTAATTTTCCTATGTTTTCTTCTAGTTTGAATTAGAGCAAATGAGGCAATGCAGCAAACAGGCAGAAGTGCATCACCTGAAAAAGGAAGTATAACAAAGGAGGTGAGGACAGATCCCTGAGCTGTATGGTTGAATTCAGGTGAACTTTCCTCTTGCTGTCAACAAAGATGAAAAGCTTCTACACCTGCCTTCTTCTCCTAGCAAAGCCCTAATTAAGGGATTGGGAAAATTCCAGAGTCAACCTCTCTGTGTTCCATTGCATCTCCCTGACAGCAAGTCATTATAGGCACATATGAACAGTGTAGCTCTCACTACAAGCACTTTGTTTTTATTTTATTTTATTTCATTTCATTTTTAAAACCCTCCAATGATCTGCTGGTACCTGCTCCTTGTAAAACATCATCCCTATTTTTCCCCTTTGGGGGAGGAAGGGTTAAGATTATATTTTCGTAATACAGTGGTACCTCGGGTTAAGTACTTCATTCATTCTGGAGGTCCGTTCTTAACCTGAAACTGTTCTTAACCTGAAGCACCACTTTAGCTAATGGGGCCTCCTGCTGCTGCCGTGCCGCTGGAGCACGATTTCTGTTCTCATCCTGAAGCAAAGTTCTTAACCTGAGGTACTATTTCTGGGTTAGCGGAGTCTGTAAACTGAAGCGTATGTAACCTGAAGCGTATGTAACCTGAGGTACCACTGCAACAGTCTATCACACACAGCCCGCTAGTGCTGTTCAGATTTTAAGCCAGGTTAGGCAATGTGGTATCTTCCAGATGTTGCTGGACTCCAACTTCTGTCAATGCCACCCAGCGTGGCCAAAGAGGTGATGATGGGAATTGTAGTCTAGGCAACATCTGGAGGCCCCTCTCCTGGGTTAACTATCAAGTGACCCACATGCTTCTATCAAGAGCATACACATGCAATTGTGCCGCACAAACCATATTTGTTTATTCACTACCGGGAGTGGCAGTTCCTGGGGGCTGAGCCGTTTGGCCCCAACAAAAAGTGTGGAGGCAAAGCATGGAGCTGACTGCAATGTGGCTCCAGTGGCCGACTCCTTTTTCCCCTTCTCCTGCCATGGAGGGTAAGAAGAGTCAAAGCAGCCTCCCGCCAGTGCTGCTGCCAAGAGGAGGCAGAGGAGAAGCCGCCAGCCATTGCAAACACAGCTGCTGCATTCGGCTCCAGCCCCTGCTCCTTCTGACTTCAGGACATCATGTGTGCTACATTGGGATGTCAAGGCATTGTGCACACAACATTGTTGTCCCCCCCCCCATCACCCTCGCAAGCTGGTGTGACGTTAACATATGAGAGTGCTGGAGGTGAAATAGTTAAACAGGTTACCCAATCAGAACCCAGGGGGTGGAGTCAGAGGGACTATAAAACCAGCTCTGGGAGGGGCGAAGGAGGAGTTCTTTGGGAGTTGGGTGGTTGGTTGGTTGGAGTGGGAGTGAATTGGGATAGAGTCTGTGGGTAGGTTGAATTAATGTAGCGGAATAAGCTGAGTCAGGAACAGTGAGGAACTAGGAAGACAAGTAAATATCTGAGAGGTGGTTTAATGAGTGAGAGCAGGTAGCAGAAGTTACAGGTCTGGAGAGGCAACCCATGACTGTAATAGACCGATACCGTTTATGAAACCACACGCTTGTTAAACTGCAATAAATAAACAGAAGTTTATGTTCCAATTTAACCCCGACTAGACTCAGTATTGTACCAGGTAGAGCCTGGGTGGTGGCAGCGAGAAATAAAGTGGTGGCACAGGGATCAATAGATGGTGAAATGTCCGGGGACCCTGTGTGATCGCCACAGCCGGTGCCTCTGTTTCCTAGACGCCCATGATAAGTGAGTAGTGGGGGTGAGGATGGGTCATAGCTCAGTGGTAGAGCATGCAGATAGTCACAGATTAAATCTCCAACATTTCTGGGAAGAACTGGGAATGTCCCTTGCTTGAAATCCTGTCAGTGTTGACCCACAGTTGCCAACCTTTTTGGGCCAGTTGGCACATCTGGAGTTTTGAGAATGTACTAATTGTCATGCATTCTGCTGCATAATGTGTAGATTTATTATTATTATTATTATTATTATTATTATTATTATTATTATGCTGCTGCAAAGTCTAGCCTGCTTTGTCTGAAGCCAAGTCAGCAGAAATCCCTTCCTAAGGTCCAGTGATAGCATCGGCTGTGTGAAATGCCCATTAATTTTCTTGCCCCTTCACCTCCTCTTGCTCCTTTCCTCACAAATAGCTTGTCTCAAGCCTGGCCGCTGCCAGGTATTAGCGCAAGATAACACAGTGGCCCCATTAATCTCATTCTTGTGATATGATAGCCATCAACCCGAACTGGCCCAATCAGTCTTGTCAGTGAATATAGATCTTGAGCTTGAGGCTCTCAATTTCTTCCAATCTTTTCTTAAACTTGCAAGTGTTACCTTCTGCATCAAGAAACATGAAATGGCCGACCAAGAGTTATTTGTGGGTATTTGTTGGGGACAAATATTCCAGCATTCATTTCCCTGCAGCCTATCAGGCCCTCAAAACACATGGATACTGAGTAATAGAAGTCAACATTTGATGAAATCCTAGCCAGTATTTCATTGTGCTGATGTTCTGTCAGGGAGCTGGGATTCATACTGGAAAGGCCAGTAAGCTCCACATTGTGCCAGGCCCCACACAGCTGTGCTGCAAATCTCCTATTTCTGAATTTATAAATCTGGAGCTTGAGATCTCATGATGCTGCTCCCTTTTCCAACCCACCCCCAAGAATTAAGACTCCTTGGATTATTTTCCACCTTGGATTTTAATCTGAGCCAGAGAAGAATTCCTTTCCATCACCATCCAAGCCTCTTCTCTTGAACCCTCCTCTGAGGGAAGCTCAGAGAGCAATGACAAGGTCTTTTTAGTTGTGGCTCCCCACCTGTGGAAGGAACTCCCCAGCGAGGATAGCCTTTGTGGGCTTCTTTTCAGTAAAGACTCGCAATTTGACAGTGGCATAGCATGGGGGGGTGGCAGGGGGCCCATTGCCCCAGGTACACAATGGGGGGGGGGAGGAACTAGACGCCCACCACACAAATCCCTATTGCATGGCAGAAAGCGTTGAGTGAGTGTAGAGGGTCAAAAGCACCCTCCCTGCCCTCCCCCTGGTGGCACACGAGTGCTCACAAGTCAGGGGTGAGAGGTGGGCAAGTGGAGGATGAAGAACACGCCCCACCCTCACCAGCGCATGAGCGCCCGCTCTGTGGCATCAGCGGTAAGGGTTGGGCAAGTGCGCTCTGCTCCCACCTGGTGCGCGTATGCACACACGAGCCCTGGGCACTGGCAAACAGCGCTACGCCTCTTCGTTTTGATACACTGAGTTGAATTTGTTTTATTGCTAGCATGCTGCCAAATCTTCCTATAGCTGTCTTGTGTGAGTGTGCATTTTATATGTTGTAGGAAATATTAATGTTTTACATACCCCACCATGAGCTAATTTATTTATGTATATTTTTTAAATGTAAGTTTCCTGGAGTCCTTTTAAGTAACAAGCGATAATGATGATGATGATGATGATGATCCCCACCCAGTGTTTTCCACCCACGGACACTGATTCTGCACTGTGTCTATCCTGCGCTGGTTCTGTGCTGGCTGGAATTACCTAGTGGTGATAGTCAGAGTAATCTGGCCACATTTGGGCAGGCACGGTGGGGCTTAAAGGAAGTGCTAGAGTATGGATAGCTCTCTCCTCTGCATGTTGTTGAACTACAACTCCCACCAGCCTTACCTAGCACCTCCAAAGGTCAGAGATAATGCAAGTTTAGCAACATGGCATCACACTGTTTGTACCCTTCTCTGGACAACCAATCTGAACAACAGTGGAATGGGGCTTTCACTTCCTACATAGATTGCCATCTCTATAGATCTGGTTATGTAAATTCATTTAATATGGCCTTATATCCTGGCTTATGGTCACAAAGTTTCCCACCATCCTGCTAAGAGGAAAGCGGCAACTTATGGGCCAACTCAAGTGAAATTGAGAGGGACTGATTCCTCCATGGCTGGAGAGAAGAAAATATACAAACATAGGAGTGGATTTTTTGCAGCCGTTTGGGATCCTGTTTTGTTTTGATGTAGTTGAAAATTATTACCCTACACCAGGGGTTGTTGTTGTTTAGTCATTTAGTCATGTCTGACTCTTTGTGACCCCATGGACCAGAGCACGCCAGGCACTCCTGTCTTCCACTGCCTCCCACAGTTTGGTCAAACTCATGCTGGTAGCTTTGAGAACACTGTCCAACCATCTCGTCCTCTGCCGTCCCCTTCTCCTTGTGCCCCCCATCTTTCCCAACTTCAGGGTCTTTTCCAGGGAGTCTTCTCTTCTCATGAGGTGGCCAAAGTATTGGCGCCTCAGCTTCATGATCTGTCCTTCCAGTGAGCACTCAGGGCTGATTTCCTTAAGAACGGATACGTTTGATCTTCTTGCAGTCCATGGGATTCTCAAGAGTCTCCTCCAGCACCATAATTCAAAAGCATCAATTCTTCAGCTATCAGCCTTCTTTATGGTCCAGCTCTCACTTCCATACATCACTACTGGGAAAACCATAGCTTTTACTATACGGACCTTTGTTGGCAAGGTGATGTCTCTGCTTTTTAAGATGCTGTCTAGGTTTGTCATTGCTTTTCTCCCAAGAAGCAGGCATCTTTTAATTTCGTGGCTGCTGTCACCATCTGCAGTGATCATGGAGCCCAAGAAAGTAAAATCTCTCACTGCCTCCATTTCCTCCCCTTCTTCCCCACCAGGGGTGGGTAACCTCAAGCCAAAGTGCCAAGGGCCTCCAGTGGCACAATCAGTACATCTGTTAACCAAAAGGTTGGTGGTTCAAGCCTACCCAGGGATGGTTTTGTGCAGGATTCCTGCATTGAAGGGAGTTGGACTAGATGACTCTTCCAACTCTACAATTCTATGATTCTATGAAATGCAGCCCTCCAAGTATCTGTATCTGGCCCTTGGGACTTTCCGCAGACCCCACCTCCTCCTGAGTCACACACACTCGCCCAAACCCTATGTCCTCATCTGCCTTACTTTCAGTGTTGTTGCCTGCTTAGAATGTCTCCCTGACAGTGCCAGATTTATGTATAAGCTAAACAAGCTATAGCTTAGGGCCCCACTCTCTTGGGGCCCCCAATTTTTTTCCAGTTCAACAATTACTTTGATAAAATACATATTTTGTTATGTGCAAATGGCTTTAGATACCTATTAGGTCCATAAATTACCATATAGCATATATTCAACACAAAAAAACAGTGACAATTTGTTGCTGACAAAGGACAGCTGGACATATAAAGGGCACCATTACCTTCAGTAGCTTAGGGCCTGATCAAATCTAAATCCGGCCCTGGTCCCTGAACTCTAATAGCAATTCTTGCTTGCTTGGCTGGAGAATACACAAGTGTGTGTAAAGAAACTAATCTGTTGTACAAAGGGGGGGGAACATTTTCTTTGCTCCATCTACTTTTGCCCCTGGGGGTGCCCACTGCTGGAATATTGTCCAGAAGAGAATTAGGCCCATGGGCTGGAAAAGGTCCCCCATCTCTTGCCTTAAGGCATGAAATCACAAGTGGTTGACCCTGGGTAACCCATATGACTTGCAGGCAAAGCTGCCAGGAGTTCTGGGGTGAACCAAAATTCTGCACAGCAATATTTCTCTTTTTCCTCCTTTTACTCGGGGCTCAGGGAAATAACACATGCTTCCTTACAGCACAGCCAAATTGCAGCCTGAAGGCAACAGACTGCTCGCAGAGCACCAGAGAGCAGAAGCCGTGACAAGTTCACTTTGATGTCCCCCACCTGCAGAGGTGCAGCCAGGAGAGACTAGCATTTGTGACAGGTCAGGAAACAAACCTGCCCTCGTGCTCAGATAGAGCCCTGGAAGCCTGAGGCTGTTTGGAAGGTTGTATTTTGCTAGCAAACTCCTCTGCACAAGACAAGGCTGCCTGGCTACTAAATTTAGCATAGTTAAGCGCATGTAGAAGATTCAGTCAAGAAGAGGTGCTACCACATTTCCACCCAAGCAAAATTCTGACATCCTCGTAAACATCAAGATGATTTATACAATGCTTATGTGTATATAACAACAAAGAGCCTCGTGGCACCTTAAATGCTAAATAGTTTATAAAGGCATGAATTCTCATGGACTGCAGTCCACTTTATAAGCACTCAAAACAACATGCGATAAAATCCAATTTTAAAATATATGTACTAAACGGCATAAAATAGCACAATGTTCTTCAGCATTGGGACTCCAGATGTTGTTGGACTACAACTCCCATCATTCCCTAGACAGCATAGTCATTGGTGAGGGATGCTGGGAATTGTGGTCCAACAACATCAGGGACTGAAGGTTGATGAAGACCACTGATATAGCAAACCTGCATGAATTTTAAAATCAGCAGTGGAAGCAAGCAATGAACAGAACAGTCACCTTATATCAACTCAAGTTATTAGTCCATTTAGCTCAGTGTTGCAAACATTGACTAGAACTGGCTCTATGGGGTTTCGAGCAGCACTCCTTACCAGCCCAGTCTGGAGATGCTGGGATTTGAACCCAGGACCTTCTATTTGCAAAACTGATGATCTACTACTGAGCTATGACCCATTGTAGGTTCTCAGCAGGGGCGTAGCGTGGGGAGGGCCAAGGGGGCCATAGCCCAGGCACATGATTTTGACGGGACATAAGCCAGGCATCCCATTTATTATACAATTCTGCGCCAATCAAGGGTCATGTCTGCCAGCCAGACTCCCCTTGCATGGGCAGGCAGGCAGGTGGCACAGAGTGCCCCATGAACCCTCCATGCCTGGCACCTGCCTGGCAAGGGTTAAGTTAGCATGGTGGGTTTTGTTTACCCTCTGCATCCAGTCCCTAGTCCTACTTGGTGCACACTTGCATGCCCCGGGTGCCAGCAAAGGATGCAACACCACTGGTTCTCCGTTCTAGTTCCAGCAGCTCCTGACAGGAAGTGGTTGCTGATATGTCTTCTAAGAACATAAGAAAAGTCCTGCTGGATGAGGCCAAAGGTCCATTTAGTAAACAATTCTGCTTTTGCAGTGGCCAACCAGGCACCCAAGGGAAGCTCACACACTTTATTCCCAATAACATTTACCCCTATTTCCACCACCCCCCAAACACGGTTTGGAGAACTGCAAAACTTGTATAAGCGTGAATTTCAAAGGATAGCTGTGCTTTGGTTTGCATATTGTTTTGGCAAGTGCAAAATTGATTCAGCTTTAAATGCATATTTCATCAAGCTTCTCCTTCATCCCTACTTGTCTCAGGACCATTGCTTGGAGCTCCAAAAATATTTTATATATTAAAAATCAACCCTCCTTCTCCTAGAGGCAGGTCTGCAAATATGTGCCTCTAGTTCAGACCCTAGGAAACCTCTGCTGTGTTATCTCCCCCACCTCCTGGGGTTTGGGGAAGATCCTCTTCCCTTCTAATGGGCTCCCCTGTGCCAGACTGGAGAGGTTTTGGAAGGTAAACAGCAACAACAGGAGGTGCATCCAAACAGCTGCAAGGAGGAGGAAAGAGTGATATAAATACATGTTTAATTGTAGTTTAATTACAATTACTTACTAGACTAAGTTTTTTTTAAATGCCGTGTAATTAGAGTGAGACCTTGATTTAATCACAGCCTTATCAAACATGGTTACCACTGATTCTCGCAGTTTCCTCTGCCACCGCCCTCTTCTCCCCATGCAAATTTATCCTCTTTATCCATCTACGTTTAGAAGTGATGCAAAAAAGGAGGGGGGTAAGCCACTCCATGTTAAAAAGCACTTGAGTTTCCCGAAGCTCTTGCTTCACTGCTCCGATCTTTTCCTTGAAAATAGAAACCAAACCAGACTTATTCTCTAACCTGTCTCTCTGTTGCAGTCTCTAAAACAAAGGTTGCCAATGTAATGCCTACAGATGCCAGTGTTCCTGGCAATACATCATCTGGCACCCACAAAAGCTCTCATTATATATCCCTTAAAAATCTAGAATACATTGCAGGTTGTTTGCTCTCCCTTCTCAATTCCCGCTTGCACTGGATCAGATTTTCCTACACTGACCATGGCCCTGTCAATATGCCCACACTTCACTAGATGTTAGGATTGGACACTAGGCCCCCCACTTCTGTTCTGGATAGAGGAGAGGTGCAAAAAGCTTCACTCTCTGGGGTGTGGAAGAGGCTGGTTTAGTTGCTATTTTCTCAGTGAGGAGCAGGTAGTCATGCCTGCGCTATTTTGTGACCCTGATCAGAAAGAAGCTTAAGAATAAGCACATGCCCAATTAGCATGAACCAATAATATACTGATTCTTACATCCCCAATTTTGCATGCAAAACAGTTACTACCAGTGCTATATTTCTTGAAAAAGAGGTGCCAGAATTCATCATAAACACCTCCCTTGTTGTCTTTTAATGACAATGGTGTCTACCTGAGAGGTACTGGAACTGAGTTCTGGTGAGTTTGGGCTGAAAAAACCCCTGATTACTACCACAGAGCTTACGGTCCTTCTTCAAAGAATGGGGCTTTCCTCCCTCGTCACCCCTTGCCTTTGCAGTCTCCTTTCAGCCCTTAATATTTGCTACTGAGGGTTGCAGGACTTGTTCTGAATGGTACATGGAACTTCAGACATGAAATTGTGATTCGAGGACCCTCCCCCCACGCTTGGGGATAAGAAAGACACACGGGCACAGTATTTAGGGTTAATGGGCTAGAAAAGGCCACAACTTTATTGATTACAGCATGTGAGAGGTATTGGCTTAGGCATTGGAGAAACCTCAAAGTTTGACTCCGCCCCTCAGGGAGGCGTGAGTCTAAAAGGGGTTAACCACCAGTAGGGGGAGGCTGTTGATGCAAATACAACTATAAGCTCTCCCCTGATGTCACCGGGGTTGTGCCATGGCCCCCAGCCACAGCAGGGCATCGGACAGGATCCACGACTGCCGGATTCCTTTAACGGAATACCCATAAGGAAGGGGTAGGTGATGGCCACATCCTGCCCTTCCATACACCAACCACAGATTCCAATGCCTAACTGCCAATACCATAAAGTTGTGATGAGTTGCCACGAGGTAGGCAAAAAAACCAAGAGGGCGGTGCCAATTTGCCAATTGGGAAAAAACTCCTACCAGGCCCCTCGGACAACCAAGGCGACCAACCGAAGGTCCATAGCAAGGTCATTCAGAAAGGATGAACTAAAGGGAGGGTGGGTGGGTGACCTGATGGAAATGGCTGCACAATGAGGGGAAGAGCTGCCGCGGCCACATTTAGGCGGCTAAACCCCGCCCCCAAGCTTCCTACCGATTGGAAGACTGACCGGGGAGCGGGCAGGGGGGCTGGCACGCCCCCTGCAAAGTGTGGGAAAGGCTCCCGATCACAATCCCTCCCCTCCGGGAGGAGGAGAGGCTCTGTCACACATAGCCCACCCCCACTTTAACAGAAAAGCAACTTAAAACCTAAGCTGTGCCTTTACCCATTTACATAGGCAAAATATTTTTTTTTAAATATTTTTATTAAGCAGTTTTTATACTCATACAAACAATACATAACAACAACAAATACATAAACAAACAATAACAAAAACAAAACAGAAAAAACAAGTACCATTTCATATCCTAATTTCTTAAACCTTTCTTCCTCGACTTCCTCATGCCTCCCTTTTCTGTATTCCAGATTCTAATCAATTACTCAGCAAATCTTCCCTTTTTTTTACATTAAATTTAAGCTATCCTTATTCTCCTTGTCTTAACCATTGCTAATAGTAACCATTTACTTTCCAGTCCAACATCATTCTAACTTTCAGTAATTTTGTAGTATTTCTTTAGATAGTCCTTAAACTTTTTCCATTCTTCTTCCGCCGCTTCTCTTCCCTGGTTTCGGATTCTGCTCGTCATTTCTGCCAGGCCCATGTAGTCCATCACCTTCATCTGCCATTCTTCCAGTGTGGGTAGATCTTGTGTCTTCCAGTACTTCGCAATGAGTATTCTAGCTGCTGTTGTAGCATACATAAAGAAAGTTATATCCGTCTTTAACACCCCTTGGCCGACAATACCCAAGAGAAAGGCCTCTGGTTTCTTAGGGAAGGTATATTTAAATACCTTTTTGAGTTCATTATAGATCATTTCCCAGAATGCCTTAATCTTCGGGCACGTCCACCAAAGGTGAAAGAATGTACCTTCCTTTTCTTTACATTTCCAACATTTATTATCAGGCAAATGGTAAATCTTTGCAAGCTTGACTGGGGTTATGTACCACCTATAGATCATTTTCATAATATTTTCTCTTAAGGCATTACATGCCGTAAATTTCATCCCGGTAGTCCACAACTTTTCCCAGTCAGCAAACAAAATATTATGACCAATGTCCTGAGCCCATTTAATCATAGTTGATTTAACCGTTTCATCTTGTGTATTCCATTTCAGCAGCAAATTATACATTTTTGACAAATTCTTAGTACTGGATTCTAACAATTCAGTCTCCAATTTTGATTTTTCCACCTGGAAGCCAACTTTACTGTCCAATTTAAACACTTCATTTATTTGGTGATAATGCAACCAATCTCTCACCTTCTCTTTTAATTTCTCAAAACTCTGCAATCTCAGTTTGTCCCCTTCCTTTTCTAAAATTTCCCAATATCTTGGCCACTTCGACTCCATATTTAACTTTTTAACTGCCTTAGCTTCCATTGGCGACAACCACCTTGGGGTTTTGTTTTCCAGCAAATCTTTATATCTGACCCAGACATTTAATAGTGCCTTTCTGACAATATGGTTTTTAAAACTTTTATGTGCTTTAACCTTGTCATACCACAAATATGCATGCCACCCAAAAATATTGTTAAAACCTTCCAAGTCCAAAATGTCTGTGTTTTCAAGAAGCAGCCAATCTTTTAGCCAGCAGAAAGCTGCCGCTTCATAGTACAGTTTAAAGTCTGGCAGGGCAAACCCCCCTCTTTCCTTTGAATCCGTTAATATCTTAAATTTTATTCTGGGCTTCTTGCCCTGCCAGACAAATTTAGATATGTCTTTCTGCCACTTCTTGAAACAGTCCATTTTATCCATTATTTGTAATGCTTGAAACAAGAACAACATTCTTGGCAATACATTCATTTTTATGACTGCGATTCGACCTAACAAGGAAAGCTTCAAGTTTGACCAAATCTCCAAATCTTTTTTCACCTCTGTCCAAGTTTTTTCATAATTGTCTTTAAATAAGTTCACATTCTTAGCTGTCATATTTATACCCAAATATTTCACTTTTTTAACCACAGTCAACCCCGTCTCATTCTGAAACCTTTCTTTTTCAACCTGTGTTAAATTTTTCTCCAATACCTTAGTCTTTAACTTATTCAATTTAAATCCTGCCATTTGACCAAACTCTTGAATTATTTCCAAAACTCTTTTCGTGCTAGCTTCTGGCTCTTGTAGTGTTAGTACTAGGTCATCTGCAAATGCTCTCAGTTTGTATTGTTTAGCTCCGACCTGAATCCCTTTAACCAACTGGTCCCTCCTAATCATATTAAGCAAAACCTCCAGGACCGATATAAAAAGTAGTGGGGAGATAGGACACCCCTGACGTGTCCCTTTTTCAATCTTGAACTCTTCTGTAACCACATTATTTACAATTAATTTTGCTTTCTGTTCAGAATATATTGCACCTATACCATTTTCAAACCCTTGGCCTACCCCCATCCCCCGGAGGTTCTTCAACATGAAACTCCAAGATATATTGTTGAAGGCTTTCTCAGCGTCCACAAATATCAAAACAGCCTTGGTATTTATATTCACTTCCAGCTTCTCCAAAATGTCAATTATATTCCTTACGTTGTCCGACAAATGCCTTTTCGGGAGAAAGCCCGCTTGGTCCCCATGAATCTCCTCCATCAAAACTCTTTTCAATCTCTTTGCTAAAATATCAGCAAAGATTTTGTAATCCACATTTAATAGCGAGATGGGTCGGTAGTTCTTAAGTTGGGTCTTTTCAGCCTCTGTCTTTGGTATAAGTGTAATATAGGCCTCCCTCCACGTATCGGGTGCCTTCCTCCCCTCCATGATCTCGTTGCAGACTTCCTTCAAAGGTTGTATCAACCCTTCCTTCAAAACCTTATAGTATTTGGAAGTCAGTCCATCAGGTCCAGGTGATTTGCCCAACGTCATGCTTTGAATGGCATCTTCTACTTCCTGTGCTGATATCTCATGGTTCAAAATTGTCTTACTTTCCTGCGTAATCTTTTTCAGCCCATTTTTCTCGAGGAATTGTTGTATGTCCATTTCTTTCTGCGGCCCTTGTGTATACAGTTGTCTAAAGTAGTTCTGAAAACAGTTCCTAATTTCCACTGGGTTACATATATTCTTTCCTTCCACTTCTAAGTTTGTTACCGTGTTGAGTTTTTGTCTCTTCTTTATTTGCCAAGCCAATAACTTACCACATTTATCTGCAGATTCAAAAGTCTTTTGTCTCATTTGTTTAATTTTCCATTCTATTTCTTGATTCATCAGTTCCATATATTGTGTTTGATACAATTTAATTTCCCTTAAAATCTCTTGCGATTTTGGCTTCAATCTTAGTTTCCTTTCCCCTTCTTTTATCTTTTCCAAAATTTTCTCTTTCCTCTCATTTTGCTTTCTTTTCTTTAATGAATTTTGTTGTATCAAAAACCCTCTCATCACGGCTTTACTTGCGTCCCATATTATTCTGTTTTCTACTTTAGTCCTCAAGTTGATTTCAAAATAATCTTTCAGAGTTTTTTGGGCCCTCTTGCAGATCTCCTCATCTCCAAGTAAGGTGTCATTCATTCTCCATCTGAAGGAACCAGTTGTTGTTTGCTTCATCACCATCTTTACTGCGTTATGGTCGGAGAAGATTTTTGGGCAGATTTCCACTTTCTTTATGTTCGGCGCCATACTGCTAGTCACCCAGATTTGGTCAATCCGTGTCCATGTCATTTTGGCTTCAGAAAAGAAGGTTCCCTCTCTTTCTAATGGGTGTTTTGTTCTCCAAATGTCAATCAGGTCCATATTGTCAGTCATTTCAAAAAAAGTTTTTGGTAGTCTTCCATCTTTTGTGACTACCTGTCTTTGTGCTTTGTCCATATTTGTTGAAACTACTCCATTCATGTCACCCATCATGATTAAATTGTAATCCATATAGTCCATCAAAGTCTCATGCAACTTCTTAAAGAATTCTGTTTTCCCTTCATTTGGTGCATATACTCCCACTATCAAAAATTTTTCTCCTTGAAATTGAATTTCAATTGCCAAGTATCTTCCTTGGTCATCTTTAAAGATTTGTTTCGGTTGCAAATTTTCTTTTGCATAGATCACCACTCCTCTCTTTTTTACTCTGTCTGAAGATATAAATTCTTGTCCCAATCTCTTATTTATTAATAATTTTCTATGTATTCTTGTCACGTGAGTCTCTTGTAAACAAATCAAGTCCAATTGGTCTTTCTTTAAAGCGTGAAAAATATTTTTTCTTTTTCTGGGATTATTCAAACCGTTACAATTCCAGGTTAGAAGTTGCAAGGCCATGATGGGGTTATTTGCTTCCTCCTACAGCTCCCAGTTGTTGTTCGTCTTTTGTCGGTGGTTCTGTGTCCGTATCTAGTGGTCCCTTGCTTGAAGGGTGTCCTTGTCCTGGAAACGTCTCTTTCTGTAGGTCTTCTTCGTGTTCTCCCAAGAACTTGTCTTTATCACTCACTGTCTTTATTCTTCTTTTCTTCCCCTTGTATTTAAAAGACAAGCCTTGGGGAAACTCCCACCTGAATAGTATGTAGTTCCTTTTCAGCAGTGTCACCAAGTCCTTGTAAGGGCCTCTTGCATCCAAAATACTTTTAGGAATGTCTTTAAAAATCTCAATATGGAAATCTTCAATTCGAAGGGTTGTTTGATAGTGCAGGTTCAATATTTTGTCTCTCTCCTCCTTTGATCTTAAAGTTATCAGGCAATCTCTGGGTCTGTTCTTCCTCTGCCTTACTCCCAACCTAAATGCACTCTCTATCTTGAATTCTTCCTTATTCAGCTCCTGCTTCCAAAAGTCAGAAAATTCTTTTGTCAAGTAATCCACCAAGTTGTCTCCTTCCTTTTCCGGCACAAGTCTGATCCTTAGATTTTTCTCCTTGCGTTGCATATCCTGCATAGAGAGTGCCAGCTCATACTCATCTAATTTCCTGTACACCGGTGGAAATTTTTCCTCGGCAGCAGTTGCAATTTCCTTAGCTTCCTCAGCTATCTTTCGTGTTGTAGATGAATCTTCCAATAATTTCCCAATTGCTTCTGCATTGGAGTTCACTTTATTCCCGAGGTCAGTTATACTTTTAGTATTTAAGTCAATTTCCCCAGAGATTTCTTCAATTTTCTTATTTGTTTCAGCACCTTGCTTCTTTAGTTCCTCCAAAGAGTCATTTATTTTCCCCAATGCCTTTGCAAATGCTTCTTCTGAAGACATTATTTTCACTTTCGCCTTTGTGACAGCTGCAGTTCCGGAGGCCCCTGATATAGAGGCCCTTCTTTGCATAGAAAGATCGACTTTGTATTGTCTACCGGATCTCAAAGTTGTTTCTTGTGAGTCCTCTTTCTGTTTACCATCTGCCATAACAAAGTCTTTCACTCAAGGTCATTCCCACACTCTTAAGCTGTCAGAAAAAAAAGTTCTCAGGTTTTAAGCTCCACTTGTTGCTGAAACTATTCACAAGACCTCTAGAGGGCGTAAAGTCAGTTCTTTAACTTCAAATTGTTCCCACACCTTCCAAAAAACAAAAGCCCTCCTAGTCCCTTTCTTTATAAAAGATCCAAATCAATAGTATCCTGCAGATAACTTACTGTGCAACAAAATAAGATGTTTCAAGTTGAGAGTAGCCAAAGTCAATATTACAGTTACTTTTTAGTCTTGTTGTAACGACAGTCCTTAGCCGGTTCCTTTTCTCCGGCAGTCCGACCCCCAGGTAATAGAGCAGCGGTAAACAGTTCAATTTCTTTTAAAACAGGCAGGAAATCACTTTAAAGTCTTCTTTCCCCCCCTCCTGCCTTCGGGGGAGGGAGTTCTTTGCTTGGTGTTGGATTACTTAGCTCACAAAACTCTCTTGTCAAAAAGTTACAGCTGAAATGCCTTTTGCTTTGATCTTGCTACAGAACGGAAAGCAGACTTCCTTTTTGATGCTTATCCGTTTCGGTGCCCAATTTCTTTAGTTTTAATGTCCAATTATGTTTTAAAGCTCAATCCTACTCACGGAAAGTTGCTCTTTTTAGTCCAAATTCGCCGGAAGAAGTCAGCGCTCTCCGCTAATGGCGACGCGGCTTCGCTTCGCAGGCTGGGTGAAAGCGACTCTCAGCACCGCTCCAAACACCCTCCGCTGATCCGTAGCCTTTAGAAAGGCTATTTCACAACGTCGGGGGGGCGCAAAGGTGCCCGCCGAGTCTCCAGTTCACAGGCTACGCGCCTGTGATTTTTAAGGGTCCTCGCTCCGCCGTGGCTACCGGACCCGAACCCGCGAAGCAGATCTCTCCCGGAGCTCCGGGAGAAATCCGCCATTAAGCGCTGGCGCTAACCGGAAGTCTACATAGGCAAAATAAACGCACCACCCACTGCAAGGCTGGGGAACAAGTGGGCATCCAGATGTTGTTGGACTCCAGCTCCCATCAGCCCCAGCCAACATGGTCAGCAGACACGCCTGATGGGAGTTGGAGTCCAACAACATCTGGAGGGGCACTGCTTCCCCACCTCTAATCCAAGGAGGTTCTGTTTGGATTTGCGGCTTCCCTGAAAGATGTTTCAGGATACGGCATATCTTCTTTTAAAAATTTGAAAAATCTGCTAATTTTTAATGCCAGGTGATCAGTACAGGGATATCAGGCCTCCCTCCCAATCTGTAAAACTCCCAGCTGGCTGCAATAACTTCAAGAGAACTTATATTTCTTTGCCCTTTGCCCTTCCATCACCTTTTGGGGTCATTTGCTTCATCAATTAGTGTGTTGTTGCCCACTCTTTTTCCTATTAGCTACGCCCCCCTCCAATGTGATAGGGAGAGAAGGCATTCAAGTCTGGAAAACAGACGTTAATCCGGTGGTATTTGTGCCCTTTCAGAGTTCATTTCCTCACTCCTAACCTTTCTTGCAAAGTAGATAAATTAATTGGTACTTTTGCGGAGGCAGCCATCACAGCTTGAGGACCAAACAGAAGACCTCGGAGTCTTAGAATCCCCAGCAATGCAAGCTGAGCTGGAATGTGACTGAGAGATGGTGAGGCAAGATAAAGAGTTTCCATCGAAAGATACAGTAAACACTTTTGGATAGATGTACGAGTTAGATAGTGGGGATATATAGATGGCATTAAAGAGATGGATATGGCAAGGAAACCTAAAATGATTCCGTAGACAGACAAATGCTACAAATGGATGCTCTGAGGAGAAGGGTCTTGCTAGACAGATAGATGCTCAGAGAAAACGGATAAGGCACCAGCTTACACAGCAGCTAGCAATGCAAAGATAGATACTCTTGATAGATAAATGCTACAAATAAATACTGAAGATAGATTCTTCAGATTCTTCTGCCATTTATGAATATTTGACACACGCTTGCACACACAGACACACTTTTCCAATGAACAGCACAGAGCCTCATCCAAAATAAAAAGTAACCAAGCAGCCAATAGGCATGTGTTTAATCGTGCTGTTAAACATTTAAGAGATGTTAGCTGGAGCAGGGAAAACAACCATTTATCAGCGGGTTCCAAGCTCTCTAGGCCTGATGGATGCCTCACTGATGGCACAGCAAGAAATGACATACATTACTTCTCAAGGAAGAGAGAGAGTCTGTAGCAAGTAGCTCAAATAGAAGCATAACTGGACTTGCAACAGAACTGTTCCCCAGGCATTAAAAAGGTGGGGAATCAAGATTCTGAAATGCATTGGGGGCCTCCAAGAATAGAGGAAATCCACAAGCCCAGATGTTTGCCTTCAAGGAGCTGGAGGGTGACAGGAGTGGCAACAGGGAAGTGGCATTAGCGTGGACTTATCAGGGCATGCAGTGGGGTGTACCCAGTGCAGCACTATGTTAAACTCAGTTAATGTTATAGTGCTAGTGGAAGGTGCCAGTGGAACATTGTTGCACAAGTGAAAACAGAAGTACCTTACTAAAGTTTGTTGTGAGGCAGATTGTGCAATGAGGACCAGCTGTCACACAACAAGAACCAACAGTTGTGCAAAGAAAAACACAAGTACATTACCAAAGATGGTTGTGCAATGGATTACACAACAAGGATCAGTGGTTGCATAATATGCTTCCAACAGCACATCCTTTGCATGGAATTCCCTTATCATGCAAGCTTTAAACTCTACCATCCACCAATGCAGAGACTGTTGGAAACCACCCAATATGTTTGCTTAACATCCTGCCTCATATATTCCCTCTTTTCCCCAGTAATAAACCTAACTTCTTCTCTTTCCAACATTCAGAGGAGAACACTATTACTTAAGCAGCCAAAACAGTGCTATCCATGTGTACAATTGAGATGTTGCTGGCTTGGGCTTGGAGATCTAAAACATCCCAATGAGTGCTGAGTTCTTTGAAGATGGCTGTTGTGGAGAGCTGAATTTAAGACTAGAAAAATAAGAAACTGAGAGAAACTGAAATGGACCGATTTCTCTATGCCTATCCTTTAGTGACCGTTTCATTGTCCAGTATGCATCTACCTGGTTTGGGTCCACTTAACAGGAGAGAGATATCTCAGAAACCATCCTAATAACCTTATTGATATGTTCTGTATAGGGTGTTTAACTAAACATGCAAGGAGGGAAGAGCGTGCATGAGCATGCTAAACTCTGCCTCCAATCACCATCCCCTTCTGTGTTCAAGAGCAACTGAAACCCTGGAGTCTTCCCTTTTCGTAAGACAGTAAGAAGAGCCTGCTGGATCAGGCCAATGGCCCATCTAGTTCAGCACCCTGTTTTCACAGTGGCCCTATGAGAAGCCCACAAGCAGATCCTGAGCACAAGATCATTCTCCCCACATGTGGCTCCCAGCAACTGGTATTCATTCACATACTGCCTCTGGCCATGGAGGTAGCGCATAGCCATAATGGCTAGCAGCCATAGAACACCATGATGGAGGAAGTTTCCAAGCTGCAGACAGCTGCCCTTGAACATGTGAAAATTTGTGTCAGTAATAGGGGTGGGAGTAGCACACTCATGCACACCATTCCCCCCTCATGGTGTTCAGTTAAGCCCTATTTAGAATGAAATAGGTCTATGGTTAGCTGCATACCTTAATCCTACATGAATGCAATAAACACTCCAACAGTTGTAATGGTGCAGAGCTGTGTCTTTCCTGGAGTGAGGAACCACTCCACAGAAAGAAAGAAAATCTGAGAGGAGCATCAAAGACCAATTGGCAGACTAAGGGCTGGGCCTCTCCAGTTCATTCCATTTATGACCTGCACATCACATGCATAATGGAATTTCAGAAGATGAAAGGAATGACACATTAACCTTGGTGCTTCTCCTATGGCAACCACTCTTAGCATAATTTAACTTTCAAAGGAGTCTGGAGTCATGAGGCCTTCCATTTCCCTCCTTCCTTAGAGAGGCATTATCTTAAAGTATATGTTTAATAAATCATTCCATCTGGACAAAATGTTAACAGCTTTGCACACCCTGATATCCTAGCCCCCTGTCCAGCCGTCTCCAGGGTGCCCCGATTCGGAACAGTTCAGAAGGAAATATGCAGGCATCTATTTAATTGCTTCCCAAACCAAATTAAATACAAAACCAGCATCAAACTTTTTTCCATTTGCTCCAGATAATGACACTGCACTATTAAAGTGAAGGTGTCCTAGTCAGTGCCAAGTGATGACACTGAAAAAGGCTGGAAGCTAGCCTCTAAGGCATATCTAAGGACCACCTGCCAAGAAAGTGATTAAATGAACTCCAGTTTAAATGAAAACCCATCTTCAAATAGTATTGTTGTTTTAAAACCATCTGATGTTTTATCGAGAAGGTTCAAACACATTGGGTTGTATCGAGCTGTTTCTATTCCACTGATGGATGGTGAAGAACATAAGAAGAACCCTATTCAGTCAGACCAAAGGTTCATCTTCTGCAGCATCCTGTTTTCACAGTGGCCAACCATATGCCTATGGGAAGACCACTTGCAGGACTTCAGTGCAACAACACTGCTTCTACTCATAACACTGCTGCTACTGCTTCTCAGCCACTGGTCATAGAGGGTCATAGAATCAAAGAGTTGGAAGTGACCCTGAGAATCATCAGGTCAAACCTGAATATGCAGCTGTCCCATGCAGGGATTGAACCTGCAGTCTTGGTGCTATCAGCACCATGCTATAACTAACTGAGTTGTACTTAGGCTGGGCATACTGCTGGAGATAGGAGGAAGTACATAGCCATTATGGCTGGCAGCCACTGATAGCCTTATCCATCATGAATTTGTCTAACCCCCTTTTAAAGCATGGTAGAGCAGCCGCTTTGCAAGTAGAAGGTCCCAGGTTCAATCCTCAGGATATCCCGGTAGAGCTCACAATGTCCCTTGCTAGAAACTTTGGAGAGCCACTGACAGTGAGTATAGGCAACATTAACCTAGATGGATACAAGAAAATAAAAAAGCCTGATTGATTGGGTTAATGACCCACCTATTCCAGCATCCTCTTCTCACAACAGACAACCAGGTGCCTATGGGAAGCCCAAAAGCAGGACATGAGCACAGGAGCACTCTGCCCACCTGTGATTCCAGCAACTTGAATTCAAACCAATGGTCTGTCTCAGTATAAGGCAAAAGTAGGTGGAGCAATAGTTATGACCTTTACCTTTGTACAGTAGTCTACATTCCAGCCACATGTAAACCAGAGTTTTCTACACATGTGCAGATCTTTCCATCCTCTAGCCAGGCAAGGAAGAAGCATCACAATGGTTCAAGGACACATTCTGTCCAGGCAGAAGCACTTGAGGAGGGCATGTGATAAGGCTGGTGCAGGATGTGTCATGACCTGAGGAGAGCCCTGAGGGCTAAATAATAGAGAAGATTGGTGGACCACAAATGGCCCCAAGCTTGAGGTTCTCCCCACCCCATCCTAGATGCTCGGACCCAAAAACCTTTGAGGGATGAAAAGCTATCACATGACCTGCTCTGGCCTATCTGGGCAAGGGAAGTTTCTTTAGCTAATGTGTCCTGTCTCCCTGCAGTTTTATCTTATGCCTAGAGATGGGTGGTCATGTGCAGACTGAATATCTGCCTGCAATCTTTCTAGCTGTCAGTTTGAGCCCCACACAAATTGTTCTGTGAATCCAAAAGTGAGATTCTGCTGGCGAGAAGGTAATTGAATGCTGAAGGCCTAAGAAAAGTTACCTGGCAGTATTGGAGAAGGCAGGGTGGTTACAGCATTCATTCTCCCGGTGTCATCTCCATCCCACCCCAACCCCCCTGCCATCTGAAAGCAGCAGTTCATATACTTCCAGTGTATTACTTTTTCATCTGGACAGATATCTGATCTTAGTGGGTTTTGCTACCTCCTGCTTGGAGAGATGTATGAAGTTTTCAAACAAAGTTTCAGGCTTAAGGTAACATCTAAAATATAGATTTCTCAAATCACCCTGCCAGTGTTGCTTGATAGGCTGCTTTGCGAGATAAGCTGATAACCCATCTTGCCTGAGATGTTTTCTGCTCCTTGATAACTGAACCAACTGTAGCTGAGCACCATTAAATCTGACACAGTGAATCTGTGGAGTGACCAGACAGGGAAAGAAAGAAAAAATGCTGCTACCTGACTGAAGAACTTTGGACCTTCTCTATTCCTCCAATCTATGAAGCCCAGATCTAGATAAGGGATGGATGACTCTGTCAATTTTGGTTTCTCTTTTTCTCCATCCCTCCCGCCAACTTTGTGTTGTATCCAATGTAGCTCACAGTTAAAGTCACTTAGCCTTGCTCCACGAGTGAAAGGCTTTCGTGGCAGCAGAACACTGTTGCGCAAAAGAATGAATAAGCAAGTTGCTGGTAACTTGGTTGCATTTCCCACTAGCACAGCTGTTGCAGTGCATCCCTCTCTTTTGTAAATTAAAGCTCACTAGTGAAAGAACCCTTTCACTAGTGGACAGAAACTGTTGGATACAGCCCTTAAATATAGTTCTCTACATTTCTTAGCGCTTCACAAATTTTAATCCTGGTGAGAAAATTAGTGTGTTTTTCTCCTAAGGTACACATTTTTGCATGCAGTTTTCACCAAAGTACATATTTTCTGCAAACAATTTCCCCTCAGGAAATGAACTTTAGTTTTGTACATTATTTTCACTAATGTTGCACTCCTAATATATACATTTTTGCATGCATTGGTTGGAGAACTAAATTGCAACATTTGGAGAAGTGCAGATTTTGAAGGATAATTGTACTCTGGGTCACATATTGCTTCAACCCCTGTTGATCACTGTTGCTCAATCAAAAAAACAATCAGGAGCTCACTTCAACATCTGAATTATTCTCTAACGTCATGTCAGTACCTACTCCAGCCCTGTCATCATATATGATGCCAGGTGTGGGGTGGGTGTGGTATGGGGGAAATGGCCTTGGGAGCCTAATTAAGATCTCTGACAGGCCATGACTGGCCTGTGGGCTAGAAGTTTCCCACCCCTGCCATAGGCATCTGGTTGGCCCTGCAAGAATAGACTGCTGGACTAGATGAACATTTGGCCTGACCCAGCAGGGTCCTTCTTCTCTTCTTAATTTTATTTTACTTTCCTAGCCAGAGAGGTACATTTGGGAGGCAATGAAGCTTAATTCCTAATGCAGCAGAGCATGAAGAGCTGGACAAATTCATATTCTGAACCAGATAATTAAGGAACGTTGCTGATATTGCCAATTCTAAGCACTGCCATTCAGGAAGTCAATTCTAGTGACATTAATGGGACCGGCTTTCAAGTGAAAAACGTTCATGTATAGGGACAAGAGACAAGATGTCTCCTGTGTAATGCTATGCAGAAGGCTGAGATTACTGAGATAAGTAATCTTGATTTGAGTACTCGAAAGCACTGTATTAATGCTAAATATTATTCTTATGACCCACCTGGGGATTAACAAACTCAGCTCTTACTGCCTGCTTATGGCTCCAAAAATAGGGGAGATGTCTAACATCTGGACAGCTACAATATATGGAAGGTGAGCTACATTAGGCCAGCTATTGCATGTGTCTGAATTATACTACGACAGGGATGTGACTGTTTTTTTTAGCTTGAAGGCCGCCTTCCTTTCTGGGCCACCTTTTTAGGCCCGCATATGAGTGGTGGGTGGGGCCATAGGCAAAAGACTGCAGAACAATAGATGAAGGGCTTTTTCAGCTGGAACTCAATGGAACTCAGTTCTGGCACCTCTCAGGTGGCCGCCATTGTCATTATAAGAGAACAAGGGAGGTATTCATGGTGAGTTCTGGTACCTCCTTTTCTAGAAAAATAGCACTGAATAGATGTAAATAGTTACTTTTCTACAGCAGCCTAGTTTCTACACACACACACACACACACACACACACACACACACACACCTCTGTCCACACAAACAACAAGCATCCCAGCTAGGCAGATATACAAGACCCTCCAAGTGTCCCTATTTTCCAGGGACAGTCCCAGATTTACAGAAGCTGTCTCAGTTTCTGATATGATCCCAGAATATCACATTTTTCCTTGGGATGCCTCTATTTTCATTGGATAAATGTTGGTGGGTATGGTAGGACGTCCCTATTTTCATCGGAGGGTATGGAGTTATGTGACCCCCAAGCCAAGGCGATAGCTAACTATATAACCTTTTGAAGACATCTGAAGGCAGCTCTGTATAGTTTTTTATGGTTTTAAATATGTTGGAAGCCACCCAGAGTACTTGGAGCAACCCAGTCAGATGGGTAGGGTATAGATAATAAAAGTATTATGGAATGTTGTTGTTGTTTAGTCGTTTAGTCATGTCCGACTCTTCATGACCCCATGGACCAGAGAACGCCAGGCATTTCTGTCTTCCACTGCCTCCTGCAGTTTGGCCAAACTCATGCTGGTAGCGTTGCAAACACTATCCAACCATCTCGTCCTCTGTCGTCCCCTTCTCCTTGTGCCCTCCATCTTTCCCAACATCAGGGTCTTTTCCAGGGAGTCTTCTCTTCTCATGAGGTGGCCAAAGTATTGGAGCCTCAGCTTCAGGATCTGTCCTTCCAGTGAGCTATTATGGAATAGGACGTCCCTATTTTCATCAGAGAAATGTTGGAGGGTATGAAATACTCAAGGAGGGTGTGAAGTAGAGCCAATGAAGGATGTGGTCTGGGAAGAGGACTGAGGACCATATAGAAAAGTCCATTGGCCGCACTTGTCCTATAAGCATATGGTTCCCTACTTCTACAGTAAGAACATGAAAATAGGTTGCTGTTCAGCATCCTGCAGTTCAGCATCCTGCTCTCACAATGGTCAACCAGATGCCTCTGGGAAACCTACCAGCAGGACTAGAGCATAAGAACATGATCCCCTCCTGTGATTTCCAGAAACTGGTCTTCAGAAGCATCGCTATCTCCAACTGTGGAGTCAGAGGATAGCCATTGTGGCTAGTAGCCACTTAAAAGCCTTATTCTCCTCCATGTATTTGTCCAATCCTATTTTAAACCCATTCACTAAAGCACACATGGAAGCAGCAAATGGAAAAAAAGTCCCTTTGGTAACACAAAAGCACACACACACAACTTTTCCACATTTGTCTTATGCACTAATCAGAACTCACAGATCCCTTGTGAGGCAGACAACAGAAGCAAAGAAAAGCATGGCCTATGAGCAAAGCTGGTGGAAATTAATTTGAGAAAACACACATGGGTGTGCTCCCCCCCTTTTAATAATTGCCAACTGGATTTGTAGGGTCTTTTTCTGGCTGAGCTCTCCAGTTTTTAACCAATGAAGTTCTGTTTTGTAAATCAGATGTTGTAAGATTCTAGTGAAGCACAACTTACTCCCACCCGCCTCCCCAGCTCACCTAATTAAAAGCTGAGCTTTAAGGGGCAGAGGACACCCTTGGAATGATGAGAAAGCTCTGTGTGGCATAACAAAATGGCTGCCACATCCAAAAGAGGAAGGACCACAAAATGATGTGGGCATCCTCCTTGTCCCCAGTAGTCACACCATCTCTTCTGCTCGGAATGGATAGGAGGATGGGCGTCCAATTCTGGCATCCAAGGGGGCATGTTTAAGGGAGCAATGTAGGGGAAGCTGAGCACCTATACAAACAGGAACTGAGCAGGGACAGCCAACAGTCTATTTTGCATTTCTGAGGGGATGTTTAATGAGACCTTTCATAGGCACCATAAGAAGTACTGGCAAAGACATTGGCAGTCACATGTTGGCAACCCCTGGCTTAAAATAATACAAACCAGTTCCTCAAAGGATGGGAATTTATTGTACACCCAGTCAGAAGTATAATGGACTCTGATCCTTCCACTGTCCCATGAGTCCACCCAATCCCTTTCCTTCACACCTGTGATTCCCCAAACCCATCAGGCCACTTACCTTGGAAGGAAGGCCTTTCTTCCTCCTATGCTGGAGCCTAGTCAGGCAACAGTAGCCATGGAAAGAAAGAGAAGAGCACTTATGAAGAGAGAGCTGAGGAAGGAAGAGATGTTTGCTGATTGGGTTGAGAGGAAGGAAGAGGGAAGCTATTCTTTGGCTTGGATTAAAGGAATCAGGGAGATATAACGCTGCCCTCAGACTTGAGGGGATCATTATGAGTTTCCATTGCCCATAATATGAATCTTGGAACTGCAAGCTTCACGGTTATGTCTGGCTTTCCTCCTAAATAATGGCCAGTTTTAATATTCCCTTCATGAGGTATTGTGTGGAAGCCAACTTATGCCATACTCAGAGTAGACCCACCACAATCAAAGTATTAACTTAAGGCCAATGATTTAAATAGATCTGTGGGTTAAACCACAGATCCTAGGACTTGCTGATCAGAAGGTTGGCGGTTCGAATCCCCGCGACATGGTGAGCTCCTGTTGCTCGGTCCCTGCTCCTGCCAACCTAGCAGTTCGAAAGCACGTCAAAGTGCAAGTAGATAAATAGGTACTGCTCTGGCAGGAAGGTAAACAGCGTTTCCGTGCGCTGCTCTGGTTCACCAGAAGCGGCTTAGTCATGCTGGCCACATGAGCCGGAAGCTGTACGCCAGCTCCCTTGGCCAGTAAAGCGAGATGACCGCCACAACCCCAGAGTCGGCCATGACTGGACCTAATGGTTAGGGGTCCCTTTACCTTTACCTTTACATTGACTTAGTTGGCTACAGCCCATTGTCATATGTTTAACCTACAGTTTGATTTAAAATAGTGATCTGAGTTGAGACGTTGACCCAACAAGCTTCACACCCTCTGCCTCTTCCTTTTAAGGGGAGGGGTGCAGGCAGAAGCATTAGCATGGCAAACAGCAGCCACCTCTACTGCAGGCTAGCAAATGGGTGCTTCTGCAAGTGGGCTGGGCTTGTGAGGTTTGTACATGGCAACACTGGCATCTGTGTGTCCTTGGTGGACACAAAGCTCTGTATCCAGCTCACTCTCTTGGACCTCTCCTGGAGGAGGCTGCTGAGTAAGAGGAGTAACAGGAGGGGCTGGCAACCGTGACCCTTTAGAGGTACCTGGCTACAGGTATCATAGGGGCAGGATACCTCTCTGACAACCTGCTTGAACCTTCCCCAGGATCCAGCTCCTGAGTCTGATCACTCGCCACGTCTTCTAACTCAGACATTTTTTGAGGTAATAATAATAATAATAATAATAATAATAATAATAATAATAATAATAAAATTTATTTATATCCCACCCTCCCCAGCCGAAGCCGGGCTCAGGGCGGCTAACAACAATCAAATAATCAAACAATCAAATAATCCAACATTCTAAAAATATTTCATTATAAAAATTAAGTAAAATCAAGTTGACGGCAACCATTAAGCAAAATTCTGTGCAGGTTGCCAGAGGAGGGAGTCAGGCTGCGCCCTGACCAAAGGCCTGGTGGAACAACTGTCTTGCAGGCCCTGCGGAAAGATGTCAGGTCCCGCAGGGCCCTAGTCTCTTGTGACAGAGCGTTCCACCAGATTGGAGCCGCAGCCGAGAAGGCCCTGGCTCTAGTTGAGGCCAGCCTAACCTCTCTGAGGCCTGGGACCTTCAGGATGTTTTTATTTGCAGACCGTAGGTTTCTCTGTGGGGCATACCAGGAGAGGCGGTCCCGTAGGTACGAGGGTCCTAGGCCGTATAGGGCTTTAAAGGTTAAAACCAGCACCTTAAACCTGATCCTGTACTCCACCGGGAGCCAGTGCAGCTGGTATAGTACCGGATAAATGTGGTCTCGCAGCGAAGACCCCATAAGGAGTCTCGCCGCAGCATTCTGCACCCGCTGGAGTTTCTGGGTCAGTCTCAAGGGCAGCCCCACGTAGAGCGAGTTACAATAATCCAGTCTGGAGGTGACCGTTGCGTGGATCACAGTGGCTAGGTCAGGGCGAGAGAGATAAGGAGCCAACTGCTTAGCTTGGCGGAGATGAAAAAATGCCGCCTTTGTTATAGCTGTAATCTGTGCCTCCATAGAGAGGGAGGTATCGAAGATTACACCCAAACTCTTAACGGACGGTGCTGGCACTAATTGCACCCCCGCAAGAGATGGGAGTTGCCCCCTCAATCCCATATCGTCCCGTCCCAGCCAGAGGACCTCTGTCTTCGAAGGATTTAACTTCAACCGGCTCCCACGTAACCATCCAGCCACAGCTTCCAGACATCTGGTCAGTGTGTCTGGGGCCGAGTCAGGATGGCCATCCATCAACAGATAGAGTTGGGTGTCATCAGCATACTGATGGCAACCCAGCCCAAAACTCTGGACAAGCTGGGCGAGGGGGCGCATAAAGATGTTAAAAAGCATCGGGGAGAGAATCGCACCCTGAGGCACTCCACACACCAAGGAGTGGCGCGATGACAATTCCCCCCCAAGCGCCACCCTCTGTCCCCGACCAGAGAGAAACGAGCGCAGCCATTGAAGGACTGTGCCCTGGATCCCCACGTCTTGTCATCCCCATCCTGCTCAGGCCCTCCTCTGTGCCGTCTAGCTTGAACTCCACAATCTCTTCCTCCATCTGCTAGGATCCCCACTCCAAGGGATCTCCACGGGACTCATGACACTAACAGCAGATCAGAGCCAGGTCTGAGCAGCATATGATGAAGTAAATGGCAACTAATTACCCAGCACATTTCTGTGGGAACGAAACATTATTCCCCCTTCCCATTATGGTAGAAACAAAAAAATGACATAAGGTGTGTGATCAAAGCTTTCAAACACAGGTTCATTAACAAGACGTTAGCTCAAAATATCACAGTTACAAGCAGCAAATCGTTGCCGCTCCCATTTAAATTTCTGGCTTTTAAGCTGTCAATAACACACACACACACACACACACACACACACACACAAACCCCTCACCCCTGCCAAACTAATATTGTTTCTTCAAACCTTCAAGGAGTTGGACCCAGATCCAAGCCCCAAACCCTTCCCCGCACATAGCTGAAGCTGTGCATCAGGGGACACAGATGAACCTGCCAACCATGGTTTATGTAAACACATTTACATAATCTCAAACTCAAACATAATGGAAGATGAATACATGAATAACCTACAGAGAGTTATAGATTTGCAAAGCAATTAAATCAATTTTCTCTGTAAACTTCCATTGTCAAGTTGCAGATCTAAGGAGCATGTCCATGTTGAATTCGAACTATTCATACATATGTTAAATTGTTTCGTCTCTGAAGACTGCATATGTTTACTCTAATAGTTCAGCTTCCACAGTACTCAAGAGCTGTTGTTTCTATGAGTTCAGATTTTAGCCATATTTCACACAACACACCAAGTTCAGGGAAAGATACTACTACTACTACTACTACTGCTGCTGCTGCTGCTATACCATCCTTCATCTAAGGATCACAGGATGATTTACAATATAAAAACACAATAATACATAACATGGTAACAACCCCCCCCAAAACACCCACAATACTCCCCGATACACATGAATGAATGTATGGAGAGGGCGGGGTCTGGATCATGCTCACTGGCCGACTGAGTTTCTTGGGAGCTGACTCTGCCTTTCTCAGGCATCCAAATGATACATACTGTTTGAACATGTGAAGACAGATTGATTGTTAAAGCACTCTGAGAATTGTAGTTCTGTGAGAGGTATAGCTGTCTTGGCAAGGAGATCAGAATTCTTATTTCCTAATGCTTGCTACCGAAAAATTCAGAAGAGAAGGGGCTAGGGGGGAAAAGTGGCAATCTTATACCTTTCTTAGACCTGAACTTGAAGGCCTCTGCAGATCATTTGCTCTTCTTCAATATTGGCTCTCTGAACCCTCTTGCAGGCATCCTAATATAATGCAGCGATACATCTATGTGCTTTATTCTCCTTCCGCTGTGCTAGGTTTGTTGGGGGGGGGGTTAACCCAAAAAATGTGGAAGATTGGAGAGCTGGAGAAAGGCCGGGTTCAATGTTATGTGCAATCGTTAATTTTCTTTCTTACAGGGGAGGGGGGGTGGAATCCCTGTGTCAGTACTGTGCTAACACTGCATCTTTTAACATCCCTCCGATCGCTTTAGGCCAAGCGAGCATTAATAAAACAAACTGACTTGAACAGATGCAAGGCAGTCACAAAACAGGGGGAGGCAAGTCTCTGTACTGATCCCCAAAGCTTCTTTGTTTTTTTATTTTTTATTTCTGCTCGTTCTTCCCCTTAGAAAAAAAAAATGCTTCAATTAAATTTCAGCTCAAATGCATGAAAGTATCTAGAGGGAAAGTATTATTTAGTTTACTGATGCAGTGATGTGCTTCTCCCAGATTGTAGCTCTGCTACAAAGGGGTTCACAACTTAAATTACTCCAAGGGCCACTTTTTCATTTTTATTAATGCAGGAGGGTGGCATTGCTATGGTTACCAGGGGGAAAGCAACCTTTTTTGGTTGCAATTTTTAGCTCTGCATTATTTTTTAACTAACACACACACACACATTGGGATAACAAATCTACTCTGTACCCCCACTGAACAGATGCACCTTAATCTCTCAGCTGCCCCCTCCTATTTCTCCACCCCAAAGATTGCTCTGCCCTTTCCTTCTTTAGTCTACACAAAGTGATCTCTTCTGTCACTGAACCCCATAACATCTCGATCCAGCTGTTCTGTTCCATGGTTCTGCCATGGAGTGTCTCCACTAAGGGAGGGGAAATGGCCTTCTAACTGATTTTAAAGGTGGGCCAATGAGCAATGCCTCTGATGCTGATTCTAAGGAATGGATGGGTTCAAGAGGAGGAGGAGGAGGAGGAGAAGGAGAAGGAGCTGGCCATTGAAACCACACTGCGCTTGGCTTAGTGCTTGGGCCTAATTATTTTGAACATTTGGGGAGCCGAAAAGGGTTGGGCCCCCAGGAGTTGGTGCCTCTCACTCTGTGAATTGTAGTTCTGTGAGGCGGAATAGGATTCTGCTAACAAGTCTCAGCACTACACTTCCCAGAATACTTTGAGAGAAGCCATGACTGTTTAAAGTGGCATCATACAGCTGCAAATAACATGATCCCAGACTATTGCATCTGGTCAACTTGCTTTGTGTTATGTGGCTGTTGCTTCTCCTCCTATTTATTATTACTAATAGTAGTATTGGCATTAATATTATTATTTACTATTTGCTGTGTTCAACTGTGTTCTTTTTTATGGGTTTATCATTTCATGCTAACATTGTTTTTAAATTAGATTTGCAATCTACAGGTTCATTCATTCATTCCCTGCTATTTTCACTGTTGGGATTCAAGGTGGCTTACAGATAAAAACAAGAACTGCTAGGGAAGATAGGGAAAAAAAATCATCATTATTATTTTTTTACAAAAAAGCATTGACAGAATTTCAACTATACAGGCAACTCTCAACTTACAGTGGGGTTACGTTCCAGGGACTGCATGTAAATCCAAATCGCCTGTAGCCAAAACACATTGGGTTCAATGGCAGGTGGGATTGCCAAAGTCCTTTTTCCTAGACACCTGCTCTCTTTCTCCTCCCTTTAAATAAAATATTTGGGAAATTTGCCAATCACATAAAGCTGAATGCACACAAGTTAAATGTGGCCAAGTTGCAAGTTACCTGTATGCATATATAAAATCTATTAAAGCCATGCAAATAACTACAATAAAAACAACACACCACCAGCTCTTTCATTAAAATCAGTCAGTTCCCCAAAGCCTGCTGGTTTTATTTTTTTAATCTTAATTTTTATTAGATTTTTCAAAGCTTTTAACAAATTTACTGCACGTACAATATATCATTCACTTATATATTTCTAATTTTTTTCTTATTTATTTATTGAGGCAGTGATAGGCAGTGGAGGTGGGTCAATTTGTGTGAATGGGGCATTGTCCCAACAAGCTCAGTGTGCCCTGAGCCAACCCCCAACTCTTTACTTATAACTGGTCTTGGGGGCGGGTGCCACTAGTTCTCAGCCTTCTCCTCCTTAGTCTTTATGTTCCCTTTGCAGAACTTAGCTGGGAAGAGAATGGGAGCAAAACCAGAATTAGTTGGCTCTGTGTATCATCAGTTCTGGCCCTACCAGTCATTGGCTGTAGCGCCATCTGCTGTTGGCCTCCCTGCTTTCTGCCCTACCAGTCCCAATGAGCACCAGCCTCCACTGATGAAAGGATCTTATAGTCAAAAGGTGAGGTGGGTCAAACATACTTTAAAGAAATTGATACATTGTGGGCCAGAAGTCAGCCCCTTAGGTTCTCTAGTCTTATGAGCCTTCCATTTAGCCTGACAAGCTGTTTTTCCCCTTGCTTTGACATGATAAATTTCTACAGGCCTTGATCAGGCATCTATTTTTTTTTTAATCTGGCGAAATCAATTACAAACCTTGCAAGCTGCAATTACCTTGGGAACTCCTGAAAAACTAATTAGTACAAGTCCTAACAAGTTATACCTTTCCTTTAGACTTTTATGGAGAAAGAGAAGGAAATGTGAACTCAGAAAAAGGAAGCTTATCAGGGAAATAGTCATCACAAACAGAATCTTGGAGACAACTATTAATTGTTTCACTGTAATAAACGGTGTTTATTTATAGGTTGTTTGCCACAGCTCTGAACCAGGAATCTATACACATGGGCTGATGATGATGAATGCTTTGCAGAGAGGAGCAATCATTGGATGAGGTGCTATGATGTCATGGGATGTTCATAAACTTATTCATTGATAAGGGGGACTTGTGCAGATACCGGGGAAATATCTGAAAGGGACTGAAACGCTGTATGGTGGCCACCCTCTTTTAAATTGATCTCTACACTTGTTAAGAAGCAATCACTTAAATTAATCTGTGCATTTATGTCATATTTGTTGATTGGTTTCTTCTCTTGGTTGGTGGAGGTGTTCTACTAATGGACCTTATATTCACTTTTGATGGGAGTTTCAAGCCATAACCAAATTTTGGGATGATGTTTTACACTGAGTTATTAAAATTCTGAATATTACAGTGGTTAAATGCCACAGTTTGGTCTTGCTATCATTATTCTGAGGAGTAAGTAAAGATACATATTTTTAAGCCATTAATAATCCATTTCCTGTCTGGTTGGAGATTGCATTCTTATGGAGAAGAGAACATTTGTTGCTACACAGAGCTGGTACAGTAGGGTTTTTGGGATGCGGGTAGCGCTGTAGTCTAAACTACGGAGCCTTTTGGGCTCGCTGATTGGAAGGTCAGCGGTTCAAATCCATGTGACGGGGTGAGCTCCTGTTGCTCTGTCCCAGCTTCTGCCAGCCTAGCAGTGCAAGTAGGTACTGCTGTGGCATGAAGGTAAACGGCATTTCCATGTGCTCTGGTACGTGTCATGGTGTCCCGTCATGTCAGAAGTGGTTTAGTCATGCTGGTCACATGACCCGGAAAGCTGTCTGTGGACAAACACCGGTTCCCTTAGCCTGAAAAGCAAGACGATCGCTGCACACCATAGTCACCTTTCATTGGACTTAACCATCCAGGGGTCCTTTACCTTTACTACAATAGGGTTTGCAAGATGGCACTTGTAGACAAACTAACACAACATTGCAGAGTAGCCAGAGGTGATATTCAACAAGATAAATTTTATGATAACCAGTCACCTTTCCTTCCTTTCATTAATTTCTCACCAGAAGAACTGAGAATACCCCCCTTTTGGGGGATGTATGCTATCCTGAACTTTTTCTCAATATTCCACATTTTCTTTAATTAGACATCATGTCACTGACTATTGTGAAGATTTAAAGGACACTGTTGTTAACTTTGTAAGTCTGCTGTATGTTTGGCATTTATAGATATATTCTTTCCAAAGTGTGTAATGAGGACACACAAGGTTCATTTATGTATTTCTTTCTCTCGGTGTGATCTTTGAAATGTTTGGCTTGTTTTATATTGGTTTGCTTATTTTACTGTTTTGTCTGAAATAAAAAAGAAAGAATAAAAAAGAATGTTCACAAACATTACAACTTACTTGTAGAAAGCTGCCAGCAATATAATATATCACCAGGAAACAATGCAGATTGTGAGGAAATTGTAACATTGATTTGGCTGAGGGAAACCTCATCAAGACTCCTCCATGGCTGTTGTTCTGTTTTGTTTTGTTTTGTTTTGAATAATATTTATTAAAGTTTCAAAGAAATTACAAAAATAGAAAAAAGAAAAGAAAAAATAAGAAAAAGAACAAAAAATACAAAATACAGAAAAATAAAAACAGTTAAAAACAAATCAGTCTTTCCATCTCTTATTTTTCATTTACTTACTTCCCAGACCTCCTCTCGCCTCCCTTTTTTGTATTCTAGTTCAGTAGTTGTTTCAGCAAATCCTTACCCTTTTTGCTTTTATCTTAATATTTTATCTTAATATATTGTAACTTTACATTTTCACCTGTTATCAGTTCCTCTTTACTTAATCCTTTATATCTTTTCTGCTAAAACCACATAACTTAATTCCAACATTTTTCTAACATTCCTTAATTTTACAATATTTCTGTAGATAGACTTTAAATTTCTTCCACTCTTCTTCCACCGACTCTTCTCCTTGGTCTCAGATTCTGCCAGTCATCTCAGCCAGTTCCATGTAGTCCATCACCTTCATCTGCCATTCTTCCCGGGTGGGTAGATCTTGTGTTTTCCAGTACTTTGCGATAAGTATTCTTGCTGCTGTCGTAGCATACATAAAGAAAGTTCTATCCTCCTTTAACACCAACTGGCCGACCATGCCCAAGAGAAAGGCCTCTGGTTTCTTCTGGAAGGTATATTTAAATACCTTTTTCATTTCATTATAAATCATCTCCCAGAAGGTCTTAATCTTTGGGCATGTCCACCAAAGGTGAAAAAAGGTACCTTCACATTCTTTACATTTCCAACATTTATTATCGGGCAGGTGGTAAATTTTTGCAAGCTTGACTGGAGTCATGTACCACTTGTAAATCATTTTCATAATATTCTCTCTTAAGGCATTACATGCCGTAAACTTCATACCTGTGGTCCATAACTGTTCCCAGTCAGCAAACATAATGTTGTGTCCAACATCCTGTGCCCATTTAATCATAACAGATTTAACCGTTTCATCCTGTGTATTCCATTTCAACAGCAAGTTATACATTCTTGACAGGTTCTTAGTTTTAGGTTCTAACAATTCTGTTTCCAATTTTGATTTTTCCACCTGGAAACCAATTTTTTTGTCCAAATTATATATCTCCCTTATTTGATAATAGTGAAGTCAGTCTCGTACTTTGTTTTTTAATTTATCAAAGCTCTGCAGTTTTAATCTATCTCCTTCTTGTTCCAAAATTTCCCAATACTTCGGCCAATTTGCCTCCATATTGAGTTTTTTCAGAGCCTTAGCTTCCATTGGTGACAACCACCTTGGGGTTTTGATTTCAAGCAAATCTTTATATCTTATCCACACATTAAATAATGCTTTCCTGACAATATGGTTTTTAAACGATTTATGCGCTTTGACCTTATCATACCACAAGTATGCATGCCACCCAAAAACATTATTAAAACCTTCCAAATCTAAAATGTCCGTGTTCTCAAGAAGCAGCCATTCTCTCAGCCAGCAAAAAGTGGCTGATTCATAGTAAAGCTTCAGGTCTGGCAGGGCAAATCCACCTCTTTCTTTAGCATCAGTTAAAATCTTAAATTTTATTCGTGGTTTCTTGCCCTGCCAGACAAATCTAGAAATGTCTCTCTGCCACTTCTTGAAACAGTCCATCTTGTCCAAAATTTGCAATGTTTGAAACAAGTACAACATCCTTGGCAATACATTCATCTTTATCACAGCAATTCGGCCTAGCATTGATAACTTCAGATTTGACCATATTTCTAAATCCCTTTTCACTTCCATCCAACATTTTTCATAATTATCTTTGAATAAATTCACATTCTTGGCAGTTATATTAACCCCCAGGTACTTCACTTTCTTAACCAATATTAAACCTGTCTCCTTCTGGAACCTCTCTTTTTCAGTCACTGTTAGATTTTTCTCTAGCACCTTCGTTTTCAGCTTATTCAACTTAAAACCCGCAACCTGACCAAATTCTTGAATTAATTGTAACACTCTTTTGGTGCTGGATTCTGGCTCCTGTAATGTTAAAACCAAGTTATCAGCGAATGCTTTCAATTTATACTGTTTGGCTCCGACTTGTATACCCTTTACCAATTGATCCCTTCTAATCATATTGAGCAAAACCTCCAGTACCGATATAAAAAGCAATGGGGAAATTGGGCAGCCCTGTCGTGTTCCTTTCTCAATCTTAAATTCTTCTGAAATTACATTGTTCACAATTAATTTAATTTGGCTGTTGTTCTGGGCTGTTCCTGAGTTTCTGGGGGCTGCAGCTCATCCTGAAGTAGTTCTTCCTCAGAAGAAGAAGAGGGAGTGCTATCTGTAGCTCAATGGTAGAGCATCGGCCTTGCACACTGTCTCAGGTTCAATCCCTGGAGTCTCTAAGTAGTGCAGGAAGGAAAACTATGGAGAGCCACTACCGGTCCATGTAGACAATGCTGAGCAAGATATTCTGATGTTCAAATGCAGAAGAGCACCGAAGCTTGAGAGCTTAGCATACATAGCATGAACTGAATGTTTATGCCAGCATTTAACATAAAAGAGCCTTTTCTAGAAGAGTGAGAGAGACGGAGGAGGGGATGTTTGACTTAGGAATAAAAAACAGCCCCAATGGGTCTGTCTTTTCTCTTGTTTTTGGTTATGTCAGCAGGAACGCGGGGCTCCTACTCATACAAAGCAGCCTTTCAAGAACACAAGCAAACAAACAAATATGCGCACACACATACATACAAAGCAGAACTAATTAAGATCAAGTCATCTCTCAATAAATATGCAAATTAAAAATCAAAACAAAGGATTTCTATTTATCACATCATAAAGTTGCAAATTGCTGCTGAGGCTCCCATAGACCTCACTAGATGGGGGTTATGGGACAGTAGGCGTTAAATGTGCAGCGGGGCAATCAATTCCTATGTATCTGTGTGCATTGCTTGAATGTGGTTTTATTTCATTTTCCTGCTGAGCAAGGGCTCCCTAGCTACACACACACACACACACACACACACACACACACAGCAATCTCAGCTTTCCCAATTATGTATTGGAAACCTGAATCCAAAACAGAGAGGGTGTTAAGCTTGAACTACTGTATTAGGGCTTTCTCCAGAAGTTCAGGCCACAGTAACACACTGATGCTTGGCCTAAGCAGGTACCAGATTTCTTCTAAAACAAGATCATAGAATTGAATCATGCAGAAATGTGGAGAACTGATTAGAAAAATGAGAATTCAAAATTGACAGATGTGTCAATTTCTGGCCATTCTATCAGTCCCCTCCCACATACTAACATGTGCTGTGATGCCTTATCAAGTGTCTTGCTGCCTGCATTCAATTCTCTTTATGTCTCTCTCTCTCTGCAATTCTGTGGCAGAAGCAGCAGCAGCAACGGCAACCTGGAGACAGACGATGAACTTCCCTTTGGGGATGAAGTGGATTATAACACAGACAGCTGCTCTGACCAGGAAGGAGACTTTTCGGAGCTGGACAAAGAGATCTAGGAGTATCGCTCCAGGGCTGAAGGAGTCAAAGAAGAATCAGAAGCCAATAGAGGAAAGATGTATGACACTGACACACACACACGTCACATGGAGGACTTTCTACATCTTGAGTCAGCCCAAGCAGCCAGCATCTCCCATTGCTGTCAACAATGCTTGGGGTCTTCAGCGGACTGGAGAGCAGGCCCAAGCCATCAATCCTCAAGCAATGAGCAGGCAGCTCACAGCTTGCATCTGCTTCTTATATGGTGACAGTTCCAATCCCAGATGTCTCGCCCCGTTTGCACTTCCAAAATAGACCTCTCTGTTCTTCTTCTTTTTGCTATTGAAACTGTTATCTAGATTCCATAGAAAGAGGGGGAGATTCCTTGTAATGTACTGATATATCTCTATAGCAATGTGTGAGCACCAGTTAGCCAAAAGTGGAGGATGCATGATGGATGGCGCTTTTCTTTTGCAGTGTTTTCTGCTCAATAGTTTGTTTTTCTGTCTTCTCTCTCACACACATATATAGTTTTATTGACTGAGTTGGTGGAGGAACTCTTCTTGAGCATAAGGGTGAAGATTTTCAACTGACCTTTTCTTATCCCAGTGCACAAAGGCAACAGTATCAGACCTAGTTCTAATTCCACTGGGAATCCATCAAGGTGGACCAGAGCTAAGTATAAGGGAGCTAGCTACATGTCCTACCTTTACAGAGCAGAGTCCCCTTTTGGAAGGAGTCCTCTTCTTGAAGGGCTGCCTAGTCCACATTTGGCTTAAATATAAATAACCCTGAGAAGGGAGAGCAACAGGGGCCTCGAAGTTGCCCATCAACATTTAGGAGCATCCGGAAAGCAGACTGAGCAGGCAGTTCACCTGTTCATCCTCTCCCCCACTATGGTGAGATACATTTCTGTTTTAGTTAGCTTTGGCATTTATTTCTCAGGCTAGGGTGATCATAAGTCCATCTAAACAGAGAACAGTTCTCTCTTTAAAAAGGTTTCAGGGGATAGCCCTCCACTGGAAGATGTTGACTGTTTGAAGGACTGACTCGTCCAAGTTCAGTTTAAATATCAAGACTGGAGATCAGGAAGAGCATTAAAATTGCCATCAACATTGAGACTGATCAGGCAGATACATGGACCACCTGGAGTCACAATCTTCCCCACTAGGATGAGATATATTTTTTCTCTCTATTTAAATTATAGCAGTTATTTATAAATTTGTAGCTATATGTATAAAAGAGTGTTTGCAATTCAGTTGTCAATTTCATCCTCTTTTTTGACAATATATGTAAGAGGCGCTGTGAGGTCAGGCAAAGGGCCAGCAGAGCTGGAAGCTGGAATTAAGCTGCGGTATTTATCATTACTTGTTTATTCATCATTACTCATTTGATTTGGCACTCCCCCACTCCACCGGGGCTCCAGAATATGCCAAATTTGGTGATGATTTCTCAAGAGGTGCCTGAGCGCACAAAAAGCAGACGGACAACTTCCCAAAATTCCTAGGAAATGCCATTTGAGGAGCATAAGGAAACATCAACCCGAAAACATCAGTTGCTTAGCGCCTCTCAGCCTGCTCACTGGTACATTAGAATTCATGGAGGACGGTTCCTCCTTTTCCTCCGGGGTTAGTTGTAAATGGGATTGACTTATTCCCCCCTCTGTGTCATGAAAATGTTTAAAATGTAATAAAATAATAATAAAGAGAGGGGGGATTGTGTGACAGTACAAGAGTACCACAGGCAATGGCTGTGCCGTTCTTGGCCTTTCTAATGTTTCCCGGGTCAAAGTCAGTGCTCCTAGCCCTGCTCGGTGTATAGAATGGGATGTAAAAATGTCATTTATTATATTATCTTTACTGTCAGACAGCTTCCTTGAGCAGCAAGGAAGTGGGGCAGATGCTAAGCAGTGGAGGGTGCTGTGCATTTCTATGCAGCTCTTCCCCTGGCTACATTTAGGCTGAGGCACTCAAAATTGTGGTGGACTAAAGGATAATGCTTTGCAAGGCTGCAGGTGCATTCAGATGCGTAGAATGTTGTGCTAGTTTTCCTTATTATAATGCTAGTGCTTCTGCCCTGTTTTCTAATGTTCCTTACACATTGCAGTGCATTTTGTGTTATGGAACTGTGGCTTTTTGACCAATATACCTGCATGCCACACTAAATTCCATTCATACCTGTGGGTGTGCTGTGATACAACAACAAAGATCATTGGGCAACATCAATACGTACCCCACCTTTTCTGCACCCGCGCACTCCTTTCGCCCCATGATTCCCAAGAAAGAACAATATGCCAGTACACTGCCCCAAATTTAGTCACTTTTCTCCCACAATTTTCTGGACAAAGGGGGCTGAAATTGTAACACACACACACAAACTTGCTGGAATCAAATGACATGGAAATGAGCACTAAATAGTTTTTTTAAGTTGGCCCAGGGCCGTCTTACCCATAGGTGCTAGGGGTGTGGGGCACCTGGGCCCCAGGCTCTCAGCGACGCCAGGCTGGGAGTCCGGGGGCGAGATTTGGAGTCTGGAGATTGAAAAGCCAGGCCAGCTGACAGCCGCTGCCAAGCAGAGCAGAGCGTGTTGGAGTGCCACAGGCTTTTCTGCTGCAGGTGCAGAGGCAGCCAACTGGCTCCGCCCTCCTGCATGCCTGGGATTGGTGGGCAGTTGAGAAGCTCACCCAGTGCACACACACTGCTCACATGAGGCATGCAGCTTCCCTCCCAAGCCTCTGTGGAGATTGCTCTCCTCCCTCCATCTGCAGCGGCATGGGAGAGAGTTGCTCAACAATTCTGAGCTGCCCCCCTAAAAAAAGCTCTCAACAACTTTGGCCAGCCCTCCCAAAAATATTGGGGGCACTGGGCAGTTTTTTGCACCCTGGCACCACATATGCTAAAGAATGCCCTGAGTTGGCCTTTGTTCTTATGTGAAAGCTCAACTATAATGCAGAAAGTAACTGTTAGAGGAAGGTTGAGGAAATTGAATAAAGTGTTGTGTGAATGCAGCTTGTATGAAAAGCAGAATTGAGCTTAAACCATCTACCCTTTGTCTGGCCATTCATTTTTTGTGGGGAGGGCATTTGTCAGAGGCTCAGGAGCAGAAGAGCAGGGGAGAGAGCAAATAGAGAGCGGAGGAGAGGAATCAGAGGGGAGCGTAGGGGAATATGACAGTGGACCGAGAGATTCCATGAGCTTCTCCAGCGAATCTGAAGATTCCCAGGAGGGGGCGCCTATGGTAAGGGCGAGGCGAATCCCAGAGGGGACGATCCATAAACAAGGAACCAGAGGGGAGTACCAAAGGAGTAGCGGAGGAGTAGGGCCAGTTCCCTCACCAGAGCACAGTGGGGGGGAAGAGTCACGTGAGTCAGAACCAGCTTCTCCTCCATCGGGGGGTGGGGAGACGGAGGGAAGGCCAGGTCCAGCTAGCCTCCCCGAAAGGGGGAGCAGTGACACAAGTGTAACGGTCAGAAGGAAAGTGGGAGGCTGCGCGCGCGCGCCAAGTTCAAATGTGGAGGAGCGCGGGACAGCAGAAAACCCGGATTGGGAGCCAGGTCCTAAAGCCCGAAAGAGGGGGGGGAGGAGTCGGGAGAATCAGCGTCAGAGGAATCTCGGAGGGCTGAGACTCCGACTAGCAGAAGGACCCAGAGAAAGAAGGAACAGAGGAAGAGGTGGAGTAAGGCTAGAATCTTAAGCTGGTGTCAGGGGGGAGGAGATTCAGATGGGACTTCTATGGTCTGATGGATAGATGTAGCGTTGCGTGCTGCGCGTCTGGAAATGAGACTGAACTTCAATAAAGACTTTTAAACTTGAGCAAGAAGCAGCGTTGGTCTTGTGTGAGCTGGGACCTTGGGCAGCGCTGACAGCATTTTTTCCTGTTTCGTTTACACTGGCCTCACACCCTTATGTTTATCACAGCCCAATCAAAGGCTTTTTTGAAACAGCTGATGGGCAAATTCATTTGACATGAGGGCCACATTCTCCTTTGCCAGCCCTCCAGGGGCCACGTGCCAATGGTGTGTGTCTGATCAACAGTGGATGTGGCCAGTCTACACTTTCATTACTTTACCCACTTACTCACACATGTAAGGACACACAAACCCCCTTTCTAAACTGATCCATGCAGATCAGCTGAGGAAAGAATTATTGCTCCTGCTCCTGCCCTGCCATGGAAAACTGTCATCCATATCAAGCTGCTGGCCCAGGTCGAGGGGACTTCTGTTGCATCTGGTAACTCTAAAAGTGAGAAATTAACAGGAGATGACATCCCAAAAGGATCTTAGAAAAAGCTGGTCTCTCTCTCACTGGCGTACAAGCACCATCCTTTGGTTTGGAATGTAATCTGCGTCTCCATCACCCATCTGGCCCCTAGAGGTCAGGAGAGGACCTCTGTTGTGGCTCCTGCCAGGGTTCTCCGGCAATTAGCATTCTCCCTGAGTCATGGTAATTAAGCAGAACTAGGCTCTGCACGGAGGAACGGAAATGCATTGACTGAAATGAGACAGAGTGTAAAACAATTTGAGATTAACTCCCAACTTGTTTATCCATTCACATTTGTCATTCCGAGAGGGTGTCTACACCCCTCCTGGCCCCCAGAATAGGAGCTTTCACCACAGCAACCAGGGTGCCACCCTTCCTGCAGGACAGAGAGCTTTGGTTCCTCCCATCATATGAGGAAGGTGGGAATTCTGGCAGGCACAGCTTCATTCTCACAGTGCTGGCAGCAGCAGCAGCAGCATCTTAGGATGGTCTCCTCTCTGCACAAGGCACAATTGTTCCCCACCTTTCTCAGCCCTTGGAACTCTCCCCAGGCCAAACCCTTTGATGGTCCTGCTCTGCACCCCCCTTGTATGCTTTTGCGTGGCTGGAATGTGCCTTTGAATGTCAATAAGGCAGTTTGCTGGGCTGGAGGGGAGATATAGTATGTATGAAGGTGAAAGGAACATTGATTGCTCCACCCAGGGCTTTTTTCCAGCTGGAACTCAGTGGAACTAAGTTCTGGCACCTCTCAGGTGAGTTACAGCACCTTTCATGTGGTAAAGTAAAGGTAAAGGAACCCCTGACCATTAGGTCCAGTCGATGACGACTCTGGGATTGCGGCGCTCATCTTGCTTTATTGGCTGAGGGAGCCGGCGTACAGCTTCCGGGTCATGTGGCCAGCATGACTAAGCCACTTCTGGTGAACCATTGCAATTCTAAGAGAATTAGGGAGGCATTCATGGTGAGTTCTGGCACCTCTCTTTTTTTTGGGGGGGAATAGCAGTGGCTCCACCTACTTTTGCTTCTGGCCACATTCACCTCTGGCATATAGCCCCTGGGAGATTGCCTATAAGGAAATGTGGCCCTCAGGCTGGAAAAAAAGCTCCTTCCTCCTCTACTGGTCCAATACCACCCCAGACTGAACTAAAATACTAGGTGAGGCAACAGCAGCCATCAGTGCCTCTGGATCCCACCCCTGATGTGATAAGTAAATTGGCAGTAGCTATATACTACCTAGTATATGATTCTTTTTGTGTGTGAGAGAAAAAGAATACAATTTTTCATGCACATATTTTTTTTTTAAAAAAAATTAAGATTGATGCAGAAACAGAATGGAATGGACCTATGGATAGGGCTGTGAATAGCCCATCCCCTCTAAGTTGGGGTCCAATCTGGTACCTTGGGGCACCCTGGTTTCAATAGGTGATCTGGGGCAGCTTCAACCCAATCAAACTGAATCCCGGGTGAACCCAAATTGGTCCCATTCCACTCAGGATCCAGTAAACCCATATGCTTACAACGAACCCATATGCAAAATAGACATGGGCTGTGGTCTATCCCTACTTGGTAGTTTATGGGTGGACAAGGGATTAGTATAAGGAGCAAAAGTTCTCATCAAGTTACGCAGAGAGCACCCTAAGTCCTCAGCCTGGAACATTGACCATGAGATGCTACCCTTCTGGAGTCATGGCAGTCCACGTTGTGCTGCTTGCATCCTGCAAGGACCTTTGAATTGTCTGCATTATCTCCACTAGTAGCCCTGCTGTCCAATCAGCACACCCACCCACAAGTCATGTTGCTGACGGAATACCCCTTTCCCAGAAGGGCCAGCATTCTCCATCATACCCAAGGGGGCAGGCTAGATTAGAAGGTAGAGAATGGAGTGTGTGGCACACACAGCTTTGTCCTACAACACCTTGATGCTACACTACCCACCTGCAAGCATCTGCTATGTAAGGCAGGCTCCTGGTTCTCCCCAATAGGAAAGTTGGCAGTAGGACAGCTACCATCCATTCACTCTTAGTGAGAAGGGTATTAGAGGGAGAGTCCTCATTCTTGAGACTGGCTCTATTGCATTCTCCCCCACTCATCCTCATCACCTTCAAGAAATAGGAATCTGCCTTATACTGAGTCAGACCATTGGCCCATCTAGCTCAGTATAATAATAATTTATTATTACAGTCGGAGACCAGCTTGTAAAACACGTAATGGGACTGCACTCCCAAAAACAAAGCAGACATTTAAAACAATATACAGCAATGGCTTACATGTTTTAAAAATGCGCTAAATGCATAAACACATAAAATCTTTGGGGGGAAACTACCACAGAAAATTGGCCCAGAGTCACCCGTGGATCCAAGTTTGGGGATTTTCTTGATGGACTAATTTGTATCAGGGGATGGTCTGTGCCTACAGATCTGTAGACAGAATCTGGCGACTGTCCGGGTCCTCTTATGATCTTTACCTAAAAGGAGAAGATCGAATTTGTGTTTTTCCAGGAGGTCAGCAAGCCTCTTCAGCAAGTATCTACCTCAGCATTGTCTACTGGCATCAGCTCTCCAGAATTTCAGGCAGCAGCCTCTTTTAATCCTACCTGGAGTCTAGAATTGAACCAGGGACTTCTGCCTGAAAGCCAGATGCTCTGCAACTGAGCTATAGCCCTTCATAACCTACAGTGAGATACTCCTGACTATGTCAGATAACATCTAAGGTGATTCTTACTACAACACCCTCTGCTCAAGGCGATGCTTTCTTGCCTGCCCTCCCAGTTACTGAAAGTGGTCCTGTTTCAGCCTGATTCTATCATGTCCATATGCCACAGCAAAAACCCAAGATGTACGGCATCCGCTCCAATCTGCTTCATCCTGAATTTTCTCCTCGCCCTTCTTGCAGATATTAGCAAAATTGCGGCAGTCTAATTAGGTGCCAGCCAGTGACCTTTTCACAGCTTGAAGCTGTTTCCTTTGATGCCCTCCTAAGCTTTGGGTGAAATTGTCTTTAGAAAAAGCTCTCTGAGGTTGGAGCTCAAAACAAATAATTAACAATAAGAAAGAAAGTGGGAGAGAATAAGATTAAAAGACATTCAAATCAGTTATGTGGAGGTCTGGCCCTATTGGGTCTTGATGAAAAAAGAAATCAGCTTCATTTAGTTCCAGGAGGCAGCTTGATAAATTAGCCCAATTCAGATAGTATAAGGAGAGCCATGCTAGATCAGACTAACAGCCTAATCTAGTCCAACATCCTGTTTCTCACAGTAGCCAATCAGATGCTTCCTGGATGTCCAGAAATGGAGTATGAAAGCAACGGCCCTCCCTAAGAGAGAGAGACAGAGAGAAAGAGAGAAAGAGAGAAAGAGAGAGAGAGAGAGAGAGAGAGAGGGAGAGAGAGAGAGAGAGAGAGAAAGAGAGAAAGAGAGAAAGAGAGACAGAGAGACAGAGAGACAGAGAGAAAGAGAGAGAGGGAGGGAGAGAGAGAGAGAGAGAGAGAGAGAGAGAGAGAGAGAGAGAGAGAGAGGATTTGAAACCAGTGTCCTGGGACCATGGCACAGACTTGCCAGGCAAAGAACGGACATAAGCAGAGCCTGCTGAAGAGGGTCTTTGGCCCATCTTGTTCACCATCCTATGACCATCTAGATGAATGCAGTAAACCCCCCAAGGAGGACCCAAGCGCAAAAGCACTCTCCCTTCCTGTGGTTTCCTGCTACTGTTATTCAAAAGCATTACTGCCTCCAACCAGTATCTCCAGGTAGGGCTGGAAAAGACATCTGCCTGAAAATCTTGAAAGCCACTATCAGTCAGTATAGACCAATGATCTTCAACTTTGGGTCCCCAGGTGTTGCTGGATTTATACACCCCATTGTCCCCAGCCAGCTTAGCCAACAGTCAGCAATGATGGACAGTTTAGTCCAACAACATCTGGGAACACAAGGATAAATAACACCATTGTAGACAGTGCCATTGATCCATCTAACTTAGTACTGTCTGCATTGGCTCTACTTAACCTTTTCTTCCCAGATGTTGCCAGATGAAAACATCCATCACCCCTGACTATTAGCTATGCTGGCTGAGGATGATGGGGGTTGTAGTCATGCAACATCTGGGAACACAAGTTTAAATAGATGTAGACAGTACCAAGCTAGATGAATCAATGGGCTGACTCAGTATAAGGCAGCCTCCTACATTCATAGTTTCCAAATGAAAAAGCCGAACTTTTGAAGACTTTCTTCCCCACTGTAAACCTTTGACGTGCCTAATATCTGGGAGCAAGGGTCAGATCCTGAGTCCTTTGCACCTGGGCTCCAGTCTCTTCCTGTCACTGCTGTCCCAGCAATGCTGACAGCTGTCTGTAACAGGTGCTGCCCCACATGAATTGAAAACAGACATTTGATGCTCCAATATTAAATTATCATTTTGGCTGTAGATCCCATTCATTTTAGTGGAATATATTTTCCTAGTACATGTGCTTAGGGGTGTGTGTGCATGCATGTGCAAGAGAGAGAGAGAGCACATAAGCCATAGACTAATTAGAAATGACAATGAAGGAACTGCTGCCATCACCTCTTCCCAGCACCTGGCTGCCAAAAACTGCCGACACAAGAGTTGTTCGGGAAGTATATGTGTCCCCAAGCCAGGCTCCTCTCTTTCCTTCACTGCTCAGTTCTTCCCACCTGGCGCACAAGGCTATTCCTCATTTCACGGGTGCAAATTGATGCTTTCAGCATTTCAGATGAAAGGGGCAGGAGAAGGGGTAAATTACTCTGATGTGCAAAAGGGCTGCCGAGCCGTTCCATTTTTAAAATATATATAGGTCGCTCATCAATTTAACGGTGTATATTGACTATGTTAACTGTCCGTGAGATGGTTTTTGTGCTTTGGCTTAATAGGGAAGTATAATTTTTTAAAAGTCAGTTTCCCCTTGCCAATCTCTTATCAAGCTGAGTTTAAAAAATAAATAAATAAATACACGGGGAAAGGTCTCTACTTTGGCAGGCAATGTAGTAAATGGGACGGGGAAATGGAAGTTGTTGACCAGTGGGTGACCCCCCTTCATGGGTGGCATAAGAGACCTGGTGTGTGGGTGTCCATGTGTGGAGAAAACTCAGCTCCACCCCCCCCAACTCACTATCTGGTCCCCAAGACTCTGCCCCGGCCACAAATCTCATTAGCCCTGCCAAGTGCCTTTGCCTAGCTAGAATGTGCCACTGAAGTGTGATAATGCCTTTGTTTGCCAGATTGGGAGATGAAAGTGTGCCAGTGTAGAAACCTCTGAACTTTAAATGTCTGATGATATAAATTATTAGATAGAAGAATGTCTCTTTGTATTAGCTAATTACTGGAAGAGAGTTTCTTGATACACTTTGGAATGGGAAACCTATCAGAGCTTGGGGAAGCTGACATCATCTCCTCCAACCATCTCAGTGATGCTGCAGTGTGCATGTGAAGAAACAGAGGATTAAGGCAGGTGGGGAACCTCCAGGCTGCAAGTCTAACTAGGCCTGGTAGAAGTCTCCATTTTGCACCATGATGCAGTTTCCAACAAGCCACTCACATCTTCCTTACAGGTAAAGATGTGGTTGGACCAGAAAGGGTTTGCAGCCACTGCTGATCAGCTGATGGGCAAAAATGGGTCACATGGAGTCCTTGTGATATCAGAAGATGAAATCATGGGTAGGGCTGATTACCTGCCATACTTTGCCTTCCCAGCAAATACTGGTTCCCCAACCATGCTTGAATAAATCGTGATGGGCATGATGAGACGGAGAGTTAGAAGATTCCTTCTGGGTAAACAGAGCTCTCTCTCCCCCAGAGTGTTCGATGTGAAGCAATGGGGTTGCTGCCAGTTTGGTAGGAGTTAGGAATGGAAGAGGAATTGGTTCAATATGCTTTTTTTAGTAGACCAACCTGATTCGGTACTCTGAACTTGGGTCATTTCACATGCAAAGCATAAACTGAGCTATGTGTGCTCACCCTGAGTTTATGGTGATTTAATCTAGGGTTGCTATAAGTCCAGGATTTTCTGGACACATCCAGTTTAGGGGGGCAGAACCCCCATCAGGGTGGATTTTTGATTAAATGTCTAGGTTTGGATTTTTTATTTTTAGGTTTTGGGGTTTTTTGGGCACAGTGCTCAAAAGGCACTGTGCCCCGGAACAGGAAGCAGGCACTGGGTGGCCTGCAGCGGCCTGCTGGGGGTCACACTAGAGCTAGTGTTGCTCCTGGTTGGTGTCAGGCCTTGTGTGGCCTTCATGGGGCTGCACTAGGCCCCGTGTCGGTCCTGGTGGTCACCCGGGCTTTGTGTGACCTTCCCGGAGCCACTCAGCCTCCCATCGTGAGCAGAAGGCTGAAGAAAGCAAAGGGAAAAGAGGGGATGGAAGAAGGGGGGAACAGGAAGGCAAGGAAAGGGTTAGCAGCAGGAAGGGGGCAAGCGAAGGAGATGCATGATGGGTGCCTCGATGGTGGGAAGGTGTCTGGGTTTTTGATGCCCGGAATATGGCAACCCAGTTTAATATGTTGGGGGTGCGGGAAGAGGTCTTGTGCTCCTCTTTCAGCTCTTGAAAAGTCCCCCGCCTTCCAATTGTTGTTTAATGGACATAAAATAGCAGAAGTATAGAATAATAGACTCAAAGATTTCTAGAATTTGAAGGGATCCCAAGAGTCATCTAGAATCTCATTCATCCATTTATGCATGTCACTAATTAGATGCCAAGCCATTTGGCTTCCTTAAGAGAGATATGGGAGGAGGAGGAGGGGAGGAGAAATCAAACAGGAAGCTGATTGACATGCCCTCCCAATCCCATTGTGAGAACTACCATAAGGACTTCCACAAAGCTCGAAAACAATGTTAGTTAGAGCATACCCATTGAAATTATTGGACGTGACTAACTTAGGTTCATTAATTTCAATACGTTGACTCTGAGTAGAACTTAGATATAATCCATAGTGCAGCAGTTGAGGCTGAGACAACCATTGGTGCCTCCAAACTCAGTGTGGCACTGAGGGTTTACTGATGAGGTTCCAGAGTCCAGCCATCTGGTGTGTTGTAGCGATTAGAGTGCCAGACTAGAATCTGGAAGACTAGGGTTCAAACCTCCACTTGGCCATGAAGCTCAGTGCATGACCTTGGAATGGTCACTGCCTCTAAGCCTAACCTACCCACAGGGGAGAACCATGTACAGTACCTCGGGTTACATATAGAATCATAGAATCATAGAGTTGGAAGAGACCACAAGGGCATCGAGTCCAACCCCCTGCCAAGCAGGAAACACCATCAGAGCACTCCTGACATATGGTTGTCAAGCCTCTGCTTAAAGGTTACAGACTCCGCTAACCCAGAAATATTACCTCTGGTTTAGAACTTTGCTTCAGGATGAGAACAGAAATCGTGCTCTGGCGGCCCGGCAGCAGCAGGAGGCCCCATGAGCTAAAGTGGTGCTTCAGGTTAAGAACAGTTTCAGGTTAAGAACGGACCTCCGGAACTAATTAAGTACTTAACCCGAGGTACCACTGTACAGCATATTGAGCTCCTTGGGGAAAAGCTGGTATATAAACCAGACATACATACATACATACAGACAGACAGACAGACAGACAGACAGACAGAATGAAAGAACAAACGAAAGAACCAAAGAAAGAAGTAGGGGTGTTCTTAGTCTCTGTCAGGAACACAACCTTTTCTATGGGAGCCCTAATATGAATGGAACTTCCTCCTTTGGGAAATTCTAACAGCCTCCTCTCTGCTTTCTACAGACAAGGAAAAAAATTCTCTGTTTCAGCAGACATTTGGGAATTCACCTCTGCTCTGCCCTGTTCCATTTTGAGGGTTGTACTGCTGCATTTTACACTCACTGCTACATGTATTCTTATTTTAATTGTTTTGAACATCTATGGATCTTCAATTAATAATGGCATAGACATATTTTAAATAAGCAAAATTTGCTTATTTCGCAAATCCAGAGAAATAGAGCTAGATTCCTCCCACCCCTTCACACTCTGCCTTTGTGTTATTATTGGTGCAAATTTCAATACCTCTTGTGCTATTAAGTCTATATCAATGATCATCTGAGGGCTTAAGGTTACCCTTGACTCACATTCCCAGATAAAATCTGAAAGATCCATCGATTATTTCTATGGATGCTGCTTATTCCCCTTCCCCTTCCCCTGCCCTTTTCTTTTCTTTTCTTATTGTAGCTTTGCAAAATAAGAAAAGGAAGATGGGGATGGGGGCCAGAATGCAATGGAAAGGCAGCACAGAGGCCTGGCTGTGTTCACTGATGTGTTGCATGTGCTCACTGATAAGCCTTGAATGTTCCCTAGTAGTAGATAAATCCCCCTCTCCATTTTCAGGTGATCATTCCCTTGAAGGATTTTTTTTTTTTTTTGCAGCTTTTTATTTTCTTTGCAACTTCACCAACCAGGATCAGCAGCCAGGGAGTCTCAGCTGCTAATTGTGGTTGGCAAAGCATCTTTTGAAGCATTTATTTTTAAATAAGCCACCCTACCTTCAAGAAAGCTGATGGAGAATCTGGGTGGGTGAACCTAACCCAATTCGCTCTTTCTAAAACAACATGCGAAGCAGAAAGCAGGTACAATTCAAAACCCATGCTTCTCCAAATCATGTGATTCAGCTATCTAACATGATACATTTTTTTGGTATGCCAGTTTTGAGAATATATGCATTTTTATGCACACTTTCTCCTAATGTATGCAATTTTGTACACATCATTTGGTTGGAGAACTGCATCAAATTTTTTTTGAAGGAGTGCAAATTTCATAGGATAGTTGTGTTTCAGTCTGCTTATCGGTGCAGAAAGTGCAAAAGAGGTAGGTTAGTATTAAAATGCAACTGAACCAAATTTCTCTCCCATGACTGTCTGCAGGTGGGGCTGGGATTGCCCCCCCTTCACTGTAGACAATACTGACTCAATGAACCAATGGAATCTTCTTATAACAAGGCAGGTTCCTCTGTTCCTGATCTATGCTGTGTGTTGAACCAAATCTTGCACAATTAATTCTTGAATTGAATGTTAGCCATGATGTTTGGCCATGAATACAAGAACACAAGAAGAGCTTGATGTATCAGGCCAATCTGGCTCAGCATCTTGTTCTCACAGTGGCCAACCAGATGCCTGTGTGAAACCCTGAAGCAGGACACCATCACAAGAATGCTCCCCTGCACTTTGATTCCCTGCAACAGGAGAAGCATGGAGGTGGAACATAGCCATCATGAGCATGGAGGTGGAACATAGCCATCATGCCCTTCAGCTGTTGATGGTCTCCATTGGTAACCCAACCCAAGTTGGTGTCAATCACTGCCTGCTGTGTGAGAGAGTGCTATATTTTGAGGTTTCAGAGCACAATTCAAAGTGTTGGTGTTGACCTTTAAAGCCCTAAATGGCCTTGGCTCTGAATACCTGAAGGAGCATCTTCACTTCCATTGTCCAGCCCAGACACTGAGGACCAGCTCTGAGGGCCTTCTGGCAGTTCCCTCACTGCTAAACATGAAGCTATACAGGGAACTGGGCAGAGGCCTTGTTGGCAGTGGGGCCCTCCCTTCAGATGTCAAACAGACAAACAGCTACAGTGGTACCTCGGGTTACAAACTTAATTCGTTCCGGAGCTCTGTTCTTAACCTGAAACTGTTCTTAACCTGAGATACCGCTTTAGCTAATGGGGCCTCCCACTGCTGCCACCGCACTGCTGGAGCATGATTTCTGTTCTCATCCTGAAGCAAAGTTCTTAACCCGAGGTACTATTTCTGGGTTAGCGGAGTCTGTAACCTGAAGCGTCTGTAACCTGAAGCATCTGTAACCCGAGGTACCACTGTATTTGTCTTTTAGATGTCAAACAGATAAACAGCTATTTGACTTTTAGAAGACATCTGAAGGCAGCCCTCTTCAGGGAAGTTTTTAATGGTTGGTGTTTTATCGTGTTTTTAATTTTTTGATGTGGGCCTCCCAGAGTGTCCCTGTCTGATGGGTGGCATATAAACAATGAAATATGATGATGCATTGCATGAAGAAGTACTTTCTTTTATCTGTCCTGGACCTTCCAACATTCAGCTTCATTGGAGATCCACGAGTTCCAGTATTAGAAGAGAGGGAGAAAATAGTTTCTCTGTCCACTCTCACCATCCCATACATAATTTTATGCACTTGTATTATTTCACCTCTTGTTTGCCTTTTCTCTAAACTAAAAAATCCAAAACAACCTTTCCTCAAAGGGGAGTTACTCTATCCCCTTGATCATTTTGGTTGGGAGCTAGAAAATGAACTCGTTTTGTAAAAAGAAGACAAAGAAATATAATTGAGATCCTCAGGCATTATTTTCCTTGGCTCCCTCTGTGTATAATTCCATTTTATCCCAGGCTTTTTGCCCTCTCGTGGAAGGTTTTCGACCTTCACTTAAGAGCGTAAAGGTTGAGAAATAGGGCTGGAGCCAAGAGACAGAGCCCACAGTCTCTAGGAGATACGAGGAAACCGCTGCACTTGGTGCCAGCTGGCTCCCTTGCCTGGCCTTTTGTCGCGAGAGCAGCTTTGTACTTTCTACTTCCGCTGACAAGAAGAGAACATTTTGAACTATTGGAGCCTTCTAGCCTGGCTGGCGCATGGGCAGTGGCACACTACAGATCTGAGCCACAAGTCACCAAGGAATGGCAGAGCCCCAAACCAATTTAAATGGTAAGTCTCTTGGCTCAACAGGAGGGAGAAAAAGGGTTCCTTCTTCATAGAGCTGATTGAATCATATAACAGAGGTATAACGGCGCCACATGTATTCATGTTCTATGGTTGGCTGGATTCCTTTAATCGGCTCCTGCCTTGCGTCATGTTTCAGAGATCTCTGGTTGCATCTTCTAATGCAGAGGTGGAGAACCTCCAGTCTGTGGGTCAAATGCAGCCAAATGGGTTTTTCTATCTGGCCCAGGCCATGTCCCTCATTGACCCCTTTCTGCAGCTTCTCCTAGTGTTTTTGTCTGGTGGGAATGCGTTCTGGACCTGCAATCCTACGTCATATTTTCTGGGATGGAGAGTTGTGGAGTGCTGATGGTGTGCATGTGATAGAAGCCAGTCTTTCACATGCTCTACCATTGAACTATGTGGGGGGCATCGAAAGAAGAGAGAAATGGAGTATAGCAGAGACAGGGAACCCTTTTCAGCCTCAGGGCTGCATTATTACCTCATGGGCAACCTTCTGTGGTGTGAATCCTAGGGGAGGGTGGGACCAGTGTCAAAAAGTGGGTGGAGTCATATATGAGACTCTTACCTTTGTACACTAAGCTACATCCCAGCCACACAAAGATTTCTACTCCTCCATACATCTTTCTGTCCTCCATCCATCTCAGCGAGTGACATTGTCATGATTCAAGTACACATCCCCACCAGCCAATCGTATCTGCGTGCTCATGATCGGTGTGGCCTGGGAAGGAGGGCATGGTCCATGGAGAGTTTCAAGGGTTGGATAAAGAGGTTCCCAACCTGTGGAGCATTGCACAAAAGAGGGCACTTCCAGATTCAAATTCCAGTCAGTCTCTTGTGGAAGCCTAATTAATCACATACTTCCATCCCAAGGAACAGAAAAGACAACATACCACATTTAGGGAAATTTTGTGGTCATCGCTATGAGAAGAACAGTCCGTTCTTCTGCTATGAGTAACTAGTGATTGGGATTTAATATGATGTGCTGTTGTTTTAAAGACTTTCCTTGTTTGAGGAAACAGAAGGCAGGATACCCAAACCACATTGTTTTGCTGCCTCTCAGTCAACACTTGTCTCCATCCTCCCCACTGTTGTGAAGCAGTTAACTGGCCACCCACTGGAGGACCACTAGAACTGTTGCTTAGCAACCTCACACCATTGTACAAAGAGCTGAAAATAGGCAGCACATCTCAGAAAGGAGGGAAGATAAAAGGCATCACCTCTCTCAGCAGTAAGGCTGCCCTTGTCCTGGTTACAGTTCCCTTCTGTTCTGAGCAATGAACTCCTCTGTGCTAAAATAAATAAAAAAGTAGAAAAACTTTAAGGGAGCTGGGCTTCCTCTTTTCCATCTCCAGGACTTTGGAGAACACATCAAGGCTCCTGATGTTTGACTATCTGGCGTCTTGTCTCTAAGGAAGACGCGATTATGGCTGGAATGATGGATCAGTGTTCAGTGACTTGGAGTGGCAGTTGAGGCAGTCGCCTATAGGGGTGTGAAAACAACCAAATGCCAAACAGAATGTGATTGAAGCTAGAGACAGTGTGGGAATATGGAGAAAACAAATCCCAGTGTGGAATGCCAATAGATGTTGTCTGGGTGCCTGCTTGGGAATCTGTGCACCCACACTTTCCTGACCCTCATGCTGGAGAGTAGGAAACAACTGAGCTGAGGAACATGAGCCCCAGAAGAATCACTTGTATCTGTAAGACCAGAGACTTAGTCCTCATGGGCACCTTCCCATGGGTAACCACATGCCCCACCAAGAGCTCACCAATCCACCAGTAGAAGGATTTCACCAGGCAGGAAGCTGTACGCCGGCTCCCTTGGCCAATAAAGCGAGATGAGTGCCACAACCCCAGAGTCAGCCACGACTGGACCTAATGGTCAGGGGTCCCTTTATCTTTCCCTTTAAGGGGAGTAGGAGGTCTTCTAAAACTCTTAGCACCCTTAACAAACTACACTTCCCAGGATTCTTTGGGGGAAGCCATGAATGTTTTAAGTGGTGCAATACTGCTAGAAATGGATAGTACAGATGCAATCTCAGTCTGCTTTCAGTCTTTGTGAGAGCAAGTTGTTCCTCAGAGCTATCCATAGTCCTGCTGCCTCTGTCTTGCCTCCTCCATCGGATCCAGCACTGAACCAGAGGAGAGGGACAAAATTGAAATTAGTTGGCTCTGCCTGTCATTGGCTCTGATTCCACCCTCCCAGACTCCACAGGCCCCAACCACCAATGATTTAATCACTTTTAACCGCTTTTATTTCCCAAACATTGTGTTGAATATAGTGCTGAATTCTCTACTATAGACGTTGATCACTTGATATCCAATATTCATTTTCATTTGATTGGCTTGGCATTCATCACACAGTGCAGGGTTTTTTTGGTTATTGAAGCTCTGCCATGACTTTTTAATAAAGTTTGACTTCAATTCGTTTGAGTATTTTGCTGCTTAATGAACTAATGAATGCAAACTACTTGATGGGAGCAAAGCTGATATCCATGTCAATGTACCGAAAGCTATTAAATCAGATGTGAAGATCCATTAATTGGGGAGGGGGGGGGTTTCTACATTTGATGGTGAATCATTAACTTCTGATTTGCTTCGGTTTAATTTGGTTTTCTTTCCCCACTGATGGATCAACATTTATCCACATTGGCAGAAGCCAGGGAAGAGAAACTAGAAGGGAGTTTTGCTGAAGTTTGGCAAGTCAGATACAAGCCACTTTTCACATATTTGCCATCTCCCCCCCCCCGCCCCGTTTTGTTCAATTTCTCCTGTAACTCACTGGTGATAAGCAGATGAACAGACTTTTAAAGACCGCCACCCTTCAAAAACAACAACAACCAAAACCACTTTGGTGGACATCACTGCATCCTGTGGGAGTGAGTTCCATAGTTTGTCCATGTGTTGGATTTAAAGAATTGTAAATAGGTAAAAAGGTAAAGGACACCTGGATGGCTAAGTCCAGTCAAAGGCAACTATGAGATTGTGGCGCTCATCTCATTTTCAGGCCGCGGGAGCTAGCATTTGTCCACAAAAAGCTTTACAGGTCATATGGCCAGCATGAGTAAAGCGCTTCTGGAGCAACAGGACACTGTGATGGAAGCCAGAGTGCACAGAAACACCATTTACCTTCCAACCGCAGCAGTACCTATTCATCTACTTGCACTGTTGTGCTTTTGAACTACTAGGTTGGAGGAGCTGGGACAGAGCAACGGGAGCTCACCCCATCGTGGGGATTTGAACCGCCAACCTTCTGATTGGCAAGCCCAAGAGGCTCAGTAGTATAGACCACAGCTCACCCGCGTCCCATTGTAAATATGCAACAGCAAGAAACCTTCTTCCATGCAGTCTAGGAGAATGCACATAAAACATAAGAACCTGCTGAATCAACCTAATAGCCCATTCAATCCAGCATCCTGTTCTCACAGTGGCCAGCCTGTGGCCAGCCTGTAGGAAGCAAACAAGCAACTGGTATTCAGAAGCATTACTGCCTCTGGTGGCTAGTAGTCCTTGATAGCCTTTACCTCTATGATCTTGTCTGATCCTCTTTGAAAGCAATCTAAGTTGGTGGTCATCCCTGCCTCCTCTGCGAGTGAATGTCATAGTTTAACTCCACACTGCTTGAAGAAGTACTTTCTTTTTTCTGTTCTGACTCTTCCAACTTTTAGCTTCATAGAATATTCACAGGTTCTAGCGTTATGAGAGAGGAAGAAACAGTTTCTCCACATCATGCAAAGTTTCATACCCTTCTATCATGTCACCTCTTGCACACCCTTTCTCTAAAAAGGGCATTCTACAAAACTGGGTCAATGACATAAAAGGCCCAGTTTCATGTTGAAACCAGATGAGCCTTGCCCATTGATGCATAACCAGTGACACTCCTACAGATGATCTCAGGTATCTATCTGGGATATAAGGGGTTAGGCAGCCCCTAAAGTACCAGTTTCAACATTCCTGTGTTTTAAAATTAATAGAAGAACCTTGAGCCTGATTCAATAGTAGGTATATGTTTGATAGACATATATAATTTACTTATATATGCAGGTAAAAATAAAACTCTAGAACTATATATAATCCTAGAGCTAAATACTAGTGTTGGAGACAAACATTCTATGCACATCAACAATCTGTGCCTCTAGTGAGAAAAACAAGCTCATTGGACATAGCAAGAAGGCCACTGAGGAACCTGTTTGTGAAATGTTGATGCTTTATTAACACTAGATAAGGTGCCAGCCTCATACTTCTGGACTCAAAGAATGAGGCTCAGCAGGCTCATAATACTTGCTTCAAGTACTAAATAAATATTACAAGCCCCAAATCCTTCCACGTATCAGATGTGAATCCAAGCCGAAGGAGAATTCCTCTCCAACCCTCGCCCACTCACCCCAACCTCCTTATATTCCACCCTCTTTTCCTCTTCTCTTTAAACACACTTTCCTTACAGGTATGGCTAGTAGGGGCAGGCAGTTTCAGAGAAAGGGAAGAAGAATATCCCTCTCTCTGAACCAGTCTGATGTCTGGTTCAGACCACTGCAGCATCCCATGATACAACACTGCAGAAGCTCTTGGGAAAACGGTATGTTCCAAAAGCTACTGACATTGCACAGATCTCCTGACAGCTGCTAACCACTGCAATAGTTTCTCCAAGAGTCACTCAGTGAGTTTCATGGCTGAGTAGCCATTTGAACATTGGTCTCCCAGGCACTTCCAACCACTACACCACACTGCCTTGAATTTCACGTTAGGCAAAATTCTGTGGTAATAAGAAAAGGTACCTATTGAATAGTTTCAAATGGAAATCACCCCTTTATCAAAGGGTGTTAGAACACCTTGATCAATCAGATGTTTTAACATGACTTACTCTTGAAAGTGCAATGCTGTAATACCTTTTCAAAATGAGAAAAAGAAATGCCTTCAATTAGCATTCAAAGGCACCATTTTTTGTTGTTGTCCTTAATGAGGCCTGCAGGCGAGGTGCCTTTGAAGTATTTTTCATTTGGCTCATCTGCTTCCCTGTCCTTACCCAATTATCTGCCCTTTTCGGTTTCTTTGAAAAGATCTGTGTATATGTTAATGCCATGCCAAAAATTTATCCCACGTTTTTCCCCTGACCATTGTCCATCAGTTCATGAGAAAAGAAATTGCACTGAAGAATTATCAAAGGGGAGATAAAGTTCGGGTGAAATTCTCATAGTGTAAGGTTTTGCCATGTTTACCTTACTTCTGAGGTGGCCTAGAGGGTGTCTGTAAGTCTCCTTTCTTTCATTCTACTAATAATCTCACCAGTGGTCTGCACCCTGCACTGCCTAGTGGAAGACATCATGAGATAAATCCTCCCCAAAGCCATTGGGAAGAACAAGAAGCAAGGGCAGCTGGGGAGGCTGCAGGAAGGATGGAGAGATGTTCACCGGAAAGGAAAATATATGCACCACCCAGTGGAAGACATCATGAGATAACTAATCTCATGGGGCTTTTTTCAATGTGTGCACCTAGGGAGGCTGCAGAGTTCCATAGAATTTTTTACTAGCAAGGAGGACTTGAACTCCATCCCCTTGCAAAATAGAGGTGCCAAACATCCAGATTTTGGAGCAAGCTGATTCTGTACATCCATCTGGCCTCCATCTTCACCCTCCAGAGAGAATTAGGCTCCATTACAGATCTCACCATAATACTCATATCCTGACATATCCAATAGTACTAGGAATCAAGGCAAAAAAAGCACAGGGGGGGATGTTAACTTAAAAGTATAATTACTAAATTGATAGAAATAAGGGAGCTTTCAGGGTTTGTTTGTTGCGAGGTAGAGATGTTAATAGGGACACGGGTGGCGCTATGGGTTAAACCACAGAGCCTAGGACTTGCTGATCAGAAGGTCGGTGGTTCGAATCCCCGTGACCGGGTGAGCTCCCATTGCTCGGTCCCTGCTCCTGCCAACCTAGCAGTTCGAAAGCACGTCAAAGTGCAAGTAGATAAATAGGTACCGCTCCAGCAGGAAGGTAAACAGCATTTCCGTGCACTGCTCTGGTTCGCCAGAAGCGGCTTAGTCATGCTGGCCACATGACCCGGAAGCTGTATGCCGGCTCCCTCGGCCAATAAAGTGAGATGAGCGCTGCAACCCCAGAGTCGGTCACGACTGGACCTAATGGTCTGGGGTCCCTTTACCTTTACCTAGAGATGTTAATGCCTAGGTACAATCATACATGGTACTGATAGCCTGGAATTGATAAGCCACATAATTGTTTAATTAGCTTCCCAATGCCAGGTTATCTGTGCTATCTGTGACTGCTTCTGCCCCTCAACAGGTGTTAATACAATCACATTGGCTATTATCATCCATCTGCTACTTTAAAAGGTTAATGATGTGTCAGTTCAACATATATTTATGCTCTAGTTATTTCTGACTGTAATTTTTGCACTGTCGTTCAACTCCCATATCACAATTTTCTCCTTTATATACTTGCCAACAAAGATTTCACATCATGCTATCTGACAAAGTAGGCATGTGTCCACAAAAACTCATTCTGCAGTATACTTGTCAGGGACTCTTTGATTTTATGTCTAACAATTAAGATTCTGGTTACATTCAGAGCACATGGCTTCTTCCAAAAATCCTAGCAACTGTAGTTTCCTCACCTTCGAGCTACAATTTTTAGCACTCTTAACAAACTACCGTTTTCAGGATTCTTTGGGCAGAAGCTTTAAATGTGCCTTTAAGGTATGGTGTGGATATGACCATATATTTAAATATGGCCTTTCGTGTGGATTTTAAAAAAATAATAATAAATTATCAGATTAAAGTGCAAATGGGATAGGATGGAATTATGGATGAAGCCATGCAAAATTGACCCAGACTGGAAGTAGATCCTTAACGCATATCCACGAACGCCGAGGCCCCTTGCAGCTTCCTTCCTTCCATTTTTCACACCGCAGCTGCTGAGAGCTTCATCATAAGCAGCTGGTAATATATTATAGGGCAATTGTGTTTTCCTCTAATCATAATAAAACTTCCCTCTTTGCTTTTCAATTTGAGGACAGGCTACTGTCGAGAAAATGCAATGAATGCATCAGGCAAAGCGGAGCCTTCAGCAACCTGTAATAGTGGGAGAGCGATGCTTTCAAGCGCTTAGAAATTCCCTTCAAAAGGACACTTCACTACAACACTCCCTCCCCCCATGCAGAGATCTTTTTTTTTAAATACCATCCTAACAAAGGACAGCCTTCTGAGGAAGGAGAGGGAGAGAGCAGTTTACTACTCAAGCAGGCATTGCTTTTAGCCCAGAGGAGGAGAGCAAGGACTGCACAGAGGCGTGGGGTGGGGCTGGGGGGCTGCCAAGTCAATTGCCCTGGGCACAAAAATGTTTAGGGGTACACCTCTACAGCTGCTGCCAGGACCGGAGGCGTTCTCCATCCCGCCTGCTGGCTTCTCCCGAGCAACCTGCCCAGCAGTGAATCCTTTGGCCACACAACGTCCCCTGCTGCCAGGGAGGCAGGTGGATGGTGAGACTCATGACAGTGGTGGCAGCACAGCCCAAGGAGGTGCTCATGTATGTCCTGCGACTTCCCTGCAGCTCCATCCAGCAGCAGCAGTTCCACGTGGAAGCACAAGTTACAGGGTGCAATAATTTCCTTGAACTGGGCACTGGCAACCCATGCTATGCCACTGCAACATAAGGAGTTGGGTGATAGCCATTGACGGTAGAGCTGTAGAATGGGAGCGGAGAACCTTTTGCTCTACAGATGCTGCTGAACTACAATTCCCATAAGCCCTTGCAAGCATGGACAAGGGTGATGGGAGTTGTAGTCCAGCGATCTCTGGAGAGCCAAGGTTTCCTCAGACCTGACCTGGCACTGAATTCTATGGCACTCATATATTGATAACAATATTGTAAGCACTCAAAAAGCCACTTTAGACCTCAAATATTAAATATTCTCATATGACTGATTTCTGAACTTGTGGAGTGTCACACAGCTTTACGTAGAGATGAATGAAGCTTTTCATGCTGTCTTCTGCAACATTGTTCAGTGCAACTGTTTCTCTGCTATGTGTGGAAAAGTTTGGGTGTTTTTTGTTTTAAGAAAAATAAAAATAAAGAAATCAGAAGAGGAAGTTTTGTTGCTAGGAATGAGAAGGTGCCTGTAATAAATCACAAACTTCCACACCTGCTATTCTGTGTTTCCTCAAAGAGGCTTTACACAGTTAAGGAGACCAGGGAGGGTTTCACTTCCAGCTTGTGTGAAAAGATAAATTGCCACAGAGGGAATGAAGGGGATAATATTAGCTGAGCATAGTTTTTTTTACCTAAAACCAGCAGATTCTTGAAAGTACTGTGGGGGAGGTCTGAAACAAAACAACACCTTTGTGTTCGACAGATCTGTTGAGATCTGGAATAAAGACCATCTCTGAAAAATAATGGGAATTTCTACAGCAAAAAGAAATAGAGTTAAAATAAACTCTACTCTCCTTCTTGAATGATGTGATTCTGCAATAGGTTGCCAATAGAAGTACGGCTTGTCATGTTGCTGTAGTTGATGCTGGTCCAAACTCAATGGATTAGGAGATACTGAAGCCAGCAGCAGAACACACCCTTTCCATTTGCAAGTTCCATGTTTCAAGTTAATTTGCTAGCTTTTCCAGGTAAGAACATGTCTTAGTAGTATGGCACATGTTTGTATGCAGAAGAACTCAGGTTCAATCCCTAGATTATCCAGTGAAGATGGTCAAGTAGCAGCGACTGGTATTCAGAGACGTACTGCTTCTGACTATGGGGCAGAACTGTTTTTGGACTACAACTCCCATCAGCCTCAGCCATCACTCTCAAGTGTTACTAATAATTGTAGTCCAAAACGTATGCAGGGCACTAAACTGGTAAATGCTGGCTGACAGTCTAATAGGGGAACTTTGCCGGTTGTGATTTCTGCGGTCACTGCAGTGTTGTGACTTGGGAACCATTTAGGGGGGAAATGCAGGAAGCTGTCCCTCAATATGGCATGGCGGTACAATAGCAAACGATACCCAAACACACTTAAGAACATAAGAGCCCTGCTAGATCAAGCCAGTGGCCCATTTAGTCTAGCATCCTGTTCTCACAGTGGCCAACCATGGGAAGTCTGCAAGCAGCAGCTGAATGCAACAACCTCTCCTCATTTGTGATTCCCACCAACTGATATTCAAGGGCATGTTGCCTCCAGCAGTGGAGGTAGAACTTAGCCATTGTGTCTGGTAGCCACTGATAGCAGACCCTCCAAGTGTCCCTACTTTCCAGAAACGTTCCTGGATTTACAGAAGCCATCCTGGTTTCTGATTTGATCCCAGAATGTCCCACTTTCCCTTAGGACGACCCTATTTTCATCAGAGAAATATTGGAGAAAATGGAGTTATGCAACTTCCAAGCCAAGGAGATAAGTCACTGTGCAAACTTTAGAAGACGTTTGAAGGCAGCCCTGTACAGGGAAGGTTTTTTATGTTTAATGTTTTATTATTATTTTTATATATGTTGGAAGCTGCCCAGAGTGGCTGGGGCAACCCAGTCAGATGGACAGGGTATTCTTGTTGTTGTTGTTGCTGTTGTTCTAAAACAGGACATCCCCATTTTAAGCAGATAAATGCTAGAGGGTATGAGACAGTCTTATCCTCCACCAGTATTTATTGAGGGAGCAAATTCCACCGTTTAATGGTGCATTGTGAAGAAGTGCTTAATTGCCTCACTCTTGCAAAAGCAGCACAACATTCATATGAGTATGACAGAGGAAGGACTAGATTTTGCTCTCAATCACAAAAAGGAGAAAAAGGAAGAAAGACGCTGTGCAATGTCCTTTCCCTTCACTGGTGGCTGCGCTTCAGCTCAGCTCCTAATGGGAAAACCAGCCACCCAGCTGCTCTGTCTGGAGGCCTGAGTGTTAACCATGGATCTTTGAGGAATTAGTTGTTACCAGAAGTTAACAATCTGTTTATTAGTCAGTGGGTCCCATGTGGAAGCTCAGGCTGGCTGACAAGCTAATGTCCTTGCATTTCCCAGCTCTATTTAATGGGCCATTTTATTTAGGGGATTTCCTCCCCTGGGGTGCATCCAAGGAGGCATTATTGGGTATGATGGAGAGAGCTGTTAATACTGATGGATCTCAGGACAGAGTAAAAACAGCAGCAGTATTAGCAGATCGGCACACAAGAAGAGGTGCTTTATTGTGAAGGAGAAGGCTTGCATTGAGACTGAACCCTCCTCCCCTCCTAAGGCTTAGACTTGAGCTACAATACTTGGAACCTACTAGCAGGAAAGATATGTGTACTTTTAAAAATTGTTGCATAGAATCATAAGAGTCCACAGGAAGCTTCCTTATGATGAGTGAAACCATTGGTCCATCTAGTCACTGGTGCAATTTTCTCCTAATACAGTGGTACCTCGGGTTACAGACGCTTCAGGTTACAGACGCTTCAGGTTACAGACTCCGCTAACCCAGAAATAGTACCTCAGGTTAAGAACTTTGCTTCAGGATGAGAACAGAAATCGTGCTCCGGTGGTGCGGCGGCAGCGGGAGGCCCCATTAGCTAAAGTGGTGCTTCAGGTTAAGAACAAATTCGGGTTAAGAACGGACCTCTGGAATGAATTAAGTAAGTAACCAGAGGTACCACTGTATAGACATTTTTTGTATGCCATTTTGCTTAAGCTACACATTTTTTACAAACCCCAAAATAGGGCCTTCCCCTCCTCACGAGGGAAGATAGAGTGTATGAAGACAGACACCAGGAATGGTGGGGGGAGAGAAAGATCAACATTGGGATCTGCTGCCACTGGGGATCCTGCCACCAAAGCTGGTTGCCTCCCCTGGCTTTGTGGGTGGGTCTGTACACGCCTTTCATCCATTGACCATAATAAAGTGGCTGATTTAATGAGCAGCCAACATGATGATGTTGTGGAACAGCCTTGAGCATCAGCCGTATTGGCCAGTTGGGGCTGATGGGAGTCGGAGTTCAAAAACTTCTGAAGGCAGGGAACCCCAATATTTTCCAGAAGGGGGCTGGTCCCCCCAAAAAAATTCTTCAGCAATCTTAAAAAGGATGTGCCAGAACGAAGATGCTTGGCCCTGCAGCATCATTTTGAGGATTGCCAGGGACTCAGGCCGGATGAAGCATTTTGCCCCCACTTGTCCCTTTCAAAAAGGTAAGGAGGCTATTGGTGGGTGGGGGATGGTGGGATGAGCCAGCCTAGCTGCATGGGGGGGGGCATTGTGTGTGATGTCATACACACACAACAGGCCCCCACCAGTGTTCAAAACTCCCACTGTCTGAGGCGCATTTTGCGACAGGGAATTCCATTAGCGTGAGCCGTTTCTGAGCTCTGGGCGCAGTACTGCACCTAAGATTTCAGAATAAAACTGCAGAGTGGAAGGAAAGGAGAACCTTTTTCTGCCTCCCCACTTCCAGCTACTCTATGAAGACTGGAGAAGAGACCCTTTTAAGAATGTTAGGGGGGTGGGCAGGGGAAGGACTAGACTGTGTGAAAAACGAACATAATATTTTAGCTGCAGTTCATTCATATTTGTATTCTTGTTATAGAAAAAGCGCAACTAGACATTCCGTTGTTGTGCCCATAACCTAGGTTTAAGGTGCCATTCAGCTCCTAGCTTTCATGTCTTAGTTTCTAAGACTGCCCCCCACAAAGTTGGGTGCAATTCGGTGCTGCTATCTAAGGGGCACCAATTGCAGGGACCACATGAGGGAAGAGGGCTCTTGTCCTTGGGTCCTGCTTGTAGGTTTCCCATAGGCATCTGGCTCATAGGATTCTTGCGAGGAATCCTATTCAGAATAAGGGAATTTCCCTTAAAAAAAGGGAAAAGTTGACAGCTAAGATCTGGCTGTCCACTGTGAGAACAGGATGCTGGACTGAATGAGCCTGATCCAGCAGTTTCTTCTGATGTATGTTCTTACGTTGACTACCCCAAGGTAGACAACACTGGGTGGTTTGATACGGTGCCAGGTGGTTTCCTAAGGACATCAAGCCAGGGACCCTGTTGCCCACAGCAATCTCACCACACAGCAGGCATTTAGCATGCCTGCCACCACCTATTTCTTTATTTCACCAAGTGCTCTTTTTAGCAGAGCCTCTGGTGTTACGAGGTTTGAGTGCAGTGTCATATCTTGCTTTCCAAATGTCTAATGATGGCGCTTCTCTCCACTTCCCACAGGAGACTATACCAAAGGGTATATTTCATTGTCAGAGTGAATTTCCTTCTGGTTCACTTTCACGTCCCCCCACTACCACCACCTCTCTCATTTCCACCACCTTGTTGCTTATTTCTTTCTCCTGCTACTCCTCGCCGCTTCATAATCCCGCTCCCGTTCCTGGCACATCACGCCTTTCAAATATCTGGAGACGTTTATCATCTCCCCAACCTTCAAGTCATTTCGCTGCCAAGCTTGGCATATTTAGTTATTTTAATCTTTCATCATAAGTCATACTTCTTCAGCACCTGTAACTCGTTTTTGATGCTCCTCGCTGAATGCCTTCCAAGGCGTCTGGGCTTAAAACATTTCTCTCTCTGTGTGTGTATATGTCTATATATTTAATAATAATAATAAAAACCTGGCAGAGGAAACTTCCAGATTACAATTTAATCAAATGCTGCACTCCTAGAGAACCATTTGAGAGCTCCAAGCCATTTGCACACATGTTCTCTCAATCCTTCTTACAACGGCCCTGCAAGGTATGGGGAACCTGTGGCCCTCCAGATATCATTGGACAATTCCTGTCAACCTAAGCCAGGATGCTTAGGCTGAAAGGAGCCTAAGCCAACAGCCTAAGCCAACAGCAAGGGATGGTGGGAGCTGCTTTAGTCCAGCAACATTTGGAGGGCCCCTGGCTCTCATCTCTCCATATGGCTGGGTGAAACAACTGGCTCAGGAAGATGAAATAGCATTGCATTGTTAGTTACTTAATTTATTATTGTATTTTTACTACTGGGGGGGGAGGGCTTGTAGGGTTTTCCTGCATGCTGTTATTAATTAGTTAAATTTCTACAGTTTACAATATATTAACACAAGTACATACCATAATGACAAACAAAAATATCACCCCCACCCTAGTTTAAAAGGTCATAGATGGCTTAATTAGCCAAAGGCCTGGGGGAATGTTTTTGTCTGGTGCCTGAAGATAAGTAACGAAAGTGCCACATGTATTGAATTCTGTCCTGTCCACGCATTTTGTGCACACTTTGTAAGGAAATTATGCACTTCTTAGACAAAATTCAATGCTTTTTTTTTTGAAAAATTCACCAGCACAATATGCATTTCATATGCACCTTTCAGGTAAAACGTATTTTTGGGTGTGCAATGCACTATGACTAGGGATGAGTTTCTGATCCTCAAGCAAGCACTGGAGTTTCGGATTGGGTCAGTCCACTGCAAAAGGCAAACACAATTTTTATGCCTCATTAATGCAGAATATGTCTTTGTGCACATTTCTACCCTGCCAGAATGCATCGCAAAATCTGGAGAAGTTTACCATCTGACTGGCAGCAGCAGCAGCAGCAGCAGCAGACTTTAGTAATATGGCACCCTGATTGAGGACAAAAATTGTTGCCCACCTCCCTCTCGCCTTTCATTTTGCGCATGCTCTCAGAGTTGCAGCAAATCAATATCCTGTCTAATCGGGGCCTAACTTTGAGGAGGTACCCACATAAATATAGGCTTTATTGATTATCATCATCATCATCATCTGCCTGCTTGGCTCAGTGCCCTGTGTGGGGAACTGCCTGCACTGCTCTTAATCTGGCATTGCTGGAAGATGGGTTTTGATCCTCATGCAAGGGCAGGAGAGAATCAGACCAGGTCAGTCCGCAGCCAAAAACCGGCCCAACCATCTTCCTCCCCGTCCTTCCTCCATTCATTGCTCAGAAGAGATAACCAAATGCATGGCCGGCTTCTCTAATTAGAGTTCTGTGTTCCCCAAGGTCCTTCGCTCTCGCTAGTCATTCTCTCCTCTTCGCCAAGGCTTGTTGATTTGTTTGCTCTCCCCCACTCCCCCACCTCCTACTTAACAATCTCTTTACGGCACTTATTTATATGGGGAGACATAGATAACAGCCTTTTTTGTTTCTTAATTGATCATGATGCCTTTGTTGCGGCTTTATGTTCAGAATGCATCTTTTAATTCCCCATTCCATTTGAGCGAAATTGCTTGATTTTATTTAATAACCTCGCTCATAGGGTTTTTGTGTTGTGTGTATGTGTGTTGGTTGTTTCTTTCTCTCTTCTGTCTCTCCGCCCCCCCCCCGCCCCAGCCATCCTCCTCACGAGATGCCTCTTGAATATTTAATCCGGTGCCTCTTGGTTTGTGGGAGCTGTCGTCCATCCGTTTGCCTTTTAATTATAATGCGGCACACTCCAGAAAGGGAAAGGCGAAGAATGGGACAAGGGAGGGAAGGGAGACCAAATGCTCTTCCGATGTGTGTTTCTTTAGCAGCTGAAAAAGATAAGGCAAGGGAATCTCCTCCATTCAGTTCATTATCTCCTCCCTCACCCCCCCGCCCCGTACTCCAATGAGTATTAATAAGGAAAAAACGAAGCTGGCACCTGGCGAGGACAGAATGCCAGCATCTCCTCACTCCACACACCACACCAGCCTCTGAGGAGATACTGGCAGGGCCTAGCCGGCGTTTGTCGGAGAGGAGGCTTATTATGCGGGATTGTGTCAAACGCTGAGGAGTGGTACAAAGAGATAATCAGAGTCCTCCAGCACTAATTACCCGAGCCCAATAGAAGACCTAGCTCAATTCACATCATTAAAGAAAGAAAGAAGTCTCTCTGAGCCATGAATGAAATGACAGTTTTGCAAAAGGAAAAGAAGGGGAGTGTGTGTGTGTGTGTGTGTGTGTGTGTGTGTGTGTGTGAACAAGCCTAGAGGGATGGCACAGCGTTGAGAGAGAGAGAAAACCTCTCACTTCTAAATGGCTGGTGCTAAGGGAGGATCAAACCTCTCCACCCTTAAGGAAATCAGCCCTGGGTGCTCACTGGAAGGACAGATCGTGAAGCTGAGGCTCCAATACTTTGGCCACTGTAAAGGGAATTGGGGGTTGCTTGTGCGTAAAGGGTGCTGCAGCTCTAGGCAACGTTGCCTGGCTAAACCTTTCCCTGGCTGGACAGCCCTTTCTCCATGGCTGTGTCAGTCGCTGGCAGAATCCGTCAGTGGGCATTTTCTGAACTTCTTCCAACATAAAAACTCTTTGACCCCAAGTCTCCTCCTAGCCTCTCTGCGCGGAAGTCTCCTGCGCAGAGTGGGCGTGCCCAATGGAGGTCCTGGGCTCTCCCCGCTGCTCTCTGTGGAAGAGTCTTGGAGCCCTCTCTCCGCAGTCCCCCCTTGCTTCCTGGTGTCCCTCCTATTTCCTTCCTCAAAGGAAGTTTGCTCTCTCTCCCTGCTGGTCCCTTCTCCTGCATCGTTAGGGAGCCTTACCTCCACTCTAGGCTCCGATGGCAGTTCCCTGACAGCCACCTCATGAGAAGAGAAGACTCCCTGGAAAAGACCCTGATGTTGGGAAAGATGGAGGGCACAAGGAGAAGGAGACGACAGACGAGATGGTTGGACAGTGTTCTCGAAGCTACCAGCATGAGTTTGACCAAACTGCGGGAGGCAGTGGAAGACAGGAGTGCCTGGCGTGCTCTGGTCCATGGGGTCACGAAGAGTCGGACACGACTAAATGACTAAACAACAACAAGGGAGGAAGGTCTTAGCAACTTGCGAATCACCTTCCTGCCACAGGGGTGGGGAAGGTGTTTCATCCTGAGGGAAGCGGGTCCCTTGAGGAGGGCCTTCTAGATGTGGGTGGAGCAATGACTGTGATTCCCATGCCTCTGTTCCAGCCTGCCAAGATGGTTCTGCCCTGCATAGCCTCTGCCTGGAGTTCTGACATCTCTCCTTTCTCCTTCCCAAGAACCTTTGCTAAGCCGCCCCTTCTAATCCTAGTTGTTTTAACGTGCTGGTCAGCCACTCTTGTCTCCCTGCCCGTATTCTGGCTTTTTAAAAATATAATTATTGTATCTTACTTTTATAATTTTGCACTTTAGCTATTTTTAAACTGCTTGTCTGCTACCGTAATAAACTGATGGAATTGCTAAACTGCCCCTCCCCTTCTCCAAACCTCTCTGTTTTAAAAGGGACACATTTTTCCTCCTGTGTGACACCACACCCTCCTAAATCTCCTGTCTCTGTCCACTTCTTGGAGCATAGGGGAAGAATACTTTTTGGATGGTCCTATACTTGGCTCTGCAGCTTGCTAACCCAGCCATACTGGTTTGCATAAGCTAACCCAGTAATTTCTTGTCCGGCACAGTTCTGCAGTTTGTATTTCCCCTTCATATCCCAAATATTATCTAAATACTACAATTTCTTAATTTCTGGTACCCCAGATCTATGACAATATATAAAGCCCTAAACAACTCTGGACCAGGTTAACCTGAAAGACCACCTGTCCCTGTATACACCTGTACACTCACTTAGGTCATCTGGGGATATTCTACCTGTGGCACTACACCCTACATAATATTACGCGGTGGTCATCCCAAAACAGAAATCTTCTGCTATTGCCCTTGTACTGTGGAATGCCATACCTTGACCATATGTGAAGCATCAAGAATCAGTTGCTTCTGAAGTCTTATGGAGACTTATCTTTTTGCCCAGGCTTTCCCTAACCTACAAGATTGGACCCTGATTTATGTGTTTGAACCCCCTGTTTTATTAATTTTTATGTACTTATATACTGTCTTATTGGCTTTAGGATATATTTATGTCATAATGGATATTGTTTCTATATTGTACATAGTGCACACCGCTTACAGATTTTTTTCCTTTTAATATTAAGCAGCTTACAAAGGCTTATAAATAAATAAATAAGATACTGAAACATAGGATTTAATCTGGCTTACAGAAAGAGGGAAAAATGGGTTTATGCAGCAGAAAAATGGATTTGCTAGCAAAACCACATTCCATCTTAGAGGCGCAAATATTTACCATTTAAAGATCACCCTTAATGGGCAATGGAAAAGTGTTTGGCTTCAGAAGATTAAAGCCTTTTAATAACAGCCTCAGCCTTGTCCCATTTCTTGAATTGATAGAATGAGGAGCAAACAAGCAGAAATGTCTAATTGGACAGAGGGATCGCCATGACTTGGCAAAGGAGGAAACAAAAAAAGAGAGAGAGAACACTTTCAGAATGGCCCTTCCCTAGAGATTAGACATAATCAGCATCTTGAAATGTCAGAGCGAGTAATAGGAGGTATTCAAACGCTTCTTGACTCAATTTGGACTCGAGCTTGGGAAATGGAGCTAATTTCCAAAATCGGATTCTGTACATGTAAGAAAAATGGAGGAATTATTATTTATTTCATTTCATTTACAAATGCCTTCCCATGGAATGTCCCCAAACAATTAACAGGTTTTTAAAAAATTAATAAGAACACACACACACACACACACACACACACACACACTTCTCAATATCAAACCAATGCAGATGCAGATTTGGATAGGAACCTCCACTTAAAAGTATCGTTAGGAAAACGAGGACTTAAGAAGTGTGCGCTCTCTCTCTCTCTCTCTCTCTATATATATATATTAGAGAACTTGCATATCTTGTGCATAATGGGGAGATTTCCAAAAGGTAGGTGCTACCACATTAAAAGCCCAATTCCTGCATTGCATCAAATGGACCTCCCGATGCGATGGTCTCTATAGGAGGCAGTTTGGTATAGAAGGACGTCAGACAATATCTTAGGTATCCTGGCCCCAACTGTGCAGGGCTTTGTGCACCAGTATCAGTAAATAAGCACCCCTTAGAAAAGGGACTTGCACCTTGCGGTTATGTGGAAAAGGATTCAAAATTCCAAACAGAAATACTAAGTAATGATTATAAAATCTTATCAAAAATGTATAAAATGTTGCTGGAATGGTATACAAAAGGCGAAGAAGTTAAATCAGTGATGGTACATTGGGCCAGAGATTTTGGATATAATATACAATTTGATGACTGGACAAAATTATGGAATGAAAGATTAAGATTTACGGCATGTACTGCATTAAAGGAAAATGGTATGAAAATGGTATATAGATGGTATATCACACCAGTAAAACTTGCAAAAATGTACAAAACGTGTAATAAGTGTTGGTAGTGTAAAGAAAAAGAAGGGACATTTTATCATATGTGGTGGGAATGTAAAAAAGTGAAAGGATTCTGGGAAATGATTTATAATGAATTGAAAAAGATGTTGAAATATACATTTGTTAAGAAACCGGAGGCTTTTCTTTTAGGAATTATAGGAAATGAAATATGTAAAAAAGACTGTAAACTTTTCCAATATGCAGTAACAGCGGCGAGAATACTCATGGACCAAAAATGGAAACAGGAAGAATTACCGACGGTTGAAGAATGGAGACTGAAATTGACAGACTTTGCAGAACTGGATAAACTAACGGGGAAGATTCGATATTTGTGAGACCAGAATTTCATTGAGGACTGGGGGAAATTTACAGATTATCTGAAAAGTATATGTGATGAACAGACAACGCTGGTAGGCTTTCAAGATGTTCTGTGAAAATATGAGGAATATTGTAAAAAAAGGAATAAGATTGGGGAGGTTATATTTTAAAGGCAATATTAAAATTAGAAAATGTGTGAATAAATAAACAAAACGGAAGATTGGCAGAGAAACTGGGGGAAGTAAAAAAAAAGAAGATTATGTGATAAATTCTGATATGGGTTATATAAATTTGTATTTGAAAATGAATAAAAATATTATAAAAAGAAAAGAAAAGGGACTTGCACCTTGTCAGACCATTGGTTTATCTAAGTTAGTTTTGTCTACTCCACCGCTTAGTTCTATGCATTTCAGAGTGGAGTCTTTTTTAGCCCTACCAAGAAATGGCAGAGATTGAACTTGCAGCCTTTTGCATGCAAAGCAGATGCTCTACTACTGAGGTGCAGTGCCTCTCCAAAGGACAAGAAGGCTACCTTACACCAGGGGTGGATCTAGACACAGGGGGAAAACACTATAAATGTTAGAAATTAGATTATTATAACAAAAGAAAAAAGTCTCTATGGAAAATTGTGTTTTAAAATTTCATGCTCTCTGGCGCCATCTGGTGTTGCATGTTTGTAGCACATTCAAATCACAGTTTCTTTGCTAATGTAGCTGAGTCCTAGGTAAGAAGAGTTTGATGGAGCAGGGCAAAAGCCCATCTCGTCCAACATCCTGATCACACAGTGAGCGGCCAACCAGATGAACATGGGAAGCCCGCAAGCCAGACCTGAGTGCAACAGCACTCTTCCCAACAACAGGTATTCAAAAGTATACTGACTCTTGACAGTGGAGGAAGAATGTAGCCACTGTGGCTGGTAAAGGTAAAAAAGGGTAAAGGACCCCTGGATGGTTAAGTTCAGTCAAAGGCGACTATGGGGTTGTGGTGCTCATCTCGCTTTCAGGCTGAGGGAGCCGGTGTTTGTCCACACCCTTTCCTAAGCCTGAAACCAGTCTTCTCACTAAGGAAACCGGGAAGAACACAGGAGATGCCTTATACAGAGGCATCCCATTGATCCTTCCAGCTCAACAATATCTACACTGGCTACCCGCAGTTCTCCAGGGTTTCAAACAGAGGCGTCTCATAGTCCTACATGCGGATCCTGGGGATTGAACCTGGGACATTCTGCATGCAAAGCACAAGCTCTGCAACTGGGCTACTATAATGGGGAGGGGGAGCATTAAATGGGTGGCAAAGGCCCCTTTCCCGTGAAACAGAGAGATGTGCTTGACGAAAAGCAAAAGCAACAACAAACAGCAAATGTATCATCATTTCAGCTGCTGTACCTGGGATGAAAAGGAGCTGCAGAGAGCACAAATAGGAATCTTGATCTTCATTCAGAGTGGCATTATTTATTTCATATAAGAACAATGAAAACACTCCCGTGTTTTCTTCTGCTTCATCTCTGGCAGCTCCTTTAACGTTGTTTGCCTTTATTGCGATTGCTGTCTTTGCTGCTTGGCGCTTTTCAGCTGATGTTGCTGGGGGCTGCTGATCTCCTGGGGGAGAATTCACACAATCTTCCCATGCCATTCCTAACAAGCAGTTGCAGACAATCCCCAACAGGTGGCAAGGAATGATGTTAGAGCAGGGAAGCTGAGAATCAGCTTGCATTTTGTGAGGAATCCAGCATTTGGGCTTCAAAAACAACTTCTCTTTTCATGTGTGTGTGAGTGGGGTGGGTGGGTGTTTGGATCAGGTTAGCTATATTGATTTGTATGCTGTTGGTGGATTTTTGTCATTGTCTTGTTGGGCTGTGTATGTTATAAAGGGGAGCCATTGAGGGCTGAAGGCGTCTTCTTCTATTTGTCCCTGTGTCAGTTTTAGTTTATTGGTTAACAGTCAATCACAAACGAACAACTACACCCCAGGCCAACCCCAACCTCTCTCACCACCAAAGGAACACAAGCAAATAGCAGAGAACCTGCACAAGCGACACTAACACAAAACCCCACACATATATTAAGTAAAATAGAAACATTGCCACCTGCCCCCGCCCCACTCACCTTTTCCCCCTCTACCTCTTTCCCCCTTTTTTCCTCCTAATGTAACACTAATGTCTCAACAAATGAAACTGATCTGTAAAAATTTAACTTGGGGAAAAAAGGAGAGAGACATTGCTCATGCTTTTGTAAACCACGAAAATCTATAATAAAATAATAATAATAATAATAATAATAATAATAATAATAATACTGTTTCTTCTTCATAAGTACATCATTTGGCACAGCTCAAGCCAAAGTTTATTTATTTAACTTAGGGGTCAAACGACACATGGCATTAATCATGTCATTTACACTGAATTGTGGGGTGTTGGGTTTATGTTTTGCAATGCAAGGACCCTCAGTTCAAACCAGATTGCTGGGATGAGCAGGGTGGGTGGGTTGGTAGAGGGTGGTGGGTTTTATTCCTTTGACCCCAGGATGAGTTCTCTAATACTAGACTAATTCACATGGTTATAATTTCTCTTCTCTCTCTCTCTCTCTCTCTCTCTCTCTCTCTCTCTTTCTCTTTCTCTCTCTCTCTCTCTCTCTCTCTCTCTCTCTCTCTCTCTCCCACCCACCCACACACACACACCACCTTCCTGGCAAAAGTAGGGAAAGTTTGGTAGCCAGCACTCAAACCCCCTCACCACTGTCCCTTGGTAACAAAATCCTAGTCCTTTTTCAGAAAAAAAAGACAGCCACTAACAGAAGAAAAGGTGGGAGCCCAAATCCAGAAATTTAGCTCTTTAAAGTTGGGCAGGAGAAGAACATTGCTTACTTTTTCATGTTTCTAGTCCCTCTTGATTATTCTTGAAAGAGAGGGTGGGGTGTCTTTTAAATGGGTAGGCAAACTAAGGCCCGGGGGCCAGATCTGGCCCAATCGCATTCTAAATCCGGCCTGCAGGCGGTCCGGGAAGCAGCATGTTTTTGCATGAGTAGAATGTGTCCTTTTATTTAAAATGCATCTCTGGGTTATTTGTGGGCATAGCAATTCATTTTTTTCCTTCAAAATATAGTCCGGCCCCCCACAAGGTCTGAGGGACAGTGGACCGGCCCCCTGCTAGAAAAGTTTGCTGACCCCTTGCTTTGCTCCCTGCTCTTACCTGGTTTTGATTTCGCAGGAAGTGAAGTGCAACTGAAGTGTTGCAGCACCATGGATAGCTCCTAGTGAGAAACTTAGAAAAGCTATCTTTTGTTGTGTGGCAACACTCCAGCCGAATCAAAGAATCAGAATTGCAGAGTTGGAAAGGGCTCGAAGGGTCATCTACTCCACCCCCTGCAATGCAAGAATCTCAACTAAATGAGATTTAACCTCTGCTTAAAAACTTCCAAGGAAGGAGAATTTACAACCTCCCAAGGGAGTCCATTCCACTGTGGAATAGCTCTTGCCAGCAGAAAGTTCTTCCTGATGTTTAGTTGGAATTTTCTTTCTTGTAACTTGAATCCATTGGCTTGGGTCCTACACTCTGGAGCAGGAGAAAACAAGCTTGCTCCATCTTCCATGTGACAGTCCTTTAGATATTTGAAGATGGCTGTCATATCTCCTCATATCATACCAGGCTAAACGTATGCAACTCCCTCAACTGTTCCTTATAAGGCTTGGTTTCCAAACCCTTTAAAATCTTGGTCACCCTCCTCTGCACACCTTCCTGCTTGTCAATATCATTCTTAAATCGTGGTGCCCAGAATTGGACACAGTATTTCAGGTGTGGTCTGGCCAAGGCAGAATAGAGTAGAACTATTATTTCCCTGCATCGGGACACTATCCTTCTCTTGATGCAGCCTAGCATTAGCTTCTTCTCTCTTTTTATTGCTTCTGCATCACACTGTTGACTCATGTCAAGCTTGTGGTTTACTAAGACCCTTAGATCCTTTTCACACATGTTACTGGCAAGCCAGGTGTCCTCCATCTTATATTTGTGAAGTTGATTACTCCTGCCTAAATACAGAGCCTTGCATTTGTTTGCATTGTGGATGTTCACCAAAACAAGGCAGCTTGGCACAGTGCTAGAAGTTCTTAGTTCTGACAACATCAGCTCCTTGTGCACCAGATTAACTTTCCAAGCCATTGGGCCACCCACACAACCTCCCGCTCTATCACACACACACCCCTCCATCCTATTGGATGACCTGCCTGTCAATCTGCTGCTGGCCTACCTACCCCAGGGACAGAACAGCCTTGGAGCTGACAGCCTGCCAGACGGTCATGATAGCTTAAAACACTACAGTGGACACTCGGGTTGTGAACATGATCCGTGCGGGATGCACGTTCGCAACCCGCATCTGCACATCTGCGCACACGCGGGTTGCGATTCGGCACTTCTGCGTATGCACAAAGTGCGATTTAGCACTTCTGCACATGCGCGACTGCCGAAACCTGGAAGAAACACAGTCCGGTACTTCCGGGTTTCGGCAGTCCGCAACCCGAAAAATCGCAGCCTGAAGCGGACGCAACATGAGGTATGACTGTACAGGCTATATAGGATTTCTAGTTCTGCATTTCACTTTGATTGCACATCTGTTTGCTAGGTAGTTAAGTCCTACTGAAATCAGGGCCCGGGGGGCTTATCCCCAAATAAACTTTAAATTGAAATGTATGGTTAATTACTGGAATGTAAATGCTTCGTGTCCTTCTAGGATATATAAAGGATGTGAACATAAATGTCCAGACCCTTCTAGGAATGTTCATTTTTAAAAGAGGCTTGCTTTTTGAGCCTAGGACTTGCCGATCAGAAGGTCGGCGGTTCGAATCCCCGCAACGGGGTGAGCTCCCGTCGCTCGGTCCCAGCTCCTGCTAACCTAGCAGTTCGAAAGCACGTCAAAGTGCAAGTAGATAAATAGGTACCGCTCCAGCGGGAAGGTAAACGGCATTTCCGTAGGCTGCTCTAGTTTGCCAGAAGTGGCTTAGTCATGCTGGCCACATGACCCGGAAGCTGTACGCCGGCTCCCTCGGCCAATAAAGCGAGATGAGCGCCGCAACCCCAAAGTCGGCCACGACTGGACCTAATGGTCAGGGGTCCCTTTACCTTTTACTGAAAGGAGTACAGATGGAGGATAAGCCTATCAGTGACTACTGGTCATGCTAGCTATGGTCTACCTCCACTGCTGGTGCCAGTATGCCTCTGAATACCATTTGCTGGGAATGAAAAGTGGTCAGAGTGCTGCTGCATTCAGGTTCCACTTGCAGGATTCCCTTTGGCATCTGGTTGGTCACTGTGAGAACAGGGTACATGATTCAATTAACCTTTGGCCTGACCTAGTGGGGTTTTTCTTATGTTTTCAATTCTTTAAGATGTTGTTGTTGTTGTTGTTGTTGTTGTTGTTGTTGTTGTTGTTAGTGGTAATTCAATCTATGTCTATTTGCTACCAACAACAATATTTGATAGATTGCAAAGATATTTGAGGATGTTATCTAGTTTTAAGCACAATAACCTCCAAGATTTTGGCCACAAATCTGCCATCCTTGAATCTGTTAGCGAGAGCATTAATCCTGCTAGTACATCCCATAAAAAGGGGATTGGTTGACAGAAGGTTTCCCTATATAGCTGAAATACTGTACATGGCATAAAATGCATTGAACACCTAAGTTTAATATATGTGGCAATATCAGAAAGGGGGAGAGAAAGAATCGCTTCTTTATGAAATCTTTCAAAGTCAAGCTGTTTTCCTTGCAGTTTAAAATATACGGCGAGTGCTTGTGGGGGTGACACCAGATCTTGAATGCACTAACTTCTCTGCCACATCCAAAATATATTACTCCGGAATCATCATCGCTAGCAGTAGGCAGCGCCTTCCGTGTTAGCAATATTAATGAAGAAAGGAAATGGCAGATCCCACATTATCCCTTACAATCTGCTCGGGCAAAGGCGACGTTGAGCTTTGCTGTACGTTTGAAAGAGAGCAGTGCACTGGTTAAGAGAATAAGCTGTGAACCAGAAAGTATGGATGGCTGGGTCTGTCGCTTTAGGTGTCTCTCTGTTTCTCACGTTCCCTCACCTTAAATCCATTTCTACATCAGTTACACTGAGAAAAAGGTCCTGAAAATTCATCAGCATTTCAGCACAAACTTCTCCTAATATAATTGTGTGTGATTTCCTCTAACATGCACATTTTGACAAGCAACCCCCCCCCCGATATAATGCATCCTGTTTCGTTTTAATTAATTAATTAATTAACTCATTAACTCATTAAAATTAATATATGTGTCTTTATGCACATGCTACTAAGGAACATGAGCGGGAAGAAAGCTATCGCCCTTATGTCCTGTTTGTGAGCTTCTCACAAGCATCTGGTTGGCCACTGTGCAAAGAGAATGTTGGACTAGATCAGCCTTTCATCTGATCCAGCAGAATTCTGCTTATGCCCATATATGTTTGAGGAGATGAACACAGATCTTCACGAGGAACTGCCTTAGCTATAAAACAGTCACGTTGCTTTCTACATAAACATGTTTTTTGGAGCGGGGGCATGTTTAGGAGAGCGGAGAGCATTGAGAAAGTACTTTAACCCAAGTGCATCCCTTTCATCAAGATAGTCATATTATTTTGATGGATTTTCAGTGCTTCTTTATTGCTTATTATACAGTGGTACCTCGGGTTACATACGCTTCAGGTTACAGACTCCACTAACCCAGAAATAGTGCTTCAGGTTAAGAACTTTGCTTCAGGATGAGAACAGAAATCGTGCTGCGGCAGCACGGCAGCAGCAGGAGGCTCCATTAACTAAAGTGGTGTTTCAGGTTAAGAACAGTTTCAGGTTAAGCACGGACCTCTGGAACGGGTTATATTATATTATGGGGTTATATTATTTAACGGATAAATGGGGCTAATACTAATAGGAAAAATAAATAAAATAAAAATGCATTGCTGAAGCTACAAGAGGGCACAAAAAGAAAATTAGCTAATATGAGAGATCCATCCCCTGTCAAAACTCCATTGACTTGCCCCAGAATGTGCTTAATCTTCCTGCTATTAAGGCTATTACAAGAAAGTCGGGGAGGGGGAATTTTGAGTGCTTATTATTGTGTTCATCTTATGGCTATTAATAAACATTTTGGGAGTCAGGAGGTTGCTTTCTGCTGAAAACAATCCTTCTGTCCCATCTCTAGCTCTCTCTCTCTCTCTCTCTCTCTGTGTGTGTGTGTGTGTGCACGCGCACACGCTGAGTTGAAATCTCTGTGGTAGAACGGAGAGATTGAATGTCATGTATTTGACAGACAGACATATTCCAGTGGGTGAAGAAGACATGGCCAGAGCTGTCCGTAACCCATGCTAAGTAAATCAATCAATTCGAGCAGTCTAAATGACTCACCAAAGAAAGATGAAGATGGGGCAATGGAGGCATCAACCTTTGGGCGGCTGCGGCGGGGGAATGGCTGTGTGGTACATTTGCAAATCTGAGAAACTGTGGTAGGCACAACTGCTGCAGCACAACTGCACACACATGTGCTGCCTCACACTCCCAACACACCAGAAACTAGGCTTGGAAAAAGCAGCATCAGTTTTTCCCCAAAGTCCTACAATCACCCCCAATGCAGACTTCCTTAAACTCGGCTCTCCAGATGTTTTGAGACTACAATTTCCACCATCCCTGACAAACTGGTCCTGCTAGCTAGGGATCATGGGAGTTGTAGGCCAAAAACATCTGGAGGGCTGAGTTTGAAGAAGCCTGCCCTAATGCTACAGTTAAGATTTAAAATAGCCTCCCATCGGCTACAGTAGAAGGCTTCTTGCAAGTATGGTAAGGCAAATCTGTTAATTCCAGCTTCTCTTGATTTCTTATTTCCCCCCCCCCCCCAACTTAAATTCAGTTCCATATTTCCTCATCAGGTTATGGATTCGTTAGCATTTTCGTATGAATTTCCCTGAATATATACATTGTTTTTGCAAGGAAATTTCTCCTAATAAAATGCATCTTGAAGTTATTTTCGCAGGCATATTCCCTTTTACAAACACTTCCCCCCAGTAAATGCTCTTTTTTTGGGGGGGGGTGTTACACATTACTCCCTTGCAAAATTCAGAGAAGTGTGAATTATGTTTCGTGTATTTTTCCAGAACTTGTGAATTAGCTACATTTGCCTTTAAATGTCAACTAAATCAAATTTGTACCCCATCTTGACTTACAAGCCAAATTTCAGCAGGGGTAAGAGGAAGGTGAATGTGATGCTGTGGGTACCAGGGAAAGACTCTGCATAAGAATATGCAGAGTCCTGGATCAGGCCAATGGCCCATCTAATCCAGCTACCTGTTCTCACAGTGGCATGCCAGATACCTCTGGGAAGACTGCTAGAAGGACCTGTCACAATAGCATGCTCTACCCACTGGTATTCAGAGACAGACTGCCTCTGACAATGAAGGTAGAATGTAGCCATTGTGGCTAGTAGCCATTGATATCTTTGTCCTCCCTGAATTTCTCTAATTCAGGGTTTCCAAAACTTGGATCTCCAGCTTTGCTATCAGGACCAGTGGTCAGGGATGATGGGAACTGTAGTCCCAAAACAGCTGGAGAACCAAGTCCGGGAAACCCTGGTCTAATTCATCAAAGCTGGTGACCCTCACTGCTTCCTGTGTGAACAAGTTCCATTAGGTTTACCTCTGTGCTGTGTCTAAAGGTAAAGGGACCCCTGACCGTTAGGTCCAGTCGTGGCCGACTCTGGGGTTGCAGCACTCATCTTGCTTTATTGGCTGATGGAGCCGGTGTACAACTTCCGGGTCATGTGGCCAGCATGACTAAGCTTCTTCTGGCGAACCAGAGCAGCGCACGGAAATGCCGTTTACCTTCCTGCCAGAGTGGTACCCATTTATCTACTTGCACTTTGACGTGCTTTCCAACTGCTAAGTTGGCAGGAGCTGGGACTGAGCAACGGGAGCTCACCCTGTCGGGGGGAATTTGAACCGCCGACCTTCTGATCAGCAAGTCCTAGGCTCTGTGGTTTAACCCACAGCGCCACCCACGTCCCTGTGTCTAGAAGTACTTTATTTCATCTGTCCTGAGCCTTCCAACAAGATTTCTTGGGAGAGCTAACTTTGTGGAGACAGGGAGTCACATCTCTTCCATGTAAACACTCTAGCAAATCAGGAGAGATGACTGGGAGCTAGTGCACTGCACTGGTGTCCCACAAACTAGAATCCATTGGTTCAAAATGGCAGCAAAGCAATCTTTCACTAAACATGCTGAGAAATCTCTAACAGTAAGCTGTTTGACTGTAGGACAGATTGCCTTGGGAGCTGCTAGGAGGTATTTAAGTGGAGGCTGGACGGCCATCTGCCAGGGGTTCTGTAGTTACACCCTGCATTCTAGAGCCTTCATTCCACAGAGGGTTGAGCTGGATGCAGTGGCGTAGCATGGGTTGTCAGCACCCGGGGCAAGGCAAGTAATTTGCGCCCCCTAACCCGTGGATTTTAGCACTCGAGTGCGAGCGCGCCCCCCCCAGATGTTGCGGCCGGTGCGGCCGCCCCCCCTGCACCTCCCCAAGCTACGCCACTGGGGCTGGGGGCGAGCGAAGGAGCCAAGGACCCCCCCAAAGGCTCAGCAGGAATTTATTAAATTTATTATTTGCGGAGCCCCCGCGGGCCGAGGCAGCCGAAGCCCCCTCCCCTCGGGCGCCTCCCCGCCCCCTCCTCTCCTTGGGTTGTAGGTGGAGCCCGCGCTCCGAGGCGCTCCAGATCCGGGCTTGGCGAGCGCCTCTCCTCCTCCCGGCCGGGTCCGGGGGCTTCCAGCCGCGCTCCGTCCTCGCCCCCCCCCGCGGCTGAGACTTGCGCTGAGAGCCGGAGCCAGCAGCACCCCCTTCCGCTGGGAGACCCTCGCCCGCCCGCCGGCTTCCTCTCGGAGGGTTTTGGGGAGGGCAGGGCGTGTCAATGCCCCTCGGAGCTCTCCTCCCTTCCAGTCAGCAGAAGCAGCTGTGGCTGGGCCGAGGGGATGGCGGCGGCGGCGGCGGGGTGCGGAGGCTGCCAGTGCCCAGCCAGGCGTCGGTAGCGGCGGCGGCGCTGCTGCAGCGGCTGCTCCTCCTGCGAGCAGTGAGTGGAGCGCAGCCGCAGCAGCGGCGGGGGGCGCGCGCGCGCGCGCGCGCTAGGGCGCAAGGCTGGCGGTGGCGGCGGGGAGCCCGGCGGAGGAAGGAACTTGTCCCTTCCCTCTGGACTCGCGCCCCCCCAGATGTTGCGCCCGGTGCGGCCGGCACCCCTGGCACCCCCCACGCTACGCCACTGGCTGGATGACCTCTGAGGTCCTTTCCAACTATGATTCCATTGGCTGACTTCTCCTTTTCTTTCCTGGAGATAAAGCAGCACTAACTAACTAACACAACACCAGGAGATCACATGGAAAAAAGAGCCACGTAAGATGATGAGCCAAGTAGTGTAATAACAGCAGTAATATTACCACTGAGATTTCCTGGCAGATAGGACAGCAGTACTCTAGAGGTGACAAATCAAAGTATTTTAATCCAATTTATCCAGAAACCATCTGCTAATACCAAAGCCAGCAAGGTCGCATCTGTTCATATCATCTTCATCGCGGCTGACCTGTGGCTGACCCACAAGTTTACAGGCAAAACGAGGGGGAGAGAGAACATGCAGGAGATAGAGAGAAAACTCTTTCCATGATTGGAAACAGCTCTTAGCAAGTGGATGAAAAGGTAAACGATAAAATGTTTCCAACGTAGGTCCAATTATTGAAGAGCCATATAATAGAAATTTTATCAGCTGTCTGTTGAGAACAACTGCAGGAGATAGTCACACACTCTTCATGGTCTGTTGGTGAACGGCTGCTGTTTTTAAATCTCTCAGACACCCTTCTCGTGCTTTCAAGGGGCAATGTGGGGCTTCATCTCTGTTAGAGAAATATGCAGTTGAATTTTGTGCTCTGATCATCAGAAAGGTCCTATTGTTCAGGCCAAAAGCCCATCCAGTCCAACATCCTCTTCTCAAAGTGGCCAGCTAGATGCTTATGGGAAGCCCACAAACAGGGTCTAAGTGCAACAGCACTCTCTCCATTTGTGATTCCTGGTAACTGGTATTCAGATGCATATGCTACAAGCATATGCTGCTTCTGCTGGTGAAGATAGAACATAGCGACTGTAATAGCCTTGTCCTCCATGACTTTGTACAATCCTCCTTTGAAACCATCCAAGCTGGTGGTCATCACTGCCTCTTCTGGGAGGAAATTCCATCATTTAATGATGTGCTATGTGGTTAAGGACTTTTTTTTTAGTCCATCCCATAAATGAGAGCAAAAAGGAACCACACCAAATTAGAAAAGCACCCAGGAATGTCTACAAATTAGTTATAGTTCTTTGTGCCAATGCAAACTAGTCAAGGCTGACTCTGGATACCGACCGCTCCAGATGGTTCCATCAAAAGATGTTGTTGTTGGATAACTTTTCATTGCATTGTGTGGTTTTTCTTTTCTGTTTGCTTAAAAAAAACCCAACCTAGTATTTATTTATTTAAAATATCACTTCTCCATCCTTCCTTTGTAAAGAGTGTTATGGGTGGATCAAAGCAATAAGGATGCTGGTGCTGATTTTGAAAAATGATGAATTACTACATTTATATTCCCCTTTTCTTGAAAAAGCTCAAGGTGTACACACTTCTCCACCTCTCCATTTTATCCTCACAACAACCCTGTGAGGTAGGGTAGGCTGAGAGATGGCAACTGGCCCAAAGTCCCCCATTGAGCTTCATGGTTAAGTGGGGATTTGAACCCTGGCCTTCCAGGTTCTAATCCCACACTCTAACCTCTACTCCACACAGGTTGACATCAAGACAGGTGGCTACAGCTAAAAAGAACCTGAAAGCAAGGAGTCTGCAGGCCAAATGGTGGAAAAGAAACATCTTAATCAAATTGTTCATTTATTTATTCAATTTATAGACCGCCCTATACCCGGAGGTCTCAGGGCGGTTCACAGAAAAGATCGCAACATATAAAATCAAAATAAAAACAATAACTCAATAACCCCCCCCAAAAAGAGCCACATTTTAAAAGGGTATAGGTCAACCAAGGTAAAGGTAAAGGGTAAAGGGACCCCTGACCATTAGGTCCAGTCATGGCTGACTCTAGGGTCGCTTTATTGGCCAAGAGAGCCGGCGTACAGCTTCCGGATCATGTGGCTAGCATGACTAAGCTGCTTCTGGCGAACCAGAGCAGTGCACGGAAACGCCATTTACCTTCCCCCCGGAGTGGTACCTATTTATCTACTTGCACTTTGCCGTGCTTTCGAACTGCTAGGTTGGCAGGAGCAGGGACCGAGCAATGGGAGCTCACCCCGTCGCGGGGATTTGAACCACCAACCTTCTGATCGGCAAGTCCTAGGCTCTGTGGTTTAACCCATAGCGCCACTCACGTCCCTCAGATCAACCAAAAGTCTGGTTAAAAAGGAACGTTTTTGCCTGGTGCCTAAAGGTGTATAATGAAGGTGCCAGGAGAGCATTCCACAGATGGGGAGCCACTTCAGAGAAGGCCTGTTCTTGTGTCGCTACCCTCCGGACCTCTCGAGGAGGCAGCACATGAAGGAGGGCCTCATAAGATGATCTCAGGGTCCGGGTAGGTTCATATGGAAAGAGACGGTCCTTGAGGTATTGCGGTCCTGAAGATGGCTAAGGGTGGAGGCAAATTAAATTCCCAGGATAAGGAGTTCCATAGCCTTGCTGTGATTACCCGTTAACCAGGTCTCTGCTAATAATGCTAATAATGAGATGCAGAGATCTTCAAGCAGGGAAGGGGACCTTATGTTCGGAGCTCTCCCTGGGCCACAGCCCTCACCGAGTTTGCTTCGCTTTATCCTTGTGAGGTTTGGACTGGCTGGAATGCATAATTGAACTCTGGTGCTGCTTCTTGCTTGCCTGAGTGGAGGAAAGAGAGGCGTGTGTTGAGTGTGAAGAAATTAGCTTCCCGTAGAAAGGTAACTTTTTAATATTCTTTTCTTGTCTGTATCGGGCTTCACACTCCACTGGCACGTGGCCCCTGGAAGCTTGCCCAGAAGAGAATGTGGCCCTCAGTCTGAGAAAGGTTTCTCGGCCCTGTCTTAAAGGATGGCTAGCTCTTATGGGAGTCGAGAGTCCTTTGGATATAGTGGTGCCCAGCTATTTAAAGCTTTAAATGTAATAAACTTTGACTGTATGGACATATGTTCAGATCAAGAGTGTGAGAAATCAAGCTGGCATCAAGAAAGGGATGTGTGTTGAAAGGGAGAAGATCTGAAAAATGCACAAGTTTGTGCAAAACATTATCACCGAAAAACCTCCATGCCATGCCAAAGATTGTTGCAAACTAATAAAAATAAATGAAGGAAGCAGGGTCAGTTTTGCTTGCTTTGATAATTTTAATTATTATTTCATACCTCTCCTCCAAGCAGCTTGAGAAGGGATACACAGTTCTTCTCCATTTCAATTTTATCCCCCAAACAAACTGGTAGGTAAGTTAGGCTGAGAGGCAATGACTAGCCCAAGGTAACCCCATGACCTTTATGGCTGCATAGGTACTTGAACCCTAGTCTCTCGGTCATGGCCCAACACTCCAACTGCTACCTCACACTGGCATTCAATGTGGTTTTAAGGAACAAATTAAGCCTTTGTGAGAAATTTTGCTAATCTTATTAGATTGTATTGCCTTCCACCAAATTTCCTATAGTTTTCTTCCTGAGGTTGTTGTCATGTCCAACTCTTCGGACCCCATGGACCAGAGCACGCCAGGCACTTCTGGCTTCTACTGCCTCCCGCAGTTTGGTCAAACTCATGCTGGTAGCTTCGAGAACACTATCCAACCATCTCGTCCTCTGTCGTCCCCTTCTCCATCTTTCCCCACATTAGGGTCTTTTCCAGGGAGTCTTCTCTTCTCATGAGGTGGCCTCAGCTTCAGGATCTGTCCTTCCAGTGAGCACTCAGGGCTGATTTCCTTAAGAATGGATAGGTTTGATCTTCTTGCAGTCCATGCGACTCTCTTTTTTAAAAATAATAATATTTATTAAAGATTTTTTAAAATTATAAAAAAGAAAAAACAGAAAAAAGACAAAACAGAAAAATAGAAAAAAAATACATCCATCATTCTCAAATTTTTAACTTTCATTACCTTCTTTCTTTGACCTCCTCCTCCTCCCCTTTCTTGTATCCTGGTTAATAATTATCACAGCAAATCCTTTCCATAGTTCATAATATTTTGTCCTTACATTATCTTAATCTATTTTCATCTTGTCTTATAGCAAACCTTAAAACTTAAAACTTAAATCTTATTTTTACCAACTTCTCATAACCATATCATTAACCTAATTCTTTAAACATTTTTACTAGAACCAAGTAGTTCCATTTCAACATTTTTCTAACATTCATCAATTATTTTAAAACAGTCCTAATGATAAAAGAAAAAAAGGGAAAAAAAAGAAAAAAAAAAGAAAAAAAAGAAAAAAAAGAAAAAAAAGAAAAAATATCTTCATCCAGCATCCCTTCCTCCTGGTCCCGGATTTTGTCAGTCCTTTTTGTCCCATTAATCTAGCGCATTAACCTGGTATCCTTATATCCGAGGCCCTCAAGTCTCTTCCATGTCCCTTCCACGACTCTTCTTCATATTTTCCTTTCACTCGTGGGAACTCCAGCTTAGTAATGTTTTTGACCCTTTTCAGCAGATCAGCCCCATTTCCATAGTCCAGACTAAACTCCATGTGATATTTAGACACCTGTTTCAGATTCCCTCCAAAATTAAGAGCCCCCACAGCTCCAAACATCTGACGGCACATTACCAGACTCAGAAAGTCCAAACATCCCTGCATGGGAGGGTCAGTCCAACCCCCCATTTCCAAACCAAACCAAACTTTATCTTTCCAAATCTGGTTTTTTTCCAAATTCATTTATCAAATCCAAAGGCTCATGATCCTGCAGGGCCGCAACTCCCTCCATTTCTGGCACCCAGGATTCAGCAGTATCCTCTTCTCTCATCTGTGCTATCATAGCACACTCCTGTTTTAGTTCCTGGGTAGGCTCCATGTAGTTTCCTACTGCCTGTTCAAAATTTCTGGCCGCATTAGTCATCAAATCCGTCTTCTGGCTTAACTGATCCAATAGGGCATTTATTTTACAGAAAGCACCCAACAGAGCTTCTGAAAACATTGTCCTACAAGGTCACAAGTCCTTTCCCACGATTGTAATCTGTAACAGCTGCAAGCTCCTGAAGTTGGTTACAATTTCACAGTCTCCCTCTAGGGGGAAAACTTCTGTTTATTCTTTCTTTTAAGAACAATAGCAACAAAGTTTCTTTTTAAAGATATTCAGTCAATATTTGTTCCTTTGAAATGCGAAAGGAAACAATGGAGTCACTATGTTACTTTTCTTTTAGCTGTCTGTCAAAAACATTTGTCTCTGGTCAATGAGCTTCAAACGTCAGTCCTGACACTCCGCTCCAGGATCAGGACGGTGGAAAGTTACTTTACTTTAAACTCACTTCTGCAGGTTTAAACAGTCCAAAAAGAGATCCCCCTTCTTCTCCTGCTACCGAAGGGGGGTTCCACGATTTTAAATGATGAAAGCCAATCCTTTAAAAGTAATTTTCTAAGCTCTAGTTTACGTTGTCTTTGCTTTATTCTGACTACAAAGAAACGGAAGGCTGACTTCCTGTTTAGACCTTCCCGTTTCAGTACCAAATTGAAGTAAATTTTAAGTCCAATTCCTCTCTACTGGCCAGTCCTTATTTAAAGTCCAATTGTTCAAGTTTTAAGTACTCACGGGTGATTCTTTAGATGCCAAATTGTCCCAGGAAAAAGGCAGCGCTCTCCGGCAACGGCTATGCGGCTTTGCTCCACGGAAAAAGCAGTAGACTCACAGCACCACGCCACTTCCCCCTCTTCACTTCGGAGCCCGTTAATGGGTTCCTTTGCGGGTTGGGGGGCGCTAAAGGTGTCCGCCGAGTCCCATTGTCACAGGCTTCATTCGCCTGTGATTTTTTAAAGGGTCCCCGCTTCGCCGTAGTGGAAACGACCCGTTTCGTGCGGAGCTGGTCCCTCCAGTTCAGAGGGAGTCCGCCATTGCTGATGGCGCCACCCCGGAAGTCCATGCGACTCTCAAGAGTCTCCTCCAGCACCATAATTCAAAAGCATCAATTCTTCGGCGATCTTCCTGAGGAGGGACATGTAAAAGGCTGTAGGAGTTGTTTATCCCCCTCCTTTTGGGGAACTTTCCCCCTCCGCACCTTGTGCATGCCTGTTTTGTGTACTGAAAAAAACTCCAATTGTTGTGTGAAAATTGGGCTTAGCATTCCCTCCAGCACCGTGGCAAGAAAGGGGCTTGTGATCCCATTTGAGCAATCGCAAGGGAAACTGCATGGCAAGGGGTGATATGAATGATATCTGTTTTGATACCGAGGGTGATAATGAGAAAGTAGATGGGAAATTATTACCACCAACAACAAAAATAAATAAATCCCTGACCGCATGAGACCACTGGAGCAGAGAGGGAAGGAGGATTAGAATTGGAAATAAGACTAATTTAGAGAGCTAATTATTATCAAATAGGTTTTGCCCTGGTCCCCAAGGCAACCTCTGCACCATTAGAAGTGAGCCCTGTGGTTTTGCTCAAGAAAGAGGGATTAACATACTTAGTCTGGAACGTGGAAACAGCAGCAGTAAGGAATTGCACTATCCTATACGATTCATGATCTCCCTGAGAGCCGGATGCATTCTCAGCTCAAATTCAGTTGCACGGCTTTAAAGGATAATCAGAAAACAATGAAAGTGCAGTAAATTAGACACCCTCCCCTTACCCCAGTTGACACCACCAAAAACTTCCTAACTTTCGAGCGGCGCATTGTGAACCAATCAGAGGGTGGGATCTCGCTAACTTGAGTCCCCAAAATCAGTACTAGGATTGGGTTTGCTAAGGGTAAAGGTAAAGGTAAAGGGACCCCTGACTATTAGGTCCAGTTGTGGCTGACTCTGGGGTTGCGACGCTCATCTCACTTTATTGGCTGAGGGAGCCGGTGTACAGCTTCCGGGTCATGTGGCCAGCATGACTAAGCCACTTCTGGTGAACCAGAGCAGAGCACGGAAACACCGTTTACCTTCCCACCGGAGCGGTACCTATTTATCTACTTGTACTTTGAGGTGCTTTCGAACTGCTAGGTTGGCAGGAGCTGGGACTGAGCAATGGGAGCTCACCCCATCGCGGGGATTCGAACCGCCGATCTTCTGATCAGCAAGTCCTAGGCTCTGTGGTTTAACCCACAGCGCCGTCCCTTTGCTAAGGGTAGCTGAAAGCTTTTAGGAGACCCCTATATTTGCCACCCAGCACTACTATTCCCAGAGTTCCCTATAAAGGACTACTTGTTAAACCACTCTGGAATTTGTAGCTCCAGGAGGGGAATAGGGGTCTCCTGACAACTCTCAGCTACCCTTAACAAACTACAAATCCCATAATACTTTTGGGGGAAGCCATGACTGTTTAAAGTGCAGACATAGTGCTTTAAGTGCATGGTGTGAATGTGCACTGTGTCTTACTTTATCACCCTTCTTCTGTACTGCAAAATCAGAACAGGCATGAGGGATGGGAGAAAAATGTTACGGGGGTGGATGGGGGCTAGTCACTGCTGCTGCTACAGGCAATACAAAATTATACTGTCTGCTCCCACCCACGAGTTTGTCTTCTAGTGAATGTGAAGTCACAGTACTCAACATGGCAGTGTTCTGTGATACTTCAGACTGCCTTAACACTCCCAGAGGGGTAATTAACCACCGGCATAGGTCACAGCGGTCCTTAGGCTGTTTGTAAACCATCGTGCTTTAAGGCACATGCCATGCTTCAGCATGGAGAAAGGTTAGGGAAACAGTTTCCCCTCAGGCCATAATAGTCATCGACAAGGTTTCCTTGCACTGAGTGAACAATGCCACAGTTGGAGACATGAAATTGCTTTTACGGTACTTGCTTTGCGACAGTGGAAGAAAAACTGGGAGGAAGAGGATTCGTTTTTCGAGGGTCAACGTGTTAAAAGTGCATGGAAAGTTTAGAGGCTTTGAGCATCCTGCTCTGCAGGGTAGGACTCGAACCAATGGCTTCAAATTACAAGAAGGGAGATTTCTGCTAAACATCAGGAATAACTTTCAGATGGTCAGAGCTGTTTGACAGTGGAACGGACTTTCTTGGGAGGTTGTGGACTCTTTTTCCTTGGAGGTTTTTAAGCAGAGGTTGAACAGCCATCTGCCATGGATGCTTTAGCTGAGAGTCCTGCATTGCAGGGACTAGATGACCTTTGGGGTCATTTCCAACTCTATGATTCTACAATTCTATGGTCCATGAGTGAGTTAAACTGCGGACAGGACCACTTTTCAGGTGCAGATGTCGGGGTGAGGAAATCAAGTGACTGAATGCTCCTTCGTTTTAGACAAGGGAAAAACCAAACTCTCTTTCCTCCCCCATTCTGAAAATAACTTGGTGTATTCTGAGATGAGCCTGCTGCATCAAGCCAATGACCCATCTACTCCAGCATCCTGTTCTCACAGTGTTCTCTTGCCGATTGGAAGGTTGGCGGTTCAAATCCCTGCAACGGTGTGAGCTCCCATTGCTCTTTCCCAGCTCCTGCCAACCTAGCAGTTTGAAAGCACACCAGTGCAAGTAGATAAATAGGTACTGCTGCGGCAGGAAGATGAATAGTGTTTCCGTGCACTCTGGCTTCCATCATGTTGTTCCATTGCACCAGAAGCAGTTTAGTTATGTTGGCCACATGATCCGGAAAGCTCTCTGTGGACAAATGCCGTCTCCCTTGGCCTGAAAGCGAGATGAGCACCACACCCCATAGTCACCTTGGACTTAACCATCCAGGGGTCCTTTACCTTTTTACCTTTTCACAGTGGCTGACCAGATGGCTGGGGAAAGCCCAAAAGTTGGACATGAGCTCAACAGCAGCAGCAGAAGAAGAGTTTGGATTTGATATCCCGCTTTATCACTACCCTAGGGAGTCTCAAAGTGGCTAACATTCTCCTTTCCCTTCCTCCCCCACAACAAACACTCTGTGAGGTGAGTGGGGCTGAGAGACTTCAGAGAAGTGTGACTAGCCCAACATCACCCAGCAGCTGCATGTGGAGGAGCGGAGACGCGAACCCGGTTCCCCAGAATACGAGTCTATCGCTCTTAACCACTATACCACACTGGCTCTCGAACACACAACACAAGCTTACCTCTACTTTTTTTTTTAAATGCATGCATTGAAAGCAGTGCAAATGTTCGTTAGCTGAACATCTCAAAATAACATATCTTTCCTTTGTCTTTAATTTTAGTTGCTTGGATTATATTTGTTGACCTTAAAACAGGAACATAATAACACTCTGCTCACCTCCAATTCCCAGCGACTGGCATAACAAATAGTACAACTGGGATCATTTGATGTTTGAGAAACTTGATGGTATTGCCCCTCAAACAATGGTATTGCTCCATGAAAATGAACAGAATCGCTTCTTGAGACTTTGCGTGCCTCAGAACCACTTACTTAGCAGCAATCATGGTGAGACCATCATGAAGCAGCAGATGTATGCATGAATGCTGAAAGCAGAGAAGCCTGTGGTATTTCATCCTGCTATGAATAAATGCATCTTTATAAATATCATTCATCTCTGCATAAAAATCTACACATAGTCACTGTATTGTTGTTTCTTTTTTAGCAAGACTTATATACTGCTTAATTCAAAAAGCAGCTCTTAGCATTTTATATAAAATAATATAACATGCTCATACAGAAATATCATTAATAATAAAAATCCCCCTGAAATATTATACAGAAGAAATAAAGTTTTTTTAAAAGGTATGCACAATACAATAAAATGTCTAGAGAGTTCTTTATGGTACAATGTGTGTGTGTGTGTGTGTGTGTGTGTGTGTGTGGTTTTAAATATGTTGTAAGTTGCTTGAAGATTTTTTGGGTAACTAACAACTACAAAATTTAACTTACAAGAACACAAGCTTGCCTCTACTATTTTTTTTAATGCGTGCATTGAAAGCGGTGCAAATGTTCGCTAGCTGAACATCTCAAAATAACATATCTTTCCTTTGTCTTTAATTTTAGTTGCTTGGATTATATTTGTTGACCTTAAAACAGGAACATAATAACACTCAATGAGCTCATTTATGAAAGCTCAGAGGCAGCACCACAAAGTAGTATTGATACAATTTGTAAGGGAAGCAAAACATCTAGTTGTGAGTGGATAATTATGGGATTCAGTATTCAGTTAATGGGCAAGGCAGCAATTTTTAAATCATGCATCTGTCCTTTCCCCCTTATCTTCGCCCCCCTCCCAATTTCCTAAATATTAAGCATGTACACTCACAGGAGTAGTTTTAGTAGCAGCATAATTAGAAATGGGAATCAGGGAATCAGTTTGTTCCTGGCCTCTGTTACTGTCACATGTTTTCACCCATCAATCTGTCTCATCCTATCTACACATTAATCACCTATTTATTTATTTTTTAAAAAAGATAAATATATATATTTCTTATTTATATACATATTTACATTTGTACTTTTCCTCAAAATACACACATCATACAAAGCACAATGGACCCCCTTGCCCCATATATCTTTGCCTGGAAAATGTGTTCTTAAAATGTACTGCAAGCCCTGGAGGTGGATTGCAACACCAACTCCCTAGAATCAGATACCAACTGAAATTAGATAAACACAGAACAACTTGATATTTAGGTGGCTATTGAAGATGCTTGTGGTTAAGAAGGCTTTTCCTGAAGCATAGCTCAGTCATTGAATGGTTTATTGCTCTCAGTTTATTGAGTATGTATTCTTCTGTCTTTTATTGTATTGTATACCACTTTGGCAGCTTTTGTTTGTGGAGTGATTTATGAACCTGAAGTTCCATTAATTTTCTGAGTTGAGAAATTTGGGATATGAAAAAGTCAAGGTTCAGGTTACTTAGTACTGAAACTTACAAAGACTACTACTACTACTACTACTACTACTAATAATAATGCAATTAATATCACCCTGCTTTTCAACAAGACATTGTTTTTCAAGAAAGATGTGCAAAGTCTGGTGCCTAAAAACATTTCACTATGAAGAGGTCACCTGCAGTTCAGTGATTCCCCACAGGGGGAAACTGCATTCAGAACCAGCAGATCTTGATAATTAGGTAGCCTACCATTAGGTACTTCCAATTAGGTACCTCTAATTCTGTAGTTCTATCCAGGCTATTATGGAGTTTCTTCTTCTTTGGCAATCACTCATAGCCAAGTAAGATTGTCTTCCATGAACATGGTCTAAACACTGAGTCCGTAAGTCCAGGCGACCCCTGAGCGGAATAATGTCTCAAGACAACATGCTATGGGATTAAAATTGGCCACAACTTTATTAAGTTTCAGGTGTAGGGAGACCTTGGCTCGGGCATTGGGTATTTATCCTTCCCAATCCCCAGCTGGGGATCTGGGAGACATCAGGGTTATCCAGAATGTGTGGGGATTGGGCTGGCTCTGGGTAACATATGTTCAAGCAGAGAGCCCGCCCCCCGTTTTGCTGCCATCTCAGGGGAGAGCAATGACAACCTCTCGGCGTATGGCCAATGCCTCCCCTCAACACCCCTTTAACAGGGAACCCTGGGATCACTGTTGCAAGGGGGGGTGTCAATGCTTCATGCCCCCCCATTTAGGAAGATAGACTAAAGGATTCCGCCCAAGGCCTGAAACTGGTAAAGTTGTGACGTTTTGGTACAGGAAAGGCAAAACCTGCCAATGCAGGAAAATTCCTTTCCGGCCCTTCAACAGCGACCCTGATGTAGCAGGGCCTGCGTACCTGTGGAAAAGAGGTTAACCTGCAAAAGAAGACTTAACTGAGGGGGGGGCAGGGTGGGAGAAGCTTTGGAGCCAACTGACGCTTCACAGGTAAGATTCACCTTCTGTTGTGTGGGCAGGGAGGTCACTCCCTTCCTTGGCCGATCCCCTGGCAACGCCTCTCCAGGTGGGATTGGGCGATTGACTAAGGTAGGTGGAGACCTCCAGGTATCCAGCCTTGGAAGCGTGAAGCCAGCCTGAACTACTGGGAGCCACACTAGGATCCGGGGGGCTGCACGCGACCACGCAAAAGGCGCCCACTATTTGATGTGGGGAGCAGTCATTTATGGAGGACAAGGCTACCAACAGTTACTAGTCATGATAGTATGTTCTCTAGAGCACTGCTGCACTCATATCCAGCTTGCCTGCTTGTCACAGCACCTGGTTGGCCACTGGCCATTGCTAGACTTGATGGGTCATTGTACTCGTCTAGCAGGCTCACCTTATTTTCTTATGACATACCTGCATCCTCTCCAACTGTACCTTTCCCCCAGAGACCGTGCCTGTTTCCTGGTACCTGCCAATTCCCTAACCAACCTTTCTTCACAATTTTGGGGGTCCCTTGAACTCCCACACACACACCTGTGTTAGTGTCTGCACACACCTGCATTAAATTATGCTACTTTCCTTGCTGCCGTTAGTTCCAGAAGTGCCAGTCCAAATGTTGTGGCAAAATAGGTCTGGACTGCAGTTATACAAGAATAAGTGCAACGCAATCCACTGTGAAGTGAAGCATTAGCAAAAGCAAACTGCTATGGTCCATCTGCTCACTAACACAGACTGCCTCAGAAGCCAATGCAAAAGAAGCTGTTGCATGGTAATGGATGACATCTAAGCTCCAGTAAGCACTGACCTGCAATGAGGTGACCTTTTGCAGGATTTGGGCTGGATAATAATAATAAATAATAATAATAATAATAATAATAATAATAATAATAATAATAATAATTTATTTCTATCCCGCCCTTCCCAGCCAAAGCCGGGCTCAGAGTGGCTAACAACACAGCATTCTAAAATCAATTCATTTTAAAATCAATTCAAAATCAAATTGATGGCAACCATTGGGCTAGAGTTCTGTGAGGATGTAGAAGGAGAGCAGAATTCTAGTGTTGCTTCAGCAATGGCTAACCTTGGACTAAGCCCTATAGAAGAGCAACAGATCTGCCTCAGCTGCAAGCAGGGATGTAAGAATGCCTTGTTCCCCATCCCATGTTCTTTGTGTCATATGCAGCACTATTTCTAGTGAATGATGCCCATTGGGACTGGTAGGTCAGAAAGCAGGGAGTCCAACAGTAGGTGGCGCCAGAACCTACAACTAGAACCAGTTAATTCAAGGTTTGCTCCCTGTCTTCTTTCCTGTTGTGTTCTACAAGATCACCACTGAGACTAAGTAAGAGAAAGCTGAAAATTAGTCTGTGTCCCCACCAGACTGATTGCTGGCAGGTGGGGGCTGAATGTGGGCATACTAGGGTTGGTAAGGCTGTGTCTCATTTGCCTTAATGGAGCAGCATCCACTGGTCAGTTTCCAGACACCTCGGCGCCACCCAGGGTTTGGTTTTTTTTGTTTTTGTTCTAGAGAAAGTTCATTTTTTTTAAAAAAAAGGGGGGGCAAGGGGCTGAATGGGTGCCAAGAATGTTGCCTGAGGTTGTGGTAGTGCCCACATGAGCTGCATTAGGGAGCCCAGGGGTAAGGCAACCAAGCAACCCATTTTTGCCTTGTCTTCATCGCCTTATGTTCTTTGGATATTTGCATAAGGTTCCAGTTCACCTTTTTAGCCTGCAAACACTATTAATTGTGCGAATGCACACACACACAGAGAGAGACTTTCATTTCCCTGCTAACCTTGACAAGGAACCTGATCTTTCGATAAGAAGCTGCAAGAGAAATTATTCTCTTTCCTCCTTCTCTCCTTTCTTTAATTGTTATGTTCACACTTTAAATGAAGTGTGCGAGTTGAGGGGTTTAATTTAGATTTAATAGGATAATTATTGCATGACAAATTAATGCCAAATAACTATTAACAACATTTCTAAGAAGGTTTCAGGGAGTTTCTAACAGGATATCTATCAGATAGTTGGTGGTTTTACCTTGAGTAATATGTGGCTGATAATTGCCGGCATTTTATTTTCACATCCATCTCAGTCCTGCTTCTGGTGTTTTATTATCAAAGAATTTAATTCCCGGCGCCCCAAGGTTGCTCGGCCTGACTAATGCTGGGTGGAAATTGTATGATGTTGTCCTCCAAGACCATTTGCTAAGAGCAAAAGTATGACTTGCCTATTGTGTCTGGCTCTGTTCATTCTCTCATACCCTTCAATAAGGAACCTGCCTCACACCACATCAGATTATTTGGGTTAGAGCAAGCAAACTTTTACTCAGAGTCGATCCATTGAAATTAATTGACCTAAGTTAGTCATGATCATGAAATTCAATTGATCTACTCTGAGTAAATATTAGTTTACTCCAACCCTTTGCTCTGAATGGTGGCTGGGACTGAGGAAGAGACAATAGTGAGCTAGATGAACTAATGGTCGGGCATAGGGCTTAGACACACTTTCTCTTGTCCTGCTGCTTCCCCCTGGGGGAAAACTGTTCTTTAGTGCTCAATTGGAGCAAATGGCAATTAGGGTTTCCCCCGGATTGCCATTTGTTCCTATCTATTGCTAAAGAATGGGTTTTTCCTTGGAAAGGAGCAAGGCAAAGGGAAAACCACTTGGAGTCATGCCTAGAAAGTGAAGGCCAAGTGGAAAACCACTTAGAGCCATGCTTTCTAGGTCTGACACAAGCAAAAGTGTGAATGAGCCTTCAGTAAAAGGAAGCTTCCAATGTTCCCCCAAAGATCTGACAAGCACATTCACAGAATTCCAATCTCTTTATGACACCCTCAACAACAGCAAATGTGTAACTTGTGGGCATAGGAGTCAACTCCTAGGGGCCAAGGTCCCTTTGGCCCCTCCATTAATAAAATATTTGATGGGGCTGGGGCCCCCAAAGTTGATAGCCATTGCTGCTCAAATGGTGTGCTTGCACCATGTCATGCGATCAATTATGTGGGGCAAGGCTTACCTCCCCCCCTCAAAAAAATATTTTATTCAAGTTGGTACCCCTGTATGTGGAAGTCACTAATACACACAGCACCCTGATGTCTACAAGCATGGTTTCTGTAGAAGCAAACTGGAAGTCCTATAAACTCCATTCTGCCCCTATGCCTCCAGAGTTTTGCTTAGAAGACAACAGAGCATGAAGCAACCTCGCCACTCACCAGACATCAGTTAAGCATCTTCCAAATTTCACTTGGCCTGGAGAAAGCAAGAAGGCTCAGAGATGCTACACGCATTCTGTGAAATGTTTTGGATGTAAATGCTCCAATGGCAGTTTGAAATTCGCCGAACCTCAGAGGGTGCTGTCTCTTTCAAATGTCAAGATGGTACCTCCTGAGAGCCAAATGGTACACTCTCAGAAATTGAACCAAGTTTGAACTTTGTTATTTGGGACAGATTAATCTGCAACTGGGGCTCTTTTCAAAACTTGTTATTTGTGAAGGAAGCCATCTCCCACTTCCACACACACCCAGCCCCCTCCAGGCCTTGAGTCTCACTGCTTTGCCATCTCATTTAATTTCACCCACAGCAATTAGTGTCCTTGACTGGCATTGTCTGAATGGCAAACAGTTCCACTCCGTAAGTGGAGGCAGGCTGCCTCGAATGCGAACAGTCCTTCAGAGATGACATCAGACTGTATTTCCCAGTGACAGTCATCTGTATCTAAGGTATGTGTTTTCCCTGGGATGCTACAGGTTGCAAATCACTCCCTTGGCAGAAATCTCCTACTCCCCGCTCTTATCACAGAAATTCTGCCCTAGATTATTAATTCATTCATTCCTACCTGGGACCTTGATATCTTCAAACTTGGCAGAGGGGAGGGTCTTTCGTGTCCCCCTCCTCTTCTAAATGACAGTGTTTGAATGAATTCTGTTTGTCTTTCTTCCCCCCTTTGGACTCTGCTGGGGAAAACGAGATGATGTTTTCACTGAAATATCCCCAGTGGAATATGATGAATGTGGAGCATGTTTTATGCCAAATGACCTTGAAGTGTGTTATTTCGTAGTTCCTTTATTTGAGTAGTCTTTTTATTTATTTCTTCGCTGAAGTTGTTGTGGAATACTGGGCTAGAACAGGAGACTGCAGCAGAAACCGAGGTTGCCAGCGTTTGCTACCATGCCTGCTCTTGTGCTTTTAACAGCTTCATGAGCTGCATACATTTGTATGTACACGGTGACATTTAGCACCATACGACAGAAAGAATCACTGGAAAATTGTCATGCACAAAGCAGCTCCTACACAGAAGCAGGCGAGCCCATTTTTCCTGGCCAGTTGGGCTGTTACTTGAGCCTTCACAGACAAGATTATCCTTTCATCTTCAGCAAAGCAGGTGGGGCTCAAAAAGGTACCAGGGTTCTTCTGGGGGTATTAGTAAACCACAAGCTTAACATGAATCAATACAGTGGTACCTCAGGTTACAGACGCTTCTGGTTACAGACTCTGCTAACCCAGAAATAGTACCTCGGGTTAAGAACTTTGCTTCAGCATGAGAACAGAAATCTCGCAGTGGCGGCGTGGTGGCAGTGGGAGGCACCATTAGCTAAAGTGGTACCTCAGGTTAAGAACAGCTTCAGGTTAAGAAGGGACCTCCAGAATGAATTAAGTTCTTAACCTGAGGTACCACTGTAGTGTGGTACAGCCAGAGCCATAGCGAGGTGATCTTGCGCCCCTGGCAGAACCATCCAGATTGCGCCACCTAGCCACAGACAAATTAGCTTTTCTTTCTGCCTCTCCTCCAACCCCCCCATTCAATCCACCCTCTATTTAAAACCATTTCTTATGAGGCAATAATCAATATTTATATTTATGGACATATTTTAAAGACAATTTTGCACACACCCTGGCGGGGGCCCACCTCACCACCCCGTAGCTACAACCCTGGGTGCAGCAGTAAAAAAAGCAAATGGTATTCTAGGCTGCATCAGCAGAAATATACTGTCTAGATCAAGGGAAGTAACAGTACTACTCTATATTGCCTTGGCAATACCATACCTGGAATACTGTGTTCGGTTCTGGGCGTCACAATTTAAGAAGGATATTGACAAGCTGGAACATGTGCAGAGGGGGGCAACCAAGATGATCAAGGAACAATTGAAAGTGCTGGGCATGTTTGCCTGGGAAAGAAGAGACTGAGAGGAGACATGATAGCCACCTTCAAATATCTTAAGGGCTGCCACATGCAGGATGGAGCAAGCTTGTTTTCTCTTGCTCTGGTAGGACTCAAAGCAATGGCTCCAAGTTACAAGAAAGGAGATTCCACCTAAAAATCAGGAATAACTTTCTGATGGTAAGAACTCTTCCCTCAGAACGTGGTGGACTCTCCTTCCTTGGAGGTATTTAAGCAGAGGTTGGCTCTGTCATGGATGCTTTAGCTGAGATTCCATATTCAATAAACACACAAGATGTAACCGGCTGTACTTTTGAATATATAAGGTATACTATTCATTGTATCAAACTGTAGATTTCAACAAAGGATTCTGTGGAACTGTAACAACCCTTCATGTGGATTATTGGACTCTATGAACAGACAGGTAGAATAGATACTTATACATGTATGGACCTTATGCATGAACTGACCAGAGAATGAACTGATCCACTGGGTCTTCTGCTTTTTTTTGTTGAACTTTATGAGACTTCCGTTGAAATCTACGATTTAATACATTGAATAGTATACCTTATTTATTCAAAAGTACAGCCGGGTATGTCTTGTGTGTTTATTGAGTATGTTTTACGTAACCATAGGTTTGTTGTTGTTTTGCTTGGTTGAGATTCCTGCGTGGGGTTGGACTAGATGGCGCTTGGGTTCCTTTCCAACTCTACAAGTCTGTGATCCATTTCAGGCATCCAAACCATATGTCGAGAGAAATTTACACGCCATAGCCACACAAGGCCTTACCAAAAAAATGTTCCCAATGCAAAGATCACTGGAGCCCTGGAGTCACAGCAAACTCCAATCCCCAGGAGTATTTGTGCTGTCAGTAGACTTCGATGGACTAGTTAGGACCTAAGGAACCCCCTGCCTCATGCCTCTCCCCACTCAGTTGTTGGAAGATACACTTTGGGAAAATGAAAAGAGAAGTTTGGGTGGTGGGTAGCAGCTCAGAATGCCACATGCTCATTTACAAGCCGAGCCGAAATCCAAACACATTTAGGCTCTGGCTCAGATCATGAAAGGCTCTTTATTTTCACTTTCACCCCACTCCTTTCTCAAACTCTGCAACATCAGTGCAGCAAAAGCCATCTTCTTACTAGAAAATGCTGTTTTCTTAAGAGACCTGAGTGTATGAAAGCTGAAACCGCCGAATGCTAGTGCAGGCCGGTTGGCTGTAAGATGGGGAATGCCAGGGAGCAGAGTCTTTGTTATCCCTATTAACATTTAATATTTTCCTACATCAGATTTTAAAATATAGGCTCATTTATTATTCAACGTTTTCCCATCTGGTATTTCACCTGCTGTCAATCCTCGCAAGCTTGTCGTGGTCTCTCGGGGGTGGTTTTTTGCATGAAAGCAGATGATACCAACAGTGCCAAAGACAAACAGAAAGACAGATGAGTAACCTTTCGTTCTTCCAGACTGGTGAGTTTATGGACAAGATGACAACACTAACCAAAGGTAGTTTTTCTCTACCTATTGACTCATCCTACTGTTAAAACAGGGACAGATAACCATTTTTTTTTTGGGGGGGAGGGTTTCAAGGCAGCGCTGGATTTACGTATAAGCTAAACAAGCTATAGTTTCGGGCCCCACTCTATTGGGGCCCCAAAAAAGTGTAAAGGGGAAAAAACTGGATGTACATTTCCAAAATATAAGATAAAAAGCAAATAAAATAAAACCTACATACAGCAACAGTGTTTTGTGTTGTATAGGCTCCTATGATGTAAGTAATGGGCCCCGCCTGCTAGCCTGCTCGCTAAAATATCACTGGTTTGCTCATTTCTATATATAGGATGCCTACATTCTGCATGTGCAAATGGCTATAGATACCTGTTAGGTCCATAAATTACTACATAGTATATATTCAACACAAAAAACCATGACAATTTGTTGTTGACAAAGGACAGCTGGATATATAAAGGGCCTCATTACTTTCAATAGCTTAAGACCTCATCAAACCTAAATCCAGCCCTGGTTCAAGGGCTTGGACAACTGTCCAGGGACTGCATGGGTGCAGTGGGTGTGGCCAAATTTTACACGTGCTTTTGAATGCAGGTACAACCAGGGATGGACAAAGCTGTAAGTTTTTTCTTCTCCGTTTCTCATGTTCTCAGTCTTAATTTCAGTTCTCCACAAATTGCACAGTGTTTTGCAACTGCTATTATTATTTTTAGAAGAACTACTCCAGCAGTTTAGTGTCCATTCCTCCTAATATATATATTTCTGTATGGGATTTTGTCTAACGTACACATTTTGGCAAACCCATTTCCCCTATTATAATACAGTTTTGTATGTTATTTTCACTAATACACATAATTATATGCACACTTTCCGCAGTAGATGCCTTTTTGTGCATGCCGGTGGATAATTTTGCATTGCAAAGTTCAGAAGAGTGCAAATTTCAAAGGATGGCTGTTTCTGAGTGTGCAATTCAGTGAATTTTGCCTTTAAATGAACATCACATTGGATTTCTCCTCCACCCTTACACACAGGCCACACAGTACCCTTCTGAGGCTGATCCATGCAGATCATCTGAGGTGGGGCATTCTTGCCTCCTTCTTCACCCATCAAATTATCAATGACCGATGGAAATGCAGTTTGTATCCCCATCAAGATGTTGGGCTGGGTAAATCCCCAGTGCTAAGTCAAATCCATTTCTTTCTTTTTTGTTTTGTTTTGCCATTAACAAAATCATTTGGGTCTTGGGAGCTCAGGGGGTTGGGGAAATGCTTGTGGGGAGGTAAGCTGAATTGCACCCTGGGTTGGGGGTTAGCCACCTCTGTTGTAAAACAAAAAAATCAATCAAACAACAACAACAACAACTATAAGAGCAGATGCTCCATGCCACCTTGAAACTGTTCTATCATGTTCTTTTATTAAGCTTTATATAGCACTAGCTAAATGCCAGTCATTATGATGGAGCAGGTTGCATTCCTTCCTGAGATGGCTTTTAATGAGCAGGGTGTTCTCCCACTGCAGCTCTGACAAGTGTGGCATGTTATTTTTATACACATGACTGAATGACAGCTATCACTCTATGTAACAGAAAACCTGGAGCCTTTCTGCACTTACCATTTATGATGGTATTGTTACTCTTTGACCCAATGTTTTGAAGAGTGAATTTGTAGCTGATTGTCTGCTCCTTTGACCCCCTGTCACTGTTATCAGAGAAGGAGCATGAGGTTTTCCGTTCTACACAAATCATGGGCTGTACCCAAATTGAGAAAAGTTTCTGGGCTGTGGTCAACCCGTTACATAACCCTCATGATCCTCCAGCCAGTAAATCGCAGAGTTATGCACATGTGCGCATGGATTGTCCTTTTGTGGCTTTAAAAAATAAATAAAAATGCCTAGTTTTCCAGAATCCTAATCTTATGGGAGTCTAGGTGATTAGAAGAGGGACAGCATGTATGCATTGTGAATTTTGTCTGCAGCTAATGGTTGCTGTTGCGAGTGGTACTTTGACTCAGCACCATCTTCTCTATCTCTCCTCTGAACTGGGTACATGAATTGATAGCCATCCCTGGCAAGAGGCAAGTGGTACAAAACAATTGTCTCCTAAACCACACCCACCAACTTCCAGCCACTCCTCCCAGATAACAGGTTGATGCTTGTACACATGACACACAAATGACAATACTGAGGATCCATATTGGGTTTACTTGCAGTACAAAAAAGCAGGGGCATCCAGCAGAATACTAGCTGAATCATGATGGTGCCATGTAGCAGCTCGCCAAAATATCAGAAAAAGTAGCAACTCTATCACTCTAAATGGTACATGTAGAAAGGTCCTAAAATGAGGTTAGTGAAAAAGTGGAGGGTGTATCAGTATCCCTATGGAACTGTGAAGTTTGCAAAAGTACCAAAAAACAACAACAACAAAACCCTAACTCCAAATCCTTAAGGTTCAACCCTCCAAAAGAAATAGTCCAATGAAGACTGAGCATGCTCAGTAACCATGGACTATGGAGTGACAGCTGGAAAAGAAAAATGAAAAAGGGAGTAGAGTGGGATGTCCTGAATGGGAATGGCCGGCTGGCCATCTAAACAGGAGCAGTCCATTAGGCTGGGAGAGAAGGGAAGGAAGGGAAGAATAGTGGATCCAATAACTTTGCTAAGAGGCCAGTTCTATCAAGCTCTTCCTCCTCCTCCTCATCCATAGAGCTCCTCCTCTATAAAGCTCCTTCTTGCCAAACTGCCAGTAGAGAAAGGCACAGTACTTAGTGAAACCTCTGCCTGAGTTCTACCCAAGCCACTGACACCCACAGTAGACAGTCCTGGTCTGAAAGGGCTAATGGTATGACTCTGGACAAAGAAGCTTCACATTGTCATATAGCTCTATCTTTTAACTGTCCTGGATTTCAGTTTCTTGGCATGATGCTTGATGATATACACTGCTTGATTGTAGTAAGACCTCAAAGGGGTCTGCAATAAATATTAAAATTATCAATAAAATCTAGTTAAAAACACTTAAACTAATTAAAAGTAAACAAGAGCAAAACAAGTCATCATCTACTTGTCCGAATAGGCAACAAACAAAATTGTTCAGCAGTTGCCAAAAAGAGTACAGTGAAGACTTTCCTTTGGACCACATCAGCAAGGCCAAGAGGGAGGGTCTTAGCATCTGGGCAGCCCAGGACCTCCCTACACAAGGGCTAGGCTTGCGCCCCGGGGAGGTCATTTCAGTGCTGCTAATGCAGCAGTTTGACTTCACCCTCAGAGGTGCACTCCATTGTCTCCCGGGGTTATTGGGTTGTTGTTTTTATTTTGATTATATATTTTGTGGTTTTAGATTTTGATTTTGTTCAGTGATCTGCCCTGAGACCTCCAGGTATAGGGTGGTATATAAATTAAATAAATAATAAAATTGAATAAATAAATAATAATAATAATCTTGAGACAGACAAATGCCAACAGCAGCCCAGCCATCTTTTATTCACAGTCACATAAGCACTACGCTACAGCATGGCCATAAACCTGTACGTTAAACCGCTGAAATATACACCCAATATGTAGTAGTAGTAGTAGTAGTAGTAGTAGTAGTAATAATAATAATAATAATAATAATAATAATAATAATAATAATTTATACATACATACCCTGCCCATCTGGCTGGGTTTCCCCAGCCACTCTGGGTGGCTTCCAACACAATATTAAAATAAAGTAATGCATCAAACATTAAAAGCTTCCCTAAACAGGGCTGCCTTCAGATGTCTTCTAAAAGTCTGGTAGTTGTTGTTCTCTTTGACATCTGGTGGGAGGACGTTCCATAGGGTGCCACTACCGAGAAGGCCCTCTGCCTGGTTCCCTGTAACTTGGCTTCTCTCAGTGAGGGAACTGCCAGAAGGCCCTCGGTGCTGGACCTCAGTGTCCGGGCAGAACGATGGGGTTGGAGACGCTCCTTCAGATATACTGGACCGAGGCCATTTAGAGCTTTAAAGGTCAGCACCAACACTTTGAATTGTGCTCGGAAACATACTGGGAGCCAATGTAGGTCTTTCAAGACGGGTGTTATGTGGTCTTGGCGGCCGCTCCCAGCTGCCGCATTCTGGATTAGTTGTAGTTTCTGGGTCAGATGCCTTGTCAATGCCAGCAGGTATATAACAAGACGACACGGCCTGCCCAGGCCACAAAAGATTTTAAAAGTTCAGTTATTGCAGAAGTTTTTCAGTGTTAATTTTATGCGTTTTTAAAAATCACCATGGTATTTAACAATAATATCTTATGTCCTTTAGAGGAGAAATTGTGGATTTCAGAATTTTAAAGACCCGTCATCATCCTTGGCGTCATTCAATTTTGTTTATAACACGCTTCCATTTTCTTCTAGTTGTGAGGGTGGGGGAGGGGCCTCGCAAGTGGAGTAGCCTAGAGTCTCTCTTCATCTAAATCCAGCCCTGCCTACTCTGTAGTACTTTCAGGTGTTTTTTGGGGGGAAAATTCCCATGTCATATAGCATATGGCAAAAAAATATGCACATATATCTGTGGCAACTACAATATTTTCCCCCAGGGCAGAACGTGACCGGTAAGTTGAAGGAATGTGCACAATACCATCTGTTTCGTTTCAAATTGCCATCTTGAAAGTCTAACACGTATTGAATTTGTTACAGCACGCACACAATCTTTCATCCAAGCCCCTACGAACAAGGCCTAGACTGCAAGGTACATATTGCTGCTTTGATGTGGATCTTTCTTAATGATAATAATAAAAAACTAGCGTTAACTCTTTTGTTTTGTTTTTTTCTTGGATTGGGCCCAAAACCACTTCTGATATCCTGAAGATAATGGGCCAAAATGATCACACCAGCTCTTGAGCCTGCCTTGGCTGCTGCCTGTCTGCAGAACATATGGCAAGTGGGGCAGCATGTGGCTGTATCTGAATCTATAGAGCCGAGCCAGATGCTATCGTAGTGGGGGCTGACATTTTCTGTAGCACTAGAAGCCATTGTCCCCCACCCACGAACACACACTCTCCAGAACAATAGTGCCTTTATTCAGAACTACAGTGGTATCTTGGGTTACAGACGCTTCAGGTTACAGACTCCGCTAACCCAGAAATATTACCTCAGGTTAAGAACTTTGCTTCAGGATGAGAACAGAAATTGGGTGGCGGCGCAGCGGCGGCGGGAGGGCCCATTAGCTAAAGTGGTACCTCAGGTTAAGAACAGTTTCAGGTTAAGAACGGACCTCCAGAACGAATTAAGTTCTTAACCTGAGGTACCACTGGTAGAGCATCTGCTATGCATGCAGAAATCCACATGTTCAGTCCTTGGCATCTTCAGGTACACCTGGGAGGTTCCCCTGCCTGAAATCCTGGAGAGCCACTGCTAGTCAGTGAGGATGGCAGGAGAGGATATATTGTTTATTACTATCCTTCCTAACTTGTGCTAGCAAGTTCCTTTACTTAACAGAGTGCATTCCCCTTTATACAGCAGAAAACTGGTTGCAAACTCGTGTGAGTTTCTTAAGACAACTGGCTTGTCCAGATTGAAATGTGTTCTAATATTTTCCTGGTAAGACCCCTTGAATCCCTCCTAAAAAAATAAAGACACCACAGTCTTATTCATAAACGGCCTCGGTCCAGTATACCTGAAGGAGCGTCTCCACCCCCATCGTTCTGCCCGGACACTGAGGTCCAGCTCCGAGGGCCTTCTGGCGGTTCCCTCGCTGTGAGAAGCCAAGTTACAGGGAACCAGGCAGAGGGCCTTCTCGCCAGTGGCACCCACCCTGTGAAACGCCCTCCCACCAGATGTCAAAGAGAAGAACGACTCCCAGACTTTTAGAAGACATCTGAAAGCAGCCCTGTTTAGGGAAGCTTTTAATGTTTAACAGACCACTGTATTTTAATATTTTGTTGGAAGCCGCCCAGAGCAGCTGGGGAAACCCAGCCAGATGGGCGGGGTATAAATATTATTATTATTATTATTATTATTATTATTATTATTCATAAGCAATAACAAGAAGGTTTACTCACGATCAGGCAGAGCACAATGTGAAGGCAGGCTTAAAGCTTAAAGTTACAAGTATATACAAAAAGGTTTAACCCATATGTGGATTGACCTAATGACTGCAGTTAGCAGTCCGGGAAGTTCGCAGGGTGAAAGGAAGATGGAAAAGAGGAGAGAGTGGCTGCATGCCTTGGCCTTTTACCTGATCTGAAGAGGTCTTGCCCACACACTAGTCACATGCAAGGAAGGATACTCCAGGCGGAAGTTTCGACTAGCTGGACCAAACATCCACTTGCATGTCCACTCTAGCAAAACAAGGAATGCTGTACTTGACTGCTCTCAGTGGATTACATCCCACAAGGACAATACTGAGCTAGATGAGTGAATGGTTTGCTGCAGTATAAGGCAGCTTCCTGTGTTCATATCAGCCCCTGACACTAGGCTAGGCAACAGCCTTGGGACATGTGTGCTTTGTGGTTCAGTAGTCCAAGACCTTAACACTAAATTCAGTTGTTCCCCTGCGGGCATCTTGATTTACAACTGACCCACATTGCATTGGCTGTTCACGCACCAGCATGTTAAACAGTGGCTTTCCCTACAGAGTTTACACTACCTGCTTTTAATAATTTTCTCCTGCATGAATTCAATGGTTTCTTTGAAGACAGGTCTGCAGTGAAGCAGTAGAGCAGATTTCATGTACCTAAAATGTCTGCTCCCTGGGTGGTTGTTAACATTCCCATATTTATGAGTTCCCTCCCTTCCTCTCCCTCCCTCCCTCCCTCCCTGCCTCCCTCCCTCCCTCTCTCTCTCTCTCTCTCTCTGTTCATTAGCTAACAAAATAGGCTGGGGGCATTCAAGGTGCTGACATATTTGGAAAGATAAATAAGAAAACCTTCAATAGCCAGGTGAAGGTCTAGACCAAAGTAGTACAGAGGCATCATTCCACCCTGCTGAGTTTTAGGCTTCATTACAAACATCTACACATGACTTACCTGAGAGAATAAGCCCCACTGAACTTGGAGGTGCTTACTTCTGAATAAGCATCTATAAGGCTTGCCCAGGTAAATTCTGCTTAAGGACATAGGAAGTTGCCTTATACCAAATCAGACCAATAGTCCATCTAGCTCAGTATTGTCAACACTGACTGGCAGCAGCTCTCCAGGGTTTCAAGTAGGAGCCTTTCTTCCCAGCCCTACCTGGAGATACTAGGGATCAAACTTGGGACCTTTCCATATGCAAAACTTGTACTTTGCCACTGAGCTACAGCACTTAAATTTTTTAAAATGTCCAATTTAATTGTTACATCGTAAAAGGAAGTGTGTGCTGAAAGAGAAGGCAATCGGACAAAAAATGGCTCAAATCCGATGTAACAAAAGTTGACACCCACTGAAATAATTATGAGCAGAAAAACCTAGGTGGCGAGCATTAAGCTTACACACATGTTTCTCCCCGCACATCTTACACACACAAAATAGAGAGGCTGTTAAGATATATAAAACTGAGGCAGAGCACTGCTGAAGTCAATTCTGCAAAGTTCATATCGCCTTGCAAATGGCTCCCTAGTGTGTTCTTTAAATATTAATTCACTTCAGGTTGTTAATCAGCTGGGAAGTGGAAGACTTGATATATAGGTTGCACAGAAGAGTGAAGAATAGTTTCATCTTCCTGTACAAGAGAGAAGGCTGGGGCTATCAAGGATGTACGAAACAGCCCTGAGAAATCTTGCTTGTCTTGTGGAGAAACTCTTTTGATCTCCCTTCAAAATTCCTCAGGCATTTTGACCAAACAAAACCCTTCAAACTTCCCTCAGACTTGGCTTCAGGTGGAACCTGATGGCACCTACAGAGCTTTTGAACAGAGACAACAAGGTCTTCCTTTGAATTCATGCCGAAGAAAAAAGAGGGAGTGGTTCTGTGAAAAAGTGCATCAAAATCTGAAGTCTCCACCCCCTTCTACCCCCCCAAGGATCACTGTAAAAGGACTGGTTCTTTTGGTATCTCAGAGGGATCCCTGATTGGCTAAAGCCACTAAGAGGGACTTCACAATCTCCCGCACCCTGATAAATTGTGCTGGTCTTACTGAAACCCTTTTGGCTCCCCCGGCACATTCCTCAGATGTGTCACCTGAGGGAAATACTCCAAATTCTTATTGAATTTCACTACAGGCAACAACAACAAAATGATAATAATTATTATAGGAACTTGCAAGTGGGGGGAATGACTAATTGGCCATTCACCTCATTCCCAGACTCAGGAGCCACCAATCCACAGTACATCAGTCTGGTTGCGACTCAGTTTCTCTTTATTGGCCTTCATTCAGCCCATTGCTGCCTCCAGACACTGGTTAAGAACCAGAACAACTTCACCTGACTGCAAGGGAAAGGAGAGAGAGGCCATTGCCATCAGCATACTAATGTGAAGTCAGCCCCCACTGCTGGGTGGCACCAACTTTCTGATGGAGCAGTGAAGCTGTCAGCAAAATCCACTCCTGACCCTTGGACCTTTCATCAAAGCATCGAGTAAGAAAAACTCAATGAGATGCGACTGAGGATCTATTCAGTGCAGTATCACTGCCACCCCTCAGCATCTGTTGCCTGAGGCAGCCACTTCACTCTGTCTAATGATTGGGTCGGCCATGAAACTGCCTTAACAGGGAGGTTCTTTTCACCTACTTTTGTCTAATAGATGAAGATAGATCAATTGCCATAATTTTGTCCATCCCTTTTTAAAGAAGCAAACTCAAATGCCCCTTGCTAAGGCTTGTAGCATTAAGTCCCATAACTCAATTATGCCTCCCTTCAGATATTGAAGCTATTCATCCTGAATCTTAAAACTCTCCCTCCTCTCTTTGTATCTCCCCTCCCCTTTCCTCTACTTGTTGCTGCTGTATTTTACAAGAACAGGAGCCTTCTCAGGGAGCGAATGTGTTGCTCTTAGATTCCAAGCACAGCATTCCTAGAACTCTTAAACATTAAAAATGTAGTGAAGTATAAATATTTGAAATCCCCCGGAGCTGGCATATGTACTGTCTTTAAGAAGGCCCTTTTGATCTGGTATCTGTTTTCCCTGGAACAGCTACATATCTCGTATGAGATTCTTTTTTTATTTTATTTACTCGTATCTTTTTTCCCCTTACCCCTGTAGCATCAGTTGAAGGCTGTGTAGTGCAGCGGTGAGGCTCAAAGGTGCCTGCCAAGTGCCGCTATCATTATGCTCTGATGGGAAATGTTGATAGGAAGGCCCCCACTGCCACCGCCAGCTCCAAAGGTTCTTCTAATTCCCTTCCACTCTTTCCATCCTTCCATTTCCAAGTTCTGATTTTATTTCAGTCAGCCATATGTCTGCTGGGGAATGCGGTTGCTCTTTCTGAAAAGGAAGGTTGGTTGTATATTTCAGGTATCTAGGCTAAAAGGAGAGCAAGTGCCAACAACTTCTGACTTCAATGATTGTGTATTCACTGGAATACTACATCTTACTACTTAATGGCTGTCTACAAATCCACAGTGATAATTATTTTTTTGGGGTGGGGGAGTTAATATCATTTGGCTACCAATGACTATTAGCCATAATGTTTCTGCTCTACTTTGACAGTGCAAGTAGATAAATAGGTACTGCTCCGGTGGGAAGGTAAACGGCGTTTTCATGCGCTGCTCTGGTTCACCAGAAGCAGCTTAGTCATGCTGGCCACATGACCCGGAAGTTGTACGCCGGCTCCCTCAGCCAATAAAGCGAGATGAGCGCTGCAACCCCAGAGTCGGCCATGACTGGACCTAATGGTCAGGGGTCCCTTTACCCTTTACCTTTACCTTGACAGTCAGAGGCAGTAATGCTTCTGAATACAGTCATACCTTGGAAGTCAAACAGAATCCATTCCGGAAGTTCGTTCCATTTCCAAAACATTTGGAAACCAAAGCACGGCTTCCTGAACGCGGACATTCGTGTTCCAAAGAACGTTTGTAAACTGGAACATTCACTTCCAGGTTTGCAGCGTTCAGGAGCCAAAACATCTGAGTACCAAGGTGTTCGGGATACAAGGTACAACTGTACCAGTTTCTGGAAACAGCAGGAGCAGACAATGCTCTTGGCCTTGGCTCCTGCTTGCAGGTTTCCCATATGCATATGGTTGCCCATGGTGGAAACAGGATTTGGGACTTAATGACTCTTCTTATGTTCATTTTGGTGCCTGAGGCAGAAAATACAACTGGTACTCCATGATGCAAGATGATAATTTAGCAGTTATTAACAACACATTCCCTTACATTTCATTGCATCCCCCCAAATCTGCCTGAATAGTGTGCTGGCCCCGGGAGTAACCCAAGAAATGTGGTCCAGGTCCGGTCCAGAATCCAAAGGTTCCGCTAGGAGTCAGTCCAACGGGGCAGGAAACCAGGCAAGGACAGGTACAGGATCTGGCATACAGCAGTGTTGCTCCCACAACCTGGGGTGGGGCCGACAGCCTTTTATCTTTGTCGGGGTAACGGCCGGTCCTGATCCCCTGGCGACTCACCTCCCTGTTTCCCCCAAAGGCGAGTACTCCTCCTGTGAGTACTCAGGTCTCTCCTTCTCTCAGACCTTAGTCTCTGCAGCTTGGGAGACATCGGTGGGTTACTAGACCCAGGGGCCGCCTCAGCCTCCCCTGACCCAACCGGTAGTGGAGCAGCTGTAAGTGATGGCCCAGCTGAAGGAAACAAGGTAATCCCCACATCTGGAGCCAGGGCAGGCTCAGGCCCCTGACTTAGTCCAGCTGGTGTTTGCTGCAGGGGCACCTGTGCAGGCTGGGACTCTTCAGGATTAGGCCCCAGACTTGGTTCAGATGGTGCCTGAGGCAAAGGATCTGGTGCAGACTGAGACCCCTCTGGTTCCGAGTCCGAGCCTGAGTCCCAGGTCATCACAAATAGACTCAAAGAGTTAGTGGAGTTGCTCAAAGTCACAGGAAAGAAAAGTGCTCTTGTGCTTGTGTCCAGCTTGCCTCTTTTCTGCAGGCATCTGGTTGGGCATTGTGAAAAACAGGATGCTGGACTAGATGGGCCATTGGGCCTGGTCCAGTAGGACTCTTCTGATGTACCTATTGGACCCATTGTGGGCCACCTTGTCAAATATGCTCAATGCAGGAAAACCATATCTAGAATATCCTCAGAACATGACTGGCTTGGCCACTCGGCTTCCCATATCTCGGTTAAATACTCGGTTAAAGACTTCCCATATTTCGGTTAAGTGCTGGAGGAACATTTACAGCAGTGGTGGGGAACCTTTGCCCCTCCAGGTGTTGCTGAATTAATCCTCTCATCATTCCTGATCATTGGTCATCCTTGCTGGGGCAAATGGGAGTTGTCGTACAGTAGTACCTTGTGAGACAAAGGTTCCCTCATCCTCATTGTACAGGAAATAAATAGGGCTGCCATACATCCAGAATTTCCTGGATTCAGCCCTCATAAGCAGTGCCTGGGCAGAAATCACGGGATGTCCAGGAAAATCCGGATGTATAGCAACCCATATCAGAAGTGTAGATTTTGGCAAATTTCCTTAAAAATTGTTCAAAACTTCATCCCCCCCTTAGATTTTGCAAAGAAAGCTCAACAACATTGGCCCAAAAATAACACATACCACTCCCTGTCACATCACCACAATAAGGTAAGACCAAACCCCTGTACCCACTTAAACACTTAAGAAATTCTCAGATCCCTGGAAAGCGAGGCAGTAAGATGCAAGAAGATTTCAACACAGCACTAATATTTATATCCTGCCTTTCTGCCTTGCTTCCTTGAGTATCTTACAATCACAGTTAAAGACTCTTGCAAGAAATAAAATGGAGCAAAACAAAGACAAATAAAGCAGCAGCAGAATACCGTAGAAAGAGATTATCATCAGAGAACATCAGAAAGTGTATAAAATCAAGCAAGAAATCACTGAAAAAATTGAAAAACAGCATTTTTAAGCAGCACCTATAAGCCATCAAGGAAGGACAGGGAGAGGGCAGGTTTCCACAGCTGAGACCCTATGACCAAGAAGACCCCATCTTATTATTCCACCTACCTCATTTCTGAAAGTGGAACCCTCTATGCAAAGCCTGCAAAGAATATGATAATAGTTGGGCAGGTGTTATGGGAATAGACTATCCCATAGGATTATAGGGGGAGGGAGGCTTGTATTTTTCAATGTTCCATCATTTATAAAACCTCCATGATCATGTGGAAGGGGGCAGCTCCTTAATCTATTCCCCCTTTCACCAAAGCAGACCTACTAATTTCCTATAGGCAGTGGACTTGGGCTAGCTAATAGTGCAAAATATCTACCTCACCTGCAATTTAAAAGTGGTGCAGTCCACAATTTTGCCACCTCGGTCTACCACCTCAATCTCCCATTGAGCTGCCTCCCCCCCCCCCCAAGAGAGATCCTTTAGAAGGACACTACACCAAGGCATAGCATCTTTTGACATAGGGGATGAAATAGCCTCAGACATTAGAATGTCACCTCCTTTGTGATGGCAAAAAGGTTGTCTAAAAAATAAGAAAAATAAGTCCCCTACCCCTGAAATGAGGAACATTTCACTACCTTAGCCAGCCTCCCCCAGATGGATAAAGTGCCCCTAATGTTCGCTGTATGAGAATTGGGCTGTGAAGGTGTGGCCAGGGATTCCATTTGTACGTACATTTGTACTTCCATTTATGAAGAAGTAAAACTGAAGTCCCTGAGGTTTGGAACATTTGAGCCGCCTTTTGCTGAATCAGACCATTGTATAAAGAAGATAAAAGTCCCTACCAGGGAAGCATGGCAGATCAACTTGACGGATTATGCCGAAATGGCTAAAATGACCGGAAGAGTCAGAAATCAGGAAGACCAAAATTTTAATAAGGAATGGGGAAAATTTACAGCCTATCTTTAAAACCATTGTAAACAGTTAAAATTGTTAGTAGGGTTGGAATATCACTTGTAGCTTAATGGTGAATTTTGGATACAATGGAGATATAAAAGATTTGGATCATCATAAAAGATGCAGGAGGAAATGATTAACAATAGGACCCACAAAGGGAGGGAGGGAAGTCCAGGAGGTTCCTTGGAATCTTGTTTTTATGTTGTATGTTTGATATGTGACGATAAAATTTTAATTGGAACACACCCACACACCATTGTGTCAATCAAGATTAGTATGGCCTGCACTGATTGGCAGTAGCTTCCAGGGTTCCAGGCAGGCATTCTCTCCCGGTCCTACCTAGGGGTGCCATAGATTGAATCCAGGGCATTCTGCATACAAAGCAGACACTCTTCCACTGAGCTATGCCCACCTCTATCCAAAACAGGACTCTGTTGCATTTATTATCCATGATACTTGGCAGCTGAGGCTGATGTTTACAACAGTGGGAGAAGTCCACACTCAGTCACCTCTATATTGGGGCTGGTGTTGGAGAAACAGGTTGTTCCACAAGGACCTGGGACCAGGGGAGCAGGGAAAGAGGACTAAAGGAAGGAGAACCCAATCAGATCCTTGGTCCATCTAGCCCAGCATTGTCCACACTGAGTGACAGTGGTTCTCGAGGATTTCAGGGTATTCCCAGCCCTAGTTGGAGATGCTGGGGATTGAACCAGGGACCTTTTGCATGAAAGGCGGAGGCTTCACCACTAAGCTATAACCCTTCCTCAGAGACAAGATGAAAGACTTCTTCCTGAGCAAGAAGTGCAGGGAGACATCTGCTTGGTAGAAACCCGTGTTCCTCTAATGATTTGCAGTGGGAGGGATGATGGAGAAGGCAATTTTATTTAATATCCCAAATATTTGACATCTCTAGAAACCTCGGGATTTACCTGTCAAAACATGCTAAAAACACTGTCAGCCCCTATCTGCAGTTCTACAAGCAGGAGCTTCCTTTGTGGGCAAAGTTAGGGCCATTTCAAATGAAGATTTTCGCTAATTACTGGATGAAGCTTGAAGCTCACATCCCGGCTGTGAATCAAAACCAGCTCCCCAAACACCTCTGTTGTTCAGCTTGATTTAAGACAAGCCTGCCTGCCTGTAGCCCAAGTGGAAATATGATGAAGTGAAATTTTTGAGCCAACTCACCCCTCCTGATAAAAACCCCCAACAACAATAACCCAGGCTTTCTTTTGGCAGCAGGTGAAGGAAAACTCCCTTCTAGCATGCATTTGCAGCCTTTTTTCCTATTATTTATTCCCTTTCTCTTTTGACATGCAGTAATCAAAGGCATTAAAGAGATTAAAAAGTGTGGACGCACAAAAAATGTGATGACTTAATACATTAAAATTGGCTCAATGCTGAATGAAACAAGAGCCAGCAGCCATGATTTCCTCCCAGTTGGGGCTGGCCCTGCTATTGGGCAAAGTGGGGCAGTGGCCTCCAGAGATGTATGCCTGGGAAGAGGACAAGGAGTGGCAGTAATGGGGGCGGGTAGATCCCTGTGTTCCACACAGCCTACTCTGCGTGGCATTCTGTTGCCCTCCAGAATAAGAACATGAAAACATAAGAAGAACTTGTTGAATTGGGCCAGTGGCCCATGTAGTCTAGCATCCTGCTCTCAAAGTGGCCACCTAGATGCAGAAACATTACTGCTTGTGACCATGGAGGCAGAACATAGCCATTATGTCTATTAACCATTGAAGCCTTATCTAAACCTCTTTTGCAGCCATCCAAGTTGGTGGCTGAATCTCATAGTTACATAGGTAAATTAAGGTGCTAAGTTAAGAAGAACTTCTTTTTGTCTGTCCTAAATCTTCCAACTTATTGGGGGTCCATAGTTCTAGTGTTGTGAGAGAGGGAGAAAAACTTTTCTCTATGCACTTTCTGCATGTCCTGCATAATTTTATAAACCTGGTAGAGGTTTCAGTGTTTCTGTCACCAGTCTTCTCTCATCAGAACTTCTTCCTTTCATTTTTGGGCAAATATCATTATTGTGGCTGTAGTTGTATACATAAATACATTTTAACATTGCTTTGGTAGCTCTGATCCCATTATCCCCAAAAGAAAAGCTGCTGCTGCTGCTGCTGCTGCTTCTTCTTCTTCTTCTTCTTCTTCTTCTTCTTCTTCTTCTTCTTCTTCTTCTTCTTCTTCTTTACAAATGTTATCTTGAACATCTTTTTCAATTAATAATATATCATTTCCCAATAAGCTTTAACCTTATTGCAAGGTTATGGAATAAGGGTATCTTCTTTCTTTTTACATTTCCAACACTTATTTATACATTTTTGCCAGTCTGCTAGGTGTTAAATACCATCTATATAATATTTTCATATAATTTTCTCTTATAGCATAGCATGCTGTAAATTTTATATAAATGTTCCACAATTGTTCCCATTCCTCCATTTCTATATTATGACCAATGTCTACTGCCCAATGTATCATTGAAGATTTCACTTCATCTTTTGTCTCCTATTCCAATAACATCTTACACATTTTAGACAGCACTTTAGACAAGCAGGTCTTTCTCTAGTTGAGATATTTGTCCTCCAAACCCCCGTTTCATATCCTTTTTAACTACTTTGTTCAACTGATGATATTATATCCATGTTGTTAACATTCCTGATAAATCCTTAAACTCTCTTAATTTAAATTCTCCACCTTTCTCTCTTAACAAATTTCTGTAAGTTACCCAATTTTCCATCATGTTTCCTTCTTCACCACTATGACTTCCAAAGGTGAAGGCCATATTTATCCCATGCTATATACAAATGTTTCCTAATTATATGGTTTGTAAACCCTTTGTGGACTTTCACCTTTTCACACCACAAATATGCATACCAGCCAAATATATTATGATAATTAAATATTGATTGATGGAGTGTGTGTTGTGTTGGTTCCTCCCTGCCCACTGATTCTCTTTCTTCCCTAATCGAGTCCCAAGGTTCTGAGCTGTCCTTATTTACATGCCAGAGGTGCCTTTAATTATGTCTTCTTATGTTCAAGCCCTTTTAAGCGTGGTGTGTAAGGAGGATGATCACAGTACACTTTAGAATGTCTGAATGGTTCTAATTTGTTCGCCTCGGGCCCCTCTCTGTGTTGTTATTTGAAAATGAGATGAGCGAATCTTGAAAAACAAAAACAGCAACCCCTTTACAATCAATAAATCAAGCCAAGTGAGGCCCCTGCTCTGTAACTTAGGAGTGTCACTCGCTCCTTACATTCAGAACATCCTTTCCTATTCTCTCTCCCCTCCTCCTCCTCCTCCTCAACGCAGACATCCTCATTCCTGAACAAGAAGACAATCAAAAGGATGCTCTGTAATGCCACTAGGATTGATTTGTTCTTTCTTCTGGTTTTCTTTCTTTCTTTTTTATTTCTGAAAGCGAGTTGAATGGGGCTGGATTAGTAGCCCTGAAGGCTGAAGTGTTCTGATTATCTGCAGCCTACACATCTCACCTCCTCCTTCTGACAATATCTGGAGCTGCACCAGGTTGTTCTGAATCCAAATGATTCCTCTTCTGGCATGCAAATCCTAATCCTCAGTTTTGTCTCCTCATCACAGTGCATTGTGACGCAGGGCAGGTTCAAACAGCCTGCTGAAAGGAGGAGTCAGGGGGCTTTGCAGGACTGCCTGCCCCTGCCCATCACCACAACTGCCTTGCGCCACAGCTAATGTACACAGGGCCGTCTTAAGCATATCTGGCACCTTGGTGCAAAGATCCCACCGGTGCCCCCCCCCTTTCCCAGAGTTGCTGACCCTTTTTTAGGGAGCTGACACCACACTTACACATTAACTCTGCTTAGGGGAAGAAAAAACAGGAAACATAAACAAACTCTTTAAGTTGCTCATTTATTAACGATGCACATATATACAACACCACCACATTGATCTGGGCAGATTTAAGACAAATTATCTTAATATGTAACACTTTGTTTTTAACAATGTTGATTTCTTTTAAAATTCAGAATACCCGCGTTATTCATGTAAAATAGTTTGATACAGTACATAGTATGGCATAGTATCCTAACACCTTAATCCTTTGCTTTGATAAGGGAGACCGTAACACAACGTGCAACGTATTTTAAAATAATTAAAATTTGAAATCCACTACATCAAGCCAGCTCTCAAAAAATTAACACATACTGTATGCTTCAAATACCAGTTAAGAGATTTTGCGTACTGGGTACAATATGAGGGAGTCACTACTCCCAGCCTGTGAAAAGTAGTGGAACTTGGCTATCAGACATTTTGAAAATGTGATAGTTTACAGTACCTTCTTGCAGCCCAAAGCCAGGTTCCAGGCATTGCAGTGGGTTGGACTAGATGACCCTTGGGTCCCTTCCAACTTTAGAATTCTAAGATTTAATAAAAGGTCCTTACAGCATAATGCAATTTAGTCCCATATGATTAAGCAATTATAAATAAATGAGTCCCCACCCCACCCTGAGAATAATGCACTCAGGTATACTGGTTTGCGCAGACATTTTGGGGTAAGATACTTTGGTCATAACAACAGGCTACATCCAACTAAATCCTACTTAGGGCAGACCCTTTGAAATTAAAGTTTGGATTTTTAATTCATTTCAGTGAATCTATTCTGAGTAGGACTAGCACCCGAGGCAACTGTGTGTGTGTGTGTGTGTGTGCGTGTAGAAGGGCAAATGAGGGCTGAGGGCAAATCTAAAAAGGAAGGGACAGCTGCATATTCCTGCAATGCAGAGGGTTGGACTAGATGATCCTCAGGGTTCCCTGTTTAGGGAAGCTTTTAATGTTTAATAGGTTATTGTATTTTAATGTTTTGTTGGAAGCCGCCCAGAGTGGCTAGGGAAACCCAGCCAGATGGGCAGGGTATAAATAATAAATTCTTCTTCTTCTTCTTCTTCTTCTTCTTCTTCTTCTTCTTCTTCTTCTTCTTCTTCTTCTTCTTCTTCCTCCTCCTCCTCCTCTTCTTCTTCTTCTTCTTGTTGTTGTTGTTGTTGTTTCAGGATCCCTTCCAACCCTACAATACTATAATTGTAGGGCAGGCATGTCCAATATGTGGATCCTGAGGTCCATCGCAGGCTCCTTCTCCTCCTCCTCCTTTCTCCTTCTGAAGCTGGCTTGCCTACTGGGGGTTAGAGCTCATGGGGAAAGCAAAGAACAACAGACATGGGGAAAAGCCCCCTTAGCGCTCCATGAGTTTGAGGGAAAGGTTTTAAAAACAACAGTGGGGTGGGGGGAGGTGGAGTAAGGGCTTGGGGATGCTGACCCGAAGTCAGCTGCGATTTAAAGCAACAGTAGGGGAAAAGAGAGGTGGGCCCGCCTTATCCCTTCATTGGAGGGAAGGAGGAACTTTTATGTCATATTATTTGATGATTGAGTAAGAGCTGTTTGACAGTGGGACGGTAGCCGGAGGGGAAGGCGCGCTTCCCGCGGCTGGAGAGGGAAAGGCAACACTGGGTGGGATGGAGGGCGATGAGGGAGCAAGAGCTTGGAGAGGAAAGGGAGCCGAGAGAGAGAGTGAGAGGCAGGTGGGCAGGAGGGACGCGGCTGACAAGGCGGTTGCCTGCGAGAGAAGCGCTTCTCCAAGGAGCAGCGTGCGGAGCAGCTGTTCCCGGATTCCCGCTGCTGGGCACCCCTGGATGGGCGCTATGGCGCAGGGCGCCACTCAGCCAAACGGGAAAGACGACCCTGAATGTACATGCACTGAAAATGCTTCCCTGCTGTCTGCACATTTGACAGGCATGACTAAGAGCCCCACATGTGCACCTTAGCCCAGGGGTCACCAATGACCCCCAGAGGCATTTATGCAGTATACTGCTTCCTACTGAAGACAGGCCATTGATCCATCTAACTCAATACTGTCTACTCTAACTGGCAGCAGCTCTACAGAGTTTCAGGCAAGGGGATATTCCCTGCATGGAGATGTCACAGATTGAACCTGAGACCTTCTGCATGCAAAACAGGTGTGCTGTCCCTGAGCTCTTAAGACATAGGAACATGGGAAGCTTCCCATACCTTCCAAGTGTTCCAATTTTCCAGGCACAGTCCTGGAATTACAAAAGCCATCCCGGTTTCTGATTCGATCCCGGAATGTCCCAGTTTTCCTTTTTCCTCCCCTCCGTGTCTTGGAGAACACTTAATCATGGTGGAGAGATCAGAACCCTGCCACTGCCTCCTCCTATCCTTTTTGGAAACAGGAGTCTTTGGTGCATGTGTGTAGGTGCAAAAATACTGGAAATTAAATGCTGGCACCCAGTGAAGGAAATGGTGAAGCTGGCCTGTGTTTGCAGGAGATCGAACATGGGAGAAGCTTCCTGATGGTGAATAGAATGTCCCTATTTTCATTTGAGAAATGTTGGAGGGTATGTTACTGAGTGAGACCAGTGTTCTGAATAACTACAAGCAAAGGCCAGTATTTAAGCAACGATACCATTCTTCAAACTACACAGAACAAGGGTGGGGGGAACTGAAGCGATAAGGGGTTAATTGCTGCCATCCATGCGTATTCTTCATTTGGCGACCAAAGATGTTCAAAGCGAGGTTCACTCTTGATCTTGCCCTGTATTATTCAGATAAGTATTTTATTGCCTACATGCACTGAATAGTTTGCAGATATGTATTGTTCTTTGTATAGTGGCCTTTACTTGGAATTTATCTGCGGCCTTGGCTTGTATCTCACGCACATCTCTCTCTCTCTCTTAACTGAGTGAAAAGACTTTGTCTTTTTGTTACATTTAATTGGCAACTCTTTTCACTCTCTGTGTGTTTTTCTTGCCATACATCAGTCTGGGCTCACAGGGCATTGGGGAAGCATTTCCACTGGGGGCAATGGGGTAGTGGCCGTGGCACACAGTGCCAGGGGCAGAGCTAGCCCATGCGGCTCATGAAACTCTCTCACACATTTGGGTGGTTGCATAACCTTCCTAATGAAATCAGTCCAGGGTGAAGCTATGCTGAGGAAGAGGTCAGGCTATGCACCTAATGGTATGTTTTCAATTCTCAGTGTCTTTCATGGGAGAAAGTCCACAGGCTGCCTTGTGCGATCGAATCTGCAGTGCAAGAGCTATTCCCTTTCCATGTGCTGCTGGGGTCCCACAATCTACACAAGTCATCCTCTTCTCCTTCAGTCCTACAACATGGATGTCTAAACTCACCACGTCTGCTATATTCCATCACAATAGGCAGTCACTCACAAGTCATACTTACCATTGTGGTTTAGTCTACATACACGGCCTGGTTCCTTGTTTGTTTGTTCAGCTGATCTGTATCCTGCTGTTTGACTGAAGTCCTCAAAGCGGCTCACAAAATCAATCATATGCAATGAATGCAGTAAAAGTCATGCACTTACAAAACAAAAGCACTCCATCTGGAGCTAGAGCAGACATCTGGTGTTGTCTTTGCCTGCATGCTTCTCTCTCCTGGATTCCTTCCCATGGGGCAGTTGGTAGTAGACAGCAAGGGTGTGCATGCGGTCCCATGATTCGTGCTGTGTCTTTGCATTTTTTAAATCACTGATCTGTTTCTGAGTCACTCTGTGCCCTCTCTGCTTTGATCGGTGTTTCAGGTTCTAAACTCCTCTGTATGAAATAAAGCTATGTTGCAGCACCAACAATAATGGAGGATCTAAGAGAAACAAATGGCTATAACTTTTCTGCCTTTTGGCCAAAGTGAATGAAATTTGCAGGCACAAACCCTTCCAGATTGTATCAAGCATGACAAATTTCAGACAAATTAGTCCAGGGACTGTTTTTAGTAGTAAAAGGGATTAAGTTCCCTTGTAATCCCTTACTGGAGCATGGGGGTGTCTCTTCATACCCTAAAATAATTAAGAAGTGGCCAAGTTGTATGTATTCTTGCTTTTACATTGACCTCCACTGTCAGAGTCGGTATGCCTCTATCATTTGATGGGAATCACATGTGGGCAGACTTGCACTGATGTCCAGCTAGCAGACTTCCCAAAGGCATCAGGTCAGTCTCTGTGAAAACAGGATGATGGACTAGATGGGCCATTAACTTGATCCAGCAAGCTCATGATATGTTCTTATAAAAATTAACAGCTTCACATTGCCTTTCTTTCTGATGGTTGATTGTGTTCTCTAATGGGCTTTCAGACATAGGCTTTGCAGGTCTCTTAACAGATTTCTGAAAGACCTTACAATGTGTGGGTGTCTAGAATGGCTCCCTGAAAAATTCTGAAGAGCTATATTTGTTTTTTTTAAAGCAGAGCAATGCAGATTTTTGTTTCTAATTTTTTTAAAAAATTAAAAATCCTCTGTACCTTAACAACAACAAAAACCCAGAGCTGATCAGTGTTCTACAGGCAGTGTTCTAGACACCCTTGCTACTTGTAGAGCTCATGGCCAAAAGTCATGCATGCACGCACGCACACACACATGCACCCCCCCACTCACCCCCCACAAGTTACAGCACCAAAAGGTACAGAAAAGAGTGATAGAGTGACACAAGGCTTTGCGGGATTCCAAATCCAATGCCCTGTTTATGTATTGACCATGTTTTGTCTCAGGATGTGGAAATCAGTTTGTCTCATTATTCAGTGCATGCACAGGTCTGATGCCCACCCTTAGGAGACTGCACTGGTAAAGATACAGAGAGTTAACAACAACAACAACAGCAACAACAATAACAATAATAACACTAATAATTCATTATTTATACCCCGCCCATCTGGATGGGTTTCCCTTATACATAAACACCTTTGTGCATGAACCACATATGCTTTATGGCAGGAGTCAGCAAACTTTTTCAGCAGGGAGCCGGTCCACTGTCCCTCAGACCTTGTGGGGAGGGGGCAGACTATGTTGCCATGATTATGACCCTCATTTTTGGCAAAAACCCTTATTGGGACCAACCCCAATGTTGCCCAAATTTGATTTTTTTTTGGGGGGGGGTGTTCCCTCATACACCCACGCTGCTTCTTTTGTGTTTTACGTGTTTACAGTTATTATTTCTCTCGTAAGGCAGGGTGGGGGACCGAGGTAAGTGCACCATTCCTGTCAGCCTTGGAGAGCGTCTGCGCATGTGTGGGTGAAGGAATGCTAAGTCAGGCCGGTGCCACTCAAGCAAAAACATTCTTTTCCCTGTGAGGGAAGACGAGGCGGCGGCTATTTACCTTTCCATGGCTCGCACTGTATAGCTAACGAGTGGCCTCCCCAGCAGAGCGCAGAACTGCTTTGGAGTGCAGCCACCCAGGAGCTCCCCGCTTCCTCTAGCAGGGAGCACCGCTGCCACAGACACTGGTGGGCATTGCTCCCAAGGTGCCTCCGAGCTCCTGCTGCCACAACTGCTCTTCCTGAGGTCAGTCGCCAGCAGCTCCACGGTGGAAATCCAAACTGTGGCTCCTTTTCCCTCTTCCCCACCCCCCACCTTGAACAAGATTGCTGCATGCATATGACTGACAGAGAAAGGGCTTGTCTCGAGCAGCCATCCGCCTCACTTTTAACCCCCAAGGCTGGCTGAGCTGCAAAAACCATCGCATGCACGAGCTATGCCAGCTGCCTGGATTGTCGGACCGGATCTAGAAGGCAATTGGGCCTGATCCAGCCCGTGGGCCTTAGTTTGCTGATCCATGCTTTATGGGATGATGGTGCTATTTTTCACACACTATTGTCACCCCCCAGGGATGATGGACAGAAGTGTGGAAAATAACGATACCTTAATCATGCAACCGGCGCTGTGGGTAAAACCTCAGTGCCTAGGACTTGCCAATTGTATGGTTGGTGGTTCGAATCCCCACGGCGGGGTGAGCTCCTGTCGTTCGGTCCCAGCTCCTGCCCACCTAGCAGTTCAAAAGCACTTCAAAGTGCAAGTAGATAAATAGGTACCGCTTTATAGCGGGAAGGTAAACGGCGTTTCCGTGTGCTGTGCTGGTGCTGGCTCGCCAGCTGCAGCTTCGTCACGCTGGCCACGTGACCCGGAAGTGTCTTCGGACAGCGCCGGCTCACGGCCTCTAGAGCGAGATGAGCACGCAACCCTAGAGTCGGACACGACTGGCCCGTACGGGCAGGGGTACCTTTACCTTTAATCATGCAACCTACCAATCACACGTGTTTCAGTATACAGGGCACTCTGACACCCTGTGTCAGACACGTCGGACACCCAACTTCTCAGACCTGCTGACTACCCTACAGAGTATCAAATCAATTTTGAGAACTGCATGGCTCAGAGCAGGGATGAGAAATCTGGGGGTTGTGGTTGGAGTCCAGCTCCTACCAACCCTGATCATTAGTTGATGGGAGCTGGAGTTTAACAACATCTGGAAGATCATAAGTTCCACACCTGGCTCAGAGCAACAACATACTCCAAGCTTATGATGGTGTCATCTGAGTAGCTGACCCACAGAAGTATGCCATATAATTCAGCAGGTGGTCAGCTGACCGACGCAAGCCTGGTGTGATTGGTCATCTGCTCTCCAGAAATATCTCAGGTGGGAAGGCTTTTGGGTGCAGTCAGGATGGTGAATTTGGGTAAGGGATATAAAACGGAGGGGTAGTTGTACATGAAAATATTTTGGGGCCAGGGAAGAGTTCTTTCCTTGGGTAGTAGGCTTAAAAATGTGTAGGGTTGCCATACGTCTGGGAAAACCTGGACATGTCCTCTTTTGGGGGGGCAACATTCCCATCCAGGCAGATTGTTACATTTTAAAGGAAATGTCTGGGGTTTGGGGTTTTTTTTTGGGGGGGGGGTTCAGGCTTGGTCTGTTCTGCATGCTGTGGCCGCTGCCAACCCAGGCGCTTTCCCCAGCTTGGGCTGGCAGCGGCTCACACTGTCTTCTTTTTTTGCTCTTCAAGATATGGCAACCCTGTGAGAGAAACACCAAATGAGGTAAGCATGCTTCCATCATTGGAGGCCTTGGCTTTCGTAATTGCCTTGGAAGGAAAAGGCAAAGAGAATTCTAAGGCAAGTTTCACAAGGCCAATATTTATTCACTTTATCAACAAAATGTTGACCAAGGATTAATCCACCAGCTCTTATTTTAATTTAGCACACACATCTTAGCAGGAACAATTCCACCCCATCCTCAAGGCTGTGCAGCCCACATACTCCCTGACATTGAACTGGCTTCTTCCTCCCACCCGCACAAAGACATGTGCAAAACACATGTTCATGCCCACTAGTGGCCACATGTACTGAAAGGAGGTCTCAACAACAAATTTAACATCAGAGAGTCAATGATTAATGGCATATTTTTAACAACTGGCAAATGACAAAACCAGATAAATAGAAACACCTTTGATGATGGTAAGAGTAATTTATGCCCCAGCTGAAAAAGACATAATAAGTCTGAATTAATAAGGCATGCTGTCTGAAATGCATTATTGATGGAACTTAGCACCTAACAGAAAAGTTTTTGCATCTAATTCAATGAGCTTCTTTCTCTCCCCCCCCCTCTCTCATATTTATGAAATAAGTGAATAAATGTATAGGACCAGCCTGTGTGCTGTAACAGACATCTGTTCCCTAGGTCACATGTCTCTCCAGGCCCCACCCTCCCAGGCCCCACCCCCTCTTCCCAGGCCATACGTCTCACTGACTTCACTCTGTGCCCTTCCTGAGTGCTTTTGCCTGGCTGCAACTAGTCTTTGAACTCTGGTGGTGCCCCTTGCTTGCTTGGATACATGTGCACATATGTATTAGTGTATTATTATTATTATTATTATTATTATTATTATTATTATTATATACAGTGGTACCTTGGGTTACAAATGCTTTGGGTTACAAACTCCTCTAACCTGGAAGTAGTACCTCGGGTTAAGAACTTTGCCCCAGGATGAGAACAGAAATTGAGCAGTGGCAGTGCGGCGGCAGCGGGAGGCCCCATAAGTGAAAGCACGCCTCAGGTTAAGAACGGTTTTGGGTTAAGAATGGACCTCTGGAACAAATTAAGTTCGTGACCTGAGGTACCACTGTACTAGCCCTTTACACTAAGGTCCCAAGGCCGGTTACACAATATTAAAAGCAGTGTAGAAACATCTGGCTTTTGCATGCATGGAATACATTGTACAAAGACAAGAATCACATCTGTTGCTCCACCTCCTTTTGCTTCTGGTCACAGTCAGCTTTGATTCTGGCCATGCCCACCATTGACACGTAGTCCTTGCAATAGGGAATGTGGCATTCAGGCTGAAGACTCATAGTAAAAAAAGGTAAAGGTACCCCTGCCCGTACGGGCCAGTCTTGACAGACTCTGGGGTTGTGCGCCCATCTCACTCAAGAGGCCGGGGGCCAGCGCTGTCCGGAGACACTTCCGGGTCATGTGGCCAGCGTGACAAAGCTGCATCTGGCGAGCCAGTGCAGCACACGGAAACGCCATTTACCTTCCCACCAGTAAGCAGTCCCTATTTATCTACTTGCACCCGGGGGTGCTTTCAAACTGCTAGGTTGGCAGGCGCTGGGACCGAGCAGCGGGAGCGCACCCCGCCACAGGGATTCGAACCGCCGACCTTTCGATCGGCAAGCCCTAGGCGCTGAGGCTTTTACCCACAGCGCCACCTGTGTCCCTCATAGTAGACTCATAGTAGAGAACCCATAAACCTAGAATATTTAGAACCCTGCAGGGGCGCCAACCATGGGGGGCTCTGGGTGCCTGGGCACCCACAAAAAATTGTTGTGGGTGCTCAGCACCCACACCACAAGGCCCCCGACACAACTTTCGACGTCATGCAAAGCCTCGGACAGCATCTCTGAGAACTCAGAAGCTTTCCGAGGTCTCACGATGTCTCGAAACCTGACTTCCGGTGCCACCAGAAGTCAGGTTCTGAGTCTGGAACGCACGTGTGTGGCGTCATGATGTCATGCTGTAACGTGCCGACATGACATCACACACACTGGGCACCCATAACCTGGTGCCCAGGTTGGCTCTCCTGGACCCGTGTGTGTCTCAACAGTGGCCCAAACCTCAGAAATTTAATGTTAACAACCTAGTTCCTAAGGGGTTATAGAAAGAGAAGTGTGTCTTTCTTTCTAACAAAAAATTAAATCTCTCTCTCTCTCTTTTAAGGCCTGCTTGAAGATGAATCAGTGAACAAAGAGTTGGATTTGCCTCTCAAAACAGCCTCCTGAGCTTTTCCCTGAGTGATTTTAATGCTGCCGATGAAGACTAAGAATAACGGTACATCAAATGTTCCTCTGGAAATGAGGGGAAATAATTCTGGTAACAGAATTGTTTTTAAAAGAGAAAGCACCTGTTCAGCACATAAAATGCAGCATCTCTCTTCCCCCACTCCTCTCTCTCTCTCTCTCTCTCTCTCTCTCTCTCTCTCTCTCTCTGCTCTTTCCCCATTCTCCAGGAATTCATTTTCTGGTTGTTCTCCCTAAGGGGCAGCTTTGTCTGTGAGCAATTTGTCTTTTAGCGCAGTTAAATGAGAGATCACGTCCCTCTGTTATCCAAGCTGTGATCCTGTTACTGCAGCTGAGGTGGCTTCATCTGAGTCCCCTCTCGCTTCTTCTTCCTGAGGCCAAACATCTCCTGCCCCATACCAGGCATTCATTTGTGTATAGCTGGGAAGGGTGCAGAAAGGGGCAATCAAAGTGATCAAGGAGGGACCATGAAGCAATTCCCCTATGAGAAAAGGTGGCAACATTTTGGAGTTTTCAGGTTTTTTTAAAAAAAGGCAAGGAAGAGGAGACACAATTGAGACAAAGAAGATTATGCATGGTGTGAAGAAAGTGGGAAAAGAGACATTTTCCTTCCCTCTCCCAGTACTAGAACCTGGGGACAACTAATGAAGCTGAACGTTGGAATATTCCCAACAGGGAAATACTTCTTCACATGGAACATCATTAAGCTATGGAATTTGGTCTCAAAAGATGCAGTGATGGCCACCAAGTTGGATGATTTAGAAAGAGGATTAGGACTATCAGTGGCTACTGGTGCTGACCTTTAAAGCCCTAAATGGCCTCAGCCCAGTATACCCGAAGGAGCGTCTCCACCCCCATCGTTCAGCCTGGACACTGAGTTCCAGCTCCGAGGACCTTCTGGCGGTTTTCTCCCTGTGAGAAGTGAGGTTACAGGGAACCAGGCAGAGGGCCTTCTCGGTAGTGGCGACCATCCTGTGGAACACCTTCCCATCAGATGTCAAGGAAATAAACAACTATCTGACTTTTAGAAGACATCTGAAGGCAGACCTGCTTAGGGAAGTTTTAAATGTTTGATGTTTTATAGTGTTTTTAATATTCTGTTGGGAGCTGCCCAGAGTGGCTGGGGAAACCCAGCCAGATGGGCAGGGTATAAATGATGATGATGATGATGATGATGATGGCTATGTTTCACCTCCCCTGTTGGAGGCATATCCTCTGAAAGCTATCTCTTGAGGAAGTAGGGAGAGAGAGCTGTTGTGCTCACGTCCAGCTTGTGCTCATCCTATGGGCACTTGGTTGCAGAGGTGTAGCTAGGGGGGCATGGGGGGTGGGGAACACTGGGCACCACATCACGGGCGGTGGCACTTACCATGGGGCCTGCAGTGCGTAGGACTGAGGGGGAGGCGGAGGGCGGGCTCATTGGAGGCTCTGCGGCACTCCTTGCCCTGACTCGCCCCACCCCATGGGCGGCTCACCCTGCCCCTGGGCTCCGGGCATGAGCTTGGCCTGGGCTCCACAGTGGCTAGGTACGCCGCTGCTTGGTTGGCCACTGGGAAATGAGGATGCTAATCTAGATGGACCTTTGACCTCATATGGCAGGGATCTTCTGATGTTTTACTTATTTTCTTGTGGGTACCAATTGAATACATGGAAGGAGTGTTCAAGCTCATGCATGTTTTGCCTGCTGTTAACTTCCAGACGTGGGTGGCGCTGTGGGTAAAAGCCTCAGCGCCTAGGGCTTGCCGATCGAAAGGTCGGCGGTTCGAATCCCCGTGGCGGGGTGCGCTCCCGTCATTCGGTCCCAGCGCCTGCCAACCTAGCAGTTTGAAAGCACCCCCAGGTGCAAGTAGATAAATAGGGACCGCTTACTAGCGGGAAGGTAAACGGCGTTTCCGTGTGCGGCTCTGGCTCGCCAGAGCAGCGATGTCACGCTGGCCACGTGACCCGGAAGTGTCTCTGGACAGCGCTGGCCCCTGGCCTATAGAGTGAGATGGGCGCACAACCCTAGAGTCTGGCAAGACTGGCCCGTACGGGCAGGGGTACCTTTACTTTACCTTTAACTTCCACATGCTCAACAGGCGTGTTTGCATGCAGTTTGCATTGTTGTGCTTCCAACATTACTCTGATGAAAATAGGGACGTCCTATTTATTATTATTATTATTATTATTATTATTATTATTATTATTATTAGTCAGACCAATGGCTGATCTAGTCTGGCATCCTTTTCTTGCAGTGGCAACCCAGATGTCTGTGGGAAACCCACAAACAGAATTCAAGCACAACAGCACTCCTTCCTCCTGTGGTTTCCAGTGACTGGTATAGAAAAACATGGCTTCCTCTGACTGAGGAGGCAGAGTCATTGATAGCCTTCTCTTCCATGAATTTGTCTCATCCTCTTTAAACACCACCCAAGCTGGTGGCCATCACTGTCTTCTGTGGGAGTTCCATAGTTTAATGATGCACTGAAATAATTAATATATACACTCAAGTCTGCTTAACACTAGGGGGTTCTGATAGTGCAACTCATGCTTTCATCCTTCGTGTATTTAGCAGTCATGCAAAGGGGTTCCAACATGTGCACTGATGTATGTGCCGAATTTATATTTCTGACGATGCCCTCCATGCAAGCACCACTGAGTCCTAAGCCAAAGAAAAAGAGGTTTCTGGACTCCCCTGTCTAGACCTGTGAATACCTGGAAAGGGAATACAGCACACTATTTTATCTTCCCCCCACCCCCTTTTGAGTCACTGCCATTCAGGAGAACTCTCCCCATCAGCTTTGACATAACTGCCATATTCTAGCTGTAAAATATAATTAGAGCAGTGAATCAGAAAGGAACTGTCCATTGAACAGCACAGTATGTTCTCAGCCAAAGAAAAGGATGTGAAATTCATGCAAATGGGGTCTGGCTCCTGTGCTTCCTCCTCAGCAAAGCAATGTGTGACACAGTCGGCAGACAGTGCCTGCGCAGAGCCAGGGCGCTTTACACGCTCCTCTGAGTCAGTTGGCACCTTCAAGCTGCTCACAGTGGCAGTTGTGCCATTTCTGTCTCTCTCTCTCTCACACACAAGCTTTCAGTCACTGATCTCCAAGTGTAAAATGTTCCTCTGCAGATGATGGCTTGGGGGGCTCTGTGGGGGGTGAAAGGCAAAGGCCCAGACCCGCTTCCATCCAACGGCGATGCCAAGATGTGCCCAGAGCGCACTTTATCCAGTGGAATGGAACCATCTCTGTGGTGTCGACTGGACTTTACCCAACAATTCATCATTCCAAAAACTCTTCTGGCTTGCTTTGCAGACTCAGGGAAAGGACGGCCACAGTGCAGGGAGATTTAAAGGCGTAGAAAAGAGAGAAACACAGTTCTTTCCCGAAGTGTGTTTTCATCTGAAACAGAATGTGTCAGTGTTAACTTACAAAGTTAATTGGAGTTTAAGCTGTGGCTTAAACGGTGCTCACAAAGCCTCTGGCATCGGGGATTAGCTCCAAGCCTGTTCTTCGAAGGATGCATGAAGATGGCACGGTTGGAAGCCCAGGAAACAGGAAGCTGTACCAGCAAAACAAACAATAAGTTGTGCTGGGCTTTCGCAGCAGTCCCCTGGTAAACCCCACTTGCACTGTGGCAAGGATACCCTGGTTATGTTGTAGCACCCTGCTTGTGGTTAACGCTTAGCTGGAATGAAATATTCAACGCAGCAATAGAGAAATTAAAATAATAATTTATTTGTCGGACAAATAAATAAGAGGCACAGTGGTATATGGTTACCAAGCTCTGGCCTGCTCTCCTGCCATTATGGCCAGCACTTATATTCCCTCAGCTCAGCCCCCTTGCTCCTCCTTTGGCTGCCTCTGTCCAATCAGCCTGGTTAAAATTCCTATTGGCTGTTTGCTAGAACCAATCATAAAAGATACACCCATTTCCTATTACCTTTTATGGGAGACAAAGAGCTATATTTCCTTCTATTTATAATTGGCAAATAAGTAGTCATATATCTTACATTTACCTCGACCAGGCACCTTAATTACCAGATAACCTTTTGCCCTAGACTAGGCGCCTTAACTAACATTTCATCTTTTGCCCTATTGCCCTATTCACTCCAAAACAGATGGTGGCTAATTTTATCTGAACAGATCTTTTTGTTCATCTCCCCACACATTATCAATGAAAGATCTCCTTCTTTGGAGGTCATTAAGCAAAGGCTCAACAACCATATGTCAGGAGTGCTCTGATGGTGTTTTTTCTTGCTTGGCAGGGGTCTGGACTCGATGGCCCTCGTGGTCTATTCCAACTCTTCTATGATTCTATTTAACATTTCTTACTTTCTAAATCCTTTGCATAATTACATTTAAGCCAATATTTCATACATATATAGTTTTTTTAGAAGAAATGGAACTTAGTAAAAGCTAAGCTAAATTCTAAATTCTAAAGATTCAAAGCAGTTTCAGAGAGAAGCCTCTTCCCTAGCCAGCTGCTGTTTGTATTAGCTCTTGCCCTTTTAACCTTAGGAAGATGTGGCTCAAGTTTAATGGGAGGCACAATAATTATTACTATTTGTGTTTTTGCAACCTTGATTGTATTCTATAATTTGTATGGTCAGTGTGACCTTTTGCTCCTAGCCTGTAATTTCCTTTTACAACCCTGAGACACTGCTATAGATCAGGGGGGCCCTTGATCAAGAAGATAAACAGCTGCCAGAGTATGGTTTCTGCCTGGCATGAGAGATACAAACATTTACAAATATATATTTCTTTAAGGTCATTTTTAGAATACAGGAATCTGATCAAAATATAAGCCTTGATTAAAAATGCAGGCTATGATCAGATGCCTCAATGTAAGCAAAATTTAGGAAGGGCTCCAGCATAATGGCAGTAGCACATGCACTCTGCATGTGGCTTATCCTAGGTTCAGTCCTCACCCTCTCCAGGTAGGACTGGAGAAGACTCTTGTTAAATGACAGTTCCTATGGTGCCAACAAAAATAGTGCCCCTGGTTAAATGATGGGAGTCAGAGTTCTGCATTCCTGGAGTACAACGATGTCCCTATAGAAATTCTTTTTCTTGTCTCAGTTTTATACCATGGTCCCCAGAGAGAAGCGTATGGTGGCATTAAATGCTCTAGCTCTTGCTAGACTGGTTTATTCCTGTCATTGGAAATGTAAGGAAATCAGAATGGCTGAGGAAATTATGAGGTACTCCTTTATTGGTTCAGTTGATGGCATTCTGTAAATTCGAACTGCATTCAAACCTGTTAATGAAATGTGGAGGCCAGTAGTTGTTTTCATAAAGAACTCTTTGTCACAGGGTTATAACCAATTTCAGTGGTTAAACCATCTATACTCTGCTTATTGTAAATATACTTTACCTTACAGAAAGGAGGCTTTGATATGGAGTGCATATTTCAACTTCTTTATTGTGATGAGTTTTTGCCTTGACTCCCTCTAGATGCCTGGGTGCTAGGGTTTGATCAGGGCTTTGAGAATTAAGGGGCACTAACAGGCATTGTACGGGACACGGGTGGCGCTGTGGGTTAAACCACAGAGCCTAGGACTTGCTGATCAGAAGGTCAGAGGTTCGAATCCTCGTGACGGGGTGAGCTCCCGTTCCTCGGTCCCTGCTCCTGCCAACCTAAAGTGCAAGTAGATAAATAAGTACCGCTCCGGCGGGAAGGTAAACGGCGTTTCCGTGCGCTGCTCTGGTTCGCCAGAAGTGGCTTAGTCATGCTGGGCACGTGACCCGGAAGCTGTACACCAGCTCCCTCGGCCAATAAACCGAGATGAGTGCCACAACCCCGGAGTTGGTCACGACTGGACCTAACGGTCAGGGGTCCCTCTACCTTTAAACAAGCTATAGCTTAGGGCCCCACTCTCTTGGGGGCTCCCCAAAAAAAATAAAGGGAAAAAAATGGATGTACATTTCCAAAATATAAGATAAAAAACAAATAAAATAAAACCTACATCATTTTAAGTTAGAGCTTAATAATTATTTCACTATTAATATACTTCTTAATTGTATTTCACTATTAATATACTTCTTAATTGTATCTCAATTCAGCAATTACTTTGATAAAATACATATTTTGTTATGTGCAAATGGCTTTAGATACCTATTAGGTCCATAAAGTACCATATAGCATATATTCAACACAAAAAACAGTGACAATTTGTTGTTGATAAAAGACAGCTGGACATATAAAGGGCCCCATTACCTTCAGTAGCTTAGGGCCTCATCAAACCTAAATCCGGCCCTGAGCATGGCTGGTTCCTCTGCCTGTAGATCTAGAGTTGCTGCTCCAAAGAGAAGAGCCAAAAATCCCCTTGAGATGTGAATGCTCTGAGCCCTCTCTCTACTCTAGACTCAGGTTCTATATATGTGTCTAATTTCTGTGCCTAATTTCTGAAGGAAACATGAACCCTGGGTAAGTACCACAAGACCTCTGGAATCTCACACAGCTCAGAGATTGGTGTGGTGTGTAACAATATGTTTTGACACTCGTATCAAATACATTTAATTAAAAATAATAAGAAGAAAGGTTGCACCATAAGTATGCACAGATATGGCCATGTGGTATCTGTGTTTTTCATTAAAAGCAAATCAATGTTCAATTAATCTTCAGCAAATTACTTTGTCCTTCCCCTGATACACCTGCCCCAGTGGAATACAATAACCTTTTCATGAAATCCATCTGGGGTCTGTGTGTGTGTGTGTGTGTGTGCGTAGGGTTTATGGTTGTATCCAATACTCAGTATATTCAGCATCAGTGCTTTTTTCCCTGGGAGGATGCAGGGTTACGCACTCCTAAACATTTTGTGAATCTAACGGGAAAGGAAACCTTTTTTAAAAAAAAAGAATATATATAGTTTCTTCTCTAGCACAGTGAACCGTCAGTTCCGTTGCTACCCCTGATGGCAGTCTCATTTCCTGTCACGGTGTTTCCTGAGTCTCAGATGGAAGGGAGCATTTAATGTTAATGGAATGCTCTCCCCAGGGAAGTTTGCCTGGCGCCTTCACTATACACCTTTAGGCGCCAGGCAAAAAAGTTCCTTTTTAACCAGGCCTTTGCCTGACTGTGTCCAAACTTTTCTCAAAGAGGGCCTTTTTTAAGGGTTGGACTTGTTGAGCTTCTTTTGCGATTGAAGTTGTTTTTAGGATTTTACCCCAGGAAATAAACTGCCACAGGGGATAGATTAGGCCCCCAAAACGGACTTTGGACATGCCTGATTCTACATCTTTTTGGGTTGTTTTATTGGGTTGTTTTTCTGTTTTGATTCTATGTATTTGATATTTTATGTGAACCGCCCTGAGACCTTTGGGTATAGGGTGGTATAGAAATTAAATAAATATAATAATAATAATAATAATAATAATAATAATAATAATAATAATAATGTGTGAAGTAGGAGTTGGAATCTAGCATGGTGATTGGTCAGTTTCATTGTTACCACCTCCGAAGGCAGCTTCATTTCCTATCCTGGAGATTTTCTTGAGTACCCCTCATTTTGAGAGTACCCCCAAACATTTTTTTAAAGAAAAAAAGCACTGCTCAGCATAAACCAATTGAAATTAATGGACATTAGTGGGCTAACTTAGTTCCATTAATTTCAATGGGTCTGCTCTGAGTAGGCAACAGGCCACATTCACATTCAGTAAACTAAAAATAGATTAAAACACACGTCAGTATTCTAGATATCTGGGTATGCTTGCCTAAGCAAGGTGGGGTTTTTTTTAATAGTATGCATCAAAAAGAGAACATTGAAGACACCTGTCTGATATCAATAGGCAGGCAGTTCCAAAGTGTGGTTGCTGCCTTAGTTGGATACAACTCTGTCTCTGGTCTGGGTTCCCATGATATTTCCTCCTCTTCCATGTCGAATGCTTCCTTCGCTGCACTGATAACCTCATTCACTGTGCTCTTTCCATCTCTCAGCTGTGTCCACCACCTGCCTCTTCCTTGATTTTTGCAGATTGCTTCCATTCCCACACAAAGATTCAAACACCCAAATAAATCTGTCAATAGCACAGCAATTCTTCTCCCCCACCGCCGCCTCCTGGAACCTGGGCTGTGAGTGAGCTGCGCTTTCTCCTCCCGACAGCTGAGCAGAGGGGAGAGAGCAAAGGGTCAGGGACCGAGGGGATTGCAGAGAGAATCTGGAATGCCTGTGATAGCATTAATCAGTGTGCAGAGATGTTCTTCGTGGCTTCGCATCCAATCAGCGCTACCTAATTCTTCCCTCTTTTTCCCCAGATACAAGTGGTAAACACTCATCTGCAATGAGATGCTTTGCTTAGCAAAGTGGCCCAGAGCAACAGCTGTGCCACTCTCTTTTAGCAAGGCAATAAGGACTCGCTGCAATCATAACATTTCCGTTTGTGTGCGTGCGCACTTGGCAATATTAATTCATGTACCAGTTTGCTTGAAGGTTTGCTTTGCCCTGTATATGCCCATTTGACCACTTTGTTCTGTGGAACTAGCATATTTACAAACGCCACCCCCTGTCTGTTCTGCACCTGTAAAGAATTTGTCTTTCCACATTGCATCACCTGAACTGTGGAAACTCCCTGCCTATTGATGTTCAGCAGGCATTTTCACTGTGCAGAATTTGGTACTTGCTAAAAACTTCTTTTGTTTAGCCAGACATGGAAAATTGGCATGCATTTAAATATGTATTGTTAATACAGACAACACAGATTTATATCACCTGGTTTTATTTATATTTTGTTTTTAACTTATGACTCTTAATGGATAAATTTAATGTATTTTTTAATGTAAATGACTTAGAGTTTTTGTTTTGTTTTTGTGGGTGGGGGGTTCTTTTCTTTACAATTAGGCTGTATACAAAGCAAGGTTGTGGGAAATGGCAAACCCTGATAACAAATTTGGATGGGGGAAATTTTGGAAACATCTGCCTGACCAACTGAAACCCACTTTTTCTGGTGCATAAAGTTCTATATAACTTGAGAACAGGATACCTGAAAGATCTCCTCATCCCTTACACACCCAATTCATCTCTGCAGGTGGGGCCTCCTAAAGATGCCATCTTATCAGTAGGTCATTTCCATGCAATATAGGAATCAGGCCTTTAGGATTGTGGTACCTATTGTGGATTTGCCAAGCTTGCCTTCCTCTTAGCACGTTTCTCCCTTGCGTCCTGAGTCTGAGTGTCTTCAAAGCCCATGACACCTTTGTTAAAGGCTATTCTCCAATTGGAGCACTCACAGGCAAGTGTTTCCTAATTGCTGGTGTTTATACTACATTTTAAAAAATTTGCCTTGAGACAGTCTTTAAACCTCTTTTATTGACCACCAGCATTACGCTTTCCATTTTTAAGTTCGGAATAGAGTAGTTGCTTTGGAAGACGATGATCAGGCATCCGCACAACATGACCAGTCCAACGAAGTTAATGTTGAAAAATCATTGCTTCAACACTGGTGATCTTTGCTTCTTCCAGTACACTGGCATTAGTTCGCCTGTTTTCCCAAGTGATGTGTCATTTTTTTTGGAGACACCGTTGATGGAATCTTTTGAGGAGCTGGAGATGGCGTTTACAAGTGGTCCATGTTTCACAAGCATACAGTAAGGTTGTTAGTACAATGGCTTTGCAAACAAGCATTTTGGTTTCCCTGTGAATGTCCCAGTCCTCAAACACTCTGCACTTCAATCGGGAGAAAGCCACACTCACAGAGCTTACTTGGCTACAAGTGATCGCCAAAGAAGAAAGAAGAAGAAGACCTATCCTTTGCAATTCCCTCTCCTTAAATAACGGAGACAGCACTTGCCCAATGTCTTTTCGGTGCCTAGTGATAAGCTTTTCTAACAAGCCTTTTAAGCAGAGATATTTCTGAGTTTGCATCTGGATTGGAATTGTTTTGGGGTGTTTCGTTGCTTTCATGTTTGCTGTCCTGGGCTGTTTTGGGAGAAAGGTCGGGACTGACATTTAACAAGCAAGCCAACTCCAGGTTTATGTTTCAGTGGAGTGACCAAGGAAGTCTCTGGTCAAGGTGCCAGTCCAACAAGAGGTGTTAGGCACCATCAGTGTAAGCTCCTGCTATGCTGAATGGCAGCAAGATGATCCCTAACCTCTCCCCTAGTCATAAATGTATCTGCAGCCACAAGGAGTCACCCAAGGGATACTCTGGAAAGGAACAGAAGTGGAGCCCTGCTTAATAATCACCACTGTGTTGGATGTGTTTCAGCAAGTCTCCTTGAGTGATGTCTGGAGCAACAGGGGATGTGGAAGGCAGCTGTAGTGTTGAAAGAAGGAGATGAAAAGCCAGATCCTTCAGTTTGAATATTAAGGCGGGGGGAATGGGGCCCAGGGAATTGAATTGGCCACTCGACATGCGCTTCGCTGATCACTGACAATCTCCAGCTTGCTCTGGCTGTGATATGAAAATATATGGATGGTGAGTGAATCTTGATAATTCCCAACTCCCCTAATCAGATTATCTCATCATTGCAACGAGATCTGACAGGCTGAAGGTGGAACAGCAACCAACATACTTTCAGGAGGACTGTCTGGCAGGTCAGAATGGCGGGACGTTGAACGGACTTGGAAATTCAACACTGGCAGCAGCTTGCTGTGTGAAAGTGGCCACATCATTCTGTTTGGCCCCTGGGGCAGAATTGCACATTATAAGAAATAAAGGGCTATTGACGCAGCCATACCTTGTGTTTATAGTCTCTTCCCTCTCCATATGTTTCCCAAGAAGTGGAAAGCAGAAGGGCAGCAGACTCGGGGCTCTGCCATAGGCCAGGGGATCAGGACCTTCTGGGAAGTTGCACTCCTTGGTGTCCAAATTATTATTATTATTATTATTATTATTATTATTATTATTATTATTATTATTTATTACTTATACCCTACCCATTTGGCTAGGTTTCCCCAGCCACTCTGGGCGGCTCCCAATAGAATATTAAAAACACAACAAATACATCAAACATTAAAAACTTCCCTAAACAGGGCTGCCTTCAGATGTTTTCTAAAAGTCAGGTAGTTGTTTACAGTGGTACCTTGGGTTACAGACACTTCAGGTTACAGACGCTTCAGGTTACAGACTCCACTAACCCAGAAATAGTACCTCAGGTTAAGAACTTTGCTTCAGGATGAGAACAGAAATCGTGTGGTGGCGGCGCGGCGGCGGCAGCAGGAGGCCCCAAAAGCTAAAGTGGTGCTTCAGGTTAAGAACGGACCTCCAGAATGAATTAAGTTCTTAACCCGAGGTACCACTGTATTTCCTTGACATCTGATGGGAGGGCGTTCCACAGGGCGGGTGCCACTCCTGAGAAAAAAAGTCATGGCAAGAGAGAGACCCATCTAGCCTCATCCATTGGTGAGAGAGGGAGTGGCTGCAGGGAGTTTGATTCCCACCCTCTTAGAAATAGAAAGTACTCTTCAGCCGTTAGTTGTTCTAGGATTAAGGAGCAAAAAGAAACACACTCTGCTCCCAATCCAAAGGAGCATAAAAGGAATGGATACATATGGTACATTAGTTGTATTTGTATATGGCTGCAGTGAAACCTACACAGAGCAGGCTCTAAGATAACACTTGTCATGGATGCTTGAACAATCCACCAAATGCTGAAGTTGCTGTCATGGAGGATCAGTGAGCCCTAACCAATTCACACATGCAGAGAGTAGTATCAGGGAAGATGAACCCACACTTTACAGCTGAGCCCAAGGCTGCCAACATTCATAAATGGCAACCCTACAAAGGCTAAGAACATCCTGCTTGATCAAGCCAAAGGCCCATCTTATTGGCAGGTGGAAATAAAGCACTGAGAGTACAAGTACACATTTTATTTCTACCACCACAGCTTTACCATTTGTTTTGGTTCAGAGATCCCAGGAATCTGGATACACCACTACATGGACCGAACCATAAAAGAAGGGTTGTGTTTCTCTGTTTTCTTCAGCTTGGACATCCCTTCCCTGCATGACTGGATCCCATGCAAAGTCAGCATGAGAACAATAACAAAGGAAATGCTCGTGTGTGTTCTAGCCTACTCACATAATGCAAACATTCAAACATGCCCAGTATGGCATTGGAACAACTCATGAAGAAGAAGATTGGTCATGGCAACCACAGGGTATCCAGGTTATGCCAATGGCACCACTGTCTTTAGACCCACCAGGATATTGTCGATGAGAGTCTCTGTTAGGATTTCCCATGGCTAGCCAGCACCCTACCTCACTCCAGGAGACCTCGGCCACATTCACACCATACATTTAAATATACTATGATAACAGTACTTCTGCAAAGAATTCTGGGAACTGTAATTTGGTGATGTAATTTGGGATATGGGTGATGAGTTGTTAGGAGGCCCCTCTTTCCCTCCTGGAGCTAAAATTCCAAGAGTGGTTTAGTGATCACAGGGAACTCTGGGAACTAGAGCTCTGGAAGGGGAAAGGGAGTCATTTAACAACTTTCAGGACCTTTAACAAACTGCAGCTCCCAGAATTATTTGGATAGTGCTTTACATGCATGGTTTGAATGTGACATTCTTCCAGGGCCAGTCCACCCATGAGGCATGGGTGGCAGGATCCACAGCAGTGGCAAATCCTGATGTAGATTTTTATATCCTGCCCCCTTGTTCTTCATTCACCTCTTCTTCCCTGGCAAGGAGGGGACACCATTTTGTTGTTTGCCTCAGGTGCCAAAATGTCTTAGGCCGGCCCCGCCCTTCTCTCAGGAAAAGAGGCTGGATTCCACTGAAGGCAAATTCAATCTGAGGCCCGATCTCTTGATCTCATAGCAAAACTGCCCCTGTCCAATCTCTTGATCTCATAGCAAAACTGCCCCTGGGCGACACCACTTTAAACCCCTAGAAGGGTAAGCATGGTTGATTGTATTCTCCACTCTCCTCACACAGAGATACACACAACTAAGGCATAGTGCGCTAACAAAGCTAAATGTTAGAGAAGAGTTTTTTTCGGGACTAGCCATCTCTTTGAAATGTTAGGTTGAAATGTCATAGGCAGCATTCACACACAAAAATCCCAGGCAGGACCATTCAGAAACGCAATCTCACACCAATACAATCCAGGAACAGTTTCACCATGTTTGTTCGCCAGTCCTCAGACACACGTTTAAGAGTTGAGCTAGAGGGTTAAGTGGTTTTCCACCCTCGTCTTGGTTTCTGTATTCTGCGGCTCATTTCATATTAACATATTGTGGCAGGTGTTCTGTATATATCAGGGGTGAAGAAGTTGTGAGGACTTCAGAAGCCATCAAATGATGACAGCTCACAGCAGCTGGAGGCAATTTCTCTTCTCTTTCGTAACAACTTTGAGGTGATGCACTTCACACTGCCCATGTAGCACTGACATGACTGCTGTTATTTCCAAGCTGATGCTCAGTAGACTAAGGTTGTGCACAGGCCTCAGATATGTGCCTTCTATCTATCTATCTATCTATCTATCTATCTATCTATCTATCTATCATCTATCTATCTATTATCTATCTATCTATCTATCTATCTATCTATCTATCTATCTATCATCTATCTATCTATCTATCTATCTATCTATCTATCTATCATCTATCTATCTATCTATCTATCTATCTATCTATCTATCTATCATCTATCTAATAATTCCAGTTTGGGCAAAAAAAGCAACCATAGTCATGTTTAGCAGAGATCTTTGGGTGTCTTCATGTTCCCATTATGTGCCAGTTTGTTGTTATTACTAAATGAAAAGAATGTTAGCCAGAATTCACTGACCATCTAAGAAGGGAAGCTATCAGTCAACAAGAGCAAAACAATGACCGAGTGATGAAATGTGTCACATAAAGGGAGAACTAAGTGTCATAGCTCCCCAGTGCCCATTAACACAAAAATCATTTACTTTTTAAAACACGGACACAAGTGCACACTTATGTGGGCACACTAAATACAGTAATTCTGGGGAAATTCACACTAGATATTGTTCAGCCTCCTTTAATGACTTGAGTATTCCGCCCTCCCCTTTTGACTTTGGTAAAGTTTCATTCATTCATTCATTCATTTTTTTATGCAGAAAGCAGCTGTGTGGAGTGAAACAACACTGTAATTAAATATATCATTAAGCCAATGAGAGAGAGCACATCCGTTGCCCGGAAGCTTATCAAAAGTTAAAATTGCAAGCCATGCCTGATTCACAGAATAGGAGTCAAACACTTGGAAGTCCCAGCTGAAGTTATTATTACTGTAGCATTTACTTTGTTTATTGAACATGATCACTATACATATTGTTTTACGAAGTAGCATATAAGGAGCGGGGGGAAGGCAGGTTCCATTTTGAAGGTGAGGGAGGTAACTAGAGCTGAAACAAATGTTTGTGACTATTTGGATTTTCCAATTTCACCTTTCCAATTCTGAAAAGAAACTAGATGCGTCACCAAAGATCATATTTCCTGGCTGGGAAATACAAACCTCAGAGACTCGTATGCTTGCCTCGAATACAAGGCAATCATTACTGCTCCATAATTTTTTCTCTATGACTTCGGTTTCAATGTGTCCCGGGGGCTTTGATAATACACTGCAGAGAAGCAATCTTGGAGTGATCCTTTGAAGGCCTGCATTAAGTTTATTTTCGTGAAGCATTGTTTGATTGATGTGTACATGTAATGTACCACATTCATAGAGGGGAAAGAACCTTAATGTTATTTTACATGGAATCATTTCAAGATGGATTTCCCTGCAGTTTTGATATCGATATATACAACTATGTATGTGCACCAGTAATGTGGAGAGGGAAAACAATTGAAATAGCTGAAAAAATGCAATTCTAGGTATGTCTACTCACAGGAACATAGGAAGCTGCTATGTATCAAGTCAAACCATTGGCCCATCAAACTCAGTACTGTTGACAATGACTGACAGGAGCTGTCCAGAGTTTCAGAATGGAGGGTCTCCCAGTCCTGCCTGGAGGTGATGGGGCTTGAACCCGGGACCTTCTGCATGCAAAGCAGATGCTCTGCTACTGAGCTACTGTCCTTCTCAGAGCCCCCCTGCATCGAATGAGGCTTCCACCCAGTGTATAGAGAATTGCCACCTAAATGCTTCAGCACATTGTCTATGCATAGTACAGTGGTACCTCGGGTTACATACGCTTCAGGTTACATACTCCGCTAACCCAGAAATATTACCTCAAGTTAAGAACTTTGCTTCAGGATGAGAACAGAAATCGTGCTCCAGTGGCGCGGCGGCAACAGGAGGCCCCATTAGCTTCAGGTTAAGAACAGTTTCAGGTTAAGAACGGACCTCCAGAATGAATTAAGTACTTAACCTGAGGTACCACTGTAGTCTGTACAAAAAAATTGTGTTTGTGTGTGTGTGTGTGTGTGTGTAACAAAGGCTGACTCCAATGCATTTGTTCCACTTTGCAAACAGAGCCAGGTAGGTCAGTATTCCAAAATCAAGGGAGAAATTCAGATTTATTGTGTTCTTCATCTGATGCAGCAAAACAATACTTGCAATCTTATTTTAAATACCATGTAAATTATTATTATACAAACTTGATTTGTATTCCTCCCCCCGCAAAAAATATGTTTTCAATCTGCTGCTGGTATATTAGAATCAAAGGAGAAGAGGGGAGGGGGACTTTCTAACAAGAGAGGAACATGACCAAAAACGGTTTCTTCAAACTGTCACACTCTCATTTGAAGTTCCATTTGGTTCCGGCAGCTCACTCTGCCTCTGCATCTGTGTATCACTGTCTTTCCATCTGTTTATCTTCATCGCAGCTCTTTGTTTCACACTGTAAGCTAGGGATCTTGCAAAATGTTTGTTCCTTCCTGTCCTCCTTCCCTCTGGTTTGACTAAAATCAGATTTATTTTATTTATTTATTTTAAAAAACTCAGAAGCAAGGTTTTGATGTAAGTGGGTGTTTTTAACTGTTTCTTCGTGAAACTTTTGGGAAGAGTCCCTTGAAAGTGAAGGAAAGCAAGCAGTGTATCTCAGTAAGGATGGCAACGAGTGTGGGTGGGTGGGCTGACTAATGACCAAAATGGATAATTAAAAGCTTGAAATGAATGCTCCCAATTTAGATCAAATTTATTGTATATTCACTGTGTGCATGAATCTAACTGTGACTGTAGACATGGGCTTTGCAAGAGTTCTGAAGAACCTTGTGTTACTGTTTTAAGCAGAGCAACATAGGAATTTTAAAAAGACTTAAATGAAACTTCTAACTTTTTTTTTTAAAAAAATGGAAATCCTCCTTTGCTGTGCTTTGCCAACAACAACAAAAACAGATTCCAGAGCTCTTCAATGCTCTGCAGGCAGCATTCAAGACAGACTCACATTGTAAGGCCTATTGGAAAACATATGCAAGCTTAAAGTTTGAAGCTGATTTAAATTTATATATATATATATATATATGCATGAATACACATCAGTTGGCCACCTCTTAGATTTTTTAAGGCCAAGAAATAGACAAACCTCAACTCCCTAGCCTTGCGAGTGATTGTGGAGGGAAAAGAATCTCTGCTACTATCGCTACAAAAAAACAACAACCTGGACCTACATTCAGTGGAAGGTGAGGGTGTGTGTCCTTTTTATGGACAGGGTCTCCTTCCAACAAGCCCTGCTGACAGGGCCCTGATTCTGCATCTGAGCAAGTAGGAAACCCAGGGCTCATTGGGGCAGTGGCATAGCATGGGAGGGCATGGGGACGGTTGCCTCGGGCACAAAATGGTTAGGGGTGCAAAATTTCAACACCTGGTGCTGCCGCAATACAGCTGTGCGTTTCCATTGCTGGGCTTCATTGAAAATGACTTCTCCATGCGAAGCAGGAAGTGACCTCTCCAGACAACGGAATGACTCTTCTTTTCTTATCACTGTAGCTACGATTCCTGGGTGACGCAGACACTGTTGGACAGTTGAATGCACATGCTGTTTCCCTCCCTTCCCTTCCCTCTCCATGAAGAAGGACGCTGGCAACCCATACTATGCTACTGCAGTGGGGTCATCATGAATGGTCCTCCACAGGTTTTCACTCCCCCGGTGATTTTCAGAAATCAGAGATAGTGGTACCTCAGGTTACATATGCTTCAGGTTACATACGCTTCAGGTTACAGACTCCGTTAAACCAGAAATAGTGCTTCAGGTTAAGAACTATGCTTCAGGATGAGAACAGAAATCGTGCTCCAGCGGCACAGCAGCAACAGGAGGCCCCATTAGCTAAAGCGGTGTTTCAGGTTAAGAACAGTGTCAGGTTAAGTACGGACCTCCCGAACGAATTAAGTACTTAACCCGAGATACCACTGTATTCCTGAGCAGGGAAAAATATTTACCCTCAGTGACATAAAGCCAAGCCTAATTGGCTATGTAGCTTCCCATTTATTGCATAATCCCTGATTTGTTGGGAGTATCCATGTGACCAGTTCAGGATGGAGAAAGAACTCCCAGCTAGAGGAACAGATGACACTAAATAGTTATATAACAGGGGATATTATCTGCATGAAGCATTTTAGTGGGATAATTTTATCCCACTGAAAATTTCTATTTTGGATCTGAAATAAAAACTGAAGAACATTCTGCAGAGCCTTATGTTGTTACGGAATGAGTTTAACTATATGTGTTGGCTATGTATTAAAAAATTGTATTATTATTTTTAAGCAATGTTCTTAAAGAAGCAACAAATTTAATCATATTTAAGTGCTCAAAAGCTGTGCTATAATTCACCTGGTCCTGCTTGGAGATCAGAGCAAGCAATGAGAGTAGCATAGAGATTTGTTCACCTATTACAATCCCACTGAACAAAAAGAAACAACGTAAGTTGGCAAATGAAGACACTTTGGCCTTGCTACATTTGTTATAAAGCAGTTTTCTAGGTTCCTTAGTGGCAGAGTATATGATTTTCGTGTAGAAGGTCCCAGATTGAATCCCCAGCATCCCCAGATAGGGCTAGGAGGAAAGCTTTTGAACTCCAGGAGACCTGCTAGTCAATGTAGACAACACTGAACTAGATGAACCCAATGGTCTGACTCAGTGTAGGACTGCCCCCTGTGTCCTATTTAAAACACCCAATTGATGGAACTTCCTGAACCTCCTTTGGTATTTCAGAGAAACATAAAGACATAGGAAGCTGCCTATTTCTGAGCCAGAACATGCTATGATAGCCATTCAGTAACAAAGCCTTCACCATCAAAATTCCAATATTTCACTGTATACAGAGGGACTCATTCTTCTAAGAAATTCATCAACAATCAAACCACTTTTCATTGTCAATGGGTTCAGACTATTTCCTTCTTTCCCCCGTGTTTCTTGTGTTTGTTGGCATAATCCCCGACTGAGCTCCTCAATCTAGTTTTTTATTTTAGAATTCCTCTAAGCTTCTTGGTGCACGCAGAACTATTAATTAATCCTATTATAAAAGAGACAACTGCAGAGATGCTACTGTTTCGCACCTCTCGTTATGAATGGAGGATGAGCATTGCTTTTTAATGAAGGAGCAAGAGGACCTCCTCTCCTCCGAGAGCACACACAGAATCTCTCGTGCAAATCAACTCATGTGACCTTGAGTTCTTGGAAGAAAGGACTGGGTTATTTTTACAGGAAAAAAGAATTGCTTTTCTGCTTCAGCAGGTTCATTTTCATTTAGGCAATTGGTCATGAGAACATACAGACAGCCTGTTGGATCAGACCAGTGGCCCATCTAGTCCAACATCCTGTTCTCACAGTGGCGAACCAGATACATGTGTGAAACCTGCAAGCAGGAGCTGTGCAAGAGAAGACCCCACTCTTGTGATTTCCAGCAACTGGTAGTCAGAAGCATTGCTGCCTCCAATGCTCCAATGGCAGAGCACAGTCATCATGGCTAGTAGCTATTGATAGCCTTCTCCTCCTCAAATTTGCCCAGTCCCCCTTTAAAGCCATCCAAGGATGGCCCTCACTGCCTCCTGTGGGACTAAGTTCCATAGCTGAATTGTAGTCTGGTACTGAAGCTGTCTTGTCTCTATGACCTTTGGGAGTGGCCCATATTTAAGTCCTAGAGTAACTGCTTCAGGTGCAGAAGGTCCCAGGTTCCACTTCCAGCATCCCCAGCTAGGTCTCCTGTTCGAAACTTTGGCGATCAGCTTCCAGTCGATGTAAAGAATCCTGAACTAGATAACCCAATCGTCTGACTCAATATAAGACAGCTTCCTATTCCTATTCCAAAGGGTACACCATGTGGTGTATATTTGCACATCAGTTTTTATTTCATGTGGCGGGGGCTCCAAACTTACATCGAGCTGGCTCTAAGATGGCATGTGCTAGGTTGGGGTGGTTGGACAATCCATCAGACCCTGACTTGTTCACGTGGAATCTATGAAGCCTAAACCAAATCAAACACGTAATGGGTAAAAAAAGGTAAAGGACCCCTGACAGTTAAGTCCAGTCGCAGACGACTCTGGGGTTGCAGCGCTCATCTCGTTTTACAGGCCGAGGGAGCTGGCATTTATCTGCAGACAGTTTTTCCAGGTCATGTGGCCAGCATGACTAAGCCACTTCTGGTGCAACAGAACACTGAAACCAGAGCAGTGCACAGAAACGCCGCTTACCTTCCCGCTGGAGTGGTACCTATTTATCTACTTGCACTTTCTAGCGTGCTTTCGAACTGCTAGGTTGGCAGGAGCTAGGACCGAGCATCGGGAGCTCACCCCGTTGTGGGGATTCGAATCGCAAACCTTCTGATCGGAAGCCCAAGAGGCTCAATGGTTTAGACCCCAGGGCCACCGTAGTATCATGGAAAGTAAGCCTCTGCTATATGGACCAGCCAAATCTCCCTAACAAATGGCAACCCTATAAGAGAACGTGTCCCATTTGTCCAGCCTTCACATTATGGTGCCCTGATGAGTTTCACAAGTACTGCACTAAGGAGTGGAAGCTGGCACCCTCTGGACTGGATGTGCGTAAGAAGGAAGGCAGGTGCTGGCTTGTTGAGAGCTGATTGAGGTTGGTGGGGCTGTGCCCTAATGGACCAGGCTCCTGTGTCTATGGGATGCTTCCTTTCTGCCTCTGCCCTGCCATTGACGCTTTCTCTCTCGCCACTCATTCCAGTTGCAATCACTGAGGGTTCTTCCCTTCCGAGCTATACAATTATGTCTAATCTAATATGCTTCGTGCGAGACTGAAGAGCTACAGCCAGCTACAGCCAGCCACACTAACCCGCTCAGGTCAATGCTTGTTTCCCTCGATTGCTGCTCAGAGTGGATGTGATGAGTGGAAAGATTGATGCCGTTGTGAGCACAGTTCAGGTGCTGTGCTGTTTGTTCTCCCAGAGCCCATTAAAGGGGAAGATTTAGGGGCAGCCATGATTATTGGGATGACTGGAGAGTTAATTCTACACACAGGGCAATTAGTAGAGGAGACATGGTTGTAATATGGATTCCCTCACTCAGCCTCAGCTGCCAAATACCATGGACATTGAACGCAAATGAGTCCCACCTGGGATAAGGGGAGGGCCATAGCTCAGTGGGAGAGCATCTCCTTTGCTTGCAAAAAGTCCTAGTTTTGATCCCCGGAATCTTCAGGTAGGGATGGAAAGGACCCTTTCTGAAATTGTGGAGAAGCAGCGCCACTCAGTGCAGACCATATTGAGCTGGATGGATCAATCTTCTGACTCAGGCCAGATTCACACCATACATTTAAACTGCTGTGATGCCACTATAAACAGTTATGGCTTCCAGAGGACTACAGTTCCCAGAGTTCCCTTGGAAGAGAGATTGGTTGTTAAACCCAGGGCTTTTTCTCAGCCAGAACTCGCCGGTACTCATTTCTGGCACCTCTCAGGTGGGTGCCATTGCCATTCTAAGAGAACAAGGGAGGCATTCACGATGAGTACTAGCACCTCTTTTTCTAGAAAAATAGCACTGGTTTGAGAACTTTAGCTCTGGGAGGTGGATAGTGGGTCTCCTATCTTTCAGCACCTCTAGTAATTTAAATGCATGGTGTGAGTGTGGGCTTATTTATTTTATTTCTTTCACAAACTTTAGACACTGCTTGATTGTTGCTGTGAATGAGGCCTCTGTATAAGTCAGGTTCCTGTCTTCCAGTGTTATGGTCTCCATATAAAGGTAAAAAAATAAAGAAAAAAGGTAAAGGTATAGGACCTCTGGATGGTTGTCCAGTCAAAGGTGACTATGGAGTTGTGGCACTCATCTCGCTTTCAGGCCAAGGGAGCTGGCCTTTGTCCACAGACAGATTTCTGGGTCATGTGGCCAGCAGGACTGAACTGCTTCTGGTGCAACGGGACACTGTGATGGAAGCCAGAGCTCATGGAAATGCCGTTTACCTTCCTGCTGCAGTGGTACCTATTTATCTACTTGTGCTGGTATGCTTTCAAACTGCTAGCTTGGCAGAAGCTGGGAAAGAGCACTGGGAGCTCACCCCGTCACGGGGATTCGAACTGCTGACCTTCCGATCAGCAAGTCCAAGAGGCTCAGTGGTTTAGACCACAGTGCCTCCTGCATCCCAAGTAGGTCTCATGTAGGGTAGGAAGTGTCCCTGTCTGAGAAGCAGGAGGGACACAACCAGTTAGTGCAAGCAATACTGTGCTATATAGACCAATAGTGTGACAGCATAAGGCAGCTTCCTTTGTTCTTAATGGGCCAGTGACCTTCTTGTACCCTTTCTGTTCTTTTCTCTTTTTTTGCATCTTCTTTTAAGCCCACCAAGTGAGTTTGTCCAAGGGCTATAAACCATGTTGGGGAGCTGGGGGTGGGTGGGTTGTCTCTCTCAGAGATATTGCAGCTCTTTCCCTGAATTTTCTGGTTTCATTTAGGGGGGGGTTGAGTCTCTGAGGATGCATTCTTCTAAGGGTGCATACAAATATATACAAAGGCACAGATGAATGAAAATAACATTCAGGATGCATTATTTTAGGGGATATGGTTTGCAAAATGTGGCTATTAGGCAATTCTGCATACAAAAATGTGTATAGTAGAAGAAAAGTGCATTAACGTTTTTGTGAGGACTTATATAAAATAAATCACAAACTGATGCAGACATGCAGAGAACTGAACATAAGGCTGCAGAAATAAGAAAGGGGGGGGAGGGGAAACTGGCTTGTCTGTCAACCCATAGCGGGAATATGAAACTCATCTCACAAACAGTATCCAGTAATGGTAGGTTGGGGAAGGATTGTGGCATTTACCTGACCTCCCATCACTGATGTTTCTTCAGTTTATCAGGAGAAATGAATGTACTGCTGTAGAAAGTAGACACAGAGAGAAACTGAAACTGCAATATTTGTCTCATCTCAGGAATGGTACCATTTGCCCACAGAGATGCTTGTATCCAGTAGAGTTGCGCAATGCTGTATTTCTGAAACTTGGGTGCCCAGCAGTTGTTGGACTACAACTCCCATCATCCCTAGTTAGCAGGATGAGTGGTCGGGGGTGATGGGAGTTGTAGTCCAACAATGGTTGGGGACCCTAGTTTGAGGAAAAACTGCAGTAGTAGCTGGCAGGGTAGAGTGATGGCATTTACCTGATCTCCCATTAACAGTGTCACTGCAACTTACCAGAAGGGAGAGGGGTGAGGTGACAGGGAGGTCAGTCTATGTTTGCACTGCACCAATTTCCCACCATCTCACCCCTCCACCTCTCCTTCCAGCAATAGCAGTGGTGGGAGGTCTGGTTAGTGTCACCGCTCCTCCTTGCTGTTTCTCCCCACTGCCCGCTCCTCCCTGTCTCTATATAGGAGGCATTCACTGCAGGATGAAAAGACTCTGTCTGCCTCTCCCACCTGCCAAAGAAGTTTCTGGTTGCTGCTGAAACAGAATAGGAAATTCTGAGGCCATATAAGCACCAGATTCCCAGGAGAGCGAGTTGAGGGGATACATAAAGGATGAACGAAAGTGCCCTCTGCCCTTTATTGAGCTCTTACATATATTTTTGGTAGGTGCCTGTTAATTAAGACAGAAGGCAGCAAAAACTATCTTCTCAGAGGTTCATAAGAGCAATCTGGGGAACGGCATTAATAAAACCCACCATCAGAAACTGGTTTCTAAGCAACCAGATATCTCTGCTGCATATTAACCCTGTTTGGGAACACTTAGTCAAGAGAATTCTTTTAGTGTGGATCCAGACAGCCATTTCCCCAGCACCTTGAGATAACTTTTGTTGTTGTTACTAGTTGAGGTTACTCAGGAACAAAGGAAACTACCGTCACTGGGGTCATGACTCTGGTCCAAAAGGGATGTGGGTGGCGCTGTGGTCTAAACCACTAAGCCTCTTGGGCTTCCCAATCAGAAGGTCAGTGGTTCAAATCTGTGCAATGGGGTGAGCTCCCATTGCCTGTCCCAGCTTCTGCCAACCTAGCAACTTGAAAGCACACCAGTGCAAGTAGATCAATCAGTACCGCTGTGGCGGGAAGGTAAACGGCATTTTTGTGCACTCTGGTTTCCATCATGGTGTTCCATTGTGCCAGAAGCGGTTTAGTCATGCTGGTCACATGACCCAGAAAGCTCTCTGTGGACAAACGCCAGTGCCCTCGGCCTGAAAAGCAAGATGAGTGCTGCACCCCATAGTTTCCTTTGACTGGGCTTAACTGTACAGGGGTCATTTACCTATTTACCTTTTACCTCTGGTCCATCTAGCTCATTTCTACCTACACTGACCCGCAGCAGCTCTTCAGGGTTTCCAGCAAGAAGATGCAAGGGATTGAATTTGGAATCTCTTCCATGCATAGCGGACACTCTTCCACTGAGCTATGATGTTCTACCTCTAAAGTGGACAGCTAGGTTTTTGCACTTAACCATGAAAGGTTAAAGTCTTCTCCTTAGAGCTGTTCCAAGTGTGTGTTTGTGTGTTTGGGGGAAGGGAAGCACATGGGAAGGATGTTCTTAGTAGACTCTTTCCCTAAGTGTGTCCCTCCCATCATCATCACCATCAGTGTTGCTTCTGCCCATTATTGCTCAATCCAAACTCTGTCCCAGAGGGCTTGTACAAGGCATGCACAGGTTCATACTCTCCTTTCTTGTTCCATGCACTGCTTGGTCACTTAAAGGGATGTCAGAGAATTTTGATCCAGGCTGGATTATTGTAACATTAATGTTATTAACGCATTTATATTCCACCTGTCACCCAAGGAGCTTGAGGAATCATACATGGGTCTCCTTCTCCCCAAATGGCCCCAAGGAGCATATTAGGCTGAGAGATGGGGACTGGTCCAAGATTGCCCAGTCATGAATGGCTGAGTGAGGAGTTTGAACTTTGGTCTAGATGAACACTCCAACTACCACAGCATGCTGCAAACCCCTCCTCATTAGTCCCATTCAGCTAGTTCTTGGAATGGACCGTAGACCTACAGATTAGTCTGCAGATCTGCTAAGTGTTTTGAGGGCTGGTTCAACCAGTGTACTTAACAAGGTAAACTGAAGACTTGCCCCACTCTCTTTCTCTTGTTTTAATGGAGAAAGAGCAGCTTCACATAAAATAAATAAAACAAATAAATCCAAAGGTCCATGGTGCATACAAAAGGTTGGCTGCTCCCATGTTGTACTGATGGGAGCAGCCTTTTTTATGTACCATGCCCCTTTGTACATACAGTTACACAGGGAATGGCGTGCAGTCGCTTCAACCACCTTTTTAAAAAAGTCTTTACCCTGCATGCCAAAGGTGCTGTGCTTTGAAGCCGCTTGAAGCTTGTTAAAACAAAAAGTCAATAAAAAAGAAAGAGGGAGCCCTCGGATCTCCCCGTTTGTGTGATTCGGTTCCAGCCACATCTGGTCCTACTGAGAGCAGACCCACTGAATATATTGGAAATGACTAAGTGGGAGTGACTAGTGGGGTGACTAGTGGGGTGCCACAGGGTTCTGTCTTGGGCCCGGTCTTATTCAACATCTATATCAACGACTTGGATGATGGACTCAAGGGCATCCTGATCAAATTTGCAGATGACACCAAACTGGGAGGGGTGGCTAACACCCCAGAGGACAGGATCACACTTCAAAACGACCTTGACAGATTAGAGAACTGGGCCAAAACAAACAAGATGAATTTTAACAGGGAGAAATGTAAAGTATTGCACTTGGGCAAAAAAATGAGAGGCACAAATACAAGATGGGTGACACCTGGCTTGAGAGCAGTACATGTGAAAAGGATCTAGGAGTCTTGGTTGACCACAAACTTGACATGAGCCAACAGTGTGACGCGGCAGCTAAAAAAGCCAATGCAATTCTGGGCTGCATCAATAGGAGTATAGCATCTAGATCAAGGGAAGTAATAGTGCCACTGTATTCTGCTCTGGTCAGACCTCACCTGGAGTACTGTGTCCAGTTCTGGGCACCACAGTTCAAGAAGGACACTGACAAACTGGAACGTGTCCAGAGGAGGGCAACCAAAATGGTCAAAGGCCTGGAAACGATGCCTTATGAGGAACGGCTAAGGGAGCTGGGCATGTTTAGCCTGGAGAAGAGGAGGTTAAGGGGTGATATGATAGCCATGTTCAAATATATAAAAGGATGTCACATAGAGGAGGGAGAAAGGTTATTTTCTGCTGCTCCAGAGAAGCAGACACGGAGCAATGGATCCAAACTACAAGAAAGAAGATTCCACCTAAACATTAGGAAGAACTTCCTGACAGTAAGAGCTGTTCAACAGTGGAATTTGCTGCCAAGGAGTGTGGTGGAGTCTCCTTCTTTGGAGGTCTTTAAGCAAAGGCTTGACAACCATATGTCAGGAGTGCTCTGATGGTGTTTCCTGCTTGGCAGGGGGTTGGACTCGATGGCCCTTGTGGTCTCTTCCAACTCTATGATTCTATGATTCTATGAAATTCATTAATTTCAGTTCCAATGACTAGCTTTGGATACAACCCTGGCCAGATGCAATAGCTGCGAAGTGTGCTTAGAATTTTCCCAGAAGTATTATAAGAAAGCCATAGAGAAAGTAGATGGGATGTTCTTTAAGACATCCACATGTGGCACCACAATGGGACAGACTGGTACAGATTTGCCCATCCATGGGCACTCAAAGAGGGTAGGTAAAGATGAACATTGGAAGATTCAGGACAATTTTTTTAAAATAAATAATAAATAATAAATTTTATTTATACCCCGCCCTCCCCAGCCAAGACCAGGCTTAGGGCGGCTGACACTAGGTATAAAAACAATTGATTGAAATACAACTTAAAAACAAGATTAAAATATGACATTAAAACATTAAAATACAGCCTCATTTCAGTAGGAACTCAAATCAAAAACTTTTGGGGGGATGAAAACATCAGTTCTTCACTTTTTTGGTCCTACATGGACCAGAAAAAAGCCAGGGAAGTCCCCAAATAGGAGTTCCATCACAGAACGAGAACAGAAAATGGAAAGAAGGGGAGGGGATCAAGTTGATTCCAAGCCAAAGGCCAGGTGGAACAACTCTGTCTTACAGGCCCTGCAGAAAGAAATCAGATCCTGCAGGGTCCTGGTCTCACATGCTGCATAGTTAAATTATAGAATCATAGAGTTCCATAGAGATGGAAATAGGAGTGGAAATTGCTGGTGTTTGCTTGTTTGTCCTATATCTGCAGCAGAAATCAATCCGGCAAACACGATCGGTGTTTGCTATTGCTTTCTGTGCACAAGCAATATGTGATTGATTGCCTCTCCCAACCAATTTGCATTGTGTCTCGTTTGCACAGAAATGAATGAGGTGAAATAATGCAATGACGACACAATTTATGTAAAACAACCACGCAAATTACATACATTATGGGCAGTGAGACAAATAATGTAGGTTTTTGGTGGAAGATGAACCGCAGGGGAATGCAAGCAGTGCTGCATGCAACAAACAGAGGGTGGAATGGAAAATGATGCCTACTTACATCGCTACACAGAGACTTAATGATTTTAGTCCTCCTGCTCTCTCTTTTACAACTCATCACGTGACACAAGAGTTTAAAGTTATTTCTTGTGGCATCCTAGTTTGCCCCAGCACCCAGCTTGGGAATTACTTTGTGAGTAGCCCCTAGGTCACCCTGACCTTCCCAGTGATGTTCTGAGTGATTCCATATATGAAAGATGCCAGGGAAAGATAAATGTTATTGCATTTCCACCTCTGCTATCGCCAATCCTCTGCCAGAGGTTGTAATAAACACATCTGAATTATTCACTGTACGCTGTCGAGGTGTTTTAACAATGCATATGACAAAGGGAGGGAAATGAGGGATGTCTCTGTTTCACACAGATGAGCTCAATGTACCGTAACACTGATGATTACCCAGGACCATTTGTAATTACTCATGATAAAGATCTTCACTCAATGGCAGAAATGTACTAGCAGGGAGAAGAAGGGAGTCCACAATCTCCACTGGCAGGAAGCAATGTGGAGAGAAACAGGGGACTGCAAATATGTGTGGCACATTGACCACCCCTTCAGGGTGTTTGTTCTCTCAGTCAGAAAGATCTGAGATTTGTCAGCACAGGAATATTATAAATCATCCGCTCTTGTCCAGACTGTGAGAGATTCGGGGCCTCTGTGTTGTAAATCTGAGAGCCTACACAAAGCAATAGCTTGAAATGTGTGGACTTTCTACCAATCGTATCAGAATTAATTTGACAGCTCAGGTTCTTCTGCTTACAAGCCTGATTCCTATTAGTTTTCACTTCAATCTATTTTATTTGATCTTCTCCGCTTATTTATGGTACTGTAGTGTTTTTTTCTGGCTTTTTGGGTTGTTGCTTGTCCCTGTTGTTTATTTTGTTTGTTTATGTTTTGTTCCAGAAAAAGCCCCCTGGTTTTTATTTTATTTTTTAGGATGGCAATGTCTGTGTGCAGAAAGAAGAATGAAATGAACAAACAAGCAAATTTGCAAGAGTTGTAGATTCTCTGTCTCATAATATTAGAACACAGATGAGGAAGCTTTTTCAAGGTGGCTTGCCAGTGGAGGGCAGGGTCTGAAGCAAAAGTGGGTGGACCAATGTTTACCTTTTTACACTAGGATAGCTTCTACATTCACACATCCCTCTCTATCCTCCATCCAGGCAGGCAATAGGAGGACACATTCCAGCCAGGATAAAAACATACCTGGAAGGTGTGAACCAGGGGCAGTGAGGGGTGTTTCCTGGGGAAGGGGGTATGTCTGGGAGAGTTCTGAGGAACAGATAAAGAAGACTGGTGGACCACATTTGGTCCTTGTGACTGAGATTCCTCTCCTCTGTTCTTGAACATGGATTCATCAAATACAGCTAAGTGAAGGATGATTCAGGGAAGACTAAAGAAAGTACTTCTTCACACAGGGTTGCGTTAAACCCGAATTCTCTACTACAACTTGACCAGCAGCCCAGACACCTTTAGAAAAGATAAAACAATTTCATGGAGGATAAGACTTTCACATACCCTCAGTTTCTCCAATGGAAGTAGGGGCATCGTATTCCATAATAGTAATAATTTCCATAATTATAATAATAATTTACTCTGCCCATCTGACTGGCTTGCCCCAGCCACTCTGGGCGGCTTCCAAACATATATAAAAACATAACTAAACATTAAACATTAAAAAAAAACCTCCCCTATACAGGGCTGCCTTCAGATGTCTTCTAAAAGTTGTGTAGTTACTTGTCTCCTTGACTTCAGAGTTGTGTAACTCCATATCCTCCAACATTTCTCTGATGAAAAGAGGGACGCCCTAAGGAAAAGCAGGACATTTGAGGACCACAGTCACCCTGTTAGCTTTGTGGCTGAGTGGGGATTTGAACCCTTGTCTCCCAGGTCCTAGTCCAAAACTTTCACCACAATGCTGTGTTGCACGCTAGCCAAGAGAATGATGGAGTAGGTGGACCTGTGGTCTGATCCAGCCTTCTACTGAGTGTCATCATTGGTCCATCTAGCTCATTGTTGTGTACACCAGCATCTCCCACCCTAGTATGCTCAAGTTGTTTTGGACTACAGTTCCCATCATCCCTGACCATGGACTATGCTGGCTGGGGCTGATGGGAGTTGGAATCCAAAACATCTGGAGGGTGACAAGTTAGGGAAGGCTGGTCTGCACTGGAAGCAGCTTTCCATGGGTCTCTTTGAACCCTATGTAGATATGGCGGGGATTGAACTTTTGGTCTTCTGCATACAAATATTCACTGATCGGCAGCCTTTCCCGTTACAGAGGGCATAACCGATCAGAAAAGGTGATCAACAAACTTAAACTAGCACCAGGACAAGCAGCGGAGGATGGCTTCACCCCGGTGTGGTCCCACTTTATCACATTCACAGCACAACAGGACAATGACCTATCCCCCCCCCCATAGCATATGAATAATCTGATCGAACACATACAAGCAAACCACACCACAGCTAACTGAACACAACCAATCAAGCTCTGGAACCCCTCATGTCTCGCAATGCCAATACAAATAAATATTTTTTAGAATAAAGGAACTACCTATGGGATGCCGACACAAACCCCCTACACTAACCCTATGCAATAGAATGAGAGAATATTGCCCTGACTCCCTCTCTTTCTCTCCCCTTTCTTTCCCCTCAACCGCACAATGTCTATGACAATAGTGTCTCATACCAAACGTAAATGAACTGTGAAAAAGACTCTATGAATTGAAAATGGAGACGCAACATGTACTTTCCCCTGTTTATTTGCTTATTTTGTAACGCAAGAAAATGTATAATAATAATAAAAAAACAATTTAAATGAATAAATATAGGTTAGACCAAACAGACCAATGGCCCACCAAGTCCCACATCCTGTTCTCACAGCGGCCAACCACATCCCTGTGGGAAACTGGCAAGCAAGACCCAAACGCAGCAACACTCTCCTCTGGCTTCCAGAAACTGGTAACTCAGAAGCATTACTGCCTCTGGGCCATAAAGGCAGGGAATAGCCTGTATTGGTATCCTCTGTGAATCTTCTTTTAAAGTCACCAAAGGAGCCAGTGTGGTGTAGTGGTTAAGAGCGGTGGACTCATAATCTGGTGATACAGGTTTCATGTCTCCACTCCTCCACATGCAGTTGCTGGGTGACCTTGGGCTAGTCACACGTCTCTGAAGTCTCTCAGCCTCACTCACCTCACAGAGTGTTTGTTGTGGGGGAGGAAGGGAAAGGAGAATGTTAGCCGCTTTGAGACTCCTTCGGGTAGTGATAAAGCGGGATATAAAATCCAAACTACTACTACTACTACTACTACTACTACTACTACTACTCTTCTTCTTCTTCTTCTTCTTCTTCTTCTTCTTCTTCTTCTTCTTCTTCTTCTTCTTCCAAATTGGTGGCCATCACTGCCTCTTGTGGCAGTGAGTTCCATAGCTGAACTGTGCACTGTGTGAAGGAGCACTTTTTAAATCCGTCCTGAATCTTCCGACATTCAGTTTCACTGGATGTCCACAAATTCCAGAGTTCTTGTGTCCCATGGATGCGTAGGCCTGTGACAGAGAGGGAGGGAGGCATGTCCAAACAATTGAGGCAAAGCAAAGATAAGTTCAAATTAATTCACCGTGCATTTTTCTTTCAATAAAATACAAAGCAATATTTATTTATTTATTTTGCTAGAGTTGCTTGTTACATGATAAAAAAAGAGTAAGTGTCATTGTGACCAAAAGTGGCATGCCACTCTCAGAAAAGGCAACTCTGACAAAACAGAGCGAAAGTTACTTGCAGTGTTTCACAGCCAAGAGACATATAAAGAGCTCAAGTCAAGGACATTTCTTTTTCTTTTTGTATCATGTTGGATTTTATAAGTGTTGAAGGTTAGCAATACATTTTACTAGGCAAAGAACATTCCCTATTAAAATTGTACATAGAGTTTCATGCCATTACAGAAATGAAACGCAGCTTCTCTCTTCCCTTACATTTCTGATTTTCACTGCTCTGTGATTTCAAATTGCGAGGCAGCAAGAAGTAACCAAAAATGTGCTGATGTAGTAGAGTCACTAAAGGTGTGAGATGAAAAGTGCCTGGTTTGAAACTTCGCCATAGCTAAGAAGACACTGGGTGCCCTTAGGAAAGCAGTGCCTGTTCAGTTGCAATCTAAAGGACTCAGCAACTGTACTTGGAAAATGGGGCACTGCTGAGACATGCTTAGTTTGTACTGGAACTCAGGCTTTTAGTGTTGCAACTCCAGCCATCTGGAATCAACAACCAGCTGAATTTAGACAGCTGCCCACCATCATGATGTTTTGTTACCTACTGAAGCTGTTTTTGTTTAAGAAGGCTTTCTCCAAGGTGTGACCCAGTCATTTATCTTGTCTTGACTGTACATCTGTTGTAATTGCTTTAATTATTTTTAGAATTTGTGATTTTGGTTTTAATTCTTTTGGAAATTTGTATTATTGTTTTGTTTTGCATAAAGCCTCGGGCTGTGAAGCAATTCCTAAGTGTGTAAAATAAGTACAGTGGTACCTCGGTTTACATACGCTTCAGGTTACATACGTTTCAGGTTACAGACTCCGCTAACCCAGAAATAGTACCTCAGGTTAAGAACTTTGCTTCAGGATGAGAACAGAAATCATGCTCCGGCAGCACGGTGGCAGCAGGAGGCTGCATTAGCTAAAGTGGTGTTTCAGGTTAAGAACAGTTTCAGGTTAAGAACGGACCACCGGAATGAATTAAGTACTTAACCCGAGGTACCACTGTTATAAATAAATTTCAGTTCCCTTCCTCTTTGCAATATGGTTTTACTAAAACTGACCTGCCTGGCAGGGCTGTTATAAGAATCACTGAAATAATGGGATTTTCTTCTTGAACATCTCTTGATAATGTCACATATCCTCAGCGTGTTCATGATTTTCCAGAACCGCATTCTGCTATGATGTGTGAACTCTCCTGAGCTCAGTTTGCGACCAAGCATGGCAAAGTATCCAAGAACATAAGAAAATAGCTTGGCAACATGTGTGCTGGTGTAGCTTTTTAAATTCAGTTCCGAATTTTGGACCTTATCATACTCCAAAAACCGTCATCTGGAACATAATAGGATCTGAATCCCCTGTGATCTCTTACCCACCTCTTCTTGCTGTTTAATTGCTAGTTGTGGCAGCATTGAGAGTTACCAAAGACCTCCCTCCTTCCCTCCTTGCTGTCTGGAACATTGTAATAGGTAGTGTTCCAAGCAAGGATGGAGGAGAAATTCAACTCAGTTTGCATTTAAGGAGCAACTTCATAGGAGAGGTGTTTCCAGCTAACCCAACTTTGGAAACCTTGCAAGTTGCTGCAAGAGAGGGAATGTCATGGGTGTTTCTAGGACCAAGGTGCCACGCTCCCTTGTTATTGCCAGGAAGTGCAGTGTGCTCAGTGTAATCTTCTTGTATTTACAGCACTGAAATGTTGTTTGGTATGACTCAGATTTGCTATTATGCTGCTGTTTTTATTACCTACTTTTGTGATGGTTGACTTTGAGATGCATTCCTGCTTTCTTTAGAGTAAGCCACTTTGAACACAATTATTTTTGTGGAAAAGTGGCAGACCCATAAAATGATTATGCTGATTCAAAGATGAACTTGCCGAATTTGCACATTACAAAGCAAAAAACACACCAAAACACACAGCCATTGTCCTGACTCCCTCTTGAACCATGACAACAGAGGCTGCTACTTGAGAGTAAGGAAGAAATCTTTCTTGAAGCAGAGTAGAGGTATAGCTAGAGTAGTCTATGGGACAGTAGAGGTGAGGCTAGGCAGGTAGTTCAAGTTTATGGACCAGGGCAAGGAGTTTAGTGCTGTGTGGAAGTAATGGAGTTGTCCCAATGGGTTAGCACACCAACCCACCAAGTTTTAAGAGATGGGGAAATGTGAGCTTCCTTCCAAGGTCTTGTGAGGCTGTGGAGCAGGCAGCTGCCCATTGTATTGAGGAGAATGCATATGTACCTAGCGACAAGAGTGCTGCCAGGTCCTGGGGGACCAAGCTGTGTCTTCCCTTCTGACTCTAGTTCCTCAACCCCTAGCAGTTGGTTGACACCATCCCTGGATTCCATTGCTGTGCTCCACTCCTTGGGAGGTAAGTAGAGAGGAAGGAGCCTGCTTCTACATCCAGATTAGCTGTACTCTGGGATGGGGAAGTGCTAATCTCCTCCAGTCCCTGTCCTGCTGTCATCTTCCTGTTCCTCATTCTCATCCATGCAGTTGTGATTTCTGTATTGCAGGGCCTTGGACTAGATGAACTTTGAGGTCCCTTCCAACTCTACAATACTATGATTCAAGGATCTCAGCCTGCCACTCAACACCTTAGCCCAGCGATGCCGTCCTTTAAAATGTGCACTTTCCCAGATTTAGTTCCCTGGCCAAGTAGTGCGTACAAAAAAACTATATGCTAGGATAGAGTGTGCAAATAACATTAACGTGCTGTATAAGTAGAGGTCTTTGCTTGGCAAAAAATGTATGCATTAGGTAATATTGCATACAAAAAAAAAGAGCATATTAGGACTCAATTACTTTCATGAGGACTTAAATTTTTTTCCAAACTGATATGGAAATGTGGAGAGCTGAACTTAAGACTGGAAAGATAAGAAATTGAAACTGACAGATCCAGCTATGCAGGTAAGAGGGGACTTGGGAAACATCACTTTCCCAGGGCACCTGAATCCTGGTGGGTAATGGATTGTACCAATAATATTATGATTGCAAGTTGCTCTAAACTGTTTTTAATGTTGTACTTTACATTGCTGTGAAGGGTGGGTAATATATTAAAACAGCAGCAGCAGCAGCATCCTTTGTATGCACTCAGGAAAATGGCATGCACCTCTGTTCCTTTGTGTACAAGCTTGGAATATTATATGAGAGGAATTGGAAGGGGTGTAAATGGTACTGAGCCAGATACAGTTGAGCATTAGGAGGTGGAGAAATTTGCATTCTGAGCCAAGCAGTCATGGATTTCAGAGACATCACTCGTTAAGATTGACTCATGAAAACCCAGGATGGTGGAAAGCAAGCATAACTTCCTTGTGGCTGAAGATAAAAGCAGAGGAACCCTGAACATGAGACTACTGCTGCTAAGCTTTTGGATTCTGTGTCAATTGCACGGCCATCAATGATTTTTCCACAGAAGCTAATCCTGTTTGTGTGCTGGTTTCTCCCCCACCCCAACAGCCAAACTCTTTCCATAATTGAACTTGCTTTCAACCCCACTACGCCCCTCCCTTTTAACAAGCACCGCTTTGAAATGTGAAGGGATTGATCTAGCATTTGGCATTAATGGAATAGGCTGGGATTTGAAAGACATATCCACCCCCCCCCATTATAAGCATATTATTAATTAGAACAACAGTAGTAAAGACAAGTATACTTGGAATGCTTTGAAATAGCCGGCACTCATGTTTTGTGATTTTTGAGCAGGAGGGGATTACAAAAGCACTAGCTATCAGCTGTGAAGTGTAGGGTTGGGGAGACACTAGGGAGTGAATGCAGCCCTCTAGACCTCTCCATATGGCCCCTGGAACCATCTGCATGACATGCCCCTCACAGACCCTGCTTCATAAAAAGGTAAAGGTAAAGGGCCCCTGACCACTAGGTCCAGTCGTGGCCAACTCTGGGGTTGCGGCTCTCATCTCGCTCTATAGGCCGAGGGAGCCGGTGTACAGCTTCCAGGTCATGTGGCCAGCATGACTAAGCTGCTTCTGGAAAACCAGAGCAGTGCATGGAAATGCCATTTACCTTCCCGCCAGAGCGGTACCTATTTATCTACTTGCACTTTGTGCTTTCGAACTGCTAAGTTGGCAGGAGCAGGGACCGAGCAACGGGAGCTCACCCTGCCGCGCGGATTCTTTTTTTAATTTTTTTAATATATAATTTTTATTCATTTTCCAAAACAATTATACAAATTGCACAAATTTCCATACATTTGATTCCTTTTTGACTTCCTTCGGCTTCTCTGATAATCATTCATATTTACGTCTCAGTTACGCATTTCTCTGATTATATTGCCATTGATCTTCCCTCCCACCTCTATTGCTTTTTAACAATATATCTCGACTTTTACAGTGCTTCTTGAAACCCCACCAGCGTTGTTTGCACATCACATATTCTTTTCAGATATTCAACAAATTTCCCCCAATCCTCGATGAACTTTTGGTCTTTAAGGTATCTAATTTTTCCAGTTAATCTGTCCAATTCTGAATAGTCTGTCAACTTCAGTCTCCATTCTTCTATCGTCGGAATTTCTTCTTGTTTCCATTTCTGGGCCAGTAGAGTTCTTGCTGCTGTAACCGCATATTGAAAAAGTTTACAGTCTTTCCTTCTTATTTCATTTCCTGTAATTCCTAAAAGGAAGGTCTCTGGTTTTTTAACAAATGTATATTTTAACATCTTTTTCATTTCATTATAAATCATCTCCCAAAAGCCCTTCACTTTCTTACATTCCCACCACATGTGATAGAACGTGCCTTCTTTTTCTTTACACTTCCCGGGAGCTCACCCTGTTGCGCGGATTCGAAACGCCAACCTTCTGATCGGCAAGCCCTAGGCTCTGTGGTTTAACCAACAGCACCACCCATGTGCCTTCATACACCAACTTTATTTTTTGCTTGGGAGGAATATGCCCTTGAACCCTAATAAAGCGTGTTCTCCTTCATGGAAAGCACGGGTTGTTGTGGGGTTAACAAGACATCTTGCTGTTGCTGGGCGGGTTAGTTTGGATGTCCACCGTTGTAATCGGGCTCCTCTTGCTGTTGGGGAGAGTTTGATGTTGCCAATTATTGATTGACAGCCTTAGGTTATATATTCTCTGCGTGCAGCGTTGAGCTTCCTCTTTTCGCTGAGTGAATCAGATCACCCGTCCACCCTCCCTAATTTTAGGGCTTTTGCATTTGACCTTGCTATGCCTGTCATGGGGTCATCTGCTTTTGGGGCAGGGGCCTGGTAGGAATTTTGTCCATTTGGCGGATTGGCTGGTGCCATTTGGTTTTTTTGCCTACTGCGTAGCAAGTCGTCACAACTTGTAAGGTTGCGGTTAGGCATTGGTTTTAGAAAATTAGTTGGTGGAGGGGTATGGATTGGCTGTGCCTGCCCCTCCAATGCTGCTGCTGCAAGGGTACAGTGGTACCTCAGGTTAAGTACTTAATTCGTTCCGGAGCTCCATACTTAACCTGAAACTGTTCTTAATCTGAAGCACCACTTTAGCTAATGGGGCCTCCTGCTGCCGCTGCGCCGCCGGAGCACGATTTCTGTTCTCATCCTGAAGCAAAGTTCTTAACCTAAAGCACGATTTCTGGGTTAGCGGAGTCTGTAACCTGAAGTGTATGTAACCTGAAGCGTATGTAACCTGAGGTACCACTGTATTCCATTAAAAGAATCCAGGGGCTCACCATGCTTTTGTCCACACCCCTGTAAAGGGGACTAGGGCCACGCAAGAGCCCCTGGGAGCATTTGGGGAGAGATGAGGGTCTGGCACCCAGCTCCATTTTCTCCCCAAAAATGTTTTCCCTTGCTGACTTCGCAGGTTTGCAGATGTCAGTTCTGTCCCTGGGTAGGGTAGGGACAGATAGTTGCAACCAATGCCTAAGCAACCACTCACATTATGTATTTTAATAAAGTTGTGGCCAAAATTATGCCAAAAAACCTAAACAAAAATTCCTGTGTGAAGTCTGAATTCATTTGGGGGTGACTTGAGGACTTTGACACGCAAAGCTTCCTGCTTATCCGATGAATAAAGAAGAGCATGCGAGTGGAAATAATAATAATAATAATAATAATAATAATAATAATAATAGCCTAATGTACAAATGTTACCTATGTTGCTCCAGCTCTTTTGTTTCTAGTATCACCCACCACTGGCATTTCAGGCGAAAGATGGATCCTCACCTTGTTGTAAACGAGACCTGAGCTGAATATTTGCCTTTATACTATGCCAGTTCTGCATGTCTGTGTTTGCCAATGGCTCAGCTCTAACAAGATTAATACAAATGGCTATTTGTTTTGTTTCTAGGCTTGCCAATATCCAAAAAAGAGAAATTTTGTTTCCCAGAGGTCATGCATTTTATAACTCATTTGCTGCTTCAATAAAAGGCATCAGATAAGCTGTTTTGTACACAGTTTATACAGTGGGATCTGCTTCTTCTTCTAATTGAATCAGGGTTGGTTTCAGAAATCTGATGAAATCGGTTTCATTTCTTTTGAGGGGAGTGTTTTGGGTCAGACCTTGGCCAAGCACCATCGAAACTCAATGAGCGAGCAGCAGTCTGGAAAAGAACAGCAAGCAATATGCAAACAGCAATCTTTCCAACAGCAAATGGCCAAAATTGTCATGAGCTCCAGAAAGTTTTCTTGGCAGGACTGGTCAGGAGGAGAGGAGAATTGGGATGAGAGCGCTGGGCTTGATGGCAGGAAGGGTTGAGTAGTCTGTGGGGAGACATCCCCACTCTGCTGATGCTGGCACCCCAACGGAGGAGGGAGGGCTTGGAGTATCCCACATCACACCTCCCTCACACGGGAGGGAGGGCTTGGAGCATCCCACATCACACACCAATGAGATCACCCCAGCAACCAGGGAGACACCTGAACCTGGGTATGGGCAGGGAGGTGGCTAGGCAGACCCTGCCTCCATCTCCAAGGATGTGCTGTTGAGATGTACTTTTGCAAGCAAGCCCCCTCCCCACCCGTCCCAATAGAATGGCTTTTTGTGCATTATCTTAACTAATATACACATTTTTGCTTGCACTGATATACACATTCTTTGGTTGGAGAACTACATGGAAAAGTCAAAGGCATGCACAGTTCGAAAGAGAGTTTTGTTTCTATTTGCACAGTGTTGCATTTGGTAGGTTTGCATTAAAACGTGATCTGAAGGCATTTCTACCTCATTGCTAATATTTTATATATTATGTGTTCTGCATGAATGTCTGAAGGGGGCTTGTGGCTACATTTAGGCATTGTCTACACTGATTGGCAGTGGATCTCCAGGTTTTCAGGCAGGGGATTCCCAGCCCTCTGTGTAGATTGAACCTAGAACCTTCTGCATTGAAAGCATCTCCTCTATCACTGAACTACAGCCCTTCCCATGAACGAAGGAACCTAAGAAGCTGCCATTTAACAAGTCCATTGAGCTCAGCATGGTCTACACTGACTGCCATTGGCTCTCTGGGGTTTTAGTCAGGAATCTTTCCCATTCCTACCTGGAGATACTTGGGATTGAACCTGTGATATTCTGCATGCAAAGCAGATGTTCTACTACAGAGCTATGTCTCTTGGCCTGAAGGGTAGACCTGAACATGCTTACGGGCCAACTTGCAGTTGGGAAGTTTATATTTTCAGAATTGCTTTGCTCAGGCCAATGTGCTTATAAGCCCTCTTCAAACTGTGCTAAATAAAAAATGGGAATAGAGTGGGTATGCCTGGAGACTTTTGGCCTGTGTCCTGTCAATTTGCAAGCTTCTTCCTTAGCATGTGCAGGTTGAATGCCTGGAGCAGGCCATTTTGCTTTTTTTTATTTCCTTGTAGAGCCACGTAGGGAAAATGTCACATTTGACAGAGTTTCCGCCACTATGACAAAAAGCTGCTTGGTGCAGGAAAAAGCTCCTCATCTTTGCATTCCTTTCCCAGTAAATTATTGCCCATCCATTTCCCAGACCTTATAAAACGCAGCTTCTGGGTCCATACAGCCGGCTTTGAAAGAGACAAATGGTTACCATCATGGAGACCTGGAAGCATCCAGTCGTCCTTATCACAGTTAATCTCTGGAGCCAGTTAATCATAATGGTCCTTCCAGTTATTAAGGTCCTTTTTAATTTAGAGTGAGAGTATGCAGTAATTAGCCTTAACCGGGTCATTGATCTGAGAGGAATATACACTCCAAGTACTTCCATCCGTCTTGCGTACTTATGCATGGGACAGCCTCTAGCCTTCTATCTTTTCTCTCATCTCAAGTTCACTGCAGAATCAAGAAAGGTTAATACCAACAGAGCTTTTCCAATATGGCCTTCTGCACTGTATCAGGCAGAAAAACAAGGAGACGCTCGCTTGATAGGAGGCCGGATCCCTTCATCTCATTCATGATTGTAATGCCGCCGACCTTGGCTGGCTTACTCCTAATTTGCCTCTCTGCAAGACGACTGGATCCCTCTCAGTGCTTGGCCTGCTATCTTCCTCTGCGTACTTTATGATCATCACTGTTATCATGTGGGTGGGTTTAATCAGAGTTTCACTCTCTACCAGATGCCTCCTGTCCCTGAAGAGGAGTTGCAATGTTCTGTCACAACCCTGCCAGAGTAGAAATGACAGTAATGTCACCAATGATGCATGATATCTTTTACCAAGCACTAGTGCGATAAACAAAGAGGCCCCTGGAGTGTTTAGAGATGCCAGGAGGGTGTGCGGTGGCAGCACATAGGAAGCCAGTGAATCCTTATGACGCTTCAAGGACCTAGCTTTCAAAAAAGCTGGCCACTGCCTTGCATGTCGTGGCAAATTCCCAGCTGTCAGGGTTAGAACCTAAGTATAGCAGCATGGATCATGCACTTTGCAACTTAAGGGTTAATTCTGATATCAGTAAGTCAACCAAGAGGAGGGGTCTGTGGTGCTGCTGCTTAGCAACCACCAAGTAGCATGTTTGCTGAGGTGACCCACACCCTTATTGGTTGTGTAGTTCTGAGAGAACTTTTCCTCTATGTCTTTGGAGCAGGGGTTCCCAACCTTTTTTTGGCCATGCCCCACCTAAGCATCTCTAAAATCCTGGTGCCCACCCCCTGTGACATATAATTATTATTATTCAAAAAGTGAACTCCTGTTGATGTGGAGGAAGCCTAAAAGGCCATTAACTGTTAATAACTCATTCTCAAATTGCCCCCCCCCAAAAAAAAAATCAAATTGCCCACCTGTGGCGTGTGCCCCACATTGGGAACCACAGCTTTGAAGTCAGAAGGACAACATCTCTCTTTTCTTTCTCCTCAGTTTATACACTTGTTTTTGGTCAGTTTTACCAGTATAGTGCTACTGTGATTTCCTTTCTCTCTGGACTAGGTTTGAGTTACTTGACTGCAGCTGCCTTCTGTGATGAGGTCCCCAAGTAGGAGCATCTTAAGTCCAGTTCCCCACATCTCCCAATAAGTTTGTGGGTGGGTTTTTGTTTTGTTTTGTTTTGTTTAAGTCCTCACTGACATTTTTGTGCAAATTTCTGCTAATAGACACATTTATTTATTTATTACATAACATGGTGCAGAGAGCATTGCGTGTTCAGACCCAGAAACCTTCCCCATAAATAAAATCACACTTGACTCAAATTTTAGGTTTGGTTTTTGGCAGAATTTAGGCCACAACTTTATTGATTACAGCAAGTGACTGGTTGCATAGGCTCTGGTTCGACTAGCTCCCTGCCATGCAGGTAGCGCTGACCCAGGGCACCAGCATAGGTCAGCCAAGGATGAACACCTGGATAAGCAGAAAGCTGGGCACGGGCTAACTGCGCCACCCAAATGTCCCCCTGGACTCAGCCACGGGCACAACCCCCTCACAGGGGTTGACCAAACCATCGAGTCCCTGGATTCCTTTAATGGAATACCCTTCACATAGGGATGGCGAGAGCATTCTCCCATCCCTATCACCTGAACCAGAGCCTATCCACAACTTTACAAGTTGTGACGATTTGCTATGCGGCAGGCGAAACCCAAATGGCAACAGCCAATCAGCAAAGTGGGGAGAATTCCTGCCGTGCCCCTGGCATAGCAAGGTCAAGCACAACGAGCCCTAAAAGTAGGTCCCTTGAACCATTTGGACTGCGTCCCATTGGCCAGATTGTACCCAGCTTCGAGGGACCTACCAATTGGGTGTTGTGGCTTACCAATTGAACCCACCCACAACACAGGGTGTCGGTTGTCCAGGTCTCACTGCAATACATGTCCTCTTTAAGGGAGGACCCAATCCATGGAAGACCAAGGTTGAAATGTGCTTGGGTTCTCTTGACGTACCCTCCAACATTTCTCCGATGAAAATGAGGACATCCTATTCTATATCAGGAAGTCTCACTGCCTCTCTGCCTCACACAGGATTGTTTTAAAGAAGAAGAAGAAGAAGAAGAAGAAGAAGAAGAAGAAGAAGAAGAGGGGGGGAGGAGGAGGAGGAGGAGGAGGAGGAGGAGGAGGAGGAAGAGGAGAGAATGACCAGGAACATACCAGAGGGTAAATCGTATTGAACTCAGTGGGTAAAAATGCTTAGTATTATAGTGTAAGGCTCCACAGTCTTTATGCAGTTACCTGGAAGTAACCTCCGTTGAATACAGTGGGACTTACTTCTGAGTAGACAGTGTTCCATTTACAATAAACAACACTCCGCTCATTTCTTAAGAAATGGCTGGCTGTGGAAGCCATGCAATTAATGAATTCAAAGTAGATTCGTGACATTTTCCTTCAGAATTATAGGAAGGGCTCCATATGCCAGCTTCACCATTTCCTTCATTTGCTGTGATATTTTATTTCAGTAGAAACAGGATTCTGTTTTTTGTACCTAACACACATACACAAACCTCACTTTTAATTGTTCTTCAAGATGTGGAGGGGAGGAGAAAGGAAAAATGGGACTTTCTGGGATCAAAACAGAAACTGGGATGGCTTCTGTAATTCTGGAACTGTTCTTGGAAAATTGGGACACTTGGGACTCAGCTAAACTGGTAAAGAAAATGCAATTTATATGTGTTGTATGTGCGATATAACATTGTGCTACCAGATGGCGATGTGGAGTCCCATTTTTCTCTATCTGTTTCCCCTGTTTAAATTTACAGTGCTATAAACTGAAACACTTCTTAGATCCAGCCTTGGAGGGTATGTCTTTATATCTGGTGAGTTAAAACTGTTTACCTTGCTGATATTTTGTCAGCATGCACTGCTTTCCTTTGGCTTTATTTTTGCATTTAAGACAAGCAAATATTTTCTGTTTTCATTTTTAGACCTTGCGTTAAATCATTTCACACTTCAGATTCATTTTTGTTAATTTGTAAGGACTCATCCCTCCTTTCGCTCAGCCCTTATTTTGATTGTTTTGTGTACTAATTAATTTCCCTGGGTCCTAAAGCTTTTCTCATTGTTCCACGGCTGTGCCTTGCAAAAACCTGATCTTACCTGCTAAATCTGATCTTATCAGTTGTGCGGAAAATCCAAAAAGAGATTTTGCTTAAACATGCTTCAATTCAGTGGGTAAGATCAGATTTTGGCAAGCTGCAGAACAACACTAAAAGCTCCTTGACCTGGAGAAATTAATTGGCACACAATATGATCAAAATATGGACCAAGCGAAAGTATGGGTGAGCCCTCAGAATTACAGTGGTACCTCGGGTTAAGTACTTAATTCGTTCTGGAGGTCTGTTCTTAACCTGAAACTGTTCTCAACCTGAAGCACCACTTTAGCTAATGGGGCCTCCTGCTGCCACCATGCCACTGGAGCATGATTTCTGTTCTCATCCTAAAGCAAAGTTCTTAACCCAAGGTACTATTTCTGGGTTAGCGGAGTCTGTAACCTGAAGCGTATGTAACCTGAGGTACCACTGTACTCTGTGATCTCAGTCTTTTCCCATTATGCCTTTCATTTGCTCATTTATTTTCTCTTTCATTAAGCATGCTATGTTTATAGAAATACACAGTATAGTACATACACATTAATGTTTTGAATCTCCTCATCCCAAAACCCATGTCTTGATTTCACTGTAGGAAGTTATTTTGCCCTCTGTTTGGTCATGTAATATCATACTTTTCTTGCAGGCAGTGGTTTTTTTCTGGGGGTGGTGGTGGGGTACGCAGGGGTACGCATACCCCTAAACATTTTGTGGATCTAAGTTTGGCCTCATTGAGGGGCAGTATTTCAGTATAAGTAGGAAAATGAGAGTACCCCTAAACATTTTTTTTTCAGAAAAAAGCACTGCTTGCAGCTGACACCCTGGAGTTTGTGATGACCTTGTTGGTTAAACAAGAAACAGATTACTATAGGAGCAGAAGTAATCAGCTGGTTGCTCATTAACCAGGTCGTTTGGGATTGATTAGATGGGGTAATTAGCATGTAGACTTGGTGCATGTACTTGCAAATGGTGCTGTTCTGTGTGGGTTTTGGATGACAGCACTACTGAAGGTGACAACTGACTGGCATAGAAAGTGGATGGCTTTCTTCTCCACTCCCATGTCATTTCCCCTCTCCAGTTAATTAAAACCTCTAAATCTGTATGCCCTGTACAGTCAATGAAACTGGAAACTGTCAATGTATGGAGAGGGATGTTGGAATTGCACCAACTGGTCTCACTCCCAACTTCCATGCATTGACATCATCATCATCATCATTATTATTATTATTATTATTATTATTATTATTATTATTATTATTATTATCATCATCTTGATTATCTTCTAAACCACAATCTGAAGGTAGTTTACACACAAAATAATTGAAATCACAGATGTAACTAATACACTTAAAACAAGACTGAAATCCTAACAAGTGGACACTCATGATCAAGATCCATTTATCCGTCTGGGAACAAAATGTTGGGGGGGAAATGTCTTCAGTTGTTTCCAGAAATTGCAGCTAGTGGGCTCCTGTCCTATCTCAACAGGAATGCTATTCCACAGAACAGGGGCAGTCACACTAAAAGCCCTGCTCTGAGTTACTGCAGAGTAGGCTTCTGAGAACTTTGGAACTTGCAGGATAATCTCTCCCACAGACTGCAATGATCAAGTATGTGTGTAAGGGGATAAGGTGGTCTCTCAAGTAACTTGGTCCTCAACTGTATGGGGACTTATATGTTAGCACCAGGACCTTAAACTTGGCCCAGTAGGGACCTCCACAATCAGGGTGTTGTATGTGGTGGTGGTTTGTTTCCATAAGCAACCTAGGAGTTGTGTTCTGTAACAGCTGCAGCTTCTGGACCAACCGCAAAGGGTAGCCTACACATAGAGTACATTGCAATAATCCAGCTCTGAGGGTATTGGATATAGACAACTGTGATCAAGTTACCCCAATCCAGGAACAGCTGCAGTTGCCCTAGCAACCCAAATTGGTAAAAATATATATACTCCTAGCCTATGAGGATGCTTTGCTTCACAAAGTCACATATTTTTTTTTTTGGGGGGGGATTTTTATTATACAGTCATACCTTGGTTCTCAAGCAGAATCCGTTCCAGAAATCTGTTCGACTTCCGAAAATATTTGAAAACCAAGGTGTGGCTTCCAGTTGCCTGCAGGAGCTTCCTGCAGCCAAGCAGAAGTTGTGGAAGCCACGTGGGACGTTCGGGTTCCAAAGAACGTTCGCAAACCAGAACACACACTTACGTGTTTGCGGTATCCAGGAGCCAAAACGTTAGGCTCACATAGCATTCGGTATCCAAGGTACAACTGTACTTAACTACATTATTTATTTTATAAACATAATCTAGTTTAGCACATGCAAGGTTGCAATCTATGCACACTCATTTGTGAGTAAATCCTATTAAACATGTGGTGGAGTGGACTGCGAACCCTTTTGATTCTAACTGGTCCCTTGAAGAGTTAAAACAATGATGAAGTCGGTAACATTGCAGTGCAAAATTACTTAGGCATCAATACATAATCAGAAAAGATGACACAACACAAGGAGATCAATTCATTCATAATTCATCATATCCCCTTTTTTTCCTGCTATGGAAATATTTCTCAAATAATGGTGAAAACAAATTGCAGTTATTGCACATGGCAACTGCTTTTTCCTCATTATGTGCTTTCCAAATCCATAATGGTGACATAAACATCAATTAATGGATCACCCTTGCGATTTGCCATCATTTGTGTTAAATCTATCAATTTTCTAATAACTGACAGAGTTGCTTAAAGAATTTGATCTTGAAAAATTCCAACATGGACTGACCAGATGCACATCTGCCGGACTAATGAGCCAATCAGAACATAGTTATCCAACAAGTTTCACAAACATTCCAATGCATTCAAAAGATGTCTTTTAAACATCTCAAGTCGAGCATTGAGGGGTGGGGCTTTAGAAATGCATACTTTGAAAGCAAGCAAGGTAAGAACAGAAGAAAAGTCTGCCGAATTAGGCTAATGACCCACTTAATCCAGAATTCGGTTATCACAGTAGCCAAACAGTTGCCCATGGGAAGCCCTGAGTGCACTATCCCCTCCTGGGGTTTCTAGCAAGTAATAATCAGAAACTTATTGCCTCCAACCATGGAGGCACAGTATAGCTATAAAGGCTAGTAATCACTGATAGCCTTTTCCTCCATGAATTTGTCCAGTCCTCTATTGGAGGTCACCACTGTGTCTTCTGGGAGTGAGTTCCATAGTTTAAATATGCACTGCATGAAGAAATACTTTCTTTTTTCCTGTTCTGAACCTCCCAACATCCAGTTTCATTAGGTGTCTACAGATTCTACTGTTATGAGAGGGGGAGAAAAAAACTTCTCTATCGACTTTATCCATGCTATGCATAATAATTAAAAAGCCTTGTTTCTACACACACTCACACAACCCTCTCTATCTTTCATCCAGAAAAGGATGATAACAGTTGGGTGGATTTGTAGCTGGTTGACTATATCCAGACACAAAGGGAGCTCACTAATGTTTCCTCATACTGGAAAAAAATGACAAGTGGGGTGCTGCAAGGTTTTGTCCTGGACCCGTTGTTGTTTAACATCTTTATAAATGACCAGGATGAAGGTATTGAGGGGATGCTTATCAAATTTGCAGGACACCAAATGGGGAGGGGTAGCCAACGCTGCTGAAGGCAGAATCAGGAGTCAAGATTACCTTAACAGATCAGAGAACTGGGACAAAACTGAATTTCAATTGGGACAGATGTTAGGTTCTGCACTTAGGTAAGAAGAACCAGCTGCACAAATGTAAGATGGGGGGGGGGATACCTGGCTTGTCAGTAGCACATGTGAAAAAGGTCTAGGGGTCTTAGGTCGCAAGCTTAACATGAGTCAATAGGGTGATGCAGGAAAAAAGCTGATGTTATTCTAGGTTGCATCAACATCCCATTGTCTCAAAGTAAGTAAATTCTGCTTCCCATAAGCTGCTTCTGCCCCTCTTGTACTGACCTGTCTCATTATATGTTGGCAAGAGAAGTGAAGGTATTCACCAGCCCTACCCAACCCCTCCTGATTTCACCTCTGCCCCAGAGGTGTTTTTTTCCAGTTACAGTAGAGGCAGAGTAGCTTAGAGTTACCCCAAGCCTGCTGATACCTCCCTCTTATTTGATTTTGATTTTATTTCTATCAAAATTCAATCTCGTGGGTGGCTCTTGACATTTTGGCTGCATTCAGAACAGCATTCAGATAATTGAAATGGAATTAGAATCTAGGAGGGGGCAGCAGAAAGGAAACAGGCATTTGAGATCCGTTCCAGTACCGAATGGCCAAGCAGCTGAATTATCAGCAGCAGTGAAAAAGCAGTTTGGCACTACAGATGGAGTGTCAAAAGCAGCTATTTATGCACAGATACGTTATTAATCAACAACGAAGGAAAATGAAATTCAAAAACACTCACGACAGTTTAATAGGATTTTGCTGCAGCTGATACTCTTCACAGGTTTTCTGGCATTCTGACAAAAAACTTTCCCCCCCCCCAAAAAAAAAACCCTCCCCCAAAAAACAAATTTCCTTTTCATTTTGAGCAGAGGTTAAATAGATTTAAATAAATCTTGGCTGAGATTTATTAAATATTATGTAGATTTCCTTTCTCTCTTTTCAAGCCCATTGGAGATTCAATAACAGTTATTTTGGAGTTAGCAAAACCTTCCATTGTGCTTGTAAGATCTCTTTGTAGATTAAACAATGAGCCGGGTCTGGCAAACGGGAAAATTTAATATTTAAAGTCTGATTCAATCAACGGCAGGCGCTTTACTCAATGACATGTTCGGGATTTAACAAACATTGTCTCATCTCAAGAAAACAAATGTTAAGTAAGGACGAAGCTAATGCGGTTCAACAAGACAAGAACTCCATTTACCAATCCTTTATACGTTTAATAAACAGATTTATTAAACCAAGTGCTCTGTTTTGCTAGAGATGGTATTGATGCGGGGAATTCATCTCCAGTATGACATAGACATTCTAATTCCCCATTTATTTCTTTTTCTTTTTCTTTCGGGAGTCTCGAAGTTTCATTTCAGTTTAATATGCATCTACCGTAAGAGTTTCAGTTAACTATCTGAAGCACACAGGAAACATGGAGAAAGAGAGAAGGGGAACAGAGCAACAGAGGAAGCTGCCTTTTCCAGAGTTAGACCATAGGTCCATCAAGCTCAGGACTGTCTACACAGACTGGCAGCAGCTTTCCAAATGCCAGAGATCAACCCTGGGACTTTCTACATGCAAGGCAGGCATACCCTCAACATTTCTGTGATGAAAACAGGGACATCCTACCATACCCTCCAACATTTCTCCATTCTAAACCAAGTTAATGTGATCTTGAAATGGCACCACATCCTGCTTCGTCTTGTCCATATCCCATAAATGAGTGAGGATATCCAACTAGCATACCCGCCAACATTTCTCCGATTAATAATAATAATAATAATAATAATAATAATAATACCCTGCCCATCTGACTGGGTTGCCCCAGCCACTCTGGGTGGCTTCCAACATATATAAAAAGGTAATTAAACATTTTAAAACTTCCCAATACAGGGCTGCCTTCAGATGTCTTCTAAAGCTGGTTAATTATCTGCATGGTCAGGGTCACAGAACTCCATACCCGTCAATATTTTTCCATTGAAAATAGGGAGTTCCTACCATACCCTCCAACATTTCTCTGATGAAAACAGGGGTATCCTTAGGAAAAGCAGGGCATTCTGGGATCAAATAAAAAACCGGGATGGCTTCTGTAAGTTTGGGGCTGTCCCTGGAAAATAGGGACACTTGGAGGATTTGCTTTACTATGAAGCTATGAGCCTTCCCCATAGAGAGGAGAAGCTTCAAAACAGCACTGAGAATTATCACAAAAACACACACACAAAAAACCCCCAACACATTTGGGGCTATATTTTCTTCAAGGGCACTCAAAACAAATGAATCGCAGCTCAAATGACTCAATGCATAAAACATTCAAGGACTTAACATCCTCAGTTACAAAAGTGATTGAAAACAAAAGAACTGAACCTATACTGCAAATTATAATAAGCCATTATTATAATGCAGTGTTTTGTATGATTGAGGTCCACACATAATTTTCTATTGAGTTATTTGAATAAGAAGACCGATGAGTGCAATCCTAATGCTTCTGATATTGATAGCTGGGGGGGGGGGGCGCACGTTAGGATGGCTCTGTGATGCCTTTCCACTGGCCTCTGCTGATGGACAGGAAAGCCTGTGGGGTGGGGTGTTGTTCTGCTGAACCCCCAGATGCATCCAGGTAGATGAAAAGCTTCTACCAGCTGGCTGGAGCAGGTGCAAAGTCCTGATAGTGAGTTGGGTGGCAGGCAACTTTGGATCCCCTGGATCTCCAAAGTGCTGCTCACCAACATCAGCCTGGAGCTGGTGTAGGAAGAAATTATGAAAATAATGAAAATTATGAAAATTATGACCCTGACTAAGAAAGAAGTGGAGCTGCTGCTTGGCTCCTCCATCGCTCTGTCTACCTCAAATTTAGGAGCCCAAACTCAGATTGGTTATTTACTGAAAACATTTACACACTACCTTTCAAGAATTGAGTTCTTCCACAAATCCTCAGTAAAAGGTGGAGCCAGAGCCAAGGACAGTCTTGTCCCCACCTTCCTCCCTGATGAAGTCTACACAGGACAACACTGATAGCAGAGTAGGAGAGCCGAAAATAATCCAATACATTTCACATCTGGCAACCCATGCGCCTCTTTGGTTTCAGATAGTACATGGGTAGACGAGTCGAAAAAGCACAAATTTTCACAGCCCTCTAGCAGCTATGGTGGGTCATTTACCAGACATAATGTATTTAGCGTTAACTCTAGAAGTGTATAATAATAATAATAATAATAATAATAATAATAATAATAATAATAATTTATTTATACCCCGCCCATCTGGCTGAGTTTCCCCAGCCACTCTGGGCAGCTTCCAATCAAGTGTTAAAAACAATACAGCATTAAATATTAAAAACTTCCCTAAACAGGGCTGCCTTCAGATGTCTTTTAAAGAGAAGATAGCTGTTTATTTCCTTCACATCTGAATACTTGTATACATTGTATACTTGTATACTTGAATACATCTGTATACTTGATTCTGATGAAACTAAGCTTATTCCCTTCATAGAGAAACAATTCCCAGAGTCAGTGGCATAGCGTGGATTGCCAGCGCGGAGCAGGTGGGTGGGTGGGAGGGAAACGGATAGAGTATGCATGGACATTCAACTGCCTAACAGCGTCCATGTCACCCAGGAAATTGCAGCTGCAGAGATAAGAAAAGTTGTTCCATTGTCTGGAGAAGTCCCTTCCTAGTTCACATGGAGAAGCTGTTTTCAACAGAGCCCAGCAACGGAAGGACGTTTTGTACCCCCTAACAAATTTTGAAATTTTGTACTAACAATTTTGTGCCCGGGGCAACCACCCCTGTGGCCTGCCATGATATGCCACTGACCAGAGTTCCCTGTGAGGACGTATTGATTGTTAAAGTGGACTGTGAAGTGGAACCTTTTGAGGGGAATATGAGTGTCCAGACAACTCTTAACACTCTTAAGAAACTACAGTTCCTATACTTCTTTTGGGGAAGCTGTGACTGGTTAATGTGGTATCAAATGCTTTAAATATATGGTGTGAAAGGGGCTTCTGACTAGGAGGAGAAGGACGAGGAGGAGACAGTGCCGACTTCCGGGTTGGCGCCATTGTTTAATGGCGGATTCCCTCCGAGCTCCGGAGGGAATCGGCTCCGTAGCGTCTGGGTCTGGCCGCTGCGGCGAAGCGGGGACCCTTAAAATCACAGGCGCGGATGCCTGTGAACACAGAGACTCAGCGGGCACCATTTGCGCCCCCCAATCCGCGACGGGGCCTTTTTAAAGGCTTCGGAACGGAGGCAGGGTGAGGCGTGGTGCTGAGAGTACTCCCTCGCCTACGGAGTGAAGCCGCAAGCCATTGACAGAGAGCGCCAACTTCTTCCAAGACCGACTGGACTCTAAAATATAAACCCGTGAGTAATACGGAGATTGGAACATTAAAAATTTTTAATTTTGGATCTGGAACGAGCGGGAAGGGGCTAAAAAGGAAGTCACCCCCCCCTCTTTGTAAACAATTTAAAGCAAAGGATTGGGCAACTAAGGTCGAGAGAACCTGTTTTTTAGTGAAAAGATCTTGATTTCACGGTTTTGACACTATAAGGATTTACTGGAGGATAAAAAGAATTTGGGGACTGGAATTTCACCCCCCCCCCGAGACCCGGGAACGCCCCAAGAGAAAGTCTGTTGCATGGAAGATTTTGACAGCTGTCAAGAGAGCTGCTAGTCAGCTAGTTGCCAGCTGGAAAAAGAGAACATTGTTTCTGCTGTTTTTGCTGGTTCACTTGGTACAACTTTGTTGAAAACAACGAGGGCTGATACAAAATAACTGGACTTTTGGTTTTGAGCTGAAAGGAACATTAAGGAACTAAAACCCCCCTAGAGGGGTAATAGGGATACTACATTACAAAAATGACTGGAGTACGTAAATTCCAAGCAGAACTGGACAGAACACTCGCTGTCTTGGGAAACTTGAAAGATGAATACAATGTTATGTCTACAAAGGTATCACTACTACACTGGTCAGTAAACAACAGTTTTGAGCCTGATAAGGACTTGAAACAGGAAGCCTACTTAACTGAACAAATAAATGAAACTGAAAGTGCAGAAATGATGGAGCAAGGTGCTGTTTTTGAAGAAAATGAAGGAGAAGCAGGAGATTTGCAGGAGTTAAAGGAGAGTTACAACATGAGGCCTGACATGATGATAAAAAAGGACAATAAAAATTGGATGTGGAAAGCCTGGTCTGAATGGGAGCCTGGAAAATGGAGAGATCTCCCTTGGAGGAGATCTGAAGACCTGAGGATTACAAATCTGCGGAAGGTGAAAGCTGGAGCCTTGGGGACATCTGGATCTGTAAGAAATTTGAAACAAGAGTTGGAGCCCCCCACAGGCTTTGCTTTTAAGTATGGAAGACTGGCTGGAAGCAATAAGGATTCTGCTGGGCCGGAGCCCCTCCGAGACTTGGGGTTTAACATTAAGGACCATCAAAGAGACCGGCAGAAAGGAACTGAGAGAGATAAAAGGGCCTCAGATGTGAGGTCTCCAGGCTAAATAAATAACATAAAGACTGATGGACATTGGTCGGGGAATGGAACCGGGAAAAGGGTGGGTGGAGGTTGGGAATCCAAAGGGCACATAAGGATAATTTGTTTTCTTTTTTTATTTTTAATTAGTGGTAAGGAAATTGGGTAAATCGTGGAAGGGAAATTTTGGTCGACTCTAGGAAAAAGGTTTAAGAACAACTAATGAGGTATAAGTATTGATGTGTGTTTTTAATAAGGTAAAATTGGTTTCTTCTTTTTTAAATTAATTGAAAATAAGATTGTTAAAAATAAATGGAGGAAATGGAAAAAAGAAGCAAAGTAAAAAATGGTATGTTAGAATAAATGTATAAGTTAAGGTAAAGAAGTAAGTTAAGGACTTGCTGAACTGACAATTTAAATTGGAATACAAGAAGGGGAGGTGTGAGGAGGTCTGAGAAATAAGGTTAAGAACAATAAGTATTAGTAACTTTATGTGTTTTTTCTATTTTTCTTTTGTTGTTTAATTTTGTTATGTATTTTTGTATTTTTCTTTTGCTCTGTTTATTTTTTGTTCTTGTTTGTCTCTTGAAAATGCTAATAAATATTTAATTAAAAAAAAAAAGAGGAGGAGACAGTGCCACCCCCTTGACTGGTTGTAAGAAGGCAGGCAGGCAGGCAGGCAGGCAGGCAGGTGGGTGAGAGTTAGCTGAGGTTAAGAAGAAGACTGACCCATAGGAAGACTGGCCCATCTAGTCCAGAATCGTTTTCACGGTGGCCAATCAGATGCCTGTAGAAAACCTGCTAGCAGAATTTGAGCACCAGAACACTCTCCCCAGTTACCAGCAACTGTTCCAAACAGACCACACACAAGCCCCATTGGTGACATCTACAAATTATGGCTTGGTGGCTGAAACTGTGTGGACCCCTGCTCTTTGGGACAGTGGGATTGGCCACGGCCCTCTGTGGTGTGTGCCATGGAAAACCCAACCTTGTTATTGTCTATTATAGAAAAACAGTCCTAAGCCATTTATAACCTTTTAGAGGGCAGGACGTGGGACCAGGGAGGTTGGGAACGCCAAGGAAGGCCAGCTGGAGTTCCAAATTTAATACAAACCAGCCTACTATTTACCACTTAAACTGCTATCGTTTCAGAACAGATCAGCTAAAGAGATTTCCCAGCAGCCAGAACCCCATCCCTCAGAGGAGATAATAATCTTAATTGAAATCAGAAAACCTTCAAGTATCTTTGTGCGCTCGGTAATAGCACGACATTTAGAATCACAGTGGGATTAATAATTGGGAGCGGCCTTCGATCATTTTCTGTTCTGTTTAATTTAGAAGTGGGTGGGAGGAGGAGAAGCCGGGGTGAACGTTTTGGGCCTCCCCCCCCCCCAGCCCGCTCCCACTTTGTCTGTGAGAAATAGCCGTAGAACTCATTGGCATAGGACACTTAAATCTTGGGCTCAAAAAGGTGGATGTGTGTGTGCATGCGTGTGTTAGAGAGAGAGAGAGAGGCCTATTTTGCTATTGTAATTGAAGAGGTGATCAAAAGATCACACTCCTATCCCTTCCAGTATGATGGAATCGGAGGTATTTAACATTCTCCCACTCCACAGGAGGAGGGGGAGCAGATAAAGGAGACAGCTGGGATGCAATTCAGCTCCTACCGTCCTTTGCAGAAACAATTATAAAATGCAAATCGTACGGGTATCTCTTTAACGGAGCAAATCTAGCTATCACCTGCCTCTGTTCTTTTATCAAGCATCTGGTTAAGGGGAGGGGAGTGTTACAAAAAGGCTTTCCCCCTCTTAACACAAGTTGTTTATCTGATTATTATTATTTATTATTACATTGCAAGGCCAGGTCCGTGTAAGTTGAGTGCAACGAAATGTCTCTCCAGCTGCATCTGACACCAGCACCATAGGCTCCTAAGAGTAGAGAGGCTCAGAGGCTGAGCTTAGAAATCAAGGAATCCGGAAATCTCACCTTTGGCCGTGAACTCAGAAGGTGGCCTGAGGCAATCCGTTGTCTCTCAGCCTCAGAACTCCCCACCTTCACCCAGATCTGTAATATGGGGATTAATAATATTGGCTTAAATTGAAGCTTCTTGCAGTCCCATGGACTTCAAGAAGATCAAACCTATCCCATTCGCAACCAGAGGTACCACTGTATTAATAAAGAAAAAGCATTTAAAATGTTTATAACACTGTGACACCAGATAGCACTGTGGAGTTCCGTCTTTTGGCAATGTGGTTTCCCACTATGAGGTTTACAACGTGTTTTCCTGAAACTTTTTTTATGTCTAGATCCAGCCTGTACTTTTCCACTAGGTTTCATGGATAAAGAACAGGGCCTTTCCCATGGTGACACCCCACTTTGACATACCTCTCTCATTGTACTTCTGTTTGTCTTCTCTTTTCATATTCCGACACCAGTTCAATACCTTATCCTGGGCCTACTAATATTTTCTTGTTTTACTGCCAAACAGCTGCAAATGATTTCTGGGTTTTAATGGTTTTTGTTAGTTTCAGTTAGTTCTGGTTATCTGTATGCATTTTCTTTATTGATGTAGCTTCTTGTTTTATCTTTTTTAGTGTACATCGCCCTGGGCTCCTTTTAGAGGAAGTGTGATTCATAAACGCAATAAATCTGTCAGTTTTGCTCTCTCTCAGTTTCTCATTTTCCAGTCTTCAGCTCACTTTGCCACATTTCCACATCAGTTTGCAATTCTTCTTTTTAAAGCCCTCAAGAACATTTTCAACATCTGAGCACACACTTCTCCAAATATATACATTTTTTTTTGCAAGCGGTGTTCTCTAATATAATACATTTTGGCATGCTATTGTGATGAATAGGTGCATTAAATTGTAACACACGGATAAGAACGTAAGAAGAGCCTTCTGGATCAGGCCAATGGCCCATCTGGACCAAATTCCTGTTCTCAAAGTGGCCAACTAGATGCCTGCGGGAAACCCACAAGCAGGATTTGAGCACAAGAGCATTCAGCCCTCTGTCCCCTTTTCCTTTAAAGTTGGGGGGGGGGGTGAATTTAGCAGCTTTATTCTCATTCATTTCCTGGAATGGGATTTGCCTTTTAAACAGCAGCAGCAAAGAGTCACATACTGTCCAACATTTCTCCGATGAAAATAGGGAAGTCTAATAATAATAATAATAATAATAATAATAATAATAATACGCTGCTCATCTGACAGGTTTGCCCCAGCCACTCTGGGCAGCTTCCAACATACATAAAAACATTTTTTAAAAAAAGTTTAAATCCCTACACTGGGCTGCCTTCAGATGTCTTCTAGAGGTTGCATAGTTACTTATCTCCTTGACTCGGATGTCACATAACTCCATGACAGATGAAAATAGGAGCGTCCTACCACACCCTCCAACATTTTTCGAATGAAAATAGGGACATCCTAAGGAAAAGCGGGACATTTGGGGATTAAATCAGAAACTGGGACTGCTTCTGTAAATCTGGGACTGTCCCTGGAAGATAGGGACACTTGGAGAGTTTGGAGTCAACATTTTCTCACAGTTATCCTCCCCAACCTCAATATTCTGTCCCACACTCCCAGTTATTATCACCAATTCAACCCCTGTCACAGAAGGAGAAGGAGAAGGAGAAGGAGAAGGAGAAGAAGAAGAAGAAGAAGAAGAAGAAGAAGAAGAAGAAGAAGAAGAAGAAGACGACTGCCTGGGATCCATCTTGGGCAGACTGGCTGAAGGCTGGCTGCACTGCTATGGAGGACAAGCCCCTCTTGAAATGACTATGCTGTAAAAGCTGGACTCCCTCTGCTCTGGGCAGCTTCCAGCAAATAAATTAAAACATCAAACATTAAAAACTTTTCTATACAGGGAGTGTGTGTGTGTGTGTGTGTGTGTGTGTGGTCATGCCATTTTGTTGCCCATCCCCGACTCCCCTCCCCACCCTAGTTCAGAAGAATCCCTTTGGAGCTTTTCACAGTCCCATGAGAAGCTCCTTGGGTGACACTTGGGCCAGTCATTTAGCCTAGCCTACCTCACAGGGTCGCTGAGAGCAAAGATAAAACGTGTTGAGGGCAGATCCATGTATAACACCTTTATTTCCCGGCAGGAAAGGTGGGATATAAATATAATAATCAAATAAATAAGGATCACCAAGTCATCAGCAAATGCAAATCTCTGTGACAACTCTTCATACTAATCACATTTTGATCCTGTACAGTGGTATCTCGGGTTACAGACACTTCAGGTTACAGACTCTGCTAACCCGGAAATAGTACCTCAGGTTAAGAACTTTGCTTCAGGATGAGAACAGAAATCGTGCGGTGGCGGCGTGGCGGCAGTGGGAGGCCCCATTAGCTAAAGTGGTACCTCAGGTTAAGAACAGTTTCAGGTTAAGAACGGACCACCAGAACTAATTAAGTTCTTAATGCGAGATACCACTGTACAGTGGTACCTCAGGTTACATACGCTTCAGGTTACAGACTCCGCTAACCCAGAAATAGTGCTTCAGGTTAAGAACTTTGCTTCAGGATGAGAACAGTAATCGTGCTCTGGCGGCACGGCGGCAGCAGAAGGCCCCATTAGCTAAAGTGGTGCTTCAGCTTAAGAACAGTTTCAGGTTAAGTACAGACCTCCAGAACGAATTAAGTACTTAACCTGAGGTACCACTGTACTTGGAGCCAGGGATGGGGGTGCGGAGGGGTGTCAACTGCCGCTCCCCTCCAGCTCCACACCCTAGGAGTCAGTGGTGATGAAGATACCATAGGCTTGTCTTCAGATTTTCTCTTTGGCTACCATCACATGGATCTCATGTATAATTTACCAGTAGATTTTTCTGTCTGCTCTTTCTGCTACCTTCAGCAGTATTTTCAAAAAAATAAAAATAAAATACCAGATCACTCAAAATTAAGGTCACTTCCTTCCCCCACTCTCCAACAGTCGTCTTTCTTAATAGCGTTGGACTCTCTTTATCTTGCGTATGCATGGAAAATAAAATTTAAATGAGATGCTGTTTTTATTAGGATATTTTGTTTAAAAGTGCTGCGCTAGGCTCTCTCCACCCATATCCTTGGAGCAATCAGTTTCATATTCTCTATTTAATTCCGTTGACAGGTCCACTGGTGTGAGACCAGAGGTAAGGCTTGAGGACAGGTTTCTTTTTCCCCTTTAAAAAAGAAATCATAAGAGAATAAGGTTTTATATATCACCCTCTCATCCTGAGTATGTTGTAATGCATGTTTATATGTGCCTATAAAAGATGTGAAGCTGAGGAAGAGATACGCAGAAAATGAAATGCTGAAAGCTAGCTGTCTTTAAAATGAGAAGAATGCAGAAAGTTATAAAAAGTGTGTTCTGGCATTTCTTTTTCTCTCTCTCTTTTTAAATTTTTTATTTTATTTTATTCACATAATATACATTCTTTACAACAAACAACTCCAAAATAAGCAGACAACTCCAAAATAAAATCATATGTAACAAAATCATCAGTCTCACGTTTTCGGTTACGCTGATCTCCTCTCTGATATCTTTACTTGATATTTCTTGCTGCTTTCTGCTTTCCTTATAGAATCTTTAGAAAAAATTAAATCTCTTAAATCCTGTACCAATCTTTAACAATTTCAGTTAATCTCTTCACCTCCCTCCCCCACAGCCCAGTACAGTGGTACCTCGGGTTACATATGCTTCAGGTTACATACACTTCTGGTTACAGACTCTGCTAACCCAGAAATAGTACCTTGGGTTAAGAACTTTGCTTCAGGATGAGAACAGAAATCATGCTCCGGCAGCACGGCAGCAGCAGGAGGCCCCATTAGCTAAAGTGGTGCTTCAGGTTAAGAACAGTTTCAGGTTAAGAACGGACCTCCGGAACGAATTAAGTACTTAACCCAAGGTACCACTGTACTTCCTGCCACCTGTGTGCAATCTTCTTTACCTATTATTATTTTTGTTATTGTTGCGCTATTCACTTTATTTGTTATTCCATCCTTGATATCTTATTATCCAATCTCCTTGTGCCTTTTAAGCTTTTTCTTTTTCTCAGAGATAAGAGCATAAGAATAGAAGAGGAGCCTTGCTGGCTTGGGCCAATGGTCTCTCAAGTCCAGCATTCTGAGGGAAACCTGCAAGCATGAAAAGAGCCTGCTCCCATCCTGTTGTTTCTAGCAACTGGTATTCAGAAGTATTGCTGCCTCTGAGGCTGAAACTAGACATATATTAAAAACGCTGTGAAAATGCCTTTTTAACAAAACGTTTTAAAATATACTATTGAATTTGCCATTAGCTCACCATCGCCATCTGGTGTCACATTTCTATAAAAGGTAAAGGCCCTCTGGATGGTTAAGTCCAGTCAAAGGCGACTATGGGATTGCGGCGCTCATCTCGCTTTCAGGCTGAGGGAGCCAGCGTTTGTCCACAAACAGCTTTCCGGGTCATGTGGCCAACATGACTAAACAACTTCTGGCGCAACAGAACACCGTGACAGAAACCAGAGCGCACAGAAACACTGTTTACCTTCCTGCCACAGCAGTACCTATTTATCTACTTTCACTGGCATGCTTTCAAACTGCTAGGTCGGCAGGAGCTGGGACAGAGCAACGGAAGCTCACTCCGTCGCATGGATTCGAACCGCCGACCTTCCGGTCAGCAAGCCCAAGAGGCTCAGTGGTTTAGACCACAGCGCCACCCACGTCACCTTTGTTGAATGTACTTAAAATGTTATATTTACAGCTGTATAGCTGAGTCCTCTGTGGCGGCAGAGAACAGCCATCGTGTCTAGTAGACACTGATAGCCTTGTCCTCTATGAAGTTGTCCAGTCCTCTTTTGGAGGAACCAAAAGTTGTGGCCATTCCTGCCTTCTCTGGGAGCCCACAATCGAACCATGTGCTACATGGTTCTTAAGTAATTAAGCTGTATGTGACCTGCTGTGGTTTGAACAACCTATGTTGATGATGGCGGTCTTGCAGTTAGACCAGCGTTTCCCAAACATAGGGGAAAGGCCATGCCTTTTCACCTATGACATGTATTAAGGTAAAGGTAAAGGTACCCCTGCCCGTACGGGCCAGTCTTGACAGACTCTGGGGTTGTGCGCCCATCTCACTCAAGAGGCCGGGGGCCAGCGCTGTCCGGAGACACTTCCGGGTCACGTGGCCAGCGTGACAAGCTGCATCTGGCGAGCCAGCGCAGTACACGGAAACGCCGTTTACCTTCCCGCCAGTAAGCGGTCCCTATTTATCTACTTGCACCCGGGGGTGCTTTCGAACTGCTAGGTTGGCAGGCGCTGGGACCGAGCAGCGGGAGCGCACCCCGCCACGGGGATTCGAACCGCCGACCTTTCGATCGGCAAGCCCTAGGTGCTGAGGCTTTTACCCACAGCGCCACCCGCGTCCCAATATGACATGTATTACTGGCCTACAAAAGGGCTGCCCCCTTTCACCCCTGTTATTTATATTAGCTTTGGAAGTTTTGTTGCAAAATCTTAGAAAGGAGGAAAAGATAAAAGGAATTACAATCGGGGGAAAATAATATAAAGTTAGAGCATTCGTGGATGACTTGATAATAACAACACAAGACCCAAAAGAAAGTATTCCAGCAACACTAGAAGTAATTAAAGCATATGGAAAAGTGGCGGCTCTGAAGGTAAACTACCAAAAAACTAAGATATTAACTAAATATCTAAATACGGAGGGGGGGGGGGGAGAAATACAACAGCTGACAGGATTAGAGATTAAAGGCAAGGTAAAATATCTAGGGATCTGGAGATCAACAAAGGGTATTAAACTATATGAAGATAACCACACCAAAGTATGGAAAGAGGTTAAGGAAAATATGGAAAACTGGACAAGATTACAACTCTCTCTATGGGGCAGAATATCAGTAGTTAACATGAATATACTTCCCAAAATGATATTTTTATTTCAAACAATTCTGGGAGGGATGAAGTGTTTTCAGGAATGGAAAAGAGATATGGTGAGATTCTTATGGATCGGGGGAAACCAAGAATAAAATACCAACTATTAACAGATAAAAAAGAGAGAGGAGGCTTTGCACTTCCCGATTGAGAACTATACCATGCAGCTGCAGGTCTTCTACGGCTCAAGGACTGGATAACTTTAAGAGATTCAGATGTGTTGGATTTGGAGAGATATGATAATCGGTATGGGTGGCATGCCTATCTAATTTATGAGATGGTGAAGGTCCACAGGGGTTTTTTGAATCATTTAATAAGGAAAAATAATAATAATAATAATAATAATAATAATAATAATAATAATAATACCCCACCCATCTGGTTGAGTTTACCCAGCCACTCTGTGGGGCTCCCAGTCAAGTGTTAAAAACAATACAGCATTAAATATTAAAAACTTCCCTGAACAGGGCTGCCTTCAGATGTCTTTTAAAGATAGGATAGCTGCTTATTTCCTTCACATCTGAAGGGAGTGTGTTCCACAGGGTGGGCACCATTACCGAGAAGGCCCTCTGTCTGGTGCCCTGTAACCTCACTTCACGCAATGAGGAAACCACCAGAAGGCCCTCGGCACTGGATCTAAGTGTCCGGGCTGAACAATGGGGGTGGAGACGCTCCTTCAGGTATACAGGACCGAGGCCATTTAGGGCTTTAAAGGTCAGCACCAACACTTTGAATTGTGCTCGGGAACATACTGGGAGCCAATGCAGATCTTTCAGGACCGGTGTTATGTGGTCCCGGTGGCCACTCGCAGTCACCAGTCTAGCTTCCGCATTCTGGATTAATTGCAGTTTCCGGGTCACCTTCAAAGGTAGCCCCACGTAGAGCGCATTGCAGTAGTCCAAGCGGGAGATAACCAGAGCATGCACCACTCTGGCGAGACCGTCTGTGGGCAGGAAGGGCTTAGCCTGTGTACCAGGAGGAGCTGGTAGACAGCTGCCCCGGACACAGAATTAACCTGCACCTCCATGGACAGCTGGGAGTCCAAAATGACTCCCAGGCTGAAGATCTGGATTAAAAAGTAAAGGAATATTGGAACCCAGGATACCTCTGTGGATCTCACCGACAGAAGCGATGGTATTTAAGAATAAGAACATGGAGGGGATATGGGCCACATACTGAGCAATATTAGAAGAAAAACAGGAAGAGACAGCCCTAAAAAAGTATGAAGAAATTAAGGAATATCTGACAGACTGGCTGCAATATTTCCAAGTAGATCAAAGATTAATTATTGACAGGAAAATAGGTATTGCAAAATAAACATTGAAATTTGGAAAAGAACTAATACAAAGTAAAGGAAAATACCGTATTTTTTGCTCTATAAGACTCACTTTTTCCCTCCTAAAAAGTAAGGGGAAATGTGTGTGCATCTTATGGAGCGAATGCACGCTGCGCAGCTATCCCAGAAGCCAGAACAGCAAGAGGGATCGCTGCTTTCACTGCGCAGCGACCCCTCTTGCTGTTCTGGCTTCTGAGATTCAGAATATTTTTCTTTCTTGTTTTCCTCCTCCAAAAACTAGGTGCGTCTTGTGGTCTGGTGCGTCTTATAGAGCGAAAAATGCGGTATATCTCACGAGTCTATGATCTATTATTAGAATGGGAATTAAAGGAAGAACAGGTAAAGACCGTGAACTATGGCAAGAAGACATTAAGTTTACGGCCTGTTATAATCTTAGGGAAAATACCATGAAGATCAAACACCAGTACAACTTGCCAAAATGTATAAAAACAGGTACCCATATGTTGGAGATGCAATAAGGAAAATGGGTCTTATTTACACATGTGGTGGAACTGTGAGGAAATTTGAGAATTTTGGAATAATGTATATGAAGAATTTTTTTAAAAATTAACATTTTAAATAACATTTTAAAAAAAGACCAGAAATACTTCTTTTAAGTATATTGCCAACTGAAATAGGAAAATCAAAAAGACCATTGTTCATGTATGGGGTAACAGCGGCAAGAATTTTAGTGGCAAGATATTGGAAAAATACTAGAACACCTAATATAGCAGACTGGCAAACATTAATGGTAGAATACTTGCAGCTAGCAAAGGTGACAGGAAGAGTTAGAGGCCAAACAAAACAGAAAGTCCACAAGGAATGGAGAATATTTAAAGAATATTTGAAGAACCGTGGTATAAAGGGTAATCTCCTGGCAGACTTAGACTGAACCTTGTAGTACATAAAGGTAATTGACAATTTATATAGAAATACAATAAAAAAAATAGAAGAAATAAGTAACTGTATGGTAAAAGTGTATTTAACAGATAACGTACAATGAAAATGTTTGGAAGGTTTTTAAAACCTCAACTACTTTTTCTTCTTTCTTTTTTTATTTTTTTCATAAATTTAACTGTCATGTGTAGTGTCATGTGGGGTATATGAAGTATCTTTGCTTCAGTTGCTATCATTTTCTTTTTTGTTACAAACAAAAACAGAGAGTGTTGTGTAAATGTTGTATAAATGTATATTTTTGAAAATAGAAAATTTAAAAAGGCATGTCTTACTGGCCGTGTTCCTCCCCAGCCTTGAGGGGACTGGAATGTTTGCCCATCTTCTGGCCCTTGCAGTAAATATGTCCCTGCTAAGGCAGTAGAAGGGAAGTGGGTGGTGCTGTGGGCTAAACCACAGAGCCGAGGACTTGCCGATCAGAAAGTTGGCAGTTCGAATCCCCGCGACGGGGTGAGCTCCCGTTGCTCGGTCCCTGCTCCTGCCAACCTAGCAGTTCGAAAGCACGTTAAAATGCAAGTAGATAAATAGGTACCGCTCTGGTGGGAAGGTAAACGGTGTTTCCGTGCGCTGCTCTGGTTTGCCAGAAGCGGCTTAGTTATGCTGGCCACATGACCCGGAAGCTGTACGCTGGCTCCCTCGGCCAATAAAGCGAGATGAGCGCTGCAACCCCAGAGTGGGCCACGACTGGACCTAATGGTCAGGGGTCTCTTTACCTTTAAGGTGGTATACTCCAAGCAAAATTATTTCTTGCATCATCCGAGGGGAAGGGTGATAGAGGAGTAGATGCAGCGCCATAGGAAGGGTCATAAGTGAGTGCTAGAGCATCGGCCTTGCATACAGAAGGTTCCTGATTCAATTCAAAGCACCTCCATGTAGGGCTGGGGTAGGTGGTTGGGTGGACTTCTGCTTGAAACCATGGAGAGCCTCTGCTTGCCAGTGTACAGTGGTACCTCAGGTTACATACGCTTCAGGTTACATATGCTTCAGGTTGCAGACTCCGCTAACCCAGAAATAGTGCTTCAGGTTAAGAACTTTGCTTCAGGATGAGAACAGAAATTGTGCTCCGGCAGTGCAGCAGCAGCAGGAAGCCCCATTAGCTAAAGTGGTGTTTCAGGTTAAGAATGGACCTCCGGAACGAATTAAGTACCTTAACCTGAGGTACCACTGTAGTCAATACTGAGCTAGATGGCCTGACCTGGACTTGGATTTTTTTCTCCCTCCATGACAGTGGGCACACGTTTATTTCTTCTTTTTCAATGCCTGTGTAGGAACCAAATCATCTCCCTCGCTGACTAACCTACAGATCCAATTATCTTAACCAATGCTATCCGTGATGTCCTCCGATTTCTCAACAAAATGTAATAACCCCGGTTTTGTATTACCAGAATCCATTACTTTTAACACAATATGCCGGAGCGCCTTTATGAGAGTTCTAAGTAGGGCCATAAATAATTGAAAGTAAATGACACTTGTTAAAATAAATGACGAACAAAGTGCATTTTCTAGTGCAGTTTCTTCGGCTGCACTAATTGCGTTTGATTGCCCCCTTCCAAAGTCACCCATTCCCACCCTCTGCAGCGTGGCGCCTGCTTACTGGCATCAATTGACTCAGCACCGCTTTAGGGGAAAGGAAAATGTTTCCCTTTGAACATATTTTTACTGTTTGGAGAATCACATCATTAGTTCATTTAGTCTCTTTCACCCATCTGAGGAGGTGGGGTGTGGCAAATTGAAGCGGCCTGTGATCCTTCTAGGATGTGGATCAGAAAACTCCAGGAACACGTGTGTGGGATAACCAGCCTCATATAACCAGCATGCTTAAGTCTAATTAATGCATGAAGGGGTTAATGCCATAGAGTGAGCTGTCCTGCCAGGCTTAGCTAGGTCACTCCCCCTCACCTTGGGAGGAAGGTGATCAAGCCTATTGTTGTACCTCAGTCTACCAAAGAAGGTCAATGTGTGAAGTTGCCTCAGCTCAGACCACATGGCTCTTACAAATCACTCTTGAGTCCCTATACCAATAATCTAGGAACTTTCACACCACTGTAATTAACCCAAGCTTTACTGCCTGTGCATTTTCCCCCTTGAATGCTGTATGGAAAAACACATGAAACAGACATTGGGAGAGTTTGTAAGTAAACTATTTTTAACTTACCAAATGTGTGGTTTGTTTCTATGCTAGTGGAAGAGAGGAACTTTGGAAGGAACTTAGAACAGAGTACCGTGGTACCTTGGTTTACGAACTTAATCCGTTCCGGAAGTCGGTTCTTAAACCGAGGCGCACTTTCCCTAATGAGGCCTCCCGCTGCCGGTGCCCTTCCACCGTTCGGATTCTGTTCTTAGACCAAGGTAAAGTTCTCAAACCAGGACACTCTTTCCGCTTTTGCGGAGATTGTAAACCAATCGTTCTTAAACAGGACTGTTCTTAAACCGAGGTACCACTGTATTTTGATGGTCTAACAGCTTATGTTTCCACGCTTTACTTCACTGCATGTTTTGTGATTTTAAATCTCTGCTGGTGTTCTCTCATCAAAGAGTACTTGGAGCTTGGCATCCAGGGAGTTCTCCTTTTCTACTTATATTTCCTTGCCACCAACAATGTGAACTTAAGAACACAAGAAGAGCCTGCTGGATCGGGCCATTGGCCCATCTAGTCCAGCATCCTGTTCTCACAGCAGCCACTCAGATGCCTGTAGGAAGCCCATAGGAAGGCATGAGCACAAGAGCAGTCTCCCCTCCTGTGATTTTCAGAAGCATTACTGCCTCTGAAAATGCAGGCAGAGCATAGCCATCATTACTAGTGGCCCTTGATGTTCATTGTTTGCATGAAATTTAGCAGATTAGTGTATTAGTAAAAAAGCCAGAGTTCCATAATGCAACAGGCACTGCAGCATGAAAGGGATGTTCAAAAACAGGATGGAAGTGCAAGCATTATACAGTCATACCTTGGGTTACAGACACTTCAGGTTGCGTTTTTTCAGGTTATAGACCCGCTAAAACCCGGAAGTACCAGAACGGGTAACGTCCGGGTTTTGATGGTTGAGCATGTGCAGAAATGCTAAATCACACTTTGCGCATGCGCAGAAGCACCGAATAGCAACCCGCACATGCGCAGACGCAGCACTGCGGGTTGCGAACGTGCCTTCCACACGGATCACGTTAGCAACCTGAGCGTCCACTGTAATCAGGAAAACTAGCACAATATTACTCAGCTTTGAATGCACCCGAATAATAGAGATGCATACAGGACTTGCCGAAGGGTGGTTTTGAGTCACTTATGGCATCTTGTGCTGATGAGGTCTCTGCTGGTGTTTCAGTAATTAATTTGCGAGATGAAATCTTTGCCTGGCTCCTAAGCAGACTTTCTAAACATACACACACTGGGTTAAGAGACTTGATGGGAAAATTAAAGACCAATGTTACAGTCTCCTTATTTGGACAGGAACGTCTGCAGGACTAACGGGTTTAAAATTGCCGGCAACACCATCTCTTTCGCATATCGCTTTCCTTTGCTGCCACCACCTTTTACAGCCAGCCCTTTGGCTTGGGCTTTTTTTTAAAAAAAGAAAGAAAACCAATTAACTGGAAACAACAGGAAATGATTAATCATGTTAATTAAAAATAATTTTCTTCCCCCACTCCTAAAAGGTCAGATCCTCAGCTGTATGGGAAATTGAGTCTTCATGCCATTTCATTTGATTTCCTGTGTAAAGCCTAATTAGTTAAAAATTGTTGTTAAAGAGAGGCAGTGCTCGAGAACGCCGACACTTTTGATCATTTCCGCCCTCTTGTTAGCACAGCGATGGTGTGTGTGTGTGCACTGCAGCGTGTGAGCTTTTGTTGTTGTTTTTAAGATATCCATGTGTCCCTGCCCCCCAGCCGCCAACTTTAAAATAATGGGCAAGCACTTGACTGACAAGTGCTTTTGAAAAACCTTGAGCATCCCAGCACATGTTAATGATGACCCAGCCACAGTGGCTCCTTGCCCCTCGAGATGCAGCTGCTGAAGCCAGAAATTAACAAAAGCTGCTAATGGCTGGTCAGTCACCCATTTTTAAGAGGTCATCTTCTGACCTGAGCAAAAGCCTGAAAGCATAGGTAGCACCAGGGAAGAGCAAAGGCCCATCTAGCAAGTCTCTTCTGCTCCCAGCTTTCTCCTGTCCTCTCTCATTGCTGGATTGCTCAGGTTAGATGAAGAGAAGACACTATTTTTGTTTTTTTAAAAAATTGAATACTAAATATAGCTAAATCATACACTGGACATTAACTGAGGGAGGAATCCTAAGCATGCATAGTCAAAAGCAGTCTACACCAAAAGCAATAGGAATTACTACAGAGGAAACATGTTTCAATGAATGAATGAATGAATGAATGAATGAATGTTTAGGATGAGAGCATTAAAGAGGGATATGCTGTAACATTTCTTTCAAAAAGACCCCCCAAGTGTCCCTATTTTCCAGGGCCAGTACCAGATTTACAGACGCCGTTCCAGTTTCTGATTAGATGTCCTGCTTTTCCTTAGGACATCCCTATTTTCATCGGTGAAATTTTGAAGGGTTTGGAATAAGACATCCCCAGGGCTTTTTCCCCACCCAGAACTCACTGGAACTCAGTTCCAGCACCTCTCAGGTGGGTGTCATTGCCATTCTATGAGTGCAAAGGAGGGGTTCGTGGTGAGTTGTGGCACCTCTTTTTCTAGGAAAATAGCATTTGATGTCTATAGCTATTTTCACTGGAGAAATGTTGGAGGGTATGGAATAGGATTTCTCTATTTTCATCAGAGAAATGTTGGAGGGTATGGAATAGGATTTCTCTATTTTCATCAGAGAAATATTGGAGGGTATGGAATAGGATTTCTCTATTTTCATCAGAGAAATGTTGGAGGGTATGGTGTAGTACAGTGATTAGAGCATTCAGTTGGGTAGAGCATGGCACTGATAATGCCAAGGTCACAGGTTCGATCCCTGTAGGGGACAGCTGCATATTCCTGCATTGCAGAGGGTTGGACTAGATGACTCTGAGGGTCCCTTCCAACTCTACAGTTCTATGATTCTATGAGAGCAGGGTTCAAATCCTCACTTGGTCATGAAGCTCACTGGTGATCTTGGGGCAGTCACCACCTCTAAGCCTACCCTACCTCATAGAGTTGCTTTGTGGATTAAGTGACAAGGGAAAGGGCATGTAAGTCACCATGATCTCCTTGGAAGGTGGGATATAAATGCAATAAACAAACAGATATGTGGAACAAACCTGACCACCCCACTCTGGAGAGCTTCTGCCAGTCAGTGTAAACAATACTGAGCTAGATCTGGTCCGACTCATTGAAAGGCTGCTTTCTCTTGTTCCTAGAAGGACATCATCTTTGACTGTGGAGGTAGAATATAGCTATTAAGTTCTTCCAGGCTGCCTCAGTGTTGTGAGCAACTCAGTCCCACTTTTGCTGGCTACAGATCTGATATATTGTTAATACTAATCTAACGCATTGCTTTCCTTCCCTAACTCAGCTGAGCTAAGCAGTTCTGATGAGCAAAAGAGATTTAATTAATGATGTTCTTGTCCTTTTTCATGCATCATCCACTGGACATACGGATCTGGGTTATAAACAGTCAGTGAGCTAAGTTTATCTAATAATAATAATAATAATAATAATAATAATAATAATAATAATAATCAATAATACCAGGAGTAAATGCTGCAGAAAGAGAGTTTCAGTCCAGTTTCTGATGTCTTAATAGAACCAGCCAGTGCAGAAAGCTCATTCAATAATGCCAGTCAAATGAGAAACCACTTAGTGGAGAAGCTGGGTAGGAGATTAAAATGCCTCTTTGTTGAACATAAAGGTCACTGAGGCAGTAAACTCCTTAAAGGGGAAGGCAATGCATTTCACACATGAGGGGGCTTTGCCTGGCAGAGAGATGCACTGCCCATTTCAGCAGATTATCCTTCCTCAGTGGATGTAACATTTGAAGACATCACTTAGGGACGCAATGGTGTAAAAAGGGAATAGCACCTGTGGGACTGGTTGCAGAATGCCTGGTTGCTTCAGTTGCTTCAGAGAGTTGAAAAGTATAAGGGTTTGGTTAGCCAGTGTGTTGAGCATCCTTTTCAGGACTGGGTTAACCATGATCCGATCCACACTGCACATTGAAAACACACACATGCCACATTAAGAGTCATGGTTTCTTCCAAAAGACTCTAGTTAAGGGTGCTGGGATTTGTAGCTGTGTGAGCTACAGTTTCCAGAATTCTTTGGGGGGAATGCATGACTCTGAAAGTGGTATAAGAGTGCTTGTGTAGGTGTGACCCGTTACTTTACATATGCTATAAATCTCTAGGTTAGATTGCTGCAACACATTACATGTGGGGCTGCCTCTGAAAATGGTTCGGCAACTTCAGCTGGTGTAGAATTCAGCAGCCACGTTGCTCACCAGGGCAAGATGGTTTGAGCATATAACTCCAATCCTGGCCTGACTGCACTGGCTGCCAATTAGTTTCTAGACCCAATTCAAAGTGTCGGTTTTTACAGATAAAGGCTTAACAACTCAAGACTGCAATATCTCAAGGACTGCCTTTCCCCATACGAATCAACCCAGACCCTGTGATCATCATCTGAGGCCCTTCTTCATGTGCAGGGTGGCAACACAGAAATGGACCTTTTTCATGTTGGCTTCCCACTCGTCTAACACCCTCCTCAAAGAAGCTCCCCTAGCACGCTTTTTTTACACATATTTAGGTGCCAGGTGAAAACATTCCACTTCTCTTAAACTCTGTGTATATGAGAGGTTTGTTTTTGTTTGTTATATTTTTGTGTTTCTACGTTGAAAACCATCCTCTGATCCCTGGGTGAAGACCACTATAGAAATTTAAGAAATATATAAAACAAGGTCCCTGGCTAAACTATTTCCCCCATCATGGTACAGTGGTACCTCAGTTCTCAAATGCCTTGATACTCAAACAACCTGGAAGGCAGCTATGCTCACCACTATAAAATCAGTTATGATCGACTGGGCCAAAGATATAGGGCATAATATACAAATGGAGGATTGGGAAAGACTTTGGAAAGAAGGTTTAAGATTCACTGCATGCACAGTTATAAAAGAAAATGTTATGAAAATGATGTACCGATGGTATGTAACACCTGTGAAGTTAGCAAAAATGTATAAGATAAGTAACAAATGTTGGAAATGTAAAGAAAAAGAAGGTACCTTTTTCATATGTGGTGGGAATGTAAGAAGGTAAAATGCTTTTGGGAAATGATTTATAATGAATTGAAGAAAATGTTGAAATATACATTTGTTAAGAAACCAGAAGCATTTTTACTAGGCATTACAGGTAATGAGATAAATAAGAAAGAAAAGAAGTTATTTTTATATGCAGTGACAGCAGCAAGAATATTGATGGCCCAGAAATGGAAACAGGAGGAATTACCTACGATAGAAGAATGGAGAACTAAAATGATGGATTATGCAGAATTGGACAGAATGACAGGAAGGATCCGGAATCGGCGAGATCAAAGATTTACAGAAGATTGGGAAAAGTTTATCCAATATATGCAAAAACTGAGTGATAATAAAATTACGTTTGTAAGCTTTAAGGAAGCTCTGTGAGGGGAAAGGGTTAAAAGGGCAGAAATGTGTAAAAGGTAACAAAAGGAAGGAATGGCAGACAAATTGAGGGAAGTCAAAAAAGAGAAGTAAGATGTAATTAAGATGTATGGAATGTATAAATTTGTTTTTGTATTTGAAAACTAATAAAAATATAATATTAAAAAAAGATACTCAAACAACTTGGAACCCAAACACTGCAAACCCAGAAGTAAGTGTTCCGGTTTGCAAACTTTTTTTGGAAGCCGAACGTGCTCCGTTTTGAGTGTTTACGCTTCCAATTATGCTGAGGTCTGTCTGTTCTTGCTATTTATTTTGGTAGATCTCAAAATGCCCCTTGCTTGAAAATGAGGGGGGCCCTCGCTCCCTCCCTGGCCCCCTTAAGTGGCACCTATGGTTCTGAGTAGGACTAGCATTGGCTACAGCCCACTGACACCGATAAAAGCAGACTTTTCTCCAGCCGCCATTGTAATACAAACAAAACAAGCATTCAAAATATGAGACGCCAAATGCTTGAAGCGGGCAGTCTGTAGCTCAGTGGCTGAGCACATGCATTGCCCACAGAAGATCCCAGCATCCATCTGCAGCATCTCCAGGTAGGGTTAGGAGATACTCCTGCTTGAAGCCCTGGAGAGCTGCTGCCAGTCAGTGTAGACAGTATTGAGCTAGAGGGACCTAGAGTCTGACTCAGTATAAGCCAGCTTCCAATGCTTCCCAGACTTGGCGGTAGGGCGTCTGAATAAGCCCCATTTCCCATGGCAATGAGAGTCACCCATTGTTTTGTGTTGTGCTAAAATGTACCTCCAAAAAAGCAACCCCCCAGGCACATTAAAATGTTAGTGGAAGCCATTCCAGAGAGATAGTGGCGCTGTTAAAATATACTCACAGGCAGCGCATTGCAAACACATTAGGAAGACAAAACCGAACGTGTCTCGGAGTGTGAATGGCCAATTGGCAGAACAGGCTCCTAAATTTTTCATCCTGCGTACTCTCCATTGAAGAATCTACCAAAAGCTCTTCCTTACTCCCCACCTGAAAAGGAAGTGATTGGGAATAAAACAACCATTTGGCACTTTCAAGCTAAGAGCCCTTTGTTTGCAGCGCACTTAGAGAGACATTTTTAAACAATGCCTTACATCCACTCCGGTGCCATTTTTGTAAATAAAAAAATTGAAGCAAATTATTATTATTATTATTATTATTATTATTATTATTATTATTATTATTATTATTATTATCCAAACCTGCATTATTATTCATTAGCACCTGTTGCATCCTAGTTGCACGGATTTATTCATTTTGCTCAAAATGGAAACATTAACATTTAAAGAGGATGATGCATAAGCTTTTAGAGATAATATTCTCTCCGGCCTATTCTAGTAATGCATTTTCAGAAATTGCGGAAAATGCTGCATTTTCTCCCGAGGCTTGAAAACAACAAGTTTATTGTAAACAGTTTATCACTTGGGGCATTATTCCCCCACCCAACCTTTTAAAACACCCCTTTCCTCTCATTTGCAGAACAATGGAGATGCACAAACCTGCAGCCCTGAAATGCTAAGACACACCTGTCAAGAGAAGTACCAAAGCTCAGTGTTAAGAGCATCAGCCTTGCATGCAAGAGAGCCCAGGTTTGATCCCCAGAGATTGGGGGCTCGAACCAGGGCTGGGGAGAAACTCTGCCAATCGTCTGACAGGTATAAGGCAGCTTCCTAAGTTCTTTAGATGATTTGAAGTTCACAAAGATGCTGAGGCCCCATATCACTAGGGTTTGGCTTTATATTATTTATTATATTTGTTTTTGTTTAGTCATTTAGTCATGTCCAACTCTTCGTGACCCCATGGACCAGAGCATGCCAGGCACTCCTGTCTTCCGCAGCCTCCTGCAGTTTGGTCAAACTCATGCTGGTAGCTTCGAGAACACTGTCCAACCATCTCATCCTCTGTTGTCCCCTTCTCCTTGGGCCCTCAATCTTACCCAGCATCAGGGTCTTTTCCAGGGAGTCTTCTCTTCTCAAGAGGTGGCCAAAGTATTGGAGTCTCAGCTTCAGGATCTGTCCTTCCAGTGAGCACTCAGGGCTGATTTCCTTAAGAATGGGCCGATTTATTATATATGCCACCCTTATTCAAAGGATCTTGATGTGGTTTCTTGGCCATGTTCTACCCAATATTGGAGGGGCCTATTGCATGCTTGTGACACCACACATCTGATGTACATGTGTGACGTCACGAGTGTTGGGAAGCGGCCCACAAGCCACTGCAGGGAGACTCAGCCCCTCAACATGGGGAGTGGGGAGCCTCAGTCGCATCTCAACATACTTTGGGAGTTGGCGCCTATAGAGTAGACCCATTGCAATCAATAGGTTTGAGTGGGTCCACCCTGGGTAGGGAAACATTCAAATTCAAGTTGTAGTTTATTTGTCTCCCAGTTTATATCTGCTACCGTCTTCCTATTAAGTTCTGCATTTACATTTTAGCTTTCACAAGACGTAAAAGCCACTTCTGGAACAATAGTGGAATATAGTGCAAATTTAGTGCTCTTTAACATATTATTTGCTTCCAGGAAAAAAAAAATCTGTTTGCAAATAACATGGAAATGAGTGTTAAACTTGTTCCACGTCCCAAAATGGCTTTTACATTGTGTGAAAGCTCAAATACAATGTGGAAATTAACTCTTAGGGAAATGCTCTGAAATTGGAATAAACTACCATGTGAGTGTAGCTTTCATTTTTAATGGCAGAGGACTAGAGAGAAATAAAGGAGTCTGGTCTGATCAGAGTACGATGACCACTAAATAAAGATACTGCCATCCATGAATAAATTGATTTTACAATCATGGATTCTTGGATAGAAACTGATTCTCTTCTTGTACTTTTATAATTATTACTATTCCACTCATGCATGCACCTTCCATCCATTATGGACTGATCGATTTATGTTATTACATATGATGGAGTCGTCCTTACATTTGCAATTGCATCTTAAGAGAGGTATTTTTTCATATGAAATGAAGATTGATTTTCAGATGTTTATTTGTAAAATAAACATGTGCTTTGTATATAGAGATCTGCAATATACTGCAGCCTAGGTTTGCAGTCTGGCTCTCCATTTCTATGTGCTAAAAGTATTCACAGGCATTTTTTGCAACAACAAAAAATTGGTGCATGAGGGGGGGAGAAGCCTCTTATAATTGATTTTCCAGGATACCTTGCAAAAGACATGCCAAGGGGACTGGCTCCTGGGGGCTGGGGCACTTTGCCCTTTCCCCCTTGATCCTTTTTTTGAGGGGGCCTGGCCACCTCAGAGGGCCCAGTGTGTGGAGTCAGGATGTTGCACAACATTGCCCAGGTGACGTCAGGACATCGTATCGGGTCCCCTCAGTTGTCCGGAGAAGCTGATGCCTCTGATTCGTGCATATTATCCTCAGCGATGATGTCACCATTCAGTTTAATCTGATTGGCTATATAGAATTTGTGATGCAGTTTTGTTGAAGGTAGCCATCTTGATGTGCCATACATAAGAACATTAGAAGAGCCATGCTGGATCAGACCAAAGGTTGATCTAGTCCAGCCTTCTGCTTCCACTGTGGAGACTCAGATGCCCCGGGAAGCTTCCAAGCAGGGGCGGAGGAAGGGGGTGCGGTGAGAGTGGGTTGTCCCGGGTGTCACCACTGAGGTGGGTGACAAAATGCTGGACGGCACTCAACGTTGGGCCTGCAGCGTGCTCGAGCCACACATCTCTCCTGGAAGTGACGCAGTGGCTTGGGTGCCCACAAGCTCCATGCTGCCCCAAACGGTCTGCCCGCTGCCTCCCCCCAAAAGCTGTAGGGCGGCTGAGTGGGAGGAGGCAGGTAGACTCCTTGGAGGCTCCACAGAGCTTCCTGCGACAGCTGGCCCCGCCCCTGGGCGCAGAGCACATGCACCATCCCAGACTCCTGATTGGCTTGCTCCGCCGCTGCTTCCAAGCGGGACTTGAGTCCCCCTACTGTTGCAAAGGGGCAACTTTGCTACATAAGGACTGTGGAACCTACTCCCAAGACTGCATGGCTCCTCCTGGACCATCACATATCAAGCAATGAAGTGGAGCGCCTTTTCTACCCATATAGACTCCTTGTGCACTTTGAAACCTTAGGAACATAGGAAGTTGCCGTTATACTAAGTCTGACCACTGATCCACCCAGCTCGGTGTTGTCTACAACGACCGGCTTATGTGATCAGGTGTAATCACCTGTGTGGCAAGTTTTATAAGGAGTAAGGAGAAACAGCCAGAGTGAAATGGGAACATAGGAATGTAGAAAACTGCTTATACTGAGTCAGGACATTGATCCAGCATTGACAACACTGATTAGCAGGATCACAGATAGGGCTGCCTGGAGGTGCTGGGGAATAAACCTGACACCGTTCAGACGCCTGCCTTCACTTATTGCTCCAACCATCATTTAGTGCTTTCCCATATCACACGGGGAAAGTAGGCCAGGGCTGTTTATTTCCCAAACAAGTACTTGGTGCACCTCTATTTCTGAGAAGAAATAATCTCCCCTCAGGAATTACAGGAGAAGGAAACTTTTGTACAGTGGTACCTTGGTTCTTGAATTTAATCCATTCCGGGAGTCCGTCCGACTCCCAAAACGGTTTGAAAACCAAAGTGTGGCTTCCACTTGGCTGCAGGAGCTTCCTGCACTCAAGCGAAAGGTGCATCAGACGTTCGGACCCAAAAAGCGTTTGCAAACTAGAACACTTACTTCCGGGTTTGCGGCATCCAGGAGCCAATTTGTTCAGGTACCAAGCCGTTTGAGTACCAAGGTACCACAGTAAATTGAAAGATGAATGATTATGGCAAACACAACAACAACAACAACAACAACAACAACAACAACAACAACATTCTGTTTTTCCTCTCAAAGGAGTCCAGGACTGAATCTACACATATATAAAAAATGCTATGAAAAAGTTTTAAAACATATATTGAATTTGCTATTAGCTCACCATTGCCATCTAGTGTCACATTTGTATAATGCACTTAAAGCACACTTAAAATGTTATATTTGCAGCTATATAGCTGAGTCCCTGGGCAGCAAAGCAAAACTGAGAAAATGAAAACAGCTAAAAGCATCTAAAAAAAATTCCTATACAGATGCAGACTGGGGAAGGTCTCTACTTAAAAGACTTGCTGGAAAATGAAAGTTTTCATTAGGCCCCAAAAAGACAACAGAGATGGCGCCTGTCTAATAGTTATTTGGAGAAGAATTTCAAAGGGGAAGTGCCCGCACACCAAAGTCCCCATTGCTATGTTGCATTATTTTGATGTGTTCTTTTCCCCACTTTTTTGTTTTTGCTATTTAATTTATGTACTGCTTAATGCCTAGATGGCTTCTAAGCAGCTTACAAAATATAAACCAAATAAAATAAACCATGGCATTGTTAAAACACTGAATAATTAGCCATGCACCATGATAAAATACCCAATAAAACAACCCAATCAAAGCATTAAAATATAGACCGTTAACAGTGAGCTACACATTTTTTTTAAAAAAAATTCAATGTACTGATTAACATAAAATGTTCTATCCTGCCCTTCCAGTTGCCATGCACCATTCACCAGTCGATGTATAGGCAAGCAAAAGTGACTATGGCTAGACATTTTTTTGCAAATTAATCTGCAAGGTTGTTCTTAGCTGGGTTATTTCAATATCAAATCTGGATGGAGGTCTTTCCAAAGGAAAACAATTCCACCGTCTTCTGAATTTGCCTGCCTGCAAACAGATTTCTGGCACGTGCTCCCTTAATGGAATCTAGACATTCCGTGGCAGCAATTAATAGCAACAGAAGAACATTTTGTTCTTAGCTGCAAAGAAGACACACACACACACCCTCAAACCTGACACCTATTAAACAGGCCAATCTAAATAATTGATGTTAATTGCATGGCATTTTCTAGCAATAATATGCGAAAACAGCTTTGAAACGAGAGGATTGGAGGCTGGTGATAATGTGCAGTGGAGGCAGTTTAACTTTCCAAGAGCCTTCCCTGCAGTCTCCCTGCCCCAGGAACTGACACCACCTCAGGGCCTATAGGAAGGGATATAGGAAGCTGCCTTTTGCTAAGTCAGGTCATTGGTCCATCTAGATCTTGGATACCCAAACTTTTTTCAAAGAGGACTGGATTTGATGAAGTGAACATGCGTGAGGGCCGATCAAAGCTGTTGACCTTTTTTAGACTGCCACAGGGGCCGGATTAAACCAACCGGCGGGCTGGATTAGACCCTTGAAACAGACTTTGGTCATTATCATCATCATCATCATCATCATCATCATCATCATTTTTATTTATACCCCACCCTCCCCGGCCTAAACCAGGCTCAGAGTGGCTAACATCAAATATATAACATATTACCATAAAATCAAGTAATCAATTAAAATACATCCTAAAATCAATTCAGAATCAAAGTGAAATCTAATCAGATGGCAACCCGCAAAAAACATGACTGATCTAGATCAATATCACCTGCACTGACTGGCAGCAGCTCTCCAGGATTTCAGATATAGGACTCTGCCAGCGCTACCTGGAGACTGCACCTCAGTCCTTCTGCATGCAAAGTGGAGACTCTCACACTGAAGAAGTGCATGCAGAAATGCTGGAGCAGAACACAATCGTGGAATGGAAGTGGGGAAAAGCAGAATGGGAGTGGCAGAGAGAGAAAGGAACGGATTCCCTTGGGAGGTTGTGGACTCTCCTTAAGCAGAGGTTGGATGGCCACCTGTCATGGTTGCTTTAGTTGAGATTCCTGCATTGCTGGGGGTGGGACTAGATGATTGTCAGGGTGTCAGGGGCTGGTCTGGATCAGAAGATTGGGGCATGCAATCACAGGGAGATCAGCTCCTAACAGAAGAGTAAGGGCAATAGCCCCCCCCCTTCCAGCATTTCCAGAAGCAGACAGGCTGACACAGAAGCTGCTCAGTTGAGAGAGGAGCTACCCAGCTATGAGATAGTAGCTAAGCAACCAGAAGGGAGGGATCAGCTAGGCAATACATCAACTGAGAGTGGGGGAGAACCCCCTCCCTCCCCCTGAACTCAGAGGTCCAAGCGTGTCAGAGAACAAAGGAGACGCGGGTGGGGGAGGAACTTCCCATTGGGGTGCTTCTTGCTGCGGAAGTGAGGGGGAGTTAGCGTAGGCAACTGATATCCTTGTGGAGGGCTGCCGGTTTGTGCTTGCAACATAATACTGTAATAAAAGGACTATAAATCTACCAAATGCTCGTTAATTCTTATCGTTGAGCTACCAGGAGGGAGAGGGGAACTCCCGTACTTGACACAGGGTGTCTTCCAACTCTATGATTCTATGAGGAGGGAGAGAGCTAGGGTGGGAGAGAGAGAGGTGAGAAAGTGTGCGCCAGAGGAAAAGGGTGTTCCAGCTGGCTTTCATCTCTGACCCCGCCCACTTTATTGCTGGCCCTGCCCACTTCTGGCTCCACCCCTCATCAGCATGCGGCCACTGACATGTCACCCCCTGAGGGAATGCAGCCATCAACAAGCCTTTTAAGGGGGGCTTACGTTTTATCCCACTGTGTCTGTATTGAATTTTCTTGCATATCCGAAATTATTTTGTTTCTTTCATCTCTGAAAATGTTTTAATTGTAGAATTTCTTTTCTGTAAAGCCCTTCAAGATGTTTCATAGGAAGTGATTCGTAAATGGAAATAAGCAGATTAGTAAGTAAGTAAATCCATGCTTCCTTGCCCGCAGAGTTGTCTGCCGATTTTTCCAAAGCAAATCCCAGCACCCTCCTCCTCCTGCCATTACCCTCCCACCCTCACATTCAAAAATGAAACTCATCTTGCAAAACTGGGTTTCGGTACAGCTCTTAAGTGGAGAGCACGAGGGGTATTGGGTATCAGTCTCCTTATGCCAAAAACTCTCTTAAGGATGCATTAGCTATCATTTTAAAGGGCCCTGGGCACTTTGCAAAGCAGAGGCACGCCATCACTTGCCTCACCTATTATTCCTTAAATGGCGGACAGGTGCAAGCTGATGGCAGTGCAGCTCAGCACATCATGACATCATGCGAAAAAGATGCCAAAAGCCCTTTTCCATCCTCTTTCCTTGAGTGGAGGGAGCTCCTCCTCCGTTATTTTTACGAGACCCCTGATGTGTGTCATAAAGGGAGACAGACGTCTGGGACCATCTTTTTAGTGGGGAGGTGTGTGAGTGTGAGTGAGAGAGAGAAGGAATTGAAGAAGACTGCATTTGGCACAACAGATCTAAGAACCCCCATTCCCCCAGACACTTTTTTGGCTTCTGGCATAGAAAAGCACACACAAAAACTTAATGCACTTTTTATTCAGGGGCATAATAGCCAACTCCCCCCCTCAACCCCCCACCCCTTTCAATAATTAGAGGATAGCCCCCCTCCTAATACACTCACACAACTTTTTCTCCTTCTCCCTTTTGCCATTCCATCCAAAGCATCCATTATACTCCTGCTGTGAACTCGATTTCATCCCACACCAGGGAGGACGAAGAGAGAGGTTGGCGTGCTCAGACATTACATGCAATAACGGCTCATAAAAAATCAATGTTAAATTTAATTCAAAAGGTCTGCGGGCAACCAACCATCGAAATGCAGAGGAAGGTTGATGTAAAGCAGCCTCAAGGTCCAACTTTTTTAAAACAGTGTGTGTGTGTGTGTGTGTGTAATCTCCCTGAAATATAATGTGATTCCGTCATGATTTGAGCCAAGGTACTGACGGACAAAGTTGCTGCCTTCATGGTGTTGTTTTCTGTTTGTTTGTTTTTTGCAGCAAGGTGTTTTAGGTTGCAGGTTCCTATTCTGCACAAATTGCACTGGGTGTATCAAGAGAAGTAGAAGGAATGCCTTGCCTTGACCCAGTGGTGGCTGGCACCCATTGAAGTTTAAGGGGCAGAAGGCAGGGAGCCCAAGAGCCAACGAGAGGCAGAGCCAATTGATTCTAGATTTGTCCCCATCCTCATTCCTGCTGAGTTCTGCAAGGGAGAACACTGAGACAAAGGCAATACCACCTCCTGGACGTTGTAAAGAAGTGAACAGTCTGGTGCGAGCTGGCATTTGTCCTAATTAGGGTTGCCATATTTCAAGAAGTAAAAATCCGGGCACAAAAAGTTGTTGAGGTTTTGGGGAAATTTCAAAAATCCGGGTATTTTGCCATTATTATTATTATTATTATTATTATTATTATTATTATTATTTTGAAATTCCCACCAGATGCTAATTCTGCCATTGGACATATGGCAAACCTATCCTAATTGGGCATTCCCTCTTCAGCCTCAGTCTGCCCTCAGCCAGCCTCCACTCCCTTTGGCTTCATTTCCTCATGGGCTTTTGGAAATATCTTCTAGGGAGGCCTGGTGGGCGTCTAATGAAGTCTGAGAGCTGCAGTTTCAACAAGCCATGGGACAAAAATGTGCATCCTGTTGCAGCCTAAGGGTGAATTCCATTAGTCAAGGTAGCCAAAAGGCAATGGGTTGCTCAGCAACCAGGCAGAATGCCATGATGCTCATTGAGGTAGCACACCTGTTGATTGGCAGTGTAGTTCTGAGTGAGCTTTCCTCAGTATGTTTGGTTGAATGTCTTCCTCCTGTGTACAAGGCTTGAACTGAGACAGAGGCAGATTTAGGGCAGAGCGACTGGTTCCGCAGCACTGGGCGCTGAGCCTAGGGGGCGCTGCAGGGCATGGCAACTAGGACAATGACTTGAGGAGAATGGAAGGTGAGAGGCAGCAGGGGCCTCCCAAATTTTGGCCATGCACAGGCACCATTGAAATCTGAAAGACTAAAGCCCACCCCTTACTGAGAAAGACAAAACCTTCCAATTTCTCCTCAAATGATGGACTGCATTTGTTCACTTTAGTCAGAAGCATGTTATCAATATGTTTCCCTTTGGACTCTGTATTATTTAAGTGGCTTTGCTAACACTTCACACAACCTTTGTTGTGTCTGTATACATAAATCAAACAAAACTTCCCCCGAAGCTTCTCTGGATAACACATCTCTGATTTTGATTTAATTTTTTGTCACTGTAGATCTAGCCTGTAAATTACATTTTAAATGGAAATAACTAAATTAGTGGTTTAGACAAAGTCTAGGGGATGTTTAAAGACTAAATGAAACCAATTTTAAATTGGCTGCCTTTTGACAAAAAAGAAAGCTGAAAACAAATGTGCCGCATAAATCATGTTTTGAGTTTATTTCATGTTTTCAAAAATGGTGCTGCTTAATTATGTGGCTATTTCAAGCTAGCAAAGAGATTTCCACCCCTTTAATGAAAGTACATGCGCACACACAAACACAAACACACACACACCTCTTTCTGATTGGTTTTATAATGAGAATGGGCTGATCCTAGGGGTACATTCAGACTTGGGGAATATTGTGTTAGTTTTCGTGATTATAATGCTACCACTTCTTTAACAGTTTCTAATGTTCCTTTAGCATGGCAATACCTGTTGCATTATGCAACAGTGGCTTTTTCACCTATATACTGGCAGATCACATTAAATTTCATTCACACCAGTGGGTGTGGTATGGCACAACAACCAACGTCATTGGAAAACATCTCAACTCTCTCCATCCTTTCTGCACATGTGCTTCTATTTCCCCATGAAAACAGCACAGAATAACTGTATGTCAGGATTCTACCCCAAATTTTATAACTTTGCTCCCACAATTTTCCAGATTTGGGGCCTGCATTTGGCATCAAATGACGTGGATATGAGTGCTAAACTCTATATTCTATTAATTTCCCAGAAGTGGCTTTTACATCGTGTGAAAACTCAAATACAATGCAGCAATCAATGGTTGGGGAAATGGAATAAACTGTCATGCATGGAATAAACTTTTCTAGTAGGGCTGTTTCCCATCCATTTTGTTACCAGTGGTCTATGTTCACTCCTGATAAATCCTTCCAGCGTCTAGTTAACTCTATTTCTAGGCGCTGTGAGTAAGTGACCTGAAGTTCTTAATTTGTTTTAATGAACCACTTTGGGTTACTCTTTGAAAAAGCAACTAACAACTATAATGAATAAATAAAGGGCATATATTAGTCATGTTAATTAAACCTAATCTCTGCATTGGATGCAACACATGAAGTCCAGAAGGATGAGCCCCTGCTAAGACTATTAGGTTCAGATTGTTCAAACCACTAGACACAGTCTTTCAAAAGTAGTACAGTATGACTCTCTGCAAAGCACACAGACCTGCCACCCCCAGGGTCCTTGTAATGTATAAATTTCTCCTCCATGCATACCAGAAAAAATTGTCTTTGTGTAGCGGTAAGGGCAGGGCAGGAGAAGCAGGAACCTGTTTCCTCCATCTTTGGTTGGACTACAAATCCCATCATCCCTGATCATTGGCCAATCTGGCTGAAATGAGTAGTAGACCAGCAACATCTGCAGGGACCTGATTTCGGCACTGCTTTTTGAAACAAAAGCAACAAAGTGTCTAGCGACACCCTTAAGGACTCTCACATTCATTGGAGCATAAACATTCATGGAATAGACTTTAGTTGGACTCTTGTTCATAAAAGCTTATGTCAGCTGTTCCCAACCTCCTGACTGTTTGGACTACACCTTCCATCATCTGAAACCACTATCCATGCTGGTGAAGGAGAGCTGGTGACAGCTGCGTTCCAAAACATCCAGAGGACACCACACTGAGGAAGACTGTCTCATCCCGGAATATATTTGTTAGTCTTTAAAGTGCCACAGCACTCATTCGCTGTTGCAACAGACTCGCACTGGTACCCTTCCGGACATGCTTTTTGGAACAGTTTATTTTCTGGGACTGAAAATGTCTCCCTTCCTTCCTGCAAGCTGTTCTTTCAACAACATCCTCGATAATGCATTAGACATTTTAAGAATAATTATGAGCCTGTGCTTGAATTGGTCCTGTTGTTTAATAAACTTGCACTTTATGGTACACCAAAGGGCAGTTCATTGAGAGATTGCAGCTGACAGCTGTCTGCCGTTCCCTCCATCAACCAAGCCATCTGACAGGAAGTCATGTCCCCCATGCCTGTCAGATAAAGGAGTTTGTAATGTAATCTTAAAGGCCCTGTCAGATAAGTTATAGAACTTCAAATGGGAGGTGGGAAGAGTTTGCAAAATACAACGTCGGAGTATTCTCCTCTGAACTTAACAGAAGGAATGGGGGTATGGTGTAGTGGTTAGGGTGCTAGTCTGGGACCCTGGAGTTCAGGGGTCAAATCCATACTCAGGCCTGAAGCTCACTGGGTGACCTTGGGATGGCCACTATCTCTCAGCCTGATCTACCTCACAGAGTTTTGGGGAGAATAGCATGAGAAGGAGTGAATCATGATTGTCAGCTGGTGCTCCTCTGAGGAAAGCTGGGATATATGTGGAATAACAAAAACTCATGAGGGTATTGATCTAGGGTCAGGGGCAGGAGGTAGTTAAAGATCCATTATTATTTCTGCAGAAGGGTCCCCGTCTCCAACATCTCAGAGTGACCAAATTAGCATAAATTGGGAGGTATCTAGCCACTATGCATTTAGGAATACAGTGGTACCTCAGGTTAAGAACTTAATTCGTTCTGGAGGTCCGTTCTTAACCTGAAACTGTTCTTAACCTGAGGTACCACTTTAGCTAATGGGGCCTCCTGCTGCCGCCACGCAATTTCTGTTCTCATCCTGAAGGAAAGTTCTTAACCCGAGGTACTATTTCTGGGTTAGCGGAATCTGTAACCTGAAGCATCTGTAACCTGAAGCATCTGTAACCCGAGGTACCACTGTACTGAAAACACAAGGGGCCTCAGTTTCAACACAATGCTCTGCTAACATACAATGCAACTTCAGTCACTCCAGAAGAGTACACTGGAGCACTCAAAATCATTTGTCCAGGCGGGGGCAGAGAAAAGGGGGTGCAATGGAAGAGGACCTCCCCGGGTGTCACCACTGAGGGGGGTGACAAAATGCCGGATGGCACTCACCGCCAGGCCTGCAGTGTACCTGAGCCACACGTCTCTCAGGGAGTGACGTGGTGGCTTGGGCGCCCACAGGCTCTGAGCTGCCCAAATGGTCCGCCTACTGCCACCCCATCAGCTATCAGGCAGCTGAGTGGGAGGAGGCAGGCAGACTCCTCCGAGGCCCCACAAAGCGTCCTGCCCCAGCTTGCCGCACCCTTCAGGTGGCTGTCCCTGCCCCTGGGCGCAGGGCATGCATGCCGCCCCAGGCTCCCAATTGTCTTGCTCCACCGCTGTGCCCATGTATGTGCACAGAAAATAGTAAGGTAATGTAAAGGGACCCCTGACCATTAGGTCCAGTCGTGGCCGACTCTGGGGTTGCGGCACTCATCTCGCTTTATTGGCCGAGGGAGCCGGCGTACAGTCATGTGGCCAGCATGACTAAGCCGCTTCTGGTGAACCAGAGCAGTGCACAGAAATGCTGTTTACCTTCCCGCTGGAGCGGTACCTATTTATCTACTTGCACTTTAATGTGCTTTCGAACTGCTAGGTTGGCTGGAGCAGGGACCAAGCAACGGGAGCTCCGTCACGGGGATTTGAACCACCCACCTTATGATCGGCAAGTCCTAGGCTCTGTGGTTTAACCCACAGCGTCACCCGTGTCACAGAAAATAGTAGATCCAGCTTAAAGGATCGTTGCAATGCATCCCTAATTCTTATTATAATTATAAGATCATTGCATAATCTTAGAAGCGGCATGGCTGTGAAGGAGCAATGGAGGAACCTTGGGGTCTCAAATTTCAGCGGCGCCCAAAATTGGGTGCCCCCATCCTCTCTTGCTCCATTCTCAATTATAGTCACAGCATCTTCTGCAGCGCCCCTGAAGCTCTGCTCCCAGTGCAACTGAACCGGTTGCATTCCCCTAAATCTGCCTCTGGCGAGAGTGTGGCTGTGAAAGGTCATGGCTGCAACTCTTATGAAGAAACCCTGGCCTTCTGAACTTACCACTACACTACTGATAGCAACAGCAGCAACAGCAAGCTGAGATCTTTTCCACTTCATTTCCTCTGAGGCAGCCTTCTGGTACTACATGCCTGCTTAGAATGGGAAGGGATGTTTCATTATGAAAGGGCTGAAGAATGTCTGAAATGATCCCTCAGCCTCTCCAATTAGTGCCCAGTGTTACTACTCTTAGCCATTGAATACCAAGTTAAATGCACAACAGCATGGCATTAACAATACAAAGATCAAGCAAATACATGATTATCTGTGCCCATTAAGCTTCAGCACAGATTCCACGGTAATTATTTTTTTTTTATAAAAACCACCAACCCTATGAAACTAAATTACCGAGAAATCGGCAGGAATAGGTAATGACTATACTTAAGAAGCAGGTAATTTCCTTAGAAAGCCTTGTGCACTGTAGTTACCACCCAGGAAGAAATATTTTAAAAGCATCTTCGGACCTAAAGGTGATGTAGGGTGTTTTGGGGGCATTTTTGGTCAACACTTAACAACGTTGACTATATAAATATCTGTAACCCTGATTGTGACTCTCTTTCTTGCTTTTAAATCCTAGATTCTTCAACAGGGGTGTCCCCCCCCCCTCTGGTTTAGTGCTGGAATGGAGAACTTGCAACCTGAAGGCCATATAGTACACAGCCTAATCTCATGCAAGTGGGAAGTGGGGAAGCCTGAAGGGAGAGAAGGAGGGCGAGAGGAGGAAAGGGAAAGGGAAGAGTCCTCTGCACTGGATCATTTTGGGCCATTGGCAAGGAAGGAACTGAACTAGATGAAACAACAGAGGGAGAAAAATGCATTGTAATCCTGCAGTGATGAAAACTCCACCCCACACCAGTACAGTAGTACCTTGGAAGTCAAACGGGAATTTGTTCTGGAAGTCCGTTCGACTTCCAAAACGTTCGGAAACCAAAGCATGACTTCTGATTGCCTGCAGGAAACTCCTGCAGCCAACCAGATGCCGCGGAAGCCCCATCGGACGCTCGGGTTCCAAAGAATGTTTGCAAAACGGAACACTCACTTCCGGGTTTGCGGCGTTTGGAAGCCAAGACATCCGAGTACCAAGGCATTATGGATCCAAGGTACGACTGTAATTGGTTCCACCTAATATCTCTTTGAAGCTGCAGCCGTATTCTCATTTACCAGGGACGCGGGTGGCGCTGTGTGTTAAACCACAGAGCCTAGGACTTGCCGATCAGAAGGTCAGCGGTTCAAATCCCTGTGTGACTGGGTGAGCTCCCGTTGCTCAGTCCCTGCTCCTGCCAATGTTGCAGTTCGAAAGCACTTCAAAGTGCAAGTAGATAAATAGGCACCGCCCTGGCAGGAAGGTAAACGGCGTTTCCCTGCACTGCTCTGGTTTGCCAGAAGCGACTTAGTCATGCCGGCCACATGACCCAGAAGCTGTACTCCGGCTCCCTCGGCCAATAAAGCGAGATGAGCGCCGCAACCCCAGAGTTGCCCACGACTGGACCTAGTGGTCAGGGGTCCCTTTACCTTTAAGTCCCATTGATCTGAATGAGACCTGCTTTTGCATAGATGTGTAAGGGACTCAGCTGTGAGTCTTCCATTTGGGAAGAGGTGTGCAATGGTCCCTTTGTCCAGGTGTTCCCGATAAACAGCACACTTTGGACTTTGCATGTACAAATTGTCAGTGTTCTGTCACATGAGGAAGAACACCAAAAATGTTAAAACTCCATGAGTATGTGTCTTTAACTTAGTACTGCATCAGATACAAGTTACTATTGTGGTTGCTGTTGCCGTGGCCAAGTTATGAGCTCAGGGGGTGCATTCCGAGAACACAATTCACTTTTAAAACTTCCTTACTTCATGTACTTGGGCAGATGGAAGGACGCATAAGGAAGTCTAAAGCCCCATACACACCATAAATTTAAAGCAGCAGCATACCACTGTCATGGCTTCCCCCAAAGATTCATGGGAGCTGTCCTTTGTTAATGGTGCTGAGAGGTGTTAGGAGTCCCTATTCCCCTCATAGAGCTACAATTTCCAGAGTTCCCTGGGAAGAGGGATTGACCGTTGAGCCACTTGGGAATCTGCAGCTCTGTAAAGCAAATAGGAGGTCTCCTAACAGCTCTCAGCACCTTTAATAAACTACAGCTCCCAGGGTTCTTTGGGGGAACCCAGGGCTAATTAACATGGCATGACACTGCTTTAGATATACAGTGCAGATGGAGTCTATGTGTGGATGGTTAGGAAACTCTTTCTCCAGCTGCACGGCTATATGCCTGGCTGCAGCGTGTACAGAAAGAGCAACCTTATCTTGCACGTTTAAAACTTCCTTACTTCATAAATACGGTACATTAATATTCATTAAGCTGTGCACATTATCATTTTGGAAGACGATTACTGGGAATTCGCTATTTTCTCTCCATCACATTTTCCAATTAAAAGCTCCTCTTTCGCAAATAATAAGCTCCGCCGCCTCACCCTGCCTCGCCAGAGGCTTTCCAGCGAAGTTTCCAGCAAAGGCTTGGGAGGTTCAGCCTCCATTTAAGAAACAAGTGTAAATTAAAGAACAATTATATTTTAAATGACAGGCTAAAGCTGGCTGCACTCGATGTGATTAGGGAAGTGCCAGCCCAGAGATACCAGAAACTGGCCGTGGTCTGGAGTACCTTGAGATCAGTAGCAGTCAATAGGGCGGTGATGGACAGGGCTTTAGCCTCAGTGCGGACATGACGGTGGAGCCAATTCATCGCTCCTGCTACAATGCTTGCAGTAAACATCCCTCCCTGCACCTTGCCCCTCTTCACCTCAGGATCCAGCAGTATGCTTGGTGTTTGGAAGGCAGGTAAGCAAGCAACACCATCCCACCTGTGACACACCATAGATCACTACTGTCTGCAATGTTCCTGAAGAATTATCAGGGGTCACATGCTGACTGCTCTTGGTCCACAATAAGGTACAGTGGTACCTCGTGTTAAGTACTTAATTCGTTCCAGAGGTCTGTTCTTAACCTGAAACTGATCTTAACCTGAAGCCCCACTTTAGCTAATGGGGCCTCCTGCTGCCATCGTGCTGCCGGAGCACGATTTCTGTTCTCATCCTGAAGCAAAGTTCTTAACCCGAGGTACTATTTCTGGGTTAGCGGAGTCTGTAACCTGAAGCATATGTAACCCGAGGTACCACTGTAATTAGTTTTGCTGCTCTCTCTTTAAAATACAGTCATACCTTGGTTTTTGAACAGCTTAGTTCTCAAACGTTTTGGCTCCCGAACGCCACAAACCTGGAAGTGACTGTTCCAGTTTGCAAACTATTTTTGGAAGCTGAATGTCCAGTGGAGCTTCCGCGGCTTCCAATTGGCTGCAGGAGGTTCCTGCAGCCAATCAGAAGCTGTGCTTTGGTTTCAGAATGTTTTGGAAGTCGAACGGACTTCCAGAATGGATTCCATTCAACTTCCAAGGCACGACTGTAATAATAATAATAATAAATACATCTAGCAAAGCCGGCTTCAAAATAGTCAAATCTGTTTGCCTAGGGTGAGCAAGAATTACCTGTAGGTCACCAGATGAAAAGGAAGCTGTACAAGAGATGGACATCTGGTTGGCCACTCTGAGAACAGGATGTTGGAGTCGATGGGCCACTGGTCTGATCCATCAGGGCTCTTCTTATGTTTGGCTTCAGCTAGTCTGGCACGCTAACTCCTCACGCCTCAAGCCCGGAATTCAACAGTCAAGGCCTGCATGGAGAGATGAATTGATAAGGAAAGCGTCTGATTGGAATCATCCAAAGAGCTTGCTCTGCCTATTACCAAATCCCCTCCAAGGGACACACACAGGGCATGCCCATTTAGCAACATCTCGTTCCCATTTTACGGTCCTGGCTGAAAACCTGGGATGGAGCCAGTTCAAGCTGGATTCCTGCATGAAGCAAAAAATTAAGTTGGCTGCTCTCACCCTGCACCACACATCCTTTTTTTTCTGTGCAAGGGGTTTCAGTGGGAATTTTCCTCCTGCAAGCTTTCTGTCTTTCTAGCTTGTAACTTCATTTCCTTCTCTATAAGTGAGTGGAAAGATCTGAAATAGATATTAGTCACAAAATAGTAGACATGCCCACAAGAAACTAAAACCAAAAAGTTGTCCCCTTTCTTCCCACCCTTCTAAAAACTTTCCTCTACTATGCTATATGGTTTCAGAGTAATCATCATGTGAGGGCACATCTGTGGTGTACTTTTAAAGCACTAGGGTACTGCTTTAACCAGTCATGCCTTCCCCCAAAGAATCCTGGGAGCTGTAGTTTGTTATGTGTTCTGATAGTTGTTTAGGAGGCCCTTATCCCCCTCACAGAGCTACAATTCTCAGAGTGGTTTATCAGCCAATCTAGCTTTCCAAGGAATTGAAGTTCTGTGAGGAGAATTGGGTCTCCTAATAAATCTCATCAGAACCCTTAACAAACTACATTTCCCATGATTCTCTGAGGAAAGCCATTGTTGTTTAAAGTGGTACCCTAGTGATTTTAATGCAGGGTGCAGATGCAGATACGATCAGTGGATATGGCTATTAGTGGCTCCTGGCCAGTGTTTTCTTTCTGGGGAAAAATGGTGGGAGAACACACCATGAAGTTAGTTTATTTATTCATTCATTCATTCATTTGAAGGCCCAGACGCAGTGCCACCCACCCAGCCCCGGGCAGTGGCTAAATGTAAGATGTGATTACCGTATTTTTCACCCCATAGGACGTACCGGCCCATAGGATGCACCTAGTTTTTTTTTGGGGGGAATAAAGAAAAAAAAATTTTCTCCCCCAGGTGTGGGGCTGGGGTGGGGGAAGCCCAAGCTTCCCCCAACCCCAGCCCCCAGAACAGGCTGCTATCTGCTAGCCGTGGGAGAGACGCGCGACTTCGCGGGGCTCTCCCACGGCTAGCGGAGCGCTGTGCGAAGCCCGAAGCTTGGGGCGTGCTGAGCTCAAGCCGGGTGCCGGCAAGGTCTCCGCTAGCCGTGGGAGAGCTGCACGACTTCGCGGGGTTCTCCCACGGCTAGTGGAGCGCTGCGCATGCTTGGGGCATGCTGAGCTCAGTGCGCCCCAAGCTTCTGGGTGCCGGCAAGGTCTCCACTAGCCGTGGGAGAGCCACGTGACTTCTGCCTGTAGGCTTCCCATTAGGACATCTAGTTGGCCTCTGTGAGAAGTCCGCTCCCCTTCCCTGAGGGGCGGTGTTGCAGACAGGCATCTGGGACCCCCAGTGACCCAGATTGGGGGTGGAGGGATGCTGCCCATGTCATGGGGATTCCGGCCACATCATGCCCCCGGCCGACCAATCGGGCAGCCGGGGGTGTGGCCACAGGACGTCTAAACTGTGGTGCACCCGGGGGGCAGCGGCCTCCTTTCGCCTCCTCACTGGATCTCCCAGCCCTCCTGCCCTCCTTTTTATGCATTGCTATGGCAGCGCCCTTGCTATGGACATATGTCGACCGCCATGTTGAAGGGGCCTGGTAGGAATTTTTCCATTTGGCAAATTGGCACCAGCCACTTGATTTTCGCCTACCTTGTAGCAATCGTCACAGCTTTGTAAGGTTAGGCATTGCGTAAGCCTCTGTGATGAGAGCGAAGGTTGTTGCCCCTGCCTGCCCCTCCTCGATAAGGGTATCCTGTTAAAAGGATCTGGGGTGTGGATCCTGTCCGAAGCCTGGTCGTGGGCTAGGGCCATGCCACAAACCATCGGGGACCCTGGGGGTGCCCCGATTTGATGTATATCATAGGGCTCCCCCTACCAGTGGTTTACCCCAGGAGTCAGAATATAGTCTGGTTTCGCCCAATGTCTAAGCCAAATCGCTCACATCTGTAACCAATAAAGTTGTGGCCTATTTTTGCCCATTAACCTAAATTATCCGTGTCCGTGTGTGTTTATTATATAAGGGAACTACAGGGCCTGGGGCCTTGTCATCCAACAGCATGCTTGACTCGATGAGCTTTTGCCCTGATCTAGCAGGGCTCTTAGTTCATTCTTACAGCTTGTGGCAATTCCAAGTTAGCTTAAATGTATGCCCAGTGACCTTGTATAGTAGCAATTATTGGCAATGACACCATCATCTAAGCTTCCGGGTCTTTTGGGTCCTGATGCTCTCGGCAGTTCCTCTCGAGGGGGAGATACCTCTGAGAGCATCTTACACTGATTTCAATTAAGCTTTCATTTGATTCGTGCATCTCGTTCTCTGGACACCATTTAAAAAAGAAAAAAATTTAGAACCAAAATAAAACTCTAAATCCACTCTCATCCCTTTTCTGTGTGTGAGCACAGCCATTCCTGACTCGCCTGTGAGCGTGCTTGCAAAACAGCCCTCTGAAGCTGCTGGGGTTGTCAGTTACAAGCGTGGCATTTAACATTTAATGGTTGTTTGTCAGGTCAGCGTGGTTACTTTTCATTGTTTGTGAGATTTGCTTCTTAAGTTTCCTTGGCTCTCTGCTGTACACTCCCTTGCGGGCTTGTTTTGAAATCGAGTTTGGGGTCAAAGCAATTCTGCTACCCCCCCCATTTTCCCGCTTCTTCTCTTGAAGTGTTCCCTGCCCCCCTCCTGCCACTCCACCAGATGACATATTGTGAAACAGTTTTTGTTCGCTCGGCTACTTGGTTCCATAGTTCCTCAATACACAGAGCCTGATGTCTATCTTCAGCGCTTCAAACTTCGTTTCAGTTGCCCTTTAATAAAATAGAATCCTTTGCAAAGGAAGAATTGAATCCTGCTATGTGATGGAAGCACAAGATAAGCCATTAGCACTTCACAGACCTTGCCTTCAAAAGCAGTGTCTGCCAGGCTGGAGGGGCGCCAGCATCCACCATCCTCGGGCCGCTGCCAGGATCACAGCACCCTTACCAGGGCCACCAACGACATCTGCTTTGGGGCTTTCAGAGCTCCAGTGCTCCAAGGAGCAACAGGCAGTCCAGACACCATTTGAATCTCCCGCATTGATCCCCAGTGGAGCATCACTTGAGATCATTGTGATAATTTAAGATGGCTGATCTGGGAAATAGGAAGATGGGGGTCCACTTTCCCTTCTGGGATGCTTCCCAGGGGCCACGTGCCAATGGATAGAGACAAAAGGACACATTTCCTGGAAAGACACAGTGTCATGATGTTGTGCCTTTCCAGTTGATGTTGCAGGATGAGAGGACTCCAGGCTGGAAACGTATGTAGCTCCTTGCGGCTCGATGAGGGCCTTCTGGCAGTTCCCTCCCTTAGAGAAGTGAGGTTACAGGGAACCAGGCAGAGGGCCTTCTCAGTAGTGGTGCCCATCCTGTGGAATGCTCTCCTGTCAGATGTCAAGGAAATAAACAACTATCTGCCTTTCAGAAGACATCTGAAGGCAGCCCTGTTTAGGGAAGTTTTTGATGTTTTATGTTTTATCACTTTTCATTGTTGTTGTTGGCATTCTATTGGTATTCTATTGGGAGCCACCCAGGGAATGCAGCCAGATGATGGGGGAATAAATTAATTATTATTATTGTTATTATTGTTATTATTATTGTTATTATTGTTATTACTACAGTGGTACCTCTGGTTAAGAACTTAATTCATTCTGGAGGTCCGTTCTTAACCCGAAACTGTTCTTCCTCCCGCTCCTCTCATCTACATGACAATACCCCTACCAATTCCTAACCGCCAATGCCGAGGAAGTTGTGACGATTTGCTACGAGGCAGGCAAAAACCAAGTGGCTGGAGCCAATTTGCCAAGTGGAAAAAAATCCTACCAGGCCCCTTAACAGCGACCAACTGAGGTCCATAGCAAGGTCAGAAAGCCAGACCTAAAGGGCGGGGTGGGGGTGGGAAACTGGAGCAGCTGAAGTGGCTGAAAGAGGAAGATCCCTGGTCGCGCCAGCCCTAAATAGAGCAGGCCAACTCCCCAGGCCAACCAATTGGCTGGCCAGGGGATGACGCGGCTGGGGATTCCCTCAATCACGCGGGAGCCCCCGTGCACGTGAGGGGGAGCGTGAAGCCCGCAAGCCCACCTCCTCTCCAGCTCGGAAGTGGCTTTATTCTCCACCTTTTATAATTTAGCAAGCCTGGTGATATATTGTTCAAAAAGCCACAGCGCCATAACCCAGGAGGTACTGCAGTGTAAAAGAAACATTAGAACCTAGGACAGAGACTCTAGCATCACAACCAAGAAAATGAACGCACTTCTGACACTAGCCCTGGTAAATTAAATCTGATAGCATCATTCTCCCCTTCATAAAAAGTGTCTCAAAACCCCCTTTCCCCAGCTGAACGTAGAAGAAAGTGGCCCCAAGTTATCGGGGGGGGGGGTAAATGGACCCACAAAAGTGTGGGGCCATTGGTATTGCACCTTTAATTTTGATACATTTCTTTTCAGCTGATCACTACATTGGACCATTCAGGAAACCTGAAGTCTTGTAGATAATGAAGTTCTGACAGGAATTATTTCAGAAGGTATGTCTCAGGTCAATTCATAATGGAAAGTTCAGAAAAAAATCGAATTCCCTCAAACATCGCTGTGCCTGGACACATGAAAATTTGGTCTTCTTTCCTCCATTAGCGCTAGCTTAATTATTTTCGAGCAAAACACGTTTCGTTTAACAGTTCATTTGGAAATCAATCCGGAAATATCTGTTAATCTAGTTGCTATTTGTAACATTTACCAACTCACTGACCTCTAGGTGCTGGAGTTGCAGGCTGCCGATCCTGTTACATGTTTTTGGGCTTGTTTGGAGTGGTTCTAATTAATTATTTGTAATTGCTCAGGAAAACCTTCCTCCCCAGTTCCCACCTTCATTTTTTGCCTCTTTTCTAGCCTGGTAACAAGATGTTTTAATCTCCGGAGCTTACTCTGATTTCGGGGGGGGGGAGGGAGAAAAACCCAATTAATAAATAATTAACTTCCGAGGCTCCAGCCGTGTTGTTGAGTCACATCTTTGACATCATATGGATGCAGTCTCCATGGCGACTTGGCGGTGTGAACTGAAGTGATCTCTTTGGGACCGAGAGGAAGAAAGACAGGAGAAGGGAAAGGAAAGGGGTTTGCAGCGTATAAATATATTCTCTGTCATGGTATATTAATGAGCTCTGTTTTAGGGAGAGAGAGAGAAAAAAAGCTTCTGTGGAGCCAGTTTACAGCGATGTGAACAGCTGTAAAAGTTGACCCCTCCTCTCTGTTCTTGCCAAAATACTACAAAACATTTTTCCCCAGTATGTTTTCCCAGTATGTTAATGGCATCAAAGATCAGACTCCATGATTAGAGCATGTAACTGAAATTCAGCGAAATGCCCTACCCCTAATTTCTCCACCTACAAATAGTTTGAGAGGCCATTTTTGTGCAGTTCTGTGTTTAGTGAAATTTTGTTCTTGTGGTGGGTTATATACGCAGCTGTTTGATGTGACAGGGCCACCATGTTGTCACTTGAGGAGAAAGACATCTTGCTGACTGAGATGAAGGACAAGATGGTGCCTCCTCCCCAGTGCTTTTTTTCTAAAAAAAAATGTTTAGCGGTACTCTCATTTTCCTACTCATATTGAAATACTGCCCCTCAATGAGGCCAAAGTTAGATTTACAAAATCTTTAGGGGTATGCGTACTCCTGCATTCCACCAGTAAAAAACACTGTTCCTACCCATTCCAGAAGGCAATTGGAATGACAGCCAAATTTTCCTTCAATGCTGAAGATAAAAACAAGCAAACAAACTGGTGATAGGATAGCATCCTTGGCTACATCTGAGGCAACAGACTATGTTGGCCAGGAAAAGTGGTGTAACATACACAACTCTGGCTTCACGCACACCGGAGAGAATCCGAGGAACTGCTAACAAACTACAGCTCCCAAGATTCTTTGAGGGAAGGCTAAGAAGCCAGGGTTCTTTACTGCATGGAAGCTTATAAGAACCTTAAGAACATAAGAAAGCCTGCTGAAACAAACCATTGACCTATCTTGTCCTGCATCCTGTTCTCACAGTGGCCACACCATGGGAAACCCACAAGCAAGAATTGAGCACAAGAGCACTTTTTCCTCTGGTGGTTTCCAGCAACTGGTATTCAGAAACATGACAGCCTCTGACCATGGAGGCAGACAGGGCAGTCTTAAGCATATCCGGTGCCTTGGTATGAAGATCCCTCCAGCGCCCCCCACCTTTCCCACAGTTACTGACCTTTTTTAGGGAGGACGATTCTGCTGGCAATGTGCCCAGCTTTGCGGGGCTGGAGGAGGTGGGCAGCAGCTGGAGGGAAGCTCCTCTGGTGGGGAAGAGGTGGCGGCTGGACATGACGGCTCCCAGCTCAACTGGCTGCTTCGTGCCATGGTGGCCAGGGCAGGTGGAGGCAGGCAAGGGCAGTGAGCTGATGCCAGGAAGTGCTGCGTCCAGTCTCCACCTCTTCCCTGGCACCCTCCAGAACTTGGTGCCCTGGCGCCCTGCACCACTAGGGTAAGTGCACCACTCTATGGATAAGACGTCCCTGGAGGCAGGGCACAGCCATCATGGCTAATAATCACTGATGCCTTCTCCATGATTTTTTCCACTTCTCTTTAAAAACCATATAAGTTGGTGGCCATCTGTGGGGCTGAGTTTCTCAGTTTAAGTATGCACTACATGAAGAATTGCTTTCTTTGATCGGTCCTGAATCATCCAACCTTCAGCTTCATCGTAGGCCTGTGAATTCTAATGTTATGAGAGAGGAGGAGAAACCATTCTCTCTCTATTCCCCTCACAAGTCCCCTTCAGAACTTAAGAACAGGTGCATGAAAGTTGGGAATGTCTGTGTCAGGCGTCCAGGAATCCAACCCCCTCGCCACACACACGGCAGGCGGCCAGCGATAAACAGACAAGAAAAGCTCTTATCAAGTCTTTTATTCTATATTCACAGAGAGAGGCTTGGGAAGGCAGCCTCTCGGAGTAATGGCATTGCTCAGAGTAATCTCCTCCCCACTTTCCTTCTCAATCATCAACAGCACCACCCTCTTACGGTGGCTGCTTAAGGCCATTTGCCTCTTAGCTCTCTGCTCTCCTACTTTCAATGCTTCTGGGAGAAGCGGGGTCTGGAATGCTTTCTAGTGATAATGTATCAGCCAGCTGCTCCGGCTCTGCTTCTCCCATTATTTTCCAGCTTCGCCCCTTGTCTATCTCTGAGCTGTGACCTTCTGCAAACCACTTTTGTAAATCTATACTGTCTTTCTCTTGGTGGGGCAGTCTCCACCATTCCTCCTCAGTCCAGTCCCTGACATCTGGGGGCATGTCCAGTGATGCCTTGGGTGAGCTGAAGTGATTGTCTCCATCACTCTGCGTACTGATGCCCTCAATGTGTCCGAACTGAATACCTGGAAAGGGCTCCGGGAAAGGGTGTTTTCACTGTCCGGGTCTTAATTCCAGACCCACTTCTGTCCTTTGCGTGCTCAGTGACCCCTTTATTCTCTCACAAGGCCTTTTCATGTTGATTTCAATCTGCTGTTCCTTCTCCTTACCTTATTTCCCACTGCTTTAATTATTACCATTTATGATGTTATTGACATTATTGGGCTTTTGTAGCTCTAATTGCAAACTGCTTTGGGAGTTTCATAAATGAGGGGAGGGCATCATTCCCTTGATTTCCAAAGCTCAGGTTGCAAGTGAGGATGGTGCTTCAGAAATAGGATTCAGCTCACGTGCAAAGGTGAACTCACATAACTCGTGCTGTCATTTTTGAAACAATGTGTGAGCTGAAACATAGCCGTATTTTAAAATTCGCACTTCTCCAAATTTTGCAACGAAGTTCTCCAACGTGTAATGTGAACAAAAAAATTGCATAAACTGGGGTGAAGTGTGCATAAGAATGCATAGACTGGTGGAAACAATATGCAAGAATATATTATATTAGGGAAAAGTGCTTTGCAAATACGTTCATATTGAAATAAATTTGTGCTAAAATGCTGATTAATTTTCTTATGGACTTAAAATAACAAAAGCAAACTGTAAACTGATCTAGAAGTGAGAAGAACTGGATGGAAGACTGGAAAAATACAAAACTGATACAAATGGATAGATTTGCCTATCCTTAGCTTTAAATACTGTTGCTTATTACCCAGCTGTCTTGAGTCTCAAAGTATTGCCCAGGGTGTAAGAAGTGGATTTGCAGATCTGAGATGGATGAGATTGCGGGGGGCGGGAGAAGAAGCAGGACAATGACCAATGGGACTGTGGGCTGTGACAGGGGAATGGGGATGTTGGAGGCGGGATACTGATAGCTGAATTCCACAGATAAAATATGTCCTGCTTGAAGAAGTCCATCCTTTTGCCTGTCCTGAATCTTCTCAAATTCAGCTTCATTGGCTATCCCTGAGTTTTAGTATTATATTAGATGGAGAAAAATTATTTCCACCCACTTTCTCCACACATGCATTATTGTATCCACCTCTGTCATCTTTCCCCTAAATTAAAACGCTCTAAAGGTTGCAACCTTTCCTCATAGGCGAGTCTTTTCTGAACCTGTTCCAACTCCACAATATCATTTTTTGCAGTCATTCCAGAATGGTTCATCGCTTTCTGTGCATGATCATTAAGGTGGTGGTGGAGGACAGAGGAAGAGAGGGGTCAGGAACCGCAAGCTTGTTTATTACTTGTCATAAAGGAGTCTGAGCAATGAATGCCGGCATAACTCCACAATGGAATCCAATATCCCTACCTGTGGGCTGCAAGGCGATAAATAGTCAATTGTGACTAAAAATGCAATTACTACAAGGGAGGAGGGAAATCACTTTCCTGTGTGCATGGTGGAATAGAGAGAGAGAGAGAGAGGATGTTTTTATCCCAAGTCATGAAGGCCTAAAGCTGTTCTTGCAACCGGTAATGATGTCTTTCACCCATTATGCAATTGCCAGATGAAAAATATGTCTTCTCCCCACCTACTGTCTCATCTAGAATGGGACTCCTCTCCTAGGCAATTATCGTCCTGGATGTTAGAAAAATAAGATATTGAGGCTGAAAATATTTAACTGGGAGCATTTTAAGAATGCCACACTATTTATTTTCCACAATATTATTTCCATTTGCAAAGACCATTTGCAGATAAACCTGTTTGCAAATTAAATGTTGCCTCTCTCATTTGTGGTTCCTCTCTGCAACAAACATCTACGGGAGAGTGTGAGGCTTATGTTCTAGGGATAAGGGACCCTGTGGCCCTTTAGACGTCTTTGGATGGACTCCAACCTTCATCAGCCAGCATGACTACCCATGAGACAAAGTGAGGAGACCACCTCAGGCAGCAGGTTCCACAATGACAGAAATTCTGATGTAGATATTTATGACCTCTTTTTTCTGGATATAGAACTTCACTCACCCCTTCTTCCCTGCCAGGGAAGTGGGCACCATTTTGTGGGTCTCCTCAGGTGCCAAAATGTCTTAGGCTAGCCCTGAGCATGGATAAATCATAAGGGTGAATATACTTAAAGGTAAAGGGACCCCTGACCATTAGGTCCAGTCGTGGCTGACTCTGGGGTTGCGGCGCTCATCTTGCTTTATTGGCCAAGGGAGCCAGCGTACAGCTTCCGGGTCATGTGGCCAGCATGACTAAGCCGCTTCTGGAGAACCAGAGCAGCACACAGAAACACCGTTTACCTTCCCGCCAGAGCGGTACCTATTTATCTACTTGCACTTTGACATGCTTTCAAACTGCTAGGTTGGCAGGAGCAGGGACCGAGCAACGGGAGCTCACCCCATTGCGGGGATTTTAACTGCCGACCTTCTGATCGGCAAGTCCTAGGCTCTGTGGTGTAACCCACAGCGCCACCCGTGTCCCTTGTCCAAATGAGAGAACTGGAGAGCTAGTCAATGAAAGTGCAGGCAGACATGGTAGCAACATGCATGAGAAACTGAGGTAAATAGTGATGAGAACAGATGAAAATTTAGGCCTTATGGGGAGGGAACCCAAAGCCTTATACATGATTCAGCCAGATAGCATAGTTAGCAGTAAAGGATTGTTAGAATCCTATTAAGGATAAGAATAAAAAACATCAGAGCAGGAGGAGTGGGAATCAAGAAGAAAAATATAAGTGAATGGTGTATGTGAAATATATTTGTTAAAACCTTTGAAAAATCTAATAAAAATTAATCTTTATAAAAAGGATTGTTAAGATCCCAAAATCTGGAGGGTAATTCAGGCTGCAGTCCTGTAAACACTTTCCTGGGAGTAAATCCCACTGAACACAAGGGTACATGCTTCTCCGTAATATTGAGTTGTAGCCAACTAAGTCCTATTCAAAATAGACCTATTGAACTTAATGGGCCTAAGTTAGTCATGTCTAATTATTTCAATGGGTCTACTCTTAGTAGTACCAGCAGAGAGCTAATGTAGTGGTCAGAGTGCAGGATGAATACCTGAGAGAAAAGGGTTCAAATCCTCACTTGGTCATGAAGTTTCCTGAATGACTTTGGGTCACTGCCTCTCAGCCTAACCTACCTTATAGGGTTGATATAAATGCAGCAAATGCATGAATAAACAGAAAACAACCCTCATGGCCAAAATTGTGCCACCATATAAGGGGAATGTCAAAAGCATCCTTCATGGTTAATCAGCACTTGTGTTGACACAAAGGTTTCAAATGGAGTCTTCCGTCATAGTTTTCTTTCCTAAAGGCCCAGAGAAGGCAATAATATGTTCCTGCAAAGATAGAAAAGCTGTGTGTGAAATTCTGATGACATAGAAATCTTTGGAGCTTAATTGATTTTCACCCTTCGTTAATTTTTTTTTTAATGGCTCAGCTTTAGCACCTGAAACGCTGTTTGTAAAGTCGGAAAATAAAACCCACAAGTTTCTTATTCCTGCCGTGATGAAGCAAATTGTTGGTCCAGTTTATAGCACTTTGCTCCAGATGGAGCCACAAACATATATTTTACAGTGGTACCTCCAGTTACGAACTTAATTCGCTCTGGAGGTTTGTTCTTAACCCGAATCCAGTCTTAACATGAGGCATGTTTTTGCTAATGGGGCCTCCCGCTGCCACTGTGCTGTGATGCCGCATGACTTCTGCTCGCATCCTGGGGCAAAGTTCACAACCAGGAGCATCTACTTCTGGGTCAGCGGAGCTCGTTACCCGAAGCGATCGTAAGGAGGACGGTACGTAACCCGAGGTTCCACTTTACTTCAGTACACTAGGCCAGGGATGTCCAACAGGTCAATTGCGATCTACTGGTAGATCCCAACGAGGTTTTGGTAGATCATGGTCGATCTCTGGCTCCCTTTCCTTAGCATTGCTAAAACTGATTCCTGCCCCGCCCCCTCATCCTGCCCTCCATTGTTGTTTGATCTCTGGAAGGGAAGACAAAGCTTTCTCTGTGCTGCTGTTTTCATCCATAGCAATCTTTTCGTGAGTGACTTTACCTCTTTGTCCCTTGCCTTTACCCCCCCCAAAAAAGAAGTCCCCCCCCAAAAAAACTTTTTTAACCCCTAAAAATGGGGCTTTTTTCCTCCCTAATAAAAATTCAACAACTTTGAGCTGAACCCCCCCCCCCAAACAGGGGTAGATCACTGCCAGTTTTTAATTCTGAAAGTAGATCGCAGTCTCTTGAGAGTTGGCCACCCCAACTCTAGGCTAATTTCTATATCCAGGAAAGCAAGTTCAAGAAAATACTCAAGGAGGGTACAAAGCAGGGCTGGTGAGGGATGTGACTGGTGAGGGAGGGTGTATGGCCTGGGGACGGTACAGAGGGCCAGGCAGACATCCTTGGAGGGCCAAATTTAGCCCCTGATCCTAAGGTTCCCCATCTGCTGCTCAAGATCACCATGTTTCCCAAATGTCTGAAAGCTAAAGAATATTCCTCCTCTGAATTAAATTTGGAGTTATACCACAAATCATTTTGTGAGAAAGAATTTACCAGCCTCAGAGCAGCCTTTCTACTGTGCCTCTATATGAGTCACTGTTCTGAGACTAACTGGAAGGACATGTGGTCAGTGCAGTAACTAATAGAATTATATAGTTGGAAGTAAGGCCTTGGAGATCAGCTAATGCAGGATCTGCAAAATGGATGCAACTACAGTGTCCCTGACAGATGGTACCTGGACAGATAGTCACCCAGGTTCTGCTTCAGTGAAGAAGGCCCCACCACCACCTCCAGAGGCATACCTGTTTCACTGTCATTCTGCTATGGTTTAGCTAAAATCTGCTACCCTGAAATTCACCAGCGTTTTAGTGCAAATTTCTCCAAATTCAGCCATTTTTGGATGCAATTTTGCCTAATGTACACATTTTTGCAAAGCAATTCCACTTTCTATAATGCATCTTGCATATTGTTTTCACTAATATATGCATTTACCCCTAGATTATGCATCTTTGCATACATTACTTGGCAGGAGATCGGCACTGCAAAATTCGGAAAAGTGAAAATTTCAAAGGACGACTGTGTTTTGGCTTGCATTGCAAAAACACAAATCTGGTAAATTTGCCTTCAAATGTGAACTGAATCAAATTTCTCCTGCATCCCTCCCTACACCCAACATCATATATGACATCAGGCATGAAGCCGGTACAGACACAGCTGAGACTGAAGGGGCTTCACAAGTCCTGACAGTCAGCTGGTAGTTTGGGGAATACTGCTTTCAATTAACTTTCCCATAAGTCTCTCTGATGACAGGAGTGCCTGGCATGCTCTGGTCCATGGGGTCACGAAGAGTCGGATACGACTAAACGACTAAACAACAAATAATTCTCTCTTATTCCCAAGGCCACTTTTCCAGGCATGGCTGCCTCTTTTATCCTGATTCCAAGCTAGACACATTCACACAAGAGCAGCTGCCTCTTAAGACAATATTTTATCTGAAAAGTATCATGGATCCCAGGGCAAAGGAGGGAGGGCAATAGAGGGAGGAGTTGTACTAGCTGTTTAAGTCCTCCTTGATCTTCTGTCTTTTAAAATGCATCTTCCGTCTGCCAGTAACCAAGGGCTTTAATATTGAAATGTTCATAAGCACCAGCTTTATTAAAATTAGGACTTGGGGAAATGGCTCGGAATAGGAGAATATTATCCAAGCATTTAAAAAAGATGCTAATTAATGAACTTCTAAAGCCCACAGAGGCCATCTGACTGTGTGAGGATTTGACTACCAGACAGAAATTGTGGCTTATGGGGAAACAGGAGGTGGGAGGGTGCTTAGAATGAAATGCAAGCTTTTCTGCACAAACTGCGAGAGCCCCAGAGTTCAGCTTTCAGTTGTTTGCCCATAAGCTCTGTGCATTCAGATTTCTGAGCCCTGGAAGACAATAACCTCGGCAGCTCACTGAGGCTGCCAACACCTTTCCTTGCTGCTAAGAAACTGTTCAACACGCATTATTTTGTCTTCTACCTCGAGATCCATTGTTAATGTCATGGTCGGTGGGAGTTTTAAAAAGGAATATGCAAATGCAAGAAGCATAGGAACAAAAGAAGCTGCCTTTTACTGAGTCAGAACGTGGGTCTGTCTAGCTCAGTGTTGTCTACACTGACTGGCAGTGGCTCTCCAGGGTTGCAAGCAAGGAGTATTCCCAGCCCAACTTGGAGACGCCGGGGATTGAACCTGTGATACCTTCTGAATGCAGAGTTGTTGCTCTAACATTGAGCTATGGCTCCTGTACAGTGGTACCACAGGTTACATATGCTTCAGGTTACATACGCTTCAGGTTACAGACTCCGCTAACCCAGAAATAGTGCTTCAGGTTAAGAACTTTGCTTCAGAATGAGAACAGAAATCGTGCTCCGGCGGCACAGCAGCAGCAGGAGACCCCATTAGCTAAAGTGGTGCTTCAGGTTAAGAACAGTTTCAGGTTAAGTACGGACCTCCAGAACAAATTAAGTACTTAACCCGAGGTACCACTGTATAGCTAAGTGGAATGTTCATATCCACAGCATATTCTAGGTCAAAAGGAAAAACTCACTGTCATTACTCATTTAGTAATGACTTCAATTACCCGGATATTTGTTGGATGTCAAACTCAGCCAAGAGCATAAGGTCAAACAGATTCCTCACTGGCCTTGCAGACAACTTCATTGTCCAGAAAGTGGGAGAAGCTACAAGAGGAACAGCCATTTTAGATCTGGTCCTAACCAATGTTGATGACCTGGTTAGTGGGGTAGAAGTGGAAGGATCATTAGGCGCGAGTGATCATGCTCTTCTGAAGTTTACTATACAGCGGAAAGGAGCAGCCAAGCATACTAGGACTCAATTTCTCGACTTTAAGAAAGCCGACTTCATAAAACTTAGGGAAGTGCTGGGTGAGATCCCATGGACAGTAATACTAAAAGGAAAGGGAGTTCATGATGGCTGGGAGTTTGTTAAGAGGGAGATAGTAAAAGCACAACTTCAGGCAATACCAATGAGACGGAAACATGGAAGGTGCCTAAAGAAGCCAGGGTGGCTATCTAAAGAACTTTTAACTGAGTTAAGATTAAAAAAGGATGTGTACAAAAAATGGAAAAGGGGGGAAACCACCAAAGAGGAATTCAAACAAATAGCCAGCACGTGTAGACACAAAGTCAGAAAAGCTAAAGCACAGAATGAACTCAGGCTTGCTAGAGAGGTTAAAAGCAACAAAAAAGGCTTTTATGGGTATGTTCGTAGCAAAAGGAAGAACAAAGAAACAGTGGGGTCACTCAGAGGAGAAGATGGTGAAATGCAAACAGGGGACACAGAAAGGGCTGAACTCCTCAATGCCTTCTTTGCCTCAGTCTTCTCCGATAAAGAAAACAATGCCCGACCTGAAGAATTTGGAGCAAATGATTCAGCAGAGGAAACACAGCCCAGAATAACTAAGGAGATAGTACAAGAATACTTGGCTAGTCTAGATGTATTCAAGTCTCCAGGGCCAGATGAACTGCATCCAAGAGTATTAAAAGAACTGGCAGATGTGATTTCAGAACCACTGGCAGTCATCTTTGAGAATTCCTGGAGAACAGGCGAAGTCCCGGCAGACTGGAGGAGGGCAAATGTTGTCCCTATTTTCAAAAAGGGGAAAAGAGAGGACCCAAATAATTACCGCCCAGTCAGTCTGACATCAATACCAGGGAAGATTCTGGAGCAGATCATTAAGCAAACAGTCTGTGAGCACCTGGAAAGGAATGCTGTGATCACCAATAGTCAGCATGGATTTCTGAAAAATAAGTCATGTCAGACTAACCTGATCTCGTTTTTTGACAGAATTACAAGCCTGGTAGATGAAGGGAACGCAGTGGATGTAGCCTACCTTGATTTCAGCAAGGCATTTGACAAGGTGCCCCATGATATTCTTGTAAAGAAGCTGGTAAAATGCGGTCTTGACTATGCTACCACTCAGTGGATTTGTAACTGGCTGACTGACCGAACCCAAAGGGTGCTCATCAATGGTTCCTCTTCATCCTGGAGAAGAGTGACTAGTGGGGTGCCACAGGGTTCTGTCTTGGGCCCGGTCTTATTCAACATCTTTATCAACGACTTGGATGATGGACTCAAGGGCATCCTGATCAAATTTGCAGATGACACCAAACTGGGAGGGGTGGCTAACACCCCAGAGGACAGGAACACACTTCAAAACGACCTTGACAGATTAGAGAACTGGGCCAAAACAAACAAGATGAATTTTAACAGGGAGAAATGTAAAGTATTGCACTTGGGCAAAAAAAAATGAGAGGCACAAATACAAGATGGGTGACACCTGGCTTGAGAGCACTACATGTGAAAAGGATCTAGGAGTCTTGGTTGACCACAAACTTGACATGAGCCAACAGTGTGACGCGGCAGCTAAAAAAGCCAATGCAATTCTGGGCTGCATCAATAGGAGTATAGCATCTAGATCAAGGGAAGTAATAGTGCCACTGTATTCTGCTCTGGTCAGACCTCACCTGGAGTACTGTGTCCAGTTCTGGGCACCACAGTTCAAGAAGGACATTGACAAACTGGAACGTGTCCAGAGGAGGGCAACCAAAATGGTCAAAGGCCTGGAAACGATGCCTTATGAGGAACGGCTAAGGGAGCTGGGCATGTTTAGCCTGGAGAAGAGGAGGTTAAGGGGTGATATGATAGCCATGTTCAAATATATAAAAGGATGTCACATAGAGGAGGGAGAAAGGTTGTTTTCTGCTGCTCCAGAGAAGCGGACACGGAGCAATGGATCCAAACTACAAGAAAGAAGATTCCACCTAAACATTAGGAAGAACTTCCTGACAGTAAGAGCTGTTCGACAGTGGAATTTGCTGCCAAGGAGTGTGGTGGAGTCTCCTTCTTTGGAGGTCTTTAAGCAGAGGCTTGACAACCATATGTCAGGAGTGCTCTGATGGTGTTTCCTGCTTGGCAGGGGGTTGGACTCGATGGCCCTTGTGGTCTCTTCCAACTCTATGATTCTATGATTCTATGATTCTATGAGTCCTCTAGGGAGCTCAAGGTAGTATGCAAAGGTCCTTTCTCCTATTTCTTATTCTCACATCAACCCTGCAAGGTAGGTTAGACAGAAAGTGTGTGTGTGTGAGAGAGAGAGAGAGAGATTCGCTCAATGTCACCCAGTGAACTTCATGGCTGTGTTGAAAATTGAAGCTGTGCTTTGACTTTTCTGTACCACCTAGAAAACACAATGTAAGTCATACATTCAGTTAATCCATCTGTCTACACAATAACTAGCGTTGGGGACATGAACACACAGTGGGCATCTTAGCTGAAGTCTGAACGTCCACAGTCAAAGTACAACACTCTAACCAGTATAACCACACTGCCTATTTCCAGTGCCTGCCACGAAGCAGGAGGGAAATCATGTTGATAGTAAAACTAGCATTAATTGCTATTGTTACTTGTTCCACCCGTCAATTCTGGGTCTTTTCAGAAAATGGCCAAAGAGAGCAAGCATTCCGCAGGTGATATATATTGGGAAAGGTGCACAGCTCACACAGATAGGCCATCATCATTATCATCACAGGGAAGGGCTGTAGCTCAAGAAGTTCTGCCTTGTATGCAGAAGAACCCAGGGTAAATCCTCAACATCTCTAGGTTGGGCTGGGAGAGACCTCTTCCTGAAACCCCTGAGAGGTGCTGCCAGTCAGAGGAGACAGAGCTGGAGTGACCTATGACCTGATGCAGTATAAAACAGCTTCCTGCGATCCCTAGTGGCTTGGATATTTGCAAATGTTCAAAGCATGCCAGCTCATTTCCAGCTTGGCTGGCCATTTTTCGCATGGCATGCTTTCATGTTGAAAATAGGTCTTCAAAGCAAGCAGTGGAATTTTCATTTTTTATAAGAAAGAAAGAAAGAAAGAAAGAAAGAAAGAAAGAAAGAAAGAAAGAAAGACACCTTCTCTTCTCTTCCCTTCCACCTGCATCATCATCTAGATTCCGGCAACAATGACCCCCCCCTTCAATAAAAGAAAATAAAAATCAGCTATGCTGAAGTCTGAGCAGCATTTCTAAACATTGCGATGATGGGCTCTGTATTAATCTCCCTCTCCCACTCTTCACTTTTGGCCCAAGGCAAGATCCGAGTGAAGTCCTCTGTGGAGTAACAGAATGGATTATTTATGTCTATGTACACAGATGCATGCATTACACAGAGAAAATGATTCCTGGCATCTGATAATGATATACTGAGATTTCCATCGTATGACCCGTTTGTTGTTTAATGAAAAAGCCTGCCAGGGCTTGGCAATGTTCAGAAAACAAAACAAAGCAAAAAAAGGTAAGAAACGTAGAACAGTAATTTCAATATAGGAGGAAGGACATTCTAAACTTTAAAAGATAAAGCATGGAGGGAGGAATTGGAGAGGACAGGCCAGGAGTCAAATCTCCACAGGGAACTCTGGAAATTGTACAGGTATATCCATAATTGCCATAGTTAGTTCCACATTACAAGTGTCATTACTTCCCTGCCAATGATCTTAACTGTTTACAGTGGTCGTTCAAATAAATTAAGAATTTACTCCAATCTTTTTAAAATGCTTGATCTTCCTGGTTTCTGATCTTCCCCGTTGGTTTCGCCATCTCTGCATATTCCATCAGTTTTATCTGCCTGTCTTCTTTTGTTGGTATTTCTCCTTCCTTCTATCTCTGGGGTAGTAGGGTTCTTGCTGCCGTTGTTGCGTACATGAAAAGCCTTCTATCCTCTTTTGGTATCTCTTTGCCTATTATACCTAACAGAAAAGCTTCTGATTTTTTAACAAGTGTATTTTTAAACATTTTCTTTAATTCATTATATATCATTTCCCAGAATGCTTTTACCAGTAAACATATCCACCACGTACAATAAAAAGTACCCTCTTTCCCTTTACATTTCCAACACAGATTTGAACTTGTTTTATAAATTTTCGCAATTTTACTTGGTGTTAGATACCAATGATACATCATTTTCATATAATTTTCTTTCAACGAACAGCATACAGTATATTTTATTTCCTCTTTCCATAACGTTTCCCAAGATGAAAGTTGGCTATTATATCCAAAATCTCATAATGGTTCTTCCTGGACATACCAGTTGTGTGTGTGTTTTCAGAAAAAAAAAACATGGAGTGAAGTATTACTTGTAATACATAAAGAAAAGAATTAAATTACAAAAGAAATAAGTGGGGTTTGGGGTTTTTTAGTTTTAGTGATTAAACCTCCTAATAAGCAGAGACCCGTGTGTTCAAAAATCCCACGGTATAGGGATGTTCCCACCCTCTCTAAATTAAGGTTACCAGACGTCCTTGTTTCCCGGGGACAGTCCCCGGATTAACAAATCAGTCCCCATACAAAGTCCATTGAAGTTGAAAAGTGTCCCCAGATTGAAAAAAATCTGGTAACCTTACTCTAAATGGTACCCCTGGATGGTCTCTTTAGAACACGTGGGGGGGGGGGAGTACCAGCACCCAAGATTGCAGTTGTATTTTTAGATCTTATCTTTAAAACATAATAAATACAGATGCAAAGGTAAAGGTACCCCTGACCATTAGGTCCAGTCGCTGACGACTCTGGGGTTGCACTCTTATCTCGCCCTATAGGTCGAGGGAACCGGTGTTTGTCCGCAGACAGCTTCTGGGTCATGTGGCCAGCATGACTAAGCTGCTTCTGGCAACACATGGAAACGCCATTTACCTTCCTGCCAGAGCGATACCTATTTATCTACTTGTACTTAATGTGCTTTCGAACTGCTAGGTGGGCAGGAGCAGGGACCGAGCAACGGGAGCTCACTCCGTTGCAGGGATTCTACTGCCGACCTTCTGATCGGCAAGCCCAAGATGCTCTGTGGTTTAGACCACAGCACCACCCGCGTCCCATAAATACAGATGTAAACTTTTAGAATTGGATGTAAAGAAAGAGGAAAGCAATTCTGAGAGATTGGTGGTGATGGGAGGGGAGAGACTCTTAATAAATACTGAGGGAGAAATAAAATAGGTAATGAACTTATTTGTTTCTTAAACATCTTTCCTTTGTTAGTATTAGCTAAGATTGGTTTGTTTAATTTGTCATAAATGAATCCCTAAAGCAAGACCTTAGCAAGATCCCTTGTGTCAAGTGTTGTTAGATTAAGTGATTTGTAAAAGTACTTGGAGTGTAGCAGGCTTCTCTTAATGAGGCCAGGTACAAACACCAGGGCTCAAAAGCACAAGGAAAATTCTCCATAGTGGGTTTCTCTTGTGAAACAACTGGTGAAGTGGAACATCCCTTTTGACGATTTTGCAAAACTTCAGCTCCTATGGTTCTCAAGGAAGTTTGAACCAATGTTGCTTTGATTAGGATCTACATACAGTCAAGTGTATGGGACATGGGTGGCTCTGTGGTCTAAACCACTGAGCTTCTTGGGCTTGCCAAGCAGGAGGTTGGCGGTTCAAATCCCCGCGATGGGGTGAGCTTAAAAGCACGTCAAAGTGCAAGAAGATAAATAGGTACCGCTCCGGCGGGAAGGTAAACGGCGTTTCCACGCACTGCTCTGGTTCGCCAGAAGCGGCTTAGTCATGCTGGCCACATGAACCAGAAGCTGTCTGCGGACAAACGCTGGCTCCTTCGGCCAGTAAAGTGAAATGAGCTCCGCAACCCCAGAGTCGGCCACAACTGGACCTAATGGTCAGGGGTCCCTTTACCTTTACAGTTAAGTGTAATAACTGTGAATCATACCTTACATTTATGGCTCTGAAGATACGAAAGAGTGCATTTTAACTACATGGGATGATGGGAGCCAATTGAAACCTGGAAGGTTTGGCCTTCCAAGAGAGATTTTTTTGCACTTATTGCAAGAAAGAGAAATTAAGACTCGGTTAGATTCACTTTCCTCAACCCCCGTTTGACTTCGTGGACATGGATGGTGCTTCTCTGGAGTGACCAGGCCTAAACATGGTTCTCTGAGCAGCTGCCCCATTGGGTGGCCCAACAAAGCTGTGGGTCAAAGCATCTTCTCTGGGGCTCCATACCAGTGGTGAGAAGAGCTATTAATTTACAATTTACCTTTCAACAATAGGCTAGCTCCCAGAGTTCCATGGGAAGACAGATTGATTGTAAAACCACTCTGGGAATTGTTGCTTTGGGAGGAGAATAGGGGTCTTCAAGTCTCAGAACCCTTAACTGCATTTCCCATAATTCTTTGGGGGGTGCCTTAACTATGTAATGTAGCAGACCCTCCAAGTGTCCCTATTTTCCAGGGACAATCCCATATTTACAGAAGCCATCCCAGTTTCTGATTTGATCCTGGAATGTCCAACTTTCCCCTAGGACATCCCGATTTTCACCAGAGAAATGTTGGAGGGTATGGAGTTATGCAACCCCTGAGCAAAGGCGATATGTAACTATACAGCCTTTAGTAGACATCTTAAGGCTGCCCTGTATAGGAAAGTTTGTTTTTTAATGTTTAATGTTTTATTATGTTTTTATACATGTTGGAAGTCTCCCAAAGTGGCAACCCAGTCAGAGGGGTATAAAATAATAATAATAATAATAATAATAATAATAATAATAATAATTATTATTATTATTATTATTATTATTATTATTATTGAATAGGATGTCCCTATTTTCATTGGAGAAATGTTGGAGAGTATGATGTAGTGTAATCCTGCTTTAAAGGTATAGTGCGAATGGGCCCCCCTTTTTAAGAAGGCAGAAAACGGACTATATGCTCATGCTTATAGTTTGCAAGGGGAAAAGAAACACACAATGTAAGTATCTTGCATGATTTATGGCCCTGTATATTTTGATGCTTAAGATTTCTCTTTTATGTCACTTCTAACAAGCTGGACCCCAAGAGTGTACAGGGGATGGGGCAAGCAGTCGATCACGAAACCTCAGAGCAGCATCAGTACTTATGTCTGGCTCCTGCCCTGTCCAGCATTGCCCTGGAGGTTTCCCACTCAGCCTGCTGTGAGCTCTCAAGAAGGTACAGCAAGCGATGCTACTGGCAAAAGTCAGTACAGTGGTACCTTGGTTTACAACCATAATCTGTTCCGGAGGTCCGTTTGTAAACCAAAACAGGTTGTAACCCAAGGCTCACTTTCACCAATGGGGTCTCCCCCCAAAAAATGTTCATAATCCCAAAAAAGAAAAAAAGGGTTGTAATCCAAAAAAAGGTGGCAAACCAAGACACTCACTTCCGGGTTTGACGTGTTTGTAATCCAAAACATATGTAAACCAAGACGTATGCAAACCAAGGTACCACTGTACTGCTCTGTTGTTAGGAGAATTCATTCTTTTCCATCTCTGCATGGGATGCTGAGAGTCAATGCAGACCATTTAATCTTCCTGTGAGATTCTCAGTCTTGCAGCTGAGGCCACATTCACACAACACATCTAAAGCACTATTTAAAGCCACTTTAAACAGTCACGGCTCCCCTCCGAGAATTTCAGGAAGTGTAGTTTGTTAAGGGTGCTGAGAGTTCCTTATTCCCCTCCCGGAGTTACAATTCTCACAGTGGCTTAACACACAACCCAGGGAACTCTGGAAATTTTAAGGATGGGAGCAGTGCTGGATTTACGTATAAGCTAAACAAGCTATAGCTTAGGGCCCCACTCTCTTGGGGGCCCCCAAAAAAAATTAAAGGGGAAAAAACTTAGATGTACATTTCCAAAATATAAGATAAAAAACAAATAAAATAAAACCTACATACAGCAACAGTGTTTTGTGTTGTGTATGGACCTATTAGGTCCATAAATTACCATATAGCATATATTCAACACAAAAAACAGCGACAATTTGTTGTTGACAAAGGACAGCTGGACATATAAAGGGCCCCATTACCTTCAGTAGCTTAGGGCCTCATCAAACCTAAATCTGGCCCTGGGTGAGAGAGAACTCTGATGGAAATCCTGGAGCTGCCTGTCTGTGTAGACAGTCTTGAGCTAGATGATACAATGTGTCAGACTCAATATGAGATAGCTTTCTACATTTCATTAAACTTCAAAGAGGAAGAGGAGCAGAAGGAGCAGTAGCCCCCCATGGTTTAGAGTCTTACCACACAGACTGCCCACAAATGCCAGGAGCTTTTAACAACCACAGCCCCTCCAAGTGTCCATGTTCTCCAGGGATAGTCCCAGATTTACAGAAGCTGTCCCAGTTTCTGATTTGATCATGAATGTCCTGCTTTTCATTAGTATGTCCCTACTATTTTCATTGGAGAAATGTTGGAGGGTTTGGAATTATCCGACCCCCGAACCACCTGAAGGCAGCCCTATATATGGAAGTTTTTTATGTTTAATGTTCTGTTATGTTTTTTATATATGCTGGAAGCTGTTGATATAAGGGCTGGGGCAAACTAGTCTGATGGGTAGAGTATAAATAGTATAATAATGATAATGATAGTGATAACAATTGAATAGGGCACCCCTATATTCATCAGATAAATGTTGGAGGGTATGCAACCAGCAAACTGAGTACAGTAATGCAGTTCTCATTCAGCACCCTATTTCAATTTAAGGGGGATAGGATTTCATCTGTTCCATTATTTCACTGTGCTGAGAGTTTGAGCAGTGCCAATTCTAATTCTAGAATTGGAACATATGCAGTTGGATTAGTCTTTCCGGCCTATTTTGATTAATATATTTTCCTTTCTACAGTGTGTGTGTGTGTGTGTGTGTGTGCTTGGTTCTGGATATGATCAGTGTGATTGCATTGGCATTTTCGGTCGGTGAGCCCTGGCAAGCTTCCTCATGGAGGTGGGCAATAGAAGCATTGGTTGGCAGAGGTCCACCATTTTAATTTCTCATCATGCCCCAGAGCAAAGCTGTGTCAGGGACATTGCAAGAAATTAGAACAGCAGCTCAACTCAGCTGCTCAGAGCACCAGGGTGCAAAGGAATTAAAGTATGGGGAGGCTTAGGGCAGGCATCAGTGATGTGACATGCCATGGGGCCCTGGCGGATGCCCAAATATACCAGGTGGTAATGCCAGCTCCGATACGATCTATGGAGTTTTTCATATGGCAGTTTTAGCCAAGCTTGGCAGCTTAAATGGATGGCAATAAAATCATTGCTTTTTTAAAAAATACAAAACTGTTGTTTTGTTGTTGTTGTTGTTGCCGTCACTCTGGAGATTTCAATCCAGACACAGTTTGGAGAGTTCTGCAAAGCAGACATAGCTTTAATTTCTATGCTGGGTCTTAATGCCATCACTATGGACAATACATTGGCAGATAGGATCCAGTAGCCTGCTTAGAGTACAATTTGTAGCTTATGTGATCATTTTGTGTGTACAAACATTCTCTACACGCCCCAGGTCTATCACCTGCGAAATGAGCAGGAAATGAAGCAAAGTTAATTACTGCTGTAATGCATGTTGATCAGACATCCGGAGTTCTGTGGGGTTTGGCTTCCATTGTGACAAAACCCACAAATAGTGCAGCAGTAATGCTTCTGAATGCCAGTTGCTGGAAACCACAGAAGGGAAGTGTTCACCTGTGCTTGGGTCCTTCTCGAGGGATTCCTAATGGCATCTGGTTGACCACTGTGAGAACAGAATGCTGGACTAGATGGACCATTGGCCTGATCCAGAATGCTCTTCTTAGGTTCTTAACTAAGCCTCTTGTTAACCACAACTTCTTTCACCTGGACATGTCATTCCCTCTGCTCCTATAGACTTGGGGGTCATCTTGGAGGGTCTAGAGCTTTGTGTGGTGAGACTAGGTGCTAGGACTAGTGACAAGGCCCTCCTCTTCCTCCGAGTTCTCATTCAATACTCAGCTGGTCCTGAGAGGAAGCTTGTGGAGCATTACAGATGTCCAGGTGGGTCTGACACATGGTATCAAGGTGGGCCTAACACATGGTATCAAGTTCATAGCAGGGCATCCATGTTCTGGTGCCTAAAGATGGCATGATTTCTTATTGCAAGGAATCCAGACTTCATTCAGCATCTAGATTATTTATTTAAGATTTCTGCCCCCACCCCCTGAAGTTGACTTTTTTAAGTGTGGTAATGGGCAGTCCATTACTTAATCAGAGTTTAACATGAAGGTCTTATCATTTTGCAAGGAAACAAAGCCAACTCTGGGACAAAGCAGTCACCAGGTTGCATTTATGAATATCATGTTCTTACCATGTTGATATTTTGCCTCTTTGTCATCTGACTTTGCAAAATTCACAAACGTGTGAATATTGGTCCATATTACATTTTGCTTCATGAGTTGGGAAGTGCAAATAAAGTAGATTCGTGAACTGAATGTGAACCCACCCAGAGCCCTGTGTGATTCCTGGGGTGGACTTTCAGTTCATGGAGGGAATGATCCATACAGGAGATACTTATTCTCAAAACACTGCTACCAGCATGGTGAGCACCCTTTGAATTGTACCAGCATGGATGACTTCCTCATCTGCCTGGAAGGTCAAGCCTGCCCAAGGCAAAGCAAAGAAACCCTGAGGGTCTCTCTTGAACAGATACCTGAGCATTATTTTAATTAAAAGCTGTTGAGAAGAATGCACTGCCTGCAAAATTCAAGGAGTGGATAAATCAAGGATCTACAGCTCCCCGGAACTGTGACAATTCTCCCTGAAGACTTTCCTCAGCAAATGAAGGATGTCTTAAGAGACTATTCTGCCCACTTCTGTATTATAATCAATCAGCACCCTATTAACACCATGCATACAAAGTCATAGATCTTCTGTGGATTCACTTTCAAATCTGCCCTCCTTCAGTTCCCTTTTTCCTCTTCTTTTTCTAAAGCCTCTTAGGCAGGATATATGCATACACATTCCATTCCAGGCATCTTCACTAGACTTCTTTTGGGCACCTGCTTAAAAGAAAACATTCTTTGTAGGAAAGCCCACCCAGATGTGTATGTTTGGTATGTATGATGATGATGATGATGATGATGATGATGATGATGATGCATATTTTCAAAGCTGCTGGTTTTATTTATATTTTGTCAAATCTGAAGTTTAATTAACTTGGAGGGCTTTAGAAGAGGGCTCTAGAAATTCATGGAGAAGGCTATGCGCCACTGTGGATGTTCAGTGGCATAGTCTGGGAATGGGGTGCCAGGCTGGACTGAGGAGAAATGGTGGGGACCGCCCTCCCTTCCCACACTGTCCTGAGAAGAGGAGGACAGTATAGATTTAGAACAGTGGTTTGCAGAAGGTCATAGTTCAGAGGCTGCAGAGGGGAGAAGCTGGGAAATTTTGGGAGAGCAACAGGAAGAAGCACCAGGGGATAGACAGCAGACATAGTCAGTGTCTCTTGAAAGCATTCCTGAACCCCCCTCTCCCCAAACTAGGCATGCCTTGAAAGTAGTAGAACAGAAAACTCAGAAGCAGAAAGCACAGGTCAGCTGGCACAGGCGTGACATAAAATAGGAGGGACTGAGGGGCTGGGACTTTACTTGGAGCAACACCATTATCTAAGAGAGACCGCATTCCAGACATAGGCAAACTCGGCCCTCCAGATGTTTCGGGACTACAGTTCCCATCACCCCTGACCCCTGGTCCTGTTAGCTAGGGATGATGGGAGTTGTAGTCCCAAAACATCTGGAGGGCTGAGTTTGCCTATGCCTGCCACATGCCTTTGTCTCTCTCTGTGAATATTGAATAAACTACTTGGTAAGAACTCTCTCCCCCCCCTGTTTCTTGGCATCCCACCATGGGAGAGATAGGATTCCCTGAGGCCTTGATGCAGGGGGCCCGTTGCCCTGGGCACACAATCTGGCAGGGCATGAACCAGGTGCCCCCCAAAAGAGCCCCTTCGCATGCCCTCTGTATCCCACCCAGTGGCTGAGCACCCACCTGGTGGCAGTGGAGGCTGAAGAACAGGGGTGAAGATCACCCTCCACACCCCATCCCGCATGTGCATGAGTGGCCGCCTGTCAGTGAGGGCTGGGGAGCGCAGACGGTGAAGAACACCTTCCATGTTCCACCACTAGTCAGTGTGGATGTGCATGCACTCACACCCCGGGTGCTGGTGAACAGCGTTATGCCATTGGCTGCATTTCCCCTGCACTGTCAGAAGCCATGTGTTCCTGATTCCCAGTTGCTGAGCACTTCAAGTGGGCAGAGGACTGTTGTGTTCAGGCCTTGCACGAGGGTTTCCTCAGGCATCTGGTTGGCCACTGTGAGAACATGATGATGGACTAGATGGGACACTGGCCTGATCAAGCAGAGCTCCTCCCTGTCCATCATCTGACCTAGTAAAAGGCAGCTAGCTTCCCACGTCCTTAAAAGTGTCCCGTCTCATATGCTTGCAAGTATAGATCCAGTTTTAGAATAATTCCAATTCTACAAGATGGGTGTGTGGGAGGGGAAAGAAGATAAAAGCTTTTTAATAAACTACTTCAGGGGGGAAAATGCATGCCCTCTCCCTGGGCAATAATAAAGTGGAAATGTGTGTCAGAACACACCACTAGGCTTTCAGGCGGAATAAAACTAAGAACCAAGGGAGTAAAGCTATAGAACCAGCTCTTTTGCCCAGTGCTACATAAGACATTGCTTCATCACAAAGACCCCTATCTGAATGCAAATTTATTAGTTGCATGTGACCTAATTTATGCAAATTATCTCATTCAGTTGGGCTCCCTAATCCTCCCTGGAGTCACACCAAGCATTGAAATGAAAGACATTCCCCTTACAAAATATACATAATCCACATTAATTGCTTTTGATGGAGGCAAGAAGGATGGACAGTTAGGACAACGGTTAATTCTTTAATCGTGCCACCTCAGCAGCAAATCGGCCTCAGAATAGCTCCAGCATAGACAGACATTGCACGACAAAAAGGAAACATGTTGGAAATACCATTTGCCACACTGTTCTGTGCCCATTTCAGAAAATTAGGTACACAGGAAGCTGCTCTATTTCAAGCCAGAAAATAGGTCCCTCTCATACATTATTGGCTATACCGACTGGCAGCTGCTTCTCAGGGTTTTAGGAAGGAGTCCCTCCCAGCCCTACCTAGAGTTGTCGAGGATTGAATTTGGCACCTTCTGCATGGAAGACAGATGCTGTGTCATTTAGCTGTGGCTCTTCCCCAAAGGCCCACTGACCCACTTCTAAGTAAACATACACAGGACGGGGCTCTTAAACACAACAAACAGCAAATGAAGAAATTGAGCGCAATGAATAGTTCGCAGCAACAGTATTTTTCTCTCTCCAAAAAAGTATGTCTGATTAGTCTGCTCTGAAATGATCAAAATGCAATGTGGAGCCCAAAGTTTTTCACAAATTTTTAATCCAGTATTATTGTTTATTCGTATGCAGTTAATGAATCGTTACTGCTCTGGTGACTTTCCTAGTCACACTTTCAAAACCAATAAGCGAACCAAGACACGTCCTCTGAAATTCACACCTCTCCGAATTTTTCAATGCAGTTCTCCAGCCAAGTAAAAATGCACATATCCATGAAAATACCATATAAAAATGCTTCGTATTGAGGAAATTGTTTTGCAAACGTGTGTGTGTGTGTGTGTGTGTGTGTGCTTGTTGGACGAAATGTGTATATTAGGAGAAATTCACACTGAAACGCTTACAAGTTTTCAAGAGGATTCTTTTTCTAAAATAATGCAAAATACTGCAGAAATGTGGAGACTTGGATTTAAGATTTGGGGGGAAATGAGAAACAGAGAGAACCAAAATTGACAGATCTATCCACCTCTATGCAGAGGTTCTTTCAAAGGAGACTCTGCAAGCTCAGTTGATTGGGTTTCAGTTGTAAGCACCAGGAGCTGATCCAGCTGAATCTAGTTTCCCATCTCTGAGTTGAGATTCCCACCTCTCCATGCTGGGGAGTTACTAGACCAGGGGTCAGCAAACTTTTCAGCAGGGGGCTGGTTCAGTGTCCCTCAGATCTTGGGGGGGAGGGACTATTTTTTGGGAAAATAATAATAAAAAAGAACGAATTCCTATGCCCCACAAATAACCCAGAGATGCATTTTAAATAAAAGGACACATTCTACTCATGTAAAAACACGCTGATTCCCGGACCATCCACAGGCCAGATTTAGAAGGCGATTGGCCTGGATCTGGCCCCCGGGCCTTAGTTTGCCTACCCATGTGCTAGACTCAAGATGCTGCTGCAAGCAGATCCTTATGACCTCTCAATGGACTCCTATTGATTTCGAATGAGTGGAATTGATTTTGATCATCTGGGGACTTTTCCAGGATGTCTGCTTTTCGAGCAAACATGATGTTGTTGCCAATTTGGAAGACGCCTTTTGAGGAAAGAGTTGGGTATCTTTGAGAAGAATCAAAGAGACAGCACCAGAAGCAAGAAGGAAGGCGGGGGTCCCAAGAAAGAAGGAAAAGGCACAAACCAATGATGAATAGTGGCATGCCATTTATTTGACTTGGAGCACGTTGGAAAAGACAATAATTGTTTTAAATAGAAAGCTGTTGAATTATAATTGGGAGTAATTGAAACTCACCACAATATTGAATAAAACATTAGATATTTTAAACGGTGTTATCTTTACAATTATCTTTGGGGATAATTGGAGTGAAGCCTATGAACTGTTGTGCGTGTGAGAGTCACACAGGGCCCATTGTCTTTCGGAGTTGTTACTGTCGAGCGTTTAATGGGGATACTATTTATAAGCAAGTGCTGGGGCTGATTCATTTGTCTTTGATGCAGGAGTTCGTGAGTGAATGCCAGTCCTGCTGAGTGCAAGGGATGAGCGGCAAAGGGGCTTATTTTATTTTCAAAGCATCTGCTTTGTAAATTAGGCAGAAGAATGTACCTTGCCAACAGCCATCCAAAGGCATCCCACTTAGAAAACCATATTTCCACAGTTATGGCTGGCTTCCTCTTGCCCCCCTATGGCTGTGTCATTGCCAGCTCTAATGAAAAATAAACTAGGAGTGTGCTGAATCACCCTAAGACACCGCTAATGAAAACATTTCTTTTATTTCTAATTACATTATTATCAGCACACACGATTCTGCCACTTCCCTTTTAGTCACATAACAGCCCTGAGAGGTAGAAGAAGAAGAGGAGTTTGGATTTGATATCCCGCTTTATCACTACCCGAAGGAGTCTCAAAGCAGCTAACATTCTCCTTTCCCTTCCTCCCCTACAACAAACACTCTGTGAGGTGACTGGGGCTGAGAGACTTCAGAGAAGTGTGACTGGCCCAAGGTCACCCAGCAGCTGCATGTGGAGGAGCAGGGAAGCGAACCCGGTTCACCAGATTACGAGTCCACCACTCTTAACCACTACACCACACTGGCTCTGGATAAGCAGGGAAAGAGATCGGCCCAAGATCACAGGAATATATACAAAATCATAGGAGGCTATATTATAATGAATCAGGGTCATTGGTCCATCTAGCTCAGTACTGTCTATACTGATCAGTAGTGTCTCTCCAAGATTTTAGACAAGGGTTCTACCTAGATAGGCTGGGGATTGAACTTGGGATCTTGTGCATGCAAAGCAGATTTTCTACCACTGATCTACAGCCCTTCCGCAAAGGAAGGAGAAGCAGAATTGTTGAAGAATTTCAATCCACCCAAGGAGAATATTCAGTGAAATGGCCTTCACTACTGTTTTGCAATCTGTGAATTTTGGGAAGCAGCTGTCAGGGAGCTGCCATCGGCTCAGGGGCGAGAGGGGAAAGGCCGGGTGGATTACAGAGAGCCCCCAAAGATCGTGGGAAGCAGCACTTCCTCATCGGAGGAAGGTAGCCACGCCTCTAGTGGAGAGGAGAGGCAGGGGGCAGAGGAGGCAAGGCGGTCCCAGGACACCTTGCCAGAGCAAAGTGGGGAGGAAGGAGGTCCCCCGCTACCCAAGCCTTCCTTGCGCAGAAAACTTCCACGCAGAGAGGGGAGGCGCAGACTGGGCGTCAAGAAACTACTTTGCTGGGGAAGGTTTAAGGACCGCCCACTCTCAGATTCTGCCAGTGAATGAGCAAGAATACAGGTGCTCTGCATTCTAAAGGTTTTATCACTAATAAGAAAGTCTTAGAAAACACTTTGGAGGCATATTGCCTGATTGCTCTCTAGCAACCAACAAACCAATAATTCTAACAGCAGCTGTCAATCTTGTCTTATTGTGGTTTGATCTTATTTTAAGATGGTGGCGGGGGGGGGGGGACAATGGGATTGCCCCCGCCTTCCTCTCCTTCTCTCTTAGCCCATAGATTCATCAATATGAACATCAGGATTTCATTCAATGTTATGTGATTTGAAATTTCTCATAATTTTTCCAGATTTTCAAAAATTAGGGAGAAATTGGAAAATATACAGTGAAATATACAGTGGCAGGAAGTGAAATGTCCCCTCCCCAAAAAAACCTCTGCTCTCCCCCCCCCCGCAATAGCATGGAGAATTTTAGGATTCAATTTTCACACAGACCCACTATTTTTAGACGGCTTGCTGCTATACTCTGTGTTCTCTCTTCAGACATTATTGGTCTTGCAATTGTTCTGTTGTTTTTTAGGTTTGATTTTTGTACACTTAGGCTGGAATCCATCCCCACTCAATGGACTCAAAAGGATTTACTTCTGAGCAGAGATGCATAGAATTGCAGCTGTTAATGACTGGCTTTGAATGTGTGAAGTGATTCCTCTTGACAAAAGATTCCGTTGAAGTAATGTTGTGGCAACATGAACATTTTTCCTCTAGTGTTATTATTTACAATGGCTCTTTCACACAGGTGGTAGAGCACATAAGAAGGTCTTTGCACACAGAAGAACCCATATCCTTCTCCAGGATCTAGGTAAGCCTGGAAAAGACTAGTGTCTGAACCCCTGGAAAGCCACTGCCAGTCAGTGAAGACAATATGGAGCTAGGTGGCCCAGTGGTCTGACTTGGGCCACATTCACACCATATATTTAAGGAACTGTGATGCCACTTTAAACAGTAATGGTTTCCCCCAAAAGGAATTCTGAGAGCTGTAGTTTGGTAAGGATGCTGAGAGTTGCTAGGACACTCCTACTCCCCACCTAGAACTACAGTTCCCAGAGTTCCCTGGGAAGACAGATTTATTGCTAAGCCACTCTAGTGCTGGGAGGGAAATAGGGGTCTCCTAATAACTCTCAGCACCTTAAGCAAACTACAGCTCCCAGAATTCTTTGAGTGAATCTGTGACTGCTTAAAGTGTTATACTGGTGCTTTAAATAATGTGGCCCTAACATAAGGCAGCTTCCTATCTATGATGCATTGACATCCTTCTCTTTTATTTACATTGAACTCGACAAATGTAAATCCACACATCACATCAATGTGTTTTTTCTAACATGCCGCATTGCTTGTAAGTCATTTGTAGGTGACAACGAGGTTGTGAGATGAACATATTTCAAATATTTTGGAAAAACCAGAAACAATAATAATAATGTCAAGATACTGTAAAAGAGCAGTTTAAGGAAAGCTTCCCGTATCCGTGTCAGGAAATGCAAACAGACGTAGGCTGAGAGCTAACAGGTTCTGCTTGGTTCTTGCCACTTCATCAGGGCTAATTAAAGTGTTCTCTCCCTTAAGTCCTTAAAGAGATCAGCTATGACAGCAAACAACTACAAATGAGATGCTGAGGGTCTGCACTGGGAAAGGGGAAACACGAAAATAGCATCATGCATCACTGCCTCGATGCCTGATAGGTCCCATGGAGAATATCCAAAGCAGCCAAATTAAAGGTCAGGAGAGAAAAGAAAGGACACTGTCAAGTTGATTACCGTCCCTCTCCCTCTCTCCCTGTTTTGTTATTAGGGGCAGGGATTTGTTTTGTTGGTCTTTAGAACAACATCAACAAAAGGGGTAGGAAACATAGCCATACAATGCAATGTCGAGAGCTAGGAATTTTTGATGTTTCAGCACTAGGTGAACACTGGAAGCCTGCAGCCTGAGGTCTGGCTAGTGATTTCAAATCAAGATGCAATTCCTCACCTCTGCAGCCCACCGGCTGTGTGTGCCTCTCTGTTTTCTCTGTTCTGCTTTCAAGTTTCCCTCTCTGGCACCCCCGCTTGCTTCCTCTTCTTCCCCGCATCCCTGTGGACCAGTGGAACATGTCTGAACATTACAAATCTTTCACATGCTCCAATTGTCTCTACTGAGGCAGTCCCTAGTTTCTGATCTCTCTCTGCGGTATATATCACTGTCCCTGTTTTATCTCTGTCAGTGTGATGGGCTTGTCTCTTTCATTTCTAAGGGTTTGGTGACCTCTCCAGGGTTTGCGGGAATCAGATATCCAAGTAGGCCATGGGAAGGCAGCCTAGCTATTATTGAGGCTGGAACAACCCCTACCCAAATTGCTGTTTTGCCAAAATGGCAACAGGTTTTGTTTAGAGTGGGCAAATCTTCAGTTTCTCATTTTTCCAATCTTAAATCCAGTCTCCCATATTTTGACGCAAACAGACCCTCATTAAAATTCACCAGGATTTCGTTAGTTCGTTTTTAAAATGTCTATCCCACTCTTCTTTCCAAAGGTGCCCAAAAATCTTGGTGCAAATTTCTCCTAATAAACACATTTTTGTATGCCATGTTGACTAAGGCCCCATCTGCACCATATATTTAAAGCACTGTAATGCCACTTCAAACATTCATGGTCCCCCCCCCCAAAAAAAAGAATCCTGGGAACTGTAGTTTTGTAAAGGTGCTGAGAGTTGTTAGGAGGTTCCTATTCCCCTCATAGAGCTACAATTTTCAGAATTGCTTGAGAAGAGGGATTGACTGTTAAAACAATCTGAGAAACAACCGAACTGCTCTTACCATCCTTAACCTTAACTTGGGGAAAGCCATGATTCTTCACAATGATGTGATACTGCTTTCCCTGCATAGTGCAGATGGAGCCCAATAAACACATTTTGCAAGGCAATATGGGGAACACTGGTTGGCCTAAATACAGATCTATGTGGACTAATGGTCTGCCTTGGTCCTTTGTGGGATAAAAGTTATTTTGAAGTGATGCCTGATCTATTTTTTTTTTGTGGCAGTGGATCACGTATTCCTCCCCCCAGTCCAGAAACCCAGTGGATAATTCTATTAAATGTGTAAGAACTTGTCTTTAAATCTAAGATAGCTTGATATTTAATAGATATTTCAGTCCGTCAGAAAAGGGGAGGGGGGAGGGAGAAAAAGGACTTCAGTCCTACAAAAGTGATAAATCAATTATGAAACCGAAACCTCGATTACAGCGCTGTCTGCTTAATTATTTGACAAGTTAATTAATCTTTTAAGCAATTGCTCTTGCGCTGCCGTTGCCTTGGTAAAAAACATTGGAATATAGTGGTGCCAATTCCTGGAGATCTTGGCAATGCAGAATTTAATAAGACACCTGGAAAACACCAGATAATAGGCACTAAGTGAGGTCATTCTACCTTTGCAGGAATAACAGGAGCAGTTCCTACTTCTTGCCTGGAGGTGCTTCTGTCGCTAATTATTTTCTGACAACTAATTACTGCCTGTGCTCATTGGCACTGGTCTCCCCCCCCCAACAACACACACACACACACACACACACACACACACACACACACACACACTTTTCAAGAAAGGTTCCCCCCTTCCATGGAACTATCAAACTGTGTCACACCAAGGGATAGTGCCTCTTGACTCATTAGGACAATGGCTGTGTCATTCTTTCCCCTCTTAGGAGACAACACAATTACAGCTGACACTGTAAATGATGCTGATGGTTTTAGTGAGAGAGATGGACACACATTATTAGCCCATCAATCTTGTTCAGCATGAGATCCTGTCTCTGGGTTTTCTTTTTCTTTGGAAGGCTGCAAATTGACTCCAAGCGATCAGAAGGGGCTCCGGTGGAGTTCCGGTGTGTGGCCTGCGGACAGAGAGACAGGATCTGACAAAGGGAAAGATGCACAGGCACGAGCCAGAAAATATAATTAAAAAGTACCCGCTCAGTGCGGGTTTCATGGTAAGATCGATACTTTTTCTATTTTGGCACACAGACTTTGCTCGCTGCCATTGTCTGGGCAGAATGAGATGTGAACGAGAAAGAGCCTTGCTGGGAGTTCAGGAGGAAATTTTAGTTTGCTGGGGGGGGGGAGGTGCAGTTCAAAGAGGGAAAGTTGACAGATAGGGGTTCCTGAAACCAGGTGTGGGGAAACTCAGGCCCACAGGCTATATGTACCCCCCAGGCCTCTTTGCCTGACCCTCAGAGCAATTCACAGGCCACCCTCTCACCCTCAATGGTCTCAATTTAAGGGGGACTTCCCATTTTGGGGGCCTGTTCTGTCACATGAGTCACGTGGTTCTTGGGAGATTGTAGCCCCAAAAGGTGTGCATTTTTTGGTGGGGTGTGCTCTCTTGTGTGTAACGTGATTTGCACAGGAGCTCAGCCCCAAAAGACGCCCGTCTTGGTTTTTCTTTGGGGCATGCTGGAGGGTATGCTAACCCACCGTGCAAAGATACATTATGCATTTATTGCTTCACTTGCTTTGGTCCCACCCAGCTCTGGTACCTGGCCCTGAAAAGGTTGCCCAGAAGAGAATGCAGCCCTCAGTCTGAAGGTGGTCCCACTGTCAGACCCACAAGCCCGCCTTGCTCCCTTGTGAAGGATAATATGCTTTCACCTTCATTCCATATACCCAAGGTGACAAGACCAGAAGATGACCTTCATTTCAAGAGTTTCCAAGGAAGAAGTATTGATTGTTCAGCCCCTATTTCCTTCAGAGAACTACAATTCCCAGAGTTCCTTGGGAAGAGGGACTGTTTGTTAAACCACTCTGGGAACTGTAGCTCTTGGAAGGAAACAGGGGTCTCCTAACAGCTCTCAGCACCTTCAACAAATGATACTTCCCAGGATTTTGAGGGGAAAGCCATTTCTGTTTGCAGTTGTATGGTGCTGGTTTGAATGTATCATTGCAGATGGAGCCTTAGAGATATAATGCTTCTAAATCTGGAGGTTCCATTGAACTCTCATGCATAGTGGACAAAGGCAGGCCTTTCCTATGTGAACAAATAGATCATAGAATCACAGAACTGTAGAGGTGGAAGCGACTCCAAAGGTCATCTAGTCCAAATCTCTGCAATGCAGAAATATCAACTAAAGCATCCATGACAGATGGCCATCCAGCCTCTGCTTAAAAGCATCCAAAGAAAGAGAGCCCACAACCTCCTGAGGGAGTCTGTTACATTGTTGAACAGCTCTTACTGTCAGAATTTCTTTCCTGACGTTTAATCAGAATCTCCTTTCTTGTAACTTGAAACCATTGGTTTGAGTCCTACCCTCCAGAGCAGGAGAAAACAAGCTTGCTCCATGTTCTTCCCTGAGACAGCCCTTGAGATATTTGAAGATGGCTACCATATTTCCTCTCATTCTCCTCTTTTCCAAGCTAAACATTCCTGGGGGGACGGGGACACAAAGTTTTTTAGCTATTTTAAAGGAAACTCACCAAAATCTAGGCCAGACACGTATGGCAACTGTACCTCTGCACACGTTCCAGCTTGTCAACATCCTTCTTAAATTGGAGTGCCCAGAATTGGACAGAGTATTCCAGATGTGGTCTGACCAAGGCAGAATATAGTGGTACTATTACGTCCCTTGATCTGGACACTATACTTCTGTTGATGCAGCCTAGGTACATCAGAATTGTCTTCTCTTCTACCAAGCTTTCGTACAGTGTTCATTTCACCTGGGCTTACACCTCTTGTGGGAGTCTGTTCCACTGCCAAACAGCTCTTACTGTCAGAAAAATTTTTCTGACGTTTAGTCAGAATCCCCTTTCTTGTAACTTGAAGCCATTGACTAGAGTCCTACCTTCCAGAGCAGGAGAGAACAAGCTTGTTCCCTCTTCCATGTGACAGCCCTTGAGATACTTGAAGATGGCTATCATATTTCCTCTGGGTCTCCTCTTTTCTGGGCTATATATACCCAGCTCCTTCAGCTGTTCCTCATAAGGCTTGGCTTCCAGACCCTTGATCATCTTGGTTGCCTTCCTCTGCTCACGTTCCAGATTGTCAACATCCTTTTTAAATTGTGATGTTCAGAACTGGACACAGTATTCCAGGTGTGGTCTCACCAAGACAGAATAGAGTGGTACTATTACTTCCCTTGATCTGGACACTATACTTCTGTTGATGCAGCCTAGGTACATCAGAATTATCTTTTCTTCTACAAAGCTTTCATACAGTGCTCACTGTATGTGGGCTTACACAGGAGAAGCTACCAAAGGATCAGGCACATTCTTGTTTAAAAGCATTTAACCCTGTTGAGGTGCCAGTGTCTGGTATATCAGTACAGTCCTGGTCCTGTGAAGTTCAAATAGGTAAGGTTTTGGAGGGTGAAAGCAGAATGTCCTGGGTTCAATTCTCGGCATCTCCATGGAGAACGCAGGAGAAGCTACCAGCGTATCAGACCAGCCTTGCAACACACACACCCCCACACCACAAAATCTAATGCTGCTAAAATACCAGAGCCTGGCATATCAGTACAATTCAGGTAATGAATAAATCCAAAAAGACATTATTGTGGGTGCAGCTACCGTGCTGCACGGTGAATAAAGTTCATTCGATGGAAAATTGTATTCCAGGGGAACGTTATGTGACAGTACAAATGTATTACTTGGGAATTAATATGTATTTAATTCACAGCCAAATGCCCAAATGGAGTCGGAGTTTTGGAGTTTTTTTGGGGTTTTTTCTTTGCAAAGATTTGAATGGCAGGCGGTGGAAAGGAAGTGTTTGGGCTGGGTTAAATGGAGTGCGAAAGTAGCAGGGTGCCCTCCCAGAATGAAGAGGTAAGCCACGGAAACTGGCGATGGGAAAAGCTCCCATCTGATGAAAACCTGATGAAAATGTCCTACGTGCTGACTAGCTTAATTGGAAGAAGTGACACTCCCTCCCCCGCCACCACTCCAGTTTCCTAAAAGCTGTTCTTTAAAAAAATGTGCTTGAATGTTTTATTGATCTCTCTCTATATTTGTGTGTGTGTGTGTGTGTGTGTGTGTGTGTATACACACACACACACACTATTTATAGTTATTTAACAGGAAGCATCTCATTAGCCTTGATGCCTCTGGGATGCAGAAATGCAGAAACGTTTCGTCTGCCATGCTGCAGATGTGCTTACCCGACTTTAAAATGCTAACACAATCAGCTCATTAATAGAATGGTGATTCACAGACCCCTGTACGATGCTCAGCTCATGCAAATTGCAGTCTTGAGGGATGAGCCTTTCTGCTCCTGCCCTTAAGGCAGTGGCTCCATCACTGTGGGATTTATTACCAAAAAAATCTAGTGGACACAGGGTGGGGGAGGAGTTGAATATTGCCACGTCTTCCCCAAGCAGCACATGTAGAAGACCAGTAGAAAAAGGAGTCAAATAATTGGGCTTGCATTAATAGTCAGAGATGCCATTCTCCACCAGATGCTAAGACAAGGTGGGGTCAAACATGATAATGGCACCAGTAATAAATATTCTCCAATTTAGCTGATGGAGGGAGCGGGGAAGTTGAGGAGAACAGGTTGAAAGTAGTGGTTTTAATGGGGGCCAAGCAAATGTTCTCCCCCCTGCCAGTCCTGTTTGGCCCCATTTCTGGGGCTCTTGTTCTTAGGAATAATGGAAATCAGGTCATTGGTCTATCAAGTTCAATACTGCCAATACGGACTGGCAACAGCTCTCCAGGGCTTCATACTGGGGCTTGAACCTGGGACCTTCTGCTTCCAAGGCATGTGAAGCTCTGCCACTGAGCAACACAAACCCGGCCATTCTCTCTCCTCCCACACTTAAGTCACATGGGTAACTGAAGCAAAAGTTCTATAACAAACTGTCAAGTGTAGATCATCAACAAAGCAATAACTCACCCAAGGCCAGTGAAGTTAACTACTTAGTCAAGGAAACTACCACAGCTCAGTCCTAGTGGTCTCAGCAACTCTTTCTAGGCGGTCTTCCCCTAGGAAGCAGTTGTGAGGACTGAAAGTCCCCGCTTTCCCAGTGCCCTAGGACTCCTGCTCTCCAGGGTCTTCCCCACACAGCCTGAGGCTGTGTCTGCACACAACCATCCTCTTTGCCTGTTTCATTTCTCTGTGAGTTTTAGGGGACCAGGGGGAGGGGAGCTGGTCGCGGCAGGAGGGGAAGACTCCCTGGATCCTTCAGCACCCTGTCTCCACTCTGCCTCTTGGACACCCTCCCCTCCAGCCTCTGCTTCAGCCTCCAAGTCTGAACTGCTCTCTGCCACAGCCTCTTCCTGCTCACTAAACCCTGTCACCTCTCCTGCTGCTGACCCTTCCTCCTCCCAGTCTGGTTCTTTTTCTCCCTCTGACCACTCGTCACCACCATCAGCAATCCCCTGGCTCTGAGTCTTCTTCACCTGAGGGTTCCATAGGGGGTTCCCCAAAGCCACTTCCGCTTTAAGCAGGAGGTGGGGTTCTGGTAGGACTTTTTCCACTTAGGAAATTGGCACCAGCCACTTGGTTTTTGCCAACCTCATAGCAAATTGTCACAACTTTGTAAGGTTTGGTGGTTAGGCATTGGAATATTACTGGAGAAGAGAAGAGGGGAGGTAGCGCCATCACCTGCCCCTCGCATTGAAGGGTATTCTGTTAAAGGATTCCGGGGGGCGTGCCCTGTCCGAAGCCTAGGGAGGCTAGAGCCTAAGGCACGACCCCTAACGGTGACCCCCAGGGGAGCTCCTAGTTGATGCATCAGCAGGACTCCCCCTTTTGGTGGTTAACCCTTCCCAGATTCCCTGCATACGGGCAGGAGTCAGTCAAAATTATTTTGCCAAAATAATGCACCAGGGGTGGGTGAGTGGGATCAGTAGGCTTGGGGAATCCCAAGGGTTTCAGGAATATGCCAAACTTTTTTGTTGGGGAGGCAGACTCTGAGGTGGAAGGACTTAACATATCCCAGTGAGGGCTGTTTACAGTGGCCACAGAGTGTTACCTGACTGTTGGGGAGGGGGAAGAAGGTCAATAAGGAAGGAGATTGGAATCTTGAACATTCCACGCTACAACAGTTTGTTGCAGGTCTTAGTTGTTGTTGGGTATAAGCAACCTTGCATGCCTCCAGCCAGCAAAAGGCAACGTTGAGACTATCAGATAGTCAGGGGTAAGTCCTTTTTGTGGTTTCCCACTGAACCCCCAAGCTCTGACATTCTTATGAAGCATTCATGAAACTAGCTCCCATGATGTAGGCTTAGAATCCAAAGCCATCCTTGTAAATATGAAAAAACCAAGCAAAAAACCCTTTCTCCCTTTACTAATGGGACTTTTATTTACTCCTTTTAAGCTACTTAAAGGTCATGGTTCAAATCCCCGTGACGGGGTGAGCTCCAGTTGCTCGGTCCCTGCTCCTGCCAACCTAGCAGTTCGAAAGCATGTCAAAGTGCAAGTAGATAAATAGGTACCACTCCAGCAGGAAGGTAAACGGCGTTTCTGTGCGCTGCTCTGGTTTGCCAGAAGCGGCTTAGTCATGCTGGCCACATGACCCGGAAGCTGTATGCCGGCTCCCTCGGCCAATAAAGTGAGATGAGCGCCGCATCCCCAGAGTTGGTCACGACTGGACCTAATGGTCAGGGGTCCCTTTACCTTTACTCTGACTAAAGAGGTGGTGGTGGTAGGTCTGGGTCACTCCACCTTTCAAGTTATTAACTTATGTTTAAAAACTCAAGGGTTGTCAATATCTTTTGCCTCTTTCCCTGCATAAGTGAGTACAGGTATGGGAGTTGAGCTGGTGCTTAGACTTAAAATCTACATTTGTGGCATGAACGTGATTGCAAAATTTAATTCCATTTGCAAAATTCCTAAATGTAGCAATTGGGCCCAGGCAATCTATGATTGCTTTTTGACTCTCTCTCAACCTTTAACGACCTTACTATTTTATATTTTGTCACTTTTACAGTTTTACTTTTTAATTTTATTTGGGGTCAGTGGACCATAAATAAATTACATATTTGATAGGTGTATGTGTGTGTGTGTGTGTGTGTGTGTGTGTGTGTATGCTGGTGTTTGAGTGGAGGTATCATGTTATGCAGGTGGTGCTGTGGGTTAAACCACAGAGCCTAGGGCTTGCCGATCAGAAGGTCGGTGGTTCTAATCCTCGTGACAGGGTGAGCTCCTGTTGCTTGGTCCCTGCTCCTGCCAACCTAGCAGTTTGAAAGCACATCAAAGTGCGAGTAGATAAATAGGTACCGCTCTGGCGGGAAGGTAAACGGTGTTTCTGTGAGCTGCTCCAGAAGCGGCTTAGTCATGCTGGCCACATGACCCGGAAGCTGTACGCCGGCTCCCTTGGTCAATAAAGCGAGATGAGCGCCGCAACCCCAGAGTCGGCCACGACTGGACCTAATGGTCAGGGGTCCCTTTACCTTTATCATGTTATAAGCGAACACACTATTCTTATAGACATGTGACCCTTACATATGTATGTGTGGGGTTGCATATGTGAATGTTTCCCTCACGCAAAACCTCCTTGCATGTAGAAATCTAACATATTAGGCAGAAAGCTAGACTGCTTCTCTTGACATGCTGGTTTTCCACAGGCAGGTATTTATTTATTTCACCCTCCGCTTCTGAAAACCGAAGAAAAGGTCTCCTCAGAGTCACCACCTGCAAAATAAGGTGCTGAAATTGGACAGGCTGACAATGGAGCTTTATTTTTTAATGCAGGGAAGCTTTTAGGCATATAATCCCCCACTTGCCTTTTTAACAGCAGATAAAAAAATTAAACTCTTACCCTTCCTGAACACAGGTAATGTGGCCTTGTAAAAGCTGAAGGTTCACAAAAGCACAGACAGAAAGGCAGCTATGATTTCCAGCCTCATGTGCCCAGAGTAACATAGGAGCCAACTCCTAGGGGCTATGGGGGCTTCAGTCCCCACAATAAAATATATGGGGGGCTGGGCCCCCACAAAGTTGATGGGCATCCCCATCCATATGGTGTGGGTGTGCACTGCATCATGTGATTGATTATGCAGGGTGGGGCTTACCTGGGCCCCCACTATATTTTATTCCAGTTGGCACCTCTGCAGCGTAACATAAAAAACACTCTTTTTTTCTTGCTGACTAAACCCAATACAAGAAGATTTGTTCGATTTACAGTTCATAGGGAATAGCTCATCAGAGACAGGAGGAGGGAAGATTTGCTCCTTTTGCTGACCTTGATGGGCAGCAAAGTGTGTATAATCCATTGGAAAATGCAATGAATAATGAATTTCTAACATATATTCAAGCACTTTTCATCCAGAAGCCATTCCGGATTATACAGGAACACACATAGAAGCATTCTGAATTTTTAAGGTTAGGAAAGGGAGCAAAAATCTGCCTCTAGATGAATAGATGGATAGATAGATAGATATGATAGATATAGATATGAAAGATGTGATAGATGATAGATGATAGATAGATAGATAAAGGGACCCCTGACCATTGGGTCCAGTTGTGACCGACTCTGGAGTTGCGGCACTCATCTCACTTTATTGGCCGAGGGAGACGGCGTTTGTCCGCAGACAGCTTCCGGGTCATATGGCCAGCATGACTAAGCCGCTTCTGGCAAACCAGAGCAGCACACGGAAACGCCGTTTACCTTCCCGCTGGAGCGGTACCTATTTATCTACTTGCACTTTGTGCTTTCGAACTGCTAGGTTGGCAGAAGCTGGGACCGAACAACGGGAGCTCACCCCGTCGCGGGGATTCGAACCGCCGACCTTCTGATCAGCAGGTCCCAGGCTCTGTGGTTTAACCCACAGCACCACCCGCGTCCCACCCAGATAGATAGATAGATGATAGATAGATGAATGGGGAGAGCAGCTATTGTATACCCTTGACCGAAGAATGGTACACTCCTTCTGTCTGGGATGGGTGTCCTCTTCCACTGAGTGCACAGCTTCAGGAGAGGCGTACATGGAGGGTGGGAACACCCGCCTAGCCAGAGAAATCAGCCAAATCAACCCTGGCGATCAATGGGGTGACAGATGCTGCAGCCAGATCGCCCTCACGTCCAAATAAATAACAACAACAACAATTTTTTTATATATATCCCACAGTGGAGCAGTATAGATTTGGAACAGTGGTTCACAGAAGGGCATAGTTCTGGAGACAAATGTTGGGAAGAACTGGGGGGTGAACAGCAAAGTGAAGAAGAACTGGAAGAGAGAGAGCTAACAGATTCTCTCTCTCTTGAAAGTATTCAGTGTGTCAGTCCAAAATGTTGGAGGGTATGAGACAAAGCTTGTTGGATGGGTGGGGTACTCACCTGTCAATCACCTTGCATCACAATGACATCAGAGTATGCATCTGTATACCAGTTGTGGGTCACAATTGGGGAGAGCCCTGATGCACTCTTCCTTCTTGTGGGCTTTACATAGGTCTCTGGTTGGCCATTGAGATAAGAGGATGTTGGACTGATTGGGCCATTGGCCTGATCCAGTGCCGCGTCTAACATTCTTATTTCCATCACTATTTCAAAGGCACATAGCCCTTCTTTGCTACCATTTCTTCTTGAGGGTTCTTTGGGCATGGGGGTCCTTTGAGAATTCTGCAGACTCTGACATTTTGGGGCATTTCTTCTGCCTCTTTTTTAAATACCCATTTCTTCTGCAGTCCAGTGACATCCTAATAAGTGTGTATTGAATTTGCAGTGGTTGAAGGGCTTTTGTATATTATTTATGAAGGGTAGAGCTTTCTCTCTCTCTCTCTCTCTTATGTTTGGGGATATATATATGAATTTTTTTCCCAGTGTTTCAGTGTTTGATGCTTCTGATATAATCATTTCTTTTCCAACAATTTCAATGTGTTATTGCCAGAGGTATTATAAAACAAGGAGACATTTTCTTTTAATACTGTATCTCTTTCTTGGCTGAATAAATGAAGTGTGCGCGTATGTTTTTCTCCATTGATTTTTTTTTATTTTATTTCGGAAAGAGAGCATTAAATTAACTGGAGAGTTGAGGACAGGAAGAATACTAAAGACACCCCAGGTGTAATTCCCCTCAACTTAATTATGCTCCATGAAGGATGAATCTAGCTTCAATGACTTGCATTTGGAGAGCTGTATTTAAGCTGCAGTTTTTACTAGGGCTCTGCACAGCCCCTGCCCCCCCTTCACCCTGTGGCCCTAATCTGTGGGGCTCCCAATAAGGCTAACCTATTCTAGTCTATTCTAGGTGAACCCAGGGACAACCCACCCTGGATTTGGTCCTGAATGAGTTTGCAGGGGTCAGCAAACTTTTTCAGCAGGGGGCCAGTCCACTGTCTCTTAGACCTTGTGGGGGGCCAGACTGTATTTTGGAAAGGAAATGAACGAATTCCTATGCCCCACAAATAACCCAGAGATGCATTTTAAATAAAAGGACACATTCTACTCATGTAAAAACACACTGATTCCCAGACCGTCTGCGGCCAGGATTTAGAAGGCGATTGGGCCGGATCCAGCCCCTGGGCCTTAGTTTGCCTACCCATGGTTTAGAGGTCAGGGTATTGTTCAATTAGGGTTGCTTAAAGAAACCTAATGAAAGATTTGGCCTGGAGGAGGGTGTGGGAATGAAAAAATGCAACTCCTTCCTGCTCTCTCCCAACAGAGAGCAGGAGGGAAGATCAATTCTGTAGGGTGCTGCTTTCCTGCAGGGAAGCCGCTTGCAAATAAACAGCCTTCACCATGGTGGATCAGTGCCTCTGTTGAGCAGTTGCTGCATGGAAGTTTCAATCCTGCAGGGTGCTGCTTCAGGGATGGCGCTGAAAGGAGATTCAGTCAGCATTGGGCTCCTGCCTACTTCCAGGAAATGCAGATGGCAGTTAGGAAGATCTTGGCCTTTTTGTGGGGTTTTCCTGCCTGATGCCTGCTTCCCCTTCTTGTTTGATGCACCCACTCTAAGAACCCCAAATCACTCTGGGACATAAAATTGAACCCAGAGCAATCTGTGTCTATCTCAGCCCAACTCAGTCGACTCCTGAATCTCTCCAAAGATGCCTGATTTTGCTTGGAACTCAGCCAAATCTGGTGCATGGCCTTTGCTTTTATCACTTCCTTCAACATTGTGCTGAAAATTCCATAGTCAACAATGAAGGTATAAGTTGAAAGAGCCAGCACCCACGTTGGCCCTACCATTAGGCAGAGTGAGGCAATGACCTCAGGTGGCGGAAGCTGAGGGAACAAATGCTACTGATGAATTATTGGAGGGCAGAGTTGTATGTCCAATGAACAGCTTGCTGCAAATCACCAAACTAACCTGGGCTGGATCTAGACGTCAAAGAAGCGATTAGGTTAAGCAGGTTGTAAACTCACACAGGGAAATTCAGTAGGGAAAGACAGACTCCACAGTGTCATCTGGTGCCACAGTGTTATATCACATATAAAACACTTCTTCTTTACCAATCTAGCTGAGTCCCTGTTGCCCTCAGAACCAATGGAGGTCATTGCCTTCTCACTCCTGCTGAAGTGAAATTCAGCTGCCTGCTCAGGTGGTTTCTGTACCTGGAGCTGGGAGCTGGTGCAGTCTTGTATTTTGCTTCAGCTAGGAAAAAACCTTGGGCCAGACCTGATGGGTGCAATAAAGAAATCAGTTATTTGTAGGTAATGCGGCCTAGGACCCTCATACCTATGGGACAGCCTCTCCAGGTATGCGCCATGGAGGACCTTAAGGTCCATAAAATAACAACACTCTGGAAGTCCCGAACCCCAAGGAGGTTAGATTGGCCTCAACCAGGGCCAGGGCTTTTTCAGCCCTGGTGAAATGCCCTACCGCAGGAGATTAGGGCCCTGCAGGATTTGACATCTTTCTGCAGGACCTGCAAGACTGAGCTGTTCTGCCTAGCCTTTGGGCTGGTAACCGCCCCCCTCATTTTTTTATTTTTTGATGGAACCCCTTATATGGGATTTGTATATAAATTTTCCCTCGGCTCTTTTTGCTGGCCCATGTAGGACCAGCATGGATCGTTGGCCCGGGTGAATATTTGACATTTTCTCCCCTTATGGCTTTGATCTATAGGCTACCACTAAAACGAGGCTGCATTTTAAGCTGCATTTTAAACTGTATTCTAACTTATATTTTAATCAACTGTTTGTTTTGTTTGTTTTGTTTTTAATGTTTTTACTGTATTTATATTCAGTGTTAGCCACCCTGAGCCCGGTCTTGGCCAGGGAGGGTGGGTATAAATAAAATCATCTTCTTCTTCTTCTTCTTCTTCTTCTTCTTCTTCTTCTTCTTCTTCTTCCCAGCAATGTCGAAGAAATGTTTTAATCATCACCACCAGAACAAAAGGACATAAGACGAACCTGCTGGACTAGGCCAACGACCCAAATCGTCCAGCATCCTTTTCTCACAATGGCCAACCAGATACCTTAATGGGAAACCCACAAACAGGACCTTAGCAAAATAGCACCTTCCTTTCCTGCAGATTCCAGTAACTGGCATTCAGAAACATTATTGGCCTCCAACCAGGAAGATAGGTTGTTGTTGTTTAGTTGTTTAGTCATGTCCGACTCTTCATGACCCCATGGACCAGAGCACGCCAGGCACTCCTGTCTTCCACTGCTTCCCGCAGTTTGGTCAAACTCGTGTTAGGAGCTTCGAGAACACTGTCCAACCATCTCGTCCTCTGTCGTCCCCTTCTCCTTGTGCCCTCAATCTTTCCCAGCAACATGGTCTTTTCCAGGGAGTCTTCTCTTCTCATGAGGTGGCCAAAGTATTGCAGCCTCAGCTTGGGGAGCTGTCCTTCCAGTGAGCAGGAAGATAGGTAATCCTCCTTAATTAATCTTCTTGCACACATGGCCCAAGGTGATGAACATCTGTTAGTCATAACCAGTGTGGTGTAGTGGTTAAGAGTGGTAGACTCATAATCTGGTGAACTGGGTTCGCGTCCCCACTCCCCCACATGCAGCTGCTGGGTGATCTTGGCCTAGTCACACTTCTCTGAAGTCTCTCAGCCCCACTCACCTCACAAAGTGTTTGTTGTGGGGGTGGAAGGGAAAGGAGATTGTTAGCCGCTTTGAGACTACTTAGGGTAGTGATAAAGCGGGATATCAAATCCAAACTACTACTACTACTAGTAGTACTCTTCTTCTTCTTCTTCTTCTTCTTCTTCTTCTTCTTCTTCTTCTTCTTCTTCTTCTTCTTCTTCTTCATACAGGCATGTTCATCACCTGAATAATATCAAGGGTTGACTTTCACAAATAGACCAAAGAGACAGAGGGCTCTATCCAGCTTTCCCTGTCTTGTAGGGCAAGAGCTGTTGTGCTAGCAGACAGTTGAGTCTTGATGTTGTGCGACAGAGGGATCCAACACAACAACTGGGCTAGTGGAAACGCATTGCACAACAGACGGTAACAATTATTGCGTGGCAAGTCCCCTCCCCCATGTGAAATGAAGACACTGGACACGTTATTTAAGGTTAATGGGCATAAAAAGGCCACAACTTTATTGATTACAGAATTGAAAGGTATTGGCTTTAGGCATTGGCTCCTATCGACTACCCGGCATGGAGACCGGGAAGGGTTATCCACAAGCCGTGGGAGACCTGTTGAAGTATGCCAACTAGGATCCCATGGGTGTCACCGCTCTGGGGCGTGCCGGAGGCCCTTACCTCCCTAGGTTTCGGACAAGGCAACGCCCCCCGGAGTCCTCTACCGGACTACCCTTTCCTTGGGGGAAGGTGATGGCGCTTCCTTCCCCCCCATTCATTTGCATAACAATAGACCCCTGCCAATGCCTAACCGCCAATACCGTGGAAGTTGTGACGTTTGTTACGAGGTAGGCGAAAAAACCAAAAGGCTGAAAGTGCGCCAAATTGGAAAAATTCCTACCAGGCCCCTTGTGGCGACCAACCGGAGTCCATAGCAAGGTCATATCTAGCTAAGCCTAAAGGGTGGGTGGGATGGGAAAACCGCTCAGCTGGCCAGGGGGAAAGAGGGCGGTCCCCGGGCGTGCCTGGCCTTAAGTAGGCAAGGCCACGCCTCCCCAGCCCGCCGATTGGTGGGCCGGGTAGCAGGCACGCCCGGGGATTCCCTGAATCTCGCGGGGGCAAAAGGCCCGCCCCCGCGTGTGTGGGAGGGGATATCCCGCAACCCCCTCTCCTCCCAAGCTCGGAAATGGCTTTATGCAACCAAGTTACCACCAAAAGGTTTGTCAATTCACTCGTGGAAAATTCCTCTGGAACAAATCGTTTGGCCAGTGGAACAAGTATATGGCTAAGTGAGTTTAACTTACTGCTACATGGGACAGAACCCATTCTTAAGGCACAATAAGATAACCATCATCAGGGGCTGTTGCATGGGTCTATAGAATTCCAGTGTGGTGTAGTGATTGGAGACTGGAGATGGCTCAGTTGATAGAGCACGAGACTCTTATTCTCAGGTTCATGAGTTTGAGCCCCACATTGGGCATTGCAGGGGGTTGGAAAAGACCAGGCATAGGCAAACTCGACCCTCCAGATGTTTTGGGACTACAATTCCCATCATCCCTGACCACTAGTCATGTTAGCTAGGAATGATGGGAGTTGTAGCCCCAAAACACCTGGAGGGCAGAATTTGCCTATGCCTGGGCTAGATGATCCCTGTGATCCATTCCAACTCTCTGGTTCTATGATGAAGACCTTTGGAGAGCAGGGTTCAAACTTCCACTCTGCCATGAAGCCCACTGGGTGACCTTGGGCCAGTCATGATCTCTTAGCCTTACCTACCTCACAAGGTTGTTGTAAGGATAAAATGGACACCACCTTCAGCAACATGGAAGAAAGGTGGCAATATATGTAACAAATAAATTTTATATTGTTTTCAAACATGAATTTAATAGTGCAGTGCCTTAACTATCCCACAAACAAATCTCTCATCCTTTTCATATTAGCCAAGTCCATTCTAACATATTACCAAAATATCCAGTGGTACTAGTTCACTGGGGTTATTTCTCTTCCGAAAACTGGACAAATAATGTCCAGTTTTTCCCAAAAGTCTCTGTTGAATTATTTCTTCTTTCCCATAAATGATCTGATTCCCCGACACAATGCTTCACATTTTCTCCCTTCATACTTCAATAGAAGGTAACAGGGCTGTTTTCCAGCCTTTTGCTGGTAATAATCATGCCACCGTTAACAGAAAAAGTGCCTTTCCCTTTTGTTCTCCAGTCAATTGACCCCAAAATAAATAGCAGGGGTGAGGAATCTGTGGCCATAATATGCAGAACCTGAAGGATGTCAAAGCATAAAACACTCAGCATTAAGTCTCTAGGAGGAGGTTTAAGTCCCCCCTCAAAAAAATAATTCAGTGAGAACTGTATGTGCTTGGTGCAAAATATACCACTCTTGCTACCCTCAGAAGCAACTCCCCCCCCCCCCCGTGCAGGTTAAATTTTGTGTGACTATTCCCGCTTCTTCAACTGGTAAAGGTAAAGGTAAAGGGACCCCTGACCATTAGGTCCAGTCGTGACCGACTCTGGGGTTGTGGCGCTCATCTCCCTTTATTGGCCGAGGGAGCCAGCGTACAGCTTCCGGGTCATGTGGCCAGCATGACTAAGCTGCTTCTAGTGAAACCAGAGCAGCGCACGGAAATGCCGTTTACCTTCCCGCCAGAACGGTACCTATTTATCTACTTGCACTTTGACGTGCTTTCGAACTGCTAGGTTGACAGGAGCAGGGACCGAGCAACGGGAGCTCACCCCGTCGCGGGGATTCGAACCACCGACCTTCTGATCGGCAAGTCCTAGGCTCTGTGGTTTAACCCACAGCGCCACCCGTGTCCCTTCTTCCACTGGTAGTTCTGTTCATTTCCTCCCACTCATTATGGCTGGTAGCCTTGATGGCTACAAACTGCATGCCTCCATTGTTCTGGATGCCAGTTTCTGGGAGTCTCTGGAAGAGCGAGCCAGCCCTGAAGCACTCAGGCTAGCTAGCACAGTTAAACTATAGAACTTATTGCCACAGAAGGCAGTGTTGGCCACCAAAGCCACTTCCGCCCTTTGGAGGGGGTGGAGTTGCGGGCTTCGCAGCCCCCACCACATGCGCGGCAGCTGGAACCCAGCCCCCGCGTGATTGGGGGGATTCCCGGCCACGTCACCTCCTGGCCAGCCAATTGGCTGGCTCTGGGGGTGTGGCCTGCCTTAGTTAAAGCAGGATGCAGCCGGGGATCTCCCTTTTTGCCACTTACTAGCTGTTCCGGTTTTTCCCACCCTCCCGCCCTATAAGGTGTTCGTTCTTTGACCTTGCTATGGACCTTGGTTGGTCGCCGTTGAGGGGCCTGGTAGGAATTTTTCCACTTGGCAAATTGACACCAGCCACTTGGTTTTTGCCTACCTCATAGCAAATTGTCACAACTTTCTTGGTACTGGTGGTTAGGCATTGGTATTGCTCTGTAGAGGGAAGGTTATGCCATCACCTGCCCCGCATACTGAAGGGTAGTCCAGTAAAGGATTCTGGGGGGCGTAGCCTTGTTCAAAGCCTAAGGAGGTGAGGGCCTAAGGCGCTCCCCCTAGCGGTGACCCCAGGGGAGTTCCTAGTTGATGTGCATCAGCAGGACTCCCCCTACTGGTCCCTTCCCGGACTTCTAGTGGACAGGCTGAAGTCGGATATAGTTGGTTAGGACCAATGCCTAAGCCAATACCGCTCATCACCTGTAACCAATAAAATTGTGGCCTTATTTAGCCCATTAACCTTAATAATTGTGTCATGTGTCCTTATTTCCACTGGGGGGGGCAGGAACTTGCCACACAACTTGGATGGCTTTAAAAGAGGACTGGAGAAATTATGGAGGACAAGGCTATCAATGGCTACTAGCCATTCAAGTCAGAGGCAGTAGTGCTTCTGAATACCAGTTGCTGGAAACCACAGGACAACAGGGTGCTCTTGGGCACAGGTCCTGCTTGCAGCCTTCCCATGGGCATCTGGTTGGCTACTGTGAGACCAGGATGTTGGACTAGATGGGCCATCCACTTGATTCTGCAGGCTCTTCTTATGTTCTTTCAGGTAGTTAGAATTGCTTCCTTTTACTTCTCTCCTTGCTGTGTCCTAAGTCACTGCGGCAAGGCACACCGGTAGTCTAGCTCTTTAATCTTTCTGTTACAGTGGTACATCGGGTTACAGACGCTTCGGGTTACAGACTCTGCTAACCCAGAAATAGTACCTCGGGTTAAGAACTTTGCTTCAGCATGAGAACAGAAATTGCATGGCAGCGGCAGCAGGAGGCCCCATTAGCTAAAGTGGTGCTTCAAGTTAAGAACAGTTTCAGGTTAAGAACGGACCTCCGGAATGAATTAAGTTATTAACCCGAGGTACCACGGTATTTCTTCCCCATCCTTGCTCCCTTGCCCCTCGGAATCCCTCTGAATGAGTCACGTGTCATGTGCTTATCCTCCTTCTTTGGTGGTGCCACCTGCATTGCCTCTTCTGGTTAGTTTGATTCACATCTGCAGCTGACCATCTGGATGGCAGCATAAGCAGGGAGATGCTGTGCCTGCTTCTCCAGACACATATGCATGCTGCTTTGAGTTCCATGATGAGACATATGTATGTGTCCAACATTTTCAGTGAGGGGGTACAGCTTCTCCAGCGGCTTGACTTCACCCCCAGAGGTGCACTCCATTGTCTCTTGAGACAGATACCAACAACTTCAGAGGAATGGTTGCAAGTATTACAAAGACCCCCTAAGAAAGAAGCAGCCGCAGGGGCCATGCTAATCTAAGAAAGAAGCAGCCGCTTGTCACTTTCAGACCTCTTTTTTTATTCTAACAAGGACACAAGTGAGCACACTGGAAATCAAGTGGAACTGGTACAATTATGAGACACTCAGACAGAATGAACACAGATAATTTTACAACAAAGATAGGAGTAGGGGACTGAAGGAAAGCTGTTTAACCGGTGTGTTTCTAGTTTCACGTTCAATTTTTCTTACAGTTTCTGTGCATGCAGAAAGAGACTGCAATCCTATACACCCTTATCTGTGAGTAAGTCCTATTGTACCCAGCAGACATGGATTGCAAGGCAAAATTTAGTGAAGGCTGGTTCATATGGGCAAATGGGGCACAGCTTCTCCAACCACAATGTGGTCTCAGCCACCCCACCCCCACCTACTTGCTTTCTTACCTGCAACTAAGGATGGACAAAAATGTCAATTTCGTTTTCTCTGTTTCTCATTTTGCCAATCACATTCAGTTCTTCACATTTCTGAATCAGCTTGTGGTTTTTTTAAATAATCCTCATGAAAATTCATCAGCACTTTTTGCAAATTCCTGCTACTGTACACAATTTATCTGCTGTTTTGCCAAACGTAAACATTTTTGCAAAGCAAAATGCATTATCACATTTTCTTCCTCACTAATATATACATTTATATGCACACTCTAACCCAACATAGGTATTTTGTACACATTACTTGGCGGGAGAGCAGCATTGCAAAATTCAGAGAACTCCAAAGGATATCTGCGTTTCAGTTCACATATTGTTTCAGAAACCCTGAATCTGGTGAGTTTGCCATTAAATGCGAACTGAATCAAATCTCCGCCCACCCCCATCCTTACTTGCATCCATTCCAGAGGATGACCCTTAATCTCAATGTTGCCCTTGCAGAACTCAACAATGGGAAGGATGAAGATGAAACTGGAATGAGTTGGCTCTATCTACCATTGGTTCTGGGATCCCTGTCTTCCACCCCACTAGTCTCAATGGGCACCAACCACCACTGGCAAAAAGACTCTTACCCTACTCCACTCCTTCCTCAATATTTTCAAGCCAAACTGAAAGGGTCAAAAAATATCCAGATTATGAGTCATTTAGGAAAACTCTGGCTCTGCGATGCTAACACACACTTTTAATAGCTTCCCCAAGACTGGAGATAGTAGCTTAGCACTGTGACATCTAATGAAGTTTTCTTCAGTAAATGGATTTGCAACAGCAGATTTTAAAACTGTTGACACCACACTGACTCTTAATGAGACATTTACAATGTCCATTATCCAGTCAGCCAAACTCCTCTGGCTTCTTTAATCAGCCACAAGGGAGATGGGTCAAGTGTGCATGCGGTAGGCCTCACCTCAACACGAAACCTGTTCCCATCCTCAAGCTACACAAGCCGAAAAGCTTCCATAGAAACATGACATGCTGGCACCCTAGAGACATCGACTACCAAATCTGTAATGAATGTGGAATGTTGAGGCAAGCAAGGTTATTTGCAAAGTGTCTGGCTTGCAAACGGACCAAGGAAAGGCTGGAGCTCAGTGTTCAGTCTCATGCTTTGCACACAGAAGGTTTGTTCTCTGACATCTCCAGATTTTGCAATAGTTTTTTTTTTCTTACACCAAGGCTAAAAAATAAAAATCAATTAATTAAAAAAGAGCCAGTGTGGTGTACTAGTTAAGTGTTTTCGACTAGGATCTGGAGAACAGAGTTCAAATCCCTACTCAGTCATGATGTCCACTGGGTGACCTTGGGCCAATCACTACCTCTCGGCCTGAACTACCTCATAAGGTTGTCGTGGGGATTAAAAGAGGTGAGGGGAGCCATGTATGCTACCTTGAGCTCCGTGAAGAAAAAGGTGGGATATAAATTTGTTAATTAGGAATTGGTAATTCTGTCAATTTTGGTTCCTCTCAGGCCACATTCACACAATACATTTAAAGCACTATGATAACACTCTAAACAGGATAAAAAAATTCCTTCCACTAGCACCTTAAAGACCAACTAAGTTTGTTATTGGTATGAGCTTTTGTGTGCATGCACACTTCTTCAGATACCTAGTTCTAGTTTTAGGTAGGTAGCCGTGTTGGTCTGTTGTAGCTGAAACAAATAAAAAAATTCCTTCCAGTAGCACCTTAGAGACCAACTAAGTTTGTTATTGGTATGAGCTTTAGTATCTGAAGAAGTGTGCATGCACTTCATACCAATAGCAAACTTAGTTGGTCTCTAAGGTGCTACTGGAAGGAATTTTTTTATTTTGTTTCGACTACGGTAGACCAACACGGCTACCCACCTGTAACTCTAAACAGGGTTAGCTTCTCTCAAAGAATTCTGGGAGCTGTAGTTCATTAAATGTGCTGAAAGATGTTAGGAGACCCGTATTTCTCTCCCAGAACAATTCATATAATAGTTTAACAATAGATATAGCCCTTCTTAGGGGATTCTGGGAATTGTGACACGGGGTGGGGGTGGTAATAGGGATCTCCCAATAGCACTCTTAACAAAATACAGCACATAGGATTCATTAGGGGGAGCCATAAATATTTAAAGTAGCACCATAGTGCTTTAAATGTCTGGTGTGAATGTGAGTTTAGTTTCTCATTCTCCCTGTCAAATTGTTCCAAGTTCTACCCCACCCCCCAAAAAAAACCTTGATTCGTGTCCTGTTCACTTGGCAATTATGGGAACTACTTTCACGTGCAGTTCAGAGATTTTGAATGAATTCCGTGAACTTCATTAAACCAGACTAGTTCATTTTAAGGCCTGGTCAGAACCCATGAAGTCAACCATTCCAAGTGGGGAGAAATTTGGCAGCTCCTTTGGTTGCTCCCCTTGATACCAGCTTATTTGCTCCACATCCTGCTAGGGGAGAAGGGAAATACTTGGTTTTGCTGAGGAAACACCCTTGGAGATAAATGCTTCAAGGACAATAACTTACCTTCTTTTCTCTATTTTCTCTCTCTCTTTGCCTTCCTTGCTTTTCTTTGTGAAATATACCGCCCTGGTCACACTGAAGCTTCTATAAACAAACAGCCTGTCAACGCTACTATTTTAAGAAGGTCCATCCTTTGAAGGTAGAGACACATTTCTCTCGTCTGGAGAGCCCTGGCTTGGAGCCATGTACTCAAGAAACGCTGGGTGGTCTTTCTGTCTTTTCTGCTAAGACTTCCAGGGGCATGAGGGTTGAGTCCAGGCTATCTGAAGGAAGGTATCTCCCTATACAAGCTTGTCTGGGCTTTGAGATCTTCTGAGGAGGCCTTTCTCTTGGTCCCACCATCTTTCCGGCTACTTCTTGTGAGGACATGAGAGAGGGCATTCTTGGTGACTGTTCCAGATTTTGGAACTCCCTTCCATGGGAGGCTAGATTGGCCCCTCTCTCTGTTTCCATTTCACCAGGCAAGCAAAGCCTTTCTTCTTCTTCTTCTGACAGGCCTTTGACTGCTAACTGGCTATTGTAGCAGGGTTTTCTGAGACTGGGTGTTGTTCCTTTTGTGTGTATGCGCACACTTTTAATGGTGTTAAGTATTTTCATTACTTTTTTAATAGGATTGCTTATTTGATTGTTCCTTAAGAGTCAGTGTGGTGCAGTCACTAGAGTTTTAGATTAGGAACTGTGAAATTAAGTTCCAGTTCCCCCCAGTCAGCCATGAAGCTCATTGGGTGACCTTGGTCCAGGTGCAGTTTCTCAGTGACTAACCTACTTCACAGGGTTGTTGTGGGAATTAAACAAGGTAGGGGAGAACCATGTACCCCATCTTGAGCTCCTAAGAGAAAGGGGTGGGCCATGAATATATATAGTGCTTTTAGATGTTATCTGATTTTATTTATGCCACGAACTGCACTGGGAGAAAAGCAGGATATAAAATGAATAAAAGACTTTTGGTGATTGATGGGGTGTTGGAGTGGTAGGCCTTGATTTCTCAGTTAAGTTACAGGTGCAGAGGCAGAGTCAAGGCATCAAGGCCTATCTAATTAATCATCCCGTTGCCCACAGCAGCCAACCAGATGCCTCTAGGAAGACTGCAGGGAGAACACGAGAGCAGTGGTACCCATCCTCAAGTCTCTGAAACTGGAAGCTCCAGACATGGACTGGCACCCATCACTCTGGCTATATCCACACGGCAGCGTGTTCCGTTTTCCCCAATGCTTCCCTACCTGTTAATTTCCACATTATATTTGAGCTTTCACCGGATGCAAAAGCCACTTGCAGAATTCTAGCTGAATATAGTGGAAATTTAGCACTAATTTCCATGCTAATTGCTTTCAGGAAAAAAAAATCAATTTACAACCCTCTTAACCCAGAAAATTGAGGGAGCAAGTGACAAAATCTGAGGCAGTATACTGGCATACAGCTCTTTCTGAAGGCTGAAGCCTTATCCTTGCCAGGGAATCGTTTGCCTGCGTCCCCAGGGCCGAAGAGAGAGCAAAAAAGCACCAGGAAAGATTCTTCTTTGGAGAAAAAAAGTTTTATTGAAATCTGTGCACAGAGGTGGCCAGAGGGATCGTTCCCAAAAGACTGGCCCCTAGATACAAATAAACAAGCATCTTTATACCTGAGAGTCTGCCCATCTCTTCCCACCTCTTCAAGTTCTCCAATCAGCTAGCAAGGTTAAGCTTATTTCCTTATATGGCATATAGGTGTTTGGCTAGCTAAGCCCCCCTCCCTCCCTTGTTTGTGTGTTCTTCTCTTGAGTTACTGCAACAGGAAGCTGCAATAGGAAGCGGCCCCCTTGCTCTGTCTGACCACATACGGTAAATAGATGCGGTTTCTGCTTAGCTGGCAAGCACAGGAAATGGGTCTTGCTGCTGTTTGCTAGCTCTTGCTGCTGTTTGCTAGCAACTGCAAAGCAAGATTAAGAGAGGATTTACTGGATTTACTTGAGGAATTTACTTCAGGTACAGGGTACAGGGATTACTGATAGCAACCCAACCCCTACACCTCTCCCTTCACTCCCTCCTCTTCTTATGAACAACCTAATACTTAGGTTCGTTCTGGCCTCTCGGGTTCATAGTATTCCTGGAGGAGAGCAGTGAGGGTCATGACACGGGGCCCCATCCTGTGGGACATCATCTTCCCCATCATATTTTGCATACATTGCATCAAGCAGGGCATACAGAAGCAGAAAAGCAGTAAGATTATAACAGGTCCAGCAATTAAAACGATAACATGACGAAACCAACTGCTGTCAGGCAACCAGGAGTACAACCAACTCCACGGATCCCCAGCATCAGAGGGTTTCAAAGGATTTTTGAGCTATCATTTGTTCCATGTGGTCTATGGTTGCAGAAATGCTGACATTATTATCTGGGACATATCTATTTTATTGCTGAAGGGCCCACTGATACTCGTGCTCTATCAGCTGCCTTGCTTCTTGGGAGGTTGTGTCCCACCTCTCTGAGGAGGAGCCTATTATCTTAACCAATTTTCCCACCTGTCCTTGTGGATGCTTAATAAAATCAGTCCAGGGGGAGCTGCGCCTGGATTGTCTGGTTGTCGGGTAACTACGGTGGGAGCGCTGCCTGCGGGCGCCCCTCCCATCCACCTTCTTCAGCCGTGCGTAGAAGGGTCAGCGTCCGGAGTGACCCTAGCAGGGCGGTCGTCTAGTGCTCTTCTAGAGATGGTTAGCTTCAGTGGATTAGCAGGATTTGGCGTAGCTGACCAGTCAGACACAACTGTCTTCGCTCGGGTGTGGTGGACCCACGGGGTGATGCCGGTGACTTTAACAGTGGTGGGTGTGGACAGCAGGACAGTGTGGGGACCCTTCCAACACGGTTGTAGAGGTGTCTGGGCCCAGTCTTTGATCCACACCTCGTCACCCGGCTCGAACTGGTGCAGGGGTTCAGTCAGAGCACACGGGGTGCGTTCGTGGGTCCACCTATTAGAAAGAGAAAAAATCTCGGGAGAATTACTGCACATAATTATCAAACTGCACATTTTGACTAGCATGGGGGGTTATTGCAAAACTGAGTGGACAAAGGTTGGTCCATTGTCAGATCCTATTGACCTAGGTAGTCCATAGCGGGGCAATTCAGTGAAATCCACAACAAGGTCTTCCATGGGTGCAGTTCCACTATGCTGAATCCCCGGGGGAGCCAAGGGTCCGGTTCTGGGATTATTCTTTTGACATAGCGGGCACTTCCTGGAAATCTGGGCTGCCAGTTGATAAAGGTGGGCTATGTAGAAGCACTGCTTCAGCTGTCTGGTTGTGGCATCTGGTCCCATGTGGGTGGACTCATGGTATCTCTGAGCAATCTGCCGAGAAAGGGACTCTGGGATCCATATTCTGTCATCATGAGTAAGGTACCAGTTCCTGAGCATCTGCAGTGTCCCTTTCCTTTTTAGTGTATATTGGCTTATCAGCGGTGTTCAAGATCCTTCCAGGAACCAGTGCTCCAATAACTGACGCTGGGGGCTGGTTCCCGGGCTGCTTCCTTGGCCACTCTGTCTGCCAGTCAATTTCCTCTGACCACTTCTCCTGGTCCAGTCTTGTGTGTCCATAACAGTGTGCCACTGCTACTGCCTCAGGTTCCCATACTGCATCCAGGAGGTCCAATAAGGCTTGTGGGTGGGCCACCTGATTTCCTCTGGAGGTAAGCAAACCTCTTTCCTTCCACACGGCTCTGGTGAGCGCTGTTATTTATGCCAGCCGGGCCGACGTTCCAGGCGGGAGTGGCTGCACTTCGATCACTTGGTCTTCCAAGGCTACCACTGCATAGCCTGCTTTTCGCTGTCCAGCCTTAACAAAGCTGCTTCCATCCACAAACCATGAAGGCCAGTGGGGGTTTGCTTTATCTTTAAGGTCAGGCCTGCTAAAATATTCTTCATCCATTACTTCAATGCAATGTGCATCTGCTCCTCACCTTCTCCTACCGGGGACAGGGTAGCTGGGTTGAGGGCGGTGGTAACCTGGAACTTCAAACGCGGATGCAGCAGTAACATCTGGCACTTTCTCATCTTCGCTTGGGAGAGAAAATAGGTACCCTTCATGTCAAGCAGAGCTGGGACTGCATGCGGGGTCACACAAACAGTGTCTTGGCCAAAAGTAAATTTGTCTGCTTTGTTCAGTAGGGTGGCTACTGCCACAACTGCTCTCATGCATGGCGGTAAGCCTTGTTCTGTAGGCGTCAGGCGCTCAGATAGGTATGCCACTGGCTGTTGCCAGCTTCCCAATTTTGGCACAAAACCCCTTTCGCTGTCCCTTGGTCCTCATCCACGAATAGAGTAAAGGGTTTCTCAGGGTTTGGGATGCCAAGCGCTGGAGCTTGCTGTAGTGCCCTCTTCAAATCCACGAAGGCTTGCTGTTGTTCTGTGCCCCAAACAAAGGGGTCTCTCTCAGTTCCTCTGGTTGACTCATGTAGAGGCTTGGCAATGATGCTGTAATTAAATATCCATATCCTACAAAATCCTGCAGACCCCAGAAAGCCACGGGGGTTCTCTGCAGTTCTTTGGCTCTGGTATCAGGATAATAGCCTGCTTCCTTTCTTCACTGGTAACAAAGGGGTGTTCCACTGTGATTGGCATTGCCTCAAGATTCTATGTTGGAGCAGTCGCTCTAGATGCACCCACACTCCTTCAGCCGCCCTTCGTGGGATGGGATACTTATTTACTACAACAGGATTGGCAAATGGCTTGGGCTTCACAATTATTGGTGGGATATTCTTTGCCATTCCTGGGGGGTTACCTTCAGCCCATACCGTGGGGTTCACTTGTTCCAGAATACTGGCGGGGATGGATCCCTCCTCTTCTTTTACCATCATGAGGCGCCAGTACTCCCTCAGGGGTGCCTCCACAACCAGTTCCCCAAGTGACATAGTGGACAATGTGGCTTCTCCCGATGGCTTAAAGGTAATTTGGGCTTGCAACTTTACCAACAAATCTCTTCCTAATAATAGAATAGGGCATTCTCTCTTCCAGTGCCCTTCCTGTCGGCAGATGGCGCACTGATTCCTCCCCAGACGGCTTCGCCCTCCTCCCCGGGCACTTCCTCTTTTCTGAGGGGTGGGGGCGGCTGCCTGTAATGCCATCAACTTCTCTGTTTGATACTTCTCCTTTTTTCTCTGGGCCTCCTCATCTCTCTGATTGTAAGTGGTTTGAGCTATTTCTAACATCCATTGCAGCCCATGGTCGATGCACCCCTCAGGCTTCTGGATTTTTTTTCTTTTGGCGAATATCGGACGCTGCCTGAGCTACAAAGGCAGCCTTTATAATGGGGCGTTGGCAATATCATCTGGGTTCTCCTCAAAGGTAGGGTTCTAATTTCTCCAATTGCACACATCAGCACTTGAAAAAGGCACATGTTGGACTGTATAAGTGCATGGTGGTGCTTCCCCACCCTGTCCTGGGGGGCTGGTGGGTCATACACTCTGCGTAGAGGCATCATTGCAGTCCCACCCTTTTTCTGTGCCTTATGGGACTTATGGAGGGACGCCCTGGTTTCTGCTTCTATCCATTCCTTCTGTGCCAACAAATGGGAACTAACATCCACTTCTTTCGCATAGGGTTGTACATACTGTTGCAATCTCAATGTCTGATACTGTGTCCACATTTTTTCCTTTCTTTGCTAACTCAATTAGTCCCTTCATAAACTCCTCATCATCCTCTTCCTCTTCGCTCTCTAATTCATCAACCTTGGAGGGTTCAGGCTGAGGGCCGGCTCCTCCCTGGTCCTGGGGCCCTGGGCCTGGGGGATTCGCTAGAGGGGCAGTTGGTGGAGCATAGGGTGGCGGCGGTTTAATGACTTCCCCCTCTTCTCCTTCCTCTCCTTCCGGCTCTGATATCACCGGAGGCTTTTCTGACTTCCCTGCCGGTCAGACTGCACAAATTGTATTTTGTGGGGCGTCGCCTCGGCAGGCTTTCAGCCACGGTGGATTCTTTTCTACATTGATTTTCCAGGTAGAAATATAAGGGATCTGGTCTGGGTGGACGTTCAAGATATTTTGATATAGTGGGTTGATTAGTTGCAAATTAAATCTGCCCTCCGAGGGCCAATTAGTTCCTTGGGTGGGCCAATCAACCTCACAGAGTGTTCTAAGGCGCTCCCTTTTCAACTTAAAGCCCCAATCGTCATTCTTCGTGGCTGCTTTCCAATTGCTCAAGAAACACTGCAAAGGGGTACATTTGCTGCCCCCAGGCCCCATTTTCCAGATACTCCGCTCCTAACCGGGCTTAAGATCCTTTCACACACCAACCACTACAGGCTGTGACTTGGCGAACTCGCGTTGCTAAGAAATGCACAGCCCTGCAATCGCTCGGCCAAGGGGACGCTAAGCCCCGGCCCACACTTGACAATTCAACCACTGGAGTATCTGGCACACAACACACAAAACACACCCCAATATAATTCCAACATGCAACACACAAAACACACCAAAATAATTTTCCCTCTGTTACCCCTTTCCCCAACCTTACTGGCGGCACTCTACTGCTCACAGCCAGACCCTTTCCTGGCGGCACTCTACTGCTCACGGCCAGGGGAAGCTGATCAGGCTTCCTACCACGCCCTTTCCCTTAGGGCTTACCTGCACTCCGCTGCGGACCTCTCCTTCGGCCGTCCTCTTTTCTCCCTCGACCAGGTGTCTCCACTCCGGAGCGGTGTGGCCGGCTCCCCCCACGAACAGGCAGGGGTGCGCACTTGGAGCCGCGAACGCCGGTCCGGGGCTGTTCACCGAGGTCGGGCCTGGCCCTCCCCGGCCCCCTGGGGTGGGGCGATTTCCCGGCTCAACGCACCAAAATGAAGGCTGAAGCCTTATCCTTGCCAGGGAATCGTTTGCCTGCGTCCCCAGGGCCGAAGAGAGAGCAAAAAAGCACCAGGAAAGATTCTTCTTTGGAGAAAAAAAGTTTTATTGAAATCTGTGCACAGAGGTGGCCAGAGGGATCGTTCCCAAAAGACTGGCCCCTAGATACAAATAAACAAGCATCTTTATACCTGAGAGTCTGCCCATCTCTTCCCACCTCTTCAAGTTCTCCAATCAGCTAGCAAGGTTAAGCTTATTTCCTTATATGGCATATAGGTGTTTGGCTAGCTAAGCCCCCCTCCCTCCCTTGTTTGTGTGTTCTTCTCTTGAGTTACTGCAACAGGAAGCTGCAATAGGAAGCGGCCCCCTTGCTCTGTCTGACCACATACGGTAAATAGATGCGGTTTCTGCTTAGCTGGCAAGCACAGGAAATGGGTCTTGCTGCTGTTTGCTAGCTCTTGCTGCTGTTTGCTAGCAACTGCAAAGCAAGATTAAGAGAGGATTTACTGGATTTACTTGAGGAATTTACTTCAGGTACAGGGTACAGGGATTACTGATAGCAACCCAACCCCTACACCTCTCCCTTCATTTCCTGCTGGTTTCATGGGCGAATCAGCGGGGAACAGAAGCATGCATGTGCGGACAGTAGCGACGTTATCCGTGATGTTTGTGTTAAAACGCGCCCACTGATGTGAATGAAATTTTACTGTGACATGCGGGTATATGGGTCAAAAAATCACACTTCCATATTGCAGCAGGGTATTTCATTGTGAATGCAATGTTAGAACACAGGGCAGAAACGCAAGCATTATAATCAGAAATGGTAATGCAATATTCCCCTTGTCTGAATGTACCTTATGAGTGGTTTGCATCATGCTCTCTAATGCTGGGTTGAACATTTCTCTTGCCTTTCTTTTTATCATTTTCCCAACAATTAATGAGAAAGGAAATTGCACTGGGAAATTATCAAAGGGGTGAGAAATTTTCAGTGACGTTCTCATGGATACGACACAAGGTTTCTGCCCTGCTTACCTTACTTTTGAAGTGGCTGAGAGGGGTGTCTGTGCCTCTTATCTCACACTACAAATCTCACCAGTGCTCTGCATGATTCAGCCTCCCCAGGTGCTCACATCTTAATTAAAGCCTAGGGTAAGACATAATTAACTAACTCCCCACATGGGGCTTTGTCACATCAATAATTGTGGGCAGCTTGGGAGGCCACAGGAAGACTAGGGAAATAGGTATTGCAAGGAAGGACAGCCAGTGATATGCTATGGAGGGATCCTCATGATATGTCTGGCCAACCGAGGGTCTTCCCAGAATGCTATGTGAGTGCCCAATGCAACATGATATGGCATGGTTCTCAAGGCATTCCAAAAAGTGAGGCCAGGGGGAGCTACACAGAGAGGTTTTTGCTGTTATGAGTGGTGCAGAGCTTATAAAAAAAGAGTCGGAAATCAAGAAAGAATTGGCTAGCTTCTAAAGTTAAAATCTGTAAGCAGGACCCTTTCCCCAAAAAATTCAACAGGGTTTAAGAAGCATATTGACAAGCTGGAATGTGTGCAGAGGAGGACAACCAATGTGATCAAGGGTCTGGAAACTCAGCCTTATGAGGAACGGTTGAGGAAATTGGGTATTTATAGCCTGGAGAAGAGCAGACTGAGAGGAGATACAATAGCCATCTTCAAATATCTAATGGGCTGTCACATGGGGAATGGAAAAAACTTGTTTTCTCCTGCTCCAGAGGCTAGGGCCTGAACCAATGGATTCAAGTTACAAGGAAGGAGATTCTGACTAAACATCAGGAAGACCTGTTTGACAGTGGAACAGACTCTCATGAGAAGCAGTGGACTCTCCTTCCTTGGAAGTTTTTAAGCAGAGGTTGTATGGCCATGTATGATCTAGTTGAGATTCCTCATGGCAGAGGGGTAAACTAGTAAACTATGATTCTATCCTCCTTTTTAAAACAACAGGATTGGCTTTTAGCTTTCACTAAAAGAACAACCCTGATTACTGTTATTATTTACTGAATTTTTATACCACCCTGTACCCGGAGATCTCAGGGTATGATGATACTATCATAGGTAGTCTGCTTTTGCAAAGCTCTTGTGAGTGACACCCCCCCCCCGCTGGCTCTTGTATAGCTTGCATTTAAAAAAATAAATATTGTGTTCTTAAAGCATTTAATTGTCTCTCGACAGTAATATTTTTCAAATTGTTTTTGATGCATTTATTTTATTCTTCAAAATGTTTTTATTTTCAAGGGTGGGATCAAATAGACTGAAATCCCTGAAACAATGTAAGAAATCATTGAGGAGGAGATGCTTTCCCTTAGCGTAGAACTGATCTCGAGCTATTTCTGGGTATAATGCCAAGAAGGAGGGACCAGCTTGATGAGAGAGGCAAGGGATACAGACGTGAACAAGGAGACGAAGGAGGATGGCAAAGGTGCAGTCTTGTCTGAATCTTTCATCCACCGAGCTGGCCTCTCACAAAGCCTGCAGACATGGAGAGTGTGATACATTGTCTCTCCACCCCTTTCCTGCTGGTAAATCACACCCCTGGTGTACACTTAATCATGGGCATTTTAAAGCAGCTTTCAAAAGCCCTATACAGATAATAAGCAAGTAAGCCATAGCCGGCTTGGCGGGCCTGCTGAGATAAACACACGTCTGAAGAGTTGCATGGAGGGCAACAAGGCAGAGATTTGTACCTGGAAGCAGGAGGGGGAAGACTTGCATATTGCAGCATGTCGTGTAACAGCTCAGATAAGTTGTGGAGATTTGGGGGTGGGGGCAAATAGTCTTATTTCATGACTGCTTTAAAGGCAGTGGGTAGCCTGCACTGCACCATATTCTGGGGCTTTGTAAAATGGCCCATCTGCTTGAATGCACACAGAAATGCTCCATTAACATCATTAGGTGTAGCCAAACACTAAACAAGATCAGTCGCAGCGCTCTTTTTCCTGCTTCTTCCTTTCCCCAAGGAAAGGTTGCTGTGCTTGGGGCTTTTTAGTTTAGAGGCAAAACAAGAGAGAGTTGGCATGACAGGCGTTTGTACAATCACGCACGGCATGGAGAAAGCAGATGGAGAATTTGCAGACATTCAATGAAGCCGACTGCTAGAAGATTCAGTCGAGACAAAAGAATTTATTCATGCAGTGCATAGTTAAGCTGAAGAAGTCATTCCCACAGGAGGCAGCCATGGCCACCGACTTGGTAGACTTCAAAAGAGCATTGGACAGATTCGTGGAGAAGAAGGCTGTACATGTCTGCTGGCTGTGACAGCTTTGCTTCTCCTTCCACAGTTGGAAGTAGCAATCCTTTGAATGTCAGCTGCTGGAAGCCACAGGAAGAAAAAGTACTTTTGTGTTTGGGTTTCCCACAGGCACATGTCTAGCCACTGTGAGAGCAGGATGCTGGACTAGATGGGTCATTGGCCTGATCCGGAACCTCTTCTTATGTTCTATAGATCAGCTGGATCCAAAAAGCTACTGTAGGTGTGCTTGAGGGACTGGCATATTGCAGGGGATCTTTGGTGACCCTCCCTCCTTTTAATTAGTAGTTGGGAACCCATAACCTGAAGGCCTAGTTAGGTCAGGCACAGATCTCAATTTGGTCCAATGAACTACACCTGTGTGTCCCATACCTGATGTCTCCATACTTTTCCCTATGATTTTTTTATGGATAACGGAGAAATTTTGTCCGGTCTTCAGTCTACAGAACAAGACAGAACACAGTTATCTTTCAAAGTTCTCACAATTCTGAACTTTGTGATACAGATTTCCAGCCAGTCAATATCTACAAAAATGTGTATATTAAAATGAAAGTGCCATAGGATTGTAGATATCAGTGTGCAATCTTAATCTGATGCAGTGTTTGGCATATTTTAATGGAATAGTTGCCTGGGAGGATGTTGGCCAGGGCTGAGAGTGGGCAATGGGCCTGGATTAGGCCTGATTCCACCACATGACTCTAGGCTGGCTCATCCCCTCTTTGTCTTTGCAATACCTCTCTTTCTGGGCTTTCTACTTCCCCCACCCCAATTTGACAGATAGAAGGGGGAGGTCTGTGCAAGCTGAGGCTAGCAGGTCTCGATGAAGGGAAATGTCTGCCCAGTCCACCCACCCGCCACTCTGAGTTGAGAGCAAAGGGTTTGGGTTGCTCTGTCTGTGAAAATAACATACAAAACTGCATTATGTTAGGGGAAATTGCTCACAAATATATATATATTATGAGAAAGGCTGCTCAGAGCTCTGACAAATTTTCATAGGTACTTTTAAAAATAATAATAGAAAATTGGTGTGGAAATGTGGCAAAGTGAAGTTATAAGTGGGAAAACGAAAAACAGAGAAAAGTCAACATTAAGAGATTCATCCATTCACCCACTTAGGGTTGTGAGAAGGCAACGTTCCCCATTCCACCGTTCATTTGTCACCTGCAGCACTGTTTGCATTCTGCTGCTGCCAGACTACCACCAAAAGCTACGTTATTCATCTAGCTGTCTGCTATGACAGAAAATGCATAACTTACGTTGTCATTATGTTACTCCAACCCTTTCATTTTGATTCAAAGGAAACTCAACGCAAATGGGTGTGTGTGTGTGTTATAAATAATTATGTATCGTTTGCAGACTGAACGCCACAAGAGTAGCAAATACTGACCATATTCTCTGGATTGATTTCCATTCTGGATGTGGGATGAATAAGTGAACATTGGCAATTTCAACTCCCATTTCTGTTTTTGTCTGAATTCTCTGACAGCCCTAGTTAGTGTGCTGGGTTGTGGTGGTTCAAAGACCTCCTCTTCTGTACCTTACAAGTCCTTAATACACCGCTTGCTCTGATCCAGTACATATTGTTTGAATCCTCCTTTGTCCTTGACCTAGCTGCCACAAACATGCCTTGCAAGACATCCAGTCTCAAGGACACAGTGCCCCCTTGGGAGAAGCACATTTCCTGAGAACCCAATCATTTGTGAAAGCAATTACTCCTAGGCTATGCCAAGGGCGGTTCATAAGCATTACAGACAACAGCCCAAATAATGCCAAAGGTGAATTTAGAGCCCGCTGCTCTGTTCCACTCATCAAAGAAACTGCTACACCCCTGGTGGAAAAGTTCCTGCCTTATAATCCATCTCGTTCCATTTTCCACTGGGCCCATTTGCTGTGCAATGAAACCTCGATGTTCTGTCATCTAAAATATACTCTGACAATTGCTGCAAAACTTCCCCGGGAGGGACAAGGCACTGCAGCCAGCTGCTAAAGAGATTAGTCTGTTGCCACGTGGCAGGCTACAAATCTGGCTTCGCCGTTGTCGAGACGGATCCTTTTCAAACGCAGAGGCGATGCTCTTTTGTAGCAAGCATTGAGGCTGCTTATTCCCCAGTCACTGGCAGCTTTCTCCCTCCCTCTCTTTCTCCTCTCCCAGATGGATGGGGAGATGAACAGTCAGTGGCAAGCATGGATAAGGCTCTCCATCCAAAAGGGAGAATCAGGCAGAGATGCTGTTCTCTTTTGAGCTGCCACTCTCATACAACATCCCCATTTCTGGATCTTCTTGAAGTTAGAAGTCGTAGGAGGGTGTGTGTATCTGAAGCATCTGAGTTTTGGCCACAAGCAGTTCATAACATTGCCTTAAAATCATTAATATATTAATACACTCATTAATACAATCAACTCAGCTTCCCACAGCAGCATATGAAGGGGACTCTGGGGCTACCAGATGCTACCTGATCTGTTTTAACTGAAGAAAGCAAGGACTGAACCTGGGTGTTCTATATATGAAGTACCCCCTCTGCTATGGAGCTAAAATCCATCCTCCTATAGAATTGCTAGCTGGAATTCTACAGACAATGTCATACTCCCTTTGCAGGCAAAACAGAGGTGTGTCTTTCCATCAGGAAATGAGAGTTTCCCCTCAAATGTATGTGTGATAAGAACAGCATAAGAAGAGTTGCTGCATCAGACCAAAGGCCCATCTAGGCTAGCATCCTGTTCTCATGACGACCAACCAGTTGCCTCTGGGAAGCCCACAATCAGGACCTGAGTGCCAGAGCATACATACCTACATCATTTTATTTGTATGCCGTCTTTCCACAGTAAAAACCAAGTTCAACGCCACTTGTAGCATGAAAATATTACACAATTGCCAACATAACCAAAGGAATTATGAACAGTTAATAAACCATCAAAAAGTACACAATGAAACTGAAACCTTTTCCATATGAATACAGTGGTACCTCGGGTTACATACGCTTCAGGTTACAGACGCTTCAGGTTACAGACTCCGCTAACCCAGAAATAGTACCTCGGGTTAAGAACTTTACTTCAGGATGAGAACAGAAATCGTGCGGTGGCGGCAGTGGGAGGCCCCATTAGCTAAAGTGGTACCTCAGGTTAAGAACAGTTTCAGGTTAAGAACGGACCTACGGAATGAATGAAGTTCTTAACCCAAGGTACCACTGTAATAATAAGATCTAAAATAATAATACCCAAAAATAATATCAATAACAGCAATAACTCCCCACCCTGCAACAATCCACCCCCCCCCCCCCCGCTAAGCAATAGCTCAGCTCAAACGTCTGTTCAGCAACCTCAGCTTTTTTAGCTGGAGTCAGTCAGGGCCCCACCCTCCCAGGCCAGATAGGAAAAGGCCTGCAAGGCAGGGAGCACTTCTTCCAGGACTCACTGCCAAGATGGCCTCTGGCTTCTCCTTACTTTGTGTTTCCCAGCAACTTGTATTCAAAGGCAAACTGCCTCTGAAAATGGATGAAGAACATAGACATCATGGCCAGCAGCCATGGTGACTTTGACTATTCTGAGCCAAACTAATTGAGAGGGAGGCAGTAAGGCTATTATGGCTTTTTGCGGTAGGGGGGCGGGAAATCTAGGTACCAACAGCTTAGCCAGGAACATCCCTCCCCAGCTAATATCCAGTTGACCTTAACAAGAGGAGCTGTACTTGGCAAACGCTCGCATTCCTACAGACCTTGTCTGTTCGTGTGGCTTAATGAACATATGTGCACTGTTGATTTCCTCAACACCTCTTTGAATCTCCAACTGTTGGTAGAAAAGCATCTGGCAAACAGCACTGCATGTTGACATGAACTAATTAAAAGGGACAAATGTATTTTTTGTACTCCTTCAGTAACGATCACTATGCAGTGAGCGAGCATACACCCGTGCTTCCATTCTGTAGCAATGCAGAAAAGAGAGTGCATGCACGCAACAAGAGGAATGATGGTTATTAGTGCCATTCTGAGAGCTGCTACAGCATAATGGCTAAGAATGGGAGCTAGAAATGCCTGAGCTGAAAGGTCCCTGTTTTCACTTTTTGGCTTGGCAGTAGGGATTTGAAGGGACCGAATCTCTTCCAAAAATCATTAATTTTGCTTTCTGTTACCGCTGCCCATTACCGGTTGAAGCCACAGCTCCCATTTGCTGATACTTCAAGTGGATGTTATTTCTGTTTTGTTTCTCTGTCATTAGGTAAAGGTAAAGGGACCCCTGACCATTAGGTCCAGTTGTGACCGACCCTGGGGTTGCGGCGCTCATCTTGCTTTATTGGCCGAGGGAGCCGGCGTACAGCTTCCGGGTCATGTGGCCAGAATGACTGAGCCGCTTCTGGCGAGCCAGAGCAGCACACAGAAACGCCGTTTACCTTCCCGCCGGAGCGGTACCTATATATCTACTTGCACTTTGACGTGCTTTCGAACTGCTAGGTTGGCAGGAGCAGGGACCGAGCAACGGGAGCTCACCCCATCGTGGGGATTTGAACTGCCGACCTTCTGATCAGCAAGTCCTAGGCTCTGTGGTTTAACCCACAGCGCCACCCGTGTCCCTTTCTCTGTCATTAATCCCAGCCAATTAGGGATCAAATGCAAGATGTGATGATGTGTCACTATCATGTAGCCAATAGGATTTGGCTACCCTTCTCTGCCTCCCCCATCTTTGTTTGAATCACGTGTTTCTCTTACCTTTGGGAAATAGGTTTACGAAAGTAATATTTTCTGCAGGCAAGCAAGCTGAAGTGCTCTTAGTGAAATAGCAACACAAACTATTTGGTTTGGCCTCAGTGACCCAGTATGTGATTGCCCACCTCTGTGTGACCACATCTTTTGTCTCTGACCTTTTATTCCTGTTTGCCTAATCCAGGTAAATGGGGTTTGCACAGTTATGCAAGTTCTGGTCATCAACTAATAGTGGAGTCTTGCATTGCTCCATGTATGGAATTTTGCAACTACAATCAACAGCTGATCATACCTGTGGGGGAAAATAGACCCTTTGACATCTTCTGACAACAGGCAATTGGCAGGTGGATAGCCACACCCCCCTGCAAAACTTGGCCCACAAGGGAGAAGGGTGGTGGAGGAGATCAGGATACAGCCCCTCAGTCTGATTTAGCTCCTCCACCCCTGCCTTAGAAAACAGAAAAAGCTGCTGATTGTGAGTCCCTGTCAAGCTTCAGGGAATCAGCTTCCTCCTCCCATGGCAGTAGATAAGCTGAACATGAGTCTTCTTACCAGTTAGAAACTTCAATAATCACAGTGAGGGAACAAAGAACACATCTCCTGGAAATGGCTGTGTTCCCAATTAAGTTCCCTTCCCCCTCCGTCCCTATTAAACTACGTCACTCCTACGTCTTGTAATCTGAGCTTGGAGCCGCTGTGTTTTCTGTTCTACCACTTTCTGAGCTCTCCAGGACTTTGGGGAAGGGGTGTGTGTGTGGATATTCTCCAGAGACTTTGAATCTGTCAACTCTCTCTCTCTTCTAATGTTTTCTTTTTCTGCTAGCTGTTCCCCATCCAGTATTTCCCAGCTTCTGCCTTCTGAACGATGCCCCTCTGCAAACCACTGTTTCAAATCTACACTGTCCTCCTGCTCCTGGGAAGATTCAGGATCAGGATCAGGGTGTGGCTCCCACTATTCTTCCTCAATGCAGCCCTCCTCAGCACAGTCCCTGACAGTCCTACACCTGAAAAACTGTCGGGAGAAATTCCCTGCCTCCTGAAGAAACTTGGTGAAATGGTCCCCCCACATTTCTCTTCCCGCAAATGAAATGGATGATTTCCAGAGGCCATTTGTGCATCACTCAATTCAAAACCAAACCGAAGGACCAGGTCAGCGGTTCTCATGGTGTCAATTCCAGGGTGCCAGAATTGCCCTCTCTGAAGGGCATGCTGCAAATGTCAGCTGCCTTCTCCTCTCTCTGTGTATACATACAATGTCCTTGGAGCTGCTGGAAGAGGCAGAATCAACCTATCGCATTGTGCAAGCAGACAGCATCATTCATGCAGCAGAACTTGGCAGCTAGCACGCTCCTTATGATCCATCTCCTGGCACCAGACAAGCAGTCCAGCCAAGCAAGTGACAGCTACTAACCAGCCATCTCTTGTTGTGGCCCAGATCTGACTTGACATCTCAGCCAATGCGTAGCTGGGGTGTTTTACCTGAGCAGGATGGCAAAGCAGGGCTGGCATCACTGGTTGACAGCCAACCTTTGTTACATATGTGTTTGTATGTTTAAAAGAAAGTAGGCATGCTGGCTGAAGAGCAACAGCCCCATTAAGCTTGGGCCACAAAGTCTTCAGGCTGACACGAGCCAAGACCATGTGCCGGGGACTAAAACCAGAAAGAACAAACCACATGTGACAGAGGTTAGCCTTGCCAATTACTGCACTGCTGGAGGGTTCCCAGAGGCAGCTGCACAAAGGTCAAGCTAAGAAGCCTGGGAAGGAGTAATTGCTGGTAGAAGCCATCCAGCATTGAGGACCACAGACCTTCCTTGCTCACTTTGTAGTTCAGCACTAGGAAATCATCCTAGCATTTGAAGACTAGGGAATAATAATTGCTAGTAAAAGCCATCCAAGGCTGCAGAACCTTTTCTTCTTCACTCATCAACCCAGTCTTAGAAAATTATCCTAGGATTTGAAAATTGGGGAAGAATGACTTTAGCAAAAGCCACCAAAGGTCATTTCTTGGTCACTCTGCAGTCCAGGCCCATAAAACTGTCCTAGGTTTTGTGCTCGCTTTGGCAGCACATATACTAAAATTGGACCGATATAAAACTATCCTAGGTTTTGGGCTACAGTTTCAAAGAATGTGAGACATCTGATACAGATGTGTGGGACACCCTCACTGAGCATTAAATTACTTTGCATCCTTCCATGTTTTGCAGATGTTTCACCTGTGGAGGAACCTCCAAATCTGCATTGAACTTCACTATAGATAATATAGTGATGGATGAACCTGTTGATTCCAGTTTCTCTCCATTTCTTATCTTTTCTCAGCCTATTTCTGCATCCATTAATTTTTATTTTTGTAAAAAAAAATCTGCATGAACATCATCACCACCATAATAATAATAATAATAATAAATTTTATTATTTGTACCCCACCTGTCTGACTAGGTTGCCTCAGCCATTCTGGGTGTCTAGGGCATTTTTCTTTTCATAGGCAGTTTAATCTAGCTCCGTACAAAGGAGTAACTCTTTCTGTCTGTCCTCAATTGTCCAGTATCCAGGCCACATTGGGCTCTAATATTATCAGTGACAGAGCCACAGAATTCTTGATTAAGTATTTAATGGAAAGGGAAACACATACCTCACCGCCACAATACAAAATCCTCACCTCTGACCCACCCACTCATCTCTCACCCACCCAAACTTTGCAAGAAAAGCATCCTTTTCTCAATCAGAAAAAAAACATAAGTCTCCCCCCCCTTTTTTTTGCATGTGAAAAGAACGTTTGAGAAACTGGAAAACAAGTTTCAGCACATTGTTCACTTTAGGTGCAAATGCTGACCAGGTATTGGGTTTTATTGTTTCTCTGTTCTGCCAGTCTACCACAGAAAAGCGTACAGTGGAGGTGGGGATCATCTGGTTCATTACATTTTAAGAGAGTCTGTTCTACTGTCAAACAGTTCGTACCATCAGAAAATTCTTCCTAATGTTCAGTTGGAATCTCCTTTCTTATAACTTGAAGATCTGGGTTCTACCCTCCAGAGAAGGAGAGGGTTTCTCCATCTTCCATGTGACACAGCCCTTTAGATATTTGAAGATGACTATCATATCTTCTCTCAGTCTCTTCCTTTCCAGGCTAAACATAACCAATTCCCTCAACCGTTCCTCACAAGGCTTGTTTTCCATACCCCTTATCATCTTGGTCTCCCTCCTTTGCACACATCCCAGTTTATCAATATCCTTCTGAAATTGTGGTGCCCAGATCTGGACACAATACTCCAGATGTGGTCTGACAAGAGTGTTACTATTACTTCCCTTGATCTGGACACTATACTTCTGTTGAGGCAGACTAGAATAGCATTATTTTTTTGTTTTTGTTTTTTGCTGCTGCATGACACTCTTGACTCATGTTAAGCTTGTAGTCCACCAAGACCCTAAATCATTTTTACATCTACTACTGGAAAACCAATTGTCCCCCATCTTATATTTGTGCAGCTAGTTATTCCTGCCTAAGTGTTGAAACTTAAATTTTCCTTATTGAAATTAATTTTGTTAGCTTGGTCCTGGTTCTCCAATCTCTTAAGGTCATTGTTGTTGTTTAGTCATTTAGTCGTGCCGACTCTTCGTGACCCCATGGACCACAGCACGCCAGGAACTCCTGTCTTCCACTGCCTCCCGCAGTTTGGTCAAACACAGTTGGTAGCTGTCGTCCCCTTCTCCTTGTGCCCTCATTCTTTCCCAGCATCAGGGTCTTTTCCAGGGAGTCTTCTCTTCTCATGAGGTGGCCAAAGTATTGGAGCCTCAGCTTCAGGATGTGTCCTTCCAGTGAGCACTCAGGGCTGATTTCCTTAAGAATGGATAGGTTTGATCTTCTTGCAGTCCATGGGACTCTCAAGAGTCTCCTCCAGCACCATAATTCAAAAGCATCAATTCTTTGGCGATCAGCCTTCTTTATGGTCCAGCTCTCACTTCCATACATCACTACTGGGAAAACCATAGCTTTAACTATAAGGACCTTTGTTGGCAAGGTGATGTCGCTGCCTTTTTTTAGGTCATATTGAATCCTGATTCTATCTTCTGCAGCATTAGGCATCCCTCCTAGTTTGGCGTCCTCTGCAAATTTGATGTGTATCCTCTTAATCTCTTCATCCAAGTCATAAAGACATTGAACAACAACAGGTCTAGGACAGAACCCTGAGGCATCTCACTTGTCACTTTCTTCGAAGATGATGAGGAACCATCAGTGAGAACCCTTTGAGTTTGTGCTATGTATAAGGAGCTCCATAGCCAGCTGATTATAGCATAGAAAGCAGTTTTTGAAGTCAGCACCAATCATCCAATTGGCAGTAACTTCAAACCCCGCTTGGCTGGCCTTGCAATTTTCTTCTCTATAAAGCTTGCTATGCTTGAAAGGGGGTGAAAGGGGTCACCTTGTAGGGATGGAAGGGTCTATCAATTTAATTTCTCTCAGATTTCCACCTTTCTTCAGTAGTTTGTGATATATATATATATATATATATATATATATATATATATATATATGGGAATTGTTATGAAAATTCTTCAGCTTTTGTAGAAATTTCTCCCAATAAATGCATTTTTTTACACAGTTTTAATACATTTCTGGAAACACTGGTTGGCTGGAGAACTGCATCTCAAAATTCAGATAAATGAGAATCTTGAAGGAAGGCTGTGTTTTGGTACTTCTATTGTTACAGAAAGTGCAAATTCAATAAATTTGGCTTTAAGTGTGAACTGAATAAAATTTCTTGAGGAGGGGGATCATTCCATGTTATTTACCATTCATTAGCGATAGAAATCTTTGTGAAGATGTCTTACCCTGTACACAAATCAAACTGGACGTGTGGTTGGAGGGTCATGTGGCTTCAAGCACCAGGAGTCTGAAGACAGTAGATTGAAAGTCACAAAACGTATTTACAGAAAGCCAAGCAAGAGTACAGGAACCTGGCACATCCTTGACCAGAGTTGTCCTCAAAAGCATCCACTGAGATCCCTATGATAGGGATCCACTGGCATCCCTATGATTCACAGAGCTAATGAATTAGGAGATATATTCCTCCCCCTCTTGCCTTCCCACCTTCACTCCATCACACCCTTATACTTCAAAAGAGGGAAGAAAGCTTAGCTACAGAGACAGAAGCACTGTAGAGCAAGTTTCACATACTGATGGAAAGTAGGCTTGGAAAAAAAAGAGTTAGGAAACTGGGTACTAACGTGGCTAAGTTACACCATGATTCTTCTCCGGTTTGCATCTTTGCCAGCTGTGATTTCTACCTGTGTGATGGAGGACTAGGTAACCCAGGCATCTCCCACTGTGTATATGGCACAGATCAGGCGTGGCGTATTCTGCCCAGGCCACACCTCTCCTCAGCACTGCTTTTGAGCCGTAGTATTTCCCCCTGGCTGAAATGTGTCCTTGAACTCTGGTCATGCCTCTTGATTGTCTAGATAGAGGATAGAGAGGGCTTTGTGAACATGTGTGTGCATAAGGTAAAGGTCCAGTTGCAGATGACTCTGGGGTTGTGGCACTATTCTCACTTTACTGGCCAAGGGAGCTGGCGTACAGCTTCCGGGTCATGTGGCCAGCATGACTAAGCCGCTTCTGGTGAACCAGAGCAGCACACGGAAACGCCGTTTACCTTCCCGCTGGAGCGGTATCTATTTATCTACTTGCACTGCGTGCTTTCGAACTGCTAGGTTGGCAGAAGCTGGGACCGAGCAATGGGAGCTCACCCCATCGCAGAGTTCGAACCACTGCGCATCTGATCAGCAAGCCCTAGGCTCTGTGGTTCAACCCACAGGGCCACCTGCTGTGTGCATACCCACCAACATTTCTCTGATGAAAATAGGGACGTCCTATTCAACAACAACTTTATTATTTATACCCCACCCATCTGACCGGGTTGCCCCAGCCACTCTTGGTGGCTTCCAACATATATAAAAACATAATAAAACATTTAACATAAAAAAACCCCTCCATACACATGATTACCTTCCAATGCCTTCTAAAGGTTGTATAGTTACTTATCTACTTGGCTCGGAGGCCACATAACTCCATACCCTCCAATATTTCTCTGATGAAAATAGGGACATTCTAAGGAAAAGTGGGACATTCTGGGATCAAATCAGAAACTGGGACGGCTTCTGTAAATCCATGACTGTCCTTGGAAAATAGGGACACTTTGAGGCTTGTGTGTGTTGAAACTAGCTTGCTGTAGAAAGGTAAATTTACATTTGTTGCTCCATTCACTTTTACTTCTGGTCTGGCCTACCCTGTGCATGTGGGCACTGGAAGGTGGGCCAGAAGATAATGTGGCTCTCTGACTGAAAAATGTTTCTCACCCCTGGCCCAGATCCAGAACCATCCAATTTGTGGGGTGAAGTGAGCCAGTCACCTCAGGAAGCAGATCCAGCCTCCTCCGCCACAACTCTCCTCCTCCTCCGCACCCAGAAAATGTTTTCCAGGAATGTTTCTTGAACATCCAGCCTATGTCCTTGTTTTTGCACAGCTCCCATTTTCCCTTTGACATGTTTTACACTGTGAGAGCTTCTTTTTCGCTTCCTCTTGTTTCTTCGGTCTATCTCCAATTTGATCTCTGGAAGGAGAAAAAAAATCGTTATCAGATCTTGCTCTTTTTCATGGCATTCTTTCCCCTCTGGGTGATATTGTTGAATTTTCAGCCTCTCAGCCTCAAGCAAACATTTGCTTGCTTTCAAAGAGGAAACAGAATCAGGTGACGCTCAGAAGTCCAGTGGGGGAAAGTCAGCTCTTCGCCAGCTGCAAGAAATGTTGTTTTCATCACCATGAAAAAATGTTGGCGGGGGTGAGGGGGAAGAGAGAATAACCAAAATGATTTTTAATACCCCCACAAATAATCCTCTTCCTTATTAGCTCAGCCAAAAGTGACGGTTTGGCATTATGCATCTGGTTTCAAAACAGCAACATCTTCCCTAAGTATTCTTCCTAAAAATATATATTCCTACTATGGAACTGAATTTTTTTAAACCCATCCCCCCCAAAAAAAAGAATTCTAAATGGACTGTTTAGTTTGTGAGTTTAGACTTATCACGCCAAAGTCATATTTTGGCCCACCGTCATTCAAATTGGCAACTGGCATCAAGACATCAATGAAGCCCACCAGCCCTGTCTTGGAAACCCACCAAGGTTGGTGAAGATATCTGGCATTTGTCCGCAGATAGCTTCTGGGTCATGTGGCCAGCATGACCAAGCTGCTTCTGGCGAACCAGAGCAGCGCACGGAAACACCGTTTACCTTCCCGCCGGAGCGGTACCTATTTATCTACTTGGACTTTGACATCCTTTCAAACTGCTAGGTTGGCAGGAGCAGGGACCGACCAATGGGAGATCACCCTGTCACAGGGATTTAAACCGCCAACCTTCTGATCAGCAAGCCCTAGGCTCTGTGGTTTAACCCACAGCGCCACCCGCATCCCTTTAAAGTGGTATTATATTGCTTTAAATGTGTAGCACAGACAGGACCCATGTCTAGCCAGTAGGAATCTTTCTCGGTGGGATTCTGCCCCAGATTTTTTGCTTCCAAAATAGTTACTGGATTGGCACCTTGTGCATGGGTGTAGCCAAGGAACAGGGAGGGCAGCTGCCCCACCCAAAATCAAGTAAATAAATAAAAATACTTAACGAAAAGCAGAAATAATCAGAATGTTTGAAATCAAAATGCAAAACGGAAAGACCTGGCTAAGGTCGACAACGAAAGGGGAGCATCTCCATGAGCTATGCTTCCTTAGTGTGCGCAGATAAAGTGCACTGGGGGGAAAAGGAGGAATTTGAGAAGGGAATGCTGAAAAAGTTTTCAGCAAACCCAGTAAAACTTGTTTTATTTTAGAAAAAGATGAGAAGAGGCGTGTTCTTTGTAATTTTGCACAATATACTCATTAACCACATGAAAAGTACTCCCTGGTGCTAATTTTTTATTTAAATTCCTAGTTTTCAAATGACTGAAGATTTTGACAGATTTTTCAGAGCACTTGGGGTCAAAAGAAAGAAATGTAAAATAGCTGTTGTTGAGACATTTCATTCCGAATCTGCTAGACAGAGCCAGACAAAGGATGATGACAGGTGGGTTTCCTGCTCCCCGCTAACAGAAATCCTGGTTATGCCCACGATCTGGTGGCAGGCACTCCAGCTGAATTTTGGAGGAATGTTCTATTTTTGCCTCTTCTTTTCTGAAGGGGAATATGAAACAGCTGAAATTTCTGAAAGAATTCATTTTAGCAGTTCCGTTTTGTCCCGTTTTATTATTTTTTCATTTCATGGGTCACATTTTTGGAATGTTGGAATGCAACAATGAAATGATCCAAGTCCCACCACTGCAAACCTTTGCAAATAAAGAAAGGTTGAAGAAGTGGCTATTTCAACAGAAAGCTTTTAGCTTTCCAAAATCTAGAGTTTCTCATTGTGAGCTACTGTTCCATGAAGTTGCAAAGGGACCATATTCTTCACTCTCTTGTTATTCATAGCGGTTTGTGCATTCGTAATTCTGTGTTCTGAATGTGTTGTTTTATTGATTCTGTGCTGTGAGCTGCTGATAAAGAAAAGCGGGATATAAATTCTTAAAATTGGAATAATAAATAATAAATAAAACTCTGGCTGCAAGTGTCTCTCTCTTTGAGATTGCTCTTAGCAAAAGGGAATTGAGACTTATTTGTTCGGCCCTTGGCTTCAAATTCGCAGTTAACTTGCTTTCTATAACTGCAACACCTTTATCAGCTAATTCAAGGCTACAATCCTCTGCGCAATTTATAAGGGCAAGCTTCACTGAAGTCAACAGAGCTTACTCCCAAGGAGACACCCCTAGGATCATCAGGCTGGGTGAAAGCTGAGAGGATGCTGATGTTGTATATTCCATTTTGCATCCATGTTGCATCTCTCATTAAAACCAGGCTTTACTTCAAGCTTTCATTACAAGGGGCAGAGAGCTGTAGCTTCTGGAAACGCAGCTATAATGAGGGCAAAGTGTATGGCTGGCGAGAAAACCAGCTTCTAATAGCTCATTAGTAAAATTGACTGTTGTTCCCTCAGTTTGACTAAAGATCTAAGAACGGGCCCCTTCCTGCAGTGATGAATCGTCAGAATCAAGATGAGGCTGTGGCAGTCCCAAAGGTGCTGCTCCTAAAGAGAACTGTGACACAGGAACAGAAGAATCACTTGGTGTGGCTTTGGCAGGGCTCAACTATTTCGAGCCGCAAGAAAGGGGAAAAATACTTACGTGTTCCCCACTATAAAAGAAAATAAAAAGAAGAAAAAGAGCTCCTAGTGTAAAAGAACCACATCCCAGCTTAGCTTCCTCTGACATATAACTTTTGAATATTATAGTGTGTGTGCGTTTTGTAAAAAGGGAGCATCCTAAATTCACCCCCCCTCCACACACAAGTCGAGTCCAAAGTAATACAGTCCAGCAATGGGTATATGTTTCAGTTGAGAACCTATGTGCAAGTTCACAGTGACAAATGGATGGTCACAGATTGGAGCTTGTTGTTATTATCATTAAATTATCTGCCCTTCACCCCAACATGCCTGAATGGGTTACTACAATTTAAAATGCAGCATTTTAAAAAGTTTTTAAAACTAGCAGTTTCAAAAATAAAATAAAAAATACAACCACACACACAATCGCCAATATGACCACCAATCATCAGTACAATCACAAAACCATCACCAAGATAGATTTTGGTATCTTAGCAATTTAGCATTGCACGCTACCCCAATCTCTGAGGGATATGAGATTCTGGGGGCTCCAGGGTTTGGCCCTTTGAATGACAGATGCTAGAGTTTGTGATGCCGCTATGATATATGATATATTTACACATATGTGCAACTTTAGTCTAAGATGGAGGGCTCACAGCATTAGCACACTAAGAGCTATTGCTTCTCCAATAGCCACAGCCTTGGATTCAGAGGTACCAGCTTGCGAGGGTAATGGGGGCAGGGACAATGTTGCAGATGTGACATCACGTGTGACATCAACAATAATTTAATCATCATCATCATCATCATCATCATCATCATCATTTATTATTTATACCTCGCCCATCTGGCTGGGTTTCCTCAGCCACTTCGGGTGGCTTCCAGCAGAATATATTAAAAACACGATAAAAGCTCAAAAAATAAAACCTTCCCTAAACAGGGCTGCCTTCAGATGTCTTCTAAAAGTCAGATGCTTGTTTATTTCCTTGACATCTGGTGGGAGGGTGTTCCACAGGGCGGGCACCACTATTGAGAAGGCCCTCTGCCTGATTCCCTGTAACCTCACTTCTCGCAGTGAGGGAACCACCAGAAGGCCCTTGGAGCTGGACCTCAGTGTCCGGGCTGAACGATGGGGGTGGAGACGCTCCTTCAGGTATATAGGACCGGGGCTGTTTAGGGTCCCAGCATTGCGTGTGCAATGTCAGGCTGTTGGGAGGAGCCAGGGACAGAGCCGAAAGCAGCAGTTGTGTGGCTTCAATGGTGGGCAACTCTTTCTTCACCTCCTCCTGGCAGCAGGAGGCGGCTTCGACCCTCCTTCCCTTCCATGGCAGAAGGAGAAGGAGAAGTTGTGCCACACTCAGCTCCTTGCTTCACCTCCATGCTTTTTGGATATTGGGGGGCTAGGCCCTATGCCAAAAATATTTGGGGGGCCCAAAAGGGCTCGAACCTGAGGAGCTGGCACCCCTGCTTGGACTGCAGCAGAAATGAAGCATGGCTCTCACTCTCCAGCTTCTGCCTGCCTCCAGCTCAGCTGACACACACGGGTTTTGGTCTTCCTCACTACCAGCCTGGTGAGCTTCCTTTGTTGCACTAAGGACCATGCTTAGGCCCATTAACTCACTATGAAGCTGGCCTGGCTGCTTCCACAATTGAATCCCCCAAACTCACAATGGTATGAAGCTGCCTTATACCAAGTCATCCTCTCTAGCTTTGTATTATCTCTTCTGGCAGTGACTCTCCAAGGTTCAAGACTGGGGACAACAAGTGCTATTGAGAGATGCTAGGATTGCACCTGGGGCAAAGCAGATGCTCTACCACTACCGCTGCCCTTCCTTATATGCCACGGTTTCCAGGCTCTCCCTGCTCAGTGGCCCCCTTCAATAAGGATGTGTGAAGAATTCAGTCACTGAGCATTTCAATATGAGCTGAGCTGATCTTCAACTCCCAAGCTAATGTCTGGATCAAAATGAAGCTACCTGCTGGATTTTGCACATTTCCAGGAATTGTGACATAGTTCTCAGCTTAAAAACTGCATCAACATGTATTTTTTAAAATGTGTGTTTCGAGATAAGATATTAGCAATGTGTGTTCAATTTATATACTGTATATATGTTTAAATGTGGCTTGAAATGCTTGCATTTGCTTATTATTATTATTATTAGAGGATTAATATACACATAGAACTAACTTATGAATGAACACATATGATTGCAAATTGACTAACCCAGCCACACTTATTCATCACTGCCTTTGTTGTTGGCATTGGGTCTTCCTTTGATCTTTGACATAGATTTGAACATCTCTTCTTTTTAAATGAACCACTCACTGCAAAGGACCCACTGAAATTTCCAAGGGCTGCATTCACTCCTGGGCAATTTTTCAGGAGCCACACATGCCAACGGGCAGAGAATTAAACATGAATGTTACGGTTGTATAGTAGGTTAGTTTCTACACACATTCTCTCACACACCCCTCTTTCTCCTCTACACAGACAAGCAAGGACACATTCCAACCAGGCAAAGACACTCAAGGAGAACATAAAGCAGGTCCGGAGATCGATGTGGCCCAGGGAGGGGGTAAGGGAAGAGTCCTGAGGGCCAGATACAATGTCCCATTTGGCCCCAGAACCTGAAGTTCTCCACCCAAGTCCCACAGGGTAGCACCAGTTCAACAGGAATTTAGTTGCCCCCCCATTCCCCTCTATCTTTGGCTTATGTGAGTCACATATTGTAAGTTACTACCCTTGTTTAATCATTCTCTCTAGCATTGTGCCCAGAGTTCCAGTGTAGTTGCCCATGCCCTATTAATAAAGGTCTGTTGGAAACTGAGTGCAAAAAGGAGGAGCAGCAGAGAGGGGAGAAGGCTTTTTCAAATGATTTGACCGAGGTTAAGTAATAATTGTAAGAAATTGTTTTGACATTATGTTAATGCATGTCAGTGCATTATCCTCAATTTAAAGTTAATCACTAAAATTACCCTTGCGGTTTCAGGGGAGGGGGTGGAGGGAAGGAGGGGTGAAAAACACCCCTTAACAAAATATGATTTGCTGAGGTGTGAATAATATAGAAATTGAGGTGCCCAAGTGAATCGCAAAGCAAAGGGTTCTGTTTAACTCTTGGCATGCCATTAGGGGCTGTTGCAGTTGCTAACTCAAACCCAGAATGAAGGCTCAAGGGGCATGAACTGGTGAAAAAGTTAGATATATTAAATATCACTTTAGGATATGCATCCAAAAAGCACATCCAACTTCTTGATGCAGGTATTTATACAGCTTGTTAGAGACAGGGGTTGCAGCTACACCATAGCTTTAAAACATTCAAACACCAATTTAATAGCCAATTCAATACCCCCAAAGAATCCTGAGAACTGTAGCTGGTTAGGAATGCTGACCTCACAGAGATACGATTCTTAGCGCACTTAGTAAACTACAGTTCCTAGGTTTTTCCATAACTATTGAAGTAGCGCGAGACTTTCTTAGATGCAGGTTCATTCAAAGCTCACTAGAGATTTGGTACTGATAAGCAGGGTCTTAGGAAGGGGTGGGTGGGGTGGACTGCCCTGGGTTCCCTCACTGAGGTGGGGTGACATTTGGCGCGCTGCCCGCCCGTGACTCCCAAGCCTACCCTGAGCCGTTGGGGTAAGGGGGGAAGCTGTGCTGCTTTGTCGGCGGCATTCCCCCCTTCCCCCTTCGTTTTGACAGCTTGGGGGAGGCTTGGGAGTGTGCCGAATGTCCGCAATGGGCAGCTCGCTCCGCCCCCGGCTGCAGGGCGCGTGCACTGCTCCGGGCACCTGAGCGGCTATCCTGGGAGGGCACCCTCCTTGCCACACCTCCCTCAGGAGCGCACCATGCCTCCCTCAGGAGCATGCCTGCTTTAGGCAACGAGGGCATATGCTCTGCCGCTGCTGATAAGTAAACAAACCAACCCCTGTGTTGCAAAATATGAGTCAGCAATATCAAAAACAACATGATGGCCAAAAATATAACAATGTGGAAAACTTTATGGAATAATTCAAAACATCAAAACTAACAAAGTGAAGTCTCTGAAAGTCCTTAAATGAATCACGGTGCCAGACTTTACCCGGCGGAGAGCAAGCTGTGAAGCTTTGTATAATTAGCAAATGTCCAATTCTGATGTCCAACTCTGAACTCTGCTGAACAGTGTTTCCGGATAACAACTACTGTTTCGCTGGATTCTTCACCAGCCAATTAGTTCAACACTTGTAAGTAGAAAGATATGTAATTTCTTCATTAACCAATCTTTTTTCGAATAGATATAATGAAAAATTCTCTGGAACAGTGTTCATGTGATTATGTAGTCACTGTTAAGTGTCTGACAGGAGACTTGTTTAGGGATATGGTCAAGACCAGGAGTTGTACGCATTCTGAAAAGGGGAAGTGTGTGTCATCATATCATTGGGAGAAGGCTGCATGTGGAGTTTCCTCTCTTGGGCTCAGGAGGAGCCAGCCACTGAACCACACTGTTTTGGGCTCCACACTTGGCCTCCTTCACCCCCTCAATATTGAGGGGGCCCGACCCCCCTGCCAGCAGATCTTGAGGGCACCGAAGACACCTCGACCCCTAAGAGTTGGCGCACCTGACTGTGCTTCAGTTTGCATATTGTTTCAGAAAGTGAGAATTTGAAGAGCAGTGTGGTCGGCAAAAATAGTGCCCCTATTCAGCCGTAAAAGAGTGACTGGCTCACATTAATAAGGGATGAGTGAGAGGCAACACCAATGAAAAAAAGAAGTTATTGGGTGTTGCGGGTAACTTAAAAGGTTACCTCCAGCCAGGAATGGCAGAAGATATCATAAAGTTCAAATCTAAAACTTTCACTCTTTATTATATTTCAAGTCCTATTTTTCAAGTCCTCATGAAAATTCAGCCATATTTTAGTGTGAATTTCTCCTAAGAGTACCCTTTTTTGTTTAGCTAACTTACATAATTTCTGCAAGCAATTTTCCCCGATTCAATGCATTTTTGTACGTTATGTCAGTAACACATTAATTTTTATGCCCATGTTTCCCTAATCTATACATTTCTGTAAACTTTGGTCAGAGAACAGCATTGCATAGTTTGGAGCAAGCACAAATATCTACTTTACTGGAAAGATTAGAAACCGAGAGAACCAAAATTGATACAATCCATCCATTCACCCCTACTTTTGATCAAATGTATAATGCTGGGGTTCATGGGAACATAGGAAACTGCCTTATATCCAGACCTTTGGTCATTCTAGGTTAGTATTGCCCTGTTTAGGGAAGTTTTGAATGTTTGATGTTTTATTGTATTTTTAATATTTTGTTGGAAGCCGCTCAGAGTGGCTGGGGAAACCCAGCCAGATGGGCAGGGTATAAATAAATTATTATTATTATTATTATTATTATTATTATTATTATTATTATTCCTACTACAATGAATGGCAGTGGCTGCCCAATGTTTTAGACTGGGGACATTTCCAGCCCCACATGGAGATTCTAGCTGTTCAACTTCTACACACACACAATGCATACAGTATGCTCTACCACTGAGCCATGACCCTTCCCTGTAACTTTGTGAACACATTATGAATAAAGGGTCATTCAGAGATGGGAAATTCTGCTTTCGTTTTCCTGGTTATAATGATAGCACTGCTGTCCCATTTTCTAAGGTTCCTTTCACACTGCAAGACCTGCTACATTATAGAATGTGACTTTTTGACCGATATACCAGCATGTCACACTAAGTTTGATTTGCACCACTATGAACATTATGAGACAATGTCAGTCCTCCTCCATCTTTCTGATGCTTTCGTACCCCTATGATTCCTCCATGAAAACAGCAGGAAACAACAGCAGGCCAATATTCTGCCTAGAATTTCATAACTTTCCTACTGTGGTTTCCTGGGTTGAGGGGGCTGCAAACATCCCCCCGACCCCCGGAATCAAATAACATGGAAATGAGCACTAAATATGTGTCATATTCCATTAGATTTCCAGAAGTGGCTTTTGCATCATGTGAACACCCAAATATCATGCAGAAATTAGCAGGGAAACATTAGGAACATGGAATACAGTGGTACCTCGGGTTAAGTACTTAATTCGTTCCGGAGGTTCGTTCTTAACCTGAAACTGTTCTTAACCTGAAGCACCACTTTAGCTAATGGGACCTTCAGCTGCCGCCGTGCTGCTGGAGCACGATTTCTGTTCTCATCCTGAAGCAAAGTTCTTAACCCGAGGTACTATTTCTGGGTTAGCGGAGTCTGTAACCTGAAGCATCTGTAACCTGAAGCATATGTAACCTGAGGTACCACTGTAATCTGCTGTGTGGGTGCAGTCAAACAGGGGTCCACTGAGTTCACTAGTAAGTTCATGGTAGAAACAAGATTCCACCTGTGGATTTCCTGCTTCATCGCTCACTCTCTAAGCCGCACAGGAACACACAATATTGGCCTTTTCCACAACTCCCCTTGCAAAGAATACACTGTTCTTTGTCCTGGCTATTCAGCAAAGCACTGTGGGCCGACTCTTCCCCGACAGCCTTTGATTTTTCCATATGCAAAACACCGCACTGACATTTGCATATGGCTTAACTGACAAGGTGTGTGCAAACAGATATTTAATCACCCTCACTATCTCAGCAGCAGTCTCACAGTAATTGCAATCAGTCCTGTGCATTAAAGCGCCTACTTGTCAATGCAAGGAGAAGCCTGCTGGGACCACAGAGCTGACCCCAGTCTCTTCCTCAAGCAAGCCAGTAATAAATGGCAACACTGAATATTTCTAAGATATGACTTCACAAAGCCCATTCATGTCTTAGTTTCTGTCAGTTGTGATGGTTAAATAAAGAAGAATTCGCTGGATCCCTACATCCAATATTCTGCGGGGCAGAATATTCTTCAGAGACCCAGCAGAAGTTTTGAAACACAAAACATGTAGCAAAGTAAAGCATAATAGTATCGGCTGTTAGACCTTTTAAATCTCCTATTTTAAGTTGCTTACAGCATTTCCCCTTTCTAACCTCCTTTAGCATAAGATAGACCACACAGTTTGGTAAGTTAAAAATGGCTTTTACTTACAAACTTTCCAAATGTATTTTAATGTGTTTCCCCCCCCCCCAAGCTGTGGTTTGTTAAGGGTGGTGAGAGTTGTGCGTCGAGGTCCCCAAGACACCCCCAAAGAAAAACACAATTGACACTTAATTTTTGTTTAAGGTTTTTGGCATAATTTTGGCCACAATTTTATTCAAATTACAGCAATGTGAGTGGTTGCTTAGGCATTGGTAGCACTAACTGACCCCGCACGGGGACAGCTCTGACATTCGCACCCCCCGCGAAGTCAGAAAGGGTAAGTCACCTGGGGAGAGAGACAGGACTGGGAACCATACCTCACCTCTCCCCAGAATGCTCCCAGGGTCCCTAACCCCTTGCCAGGGGGTTTCAGACAAAAGCATGGGGAGCCCCTGGGTTCCTTTAATGGAAAACCCTTGCAGCAGCAGCATTTTGGAGGGGCAGGCACAGCCAAATCCATACCCCTCCACCAACCAATTCCCAGACCAATGCCTAACCGCAGCCTTACAAGTTGTGACGATTTGCTACGCAGTAGGCAAAAATCAAATGGCACACACTAATCAGCCAAATGGACAAAATTCCTACCGGGCCCCTGCCCCAAAGCAGACGACCCCATGACAGGCATAGCAAGGTCAAGCAAACAGCCCAACATAAGGGAAGGGAGGGCAGGTGATCCGAAGCACGCAGCGAAAAGAGGAAGTTCGTCGCTGTGTGCATTGTATTTAACAAATAGGGCTGTCAATCAACAAATGGCAACATCTAGATTTCCCCAGTAACAGCCCGCCCCTGCTTAAAGGATGGCCAAACCATTTTTCTAGCAACAGTAAGGTGTCTTGTCAGCCCCAACCGCAACTTGTGCTCTCCATGAGGGAGAACACCCTTTGTTAGGAGACCCCAATTCCCCTCACAGAGTAACAGTTCCCATGGAGGTATAACAATGAATCCCTCTTCCTGGGGAACTCTGCAAATTGTAGCTCTGTGATGGGGGATCAGCGTCTCCTGACAACTCTCAGCACCCTCAACAAACCACAACTCCCAGAATTCTTGGGGGGGGGGGGAGTCATGATTGTTTGAAATGGTATCCTAGTGCTTTCAACATAAGATGTGAATGTGATCAATGTCTTAGGTGGCAGAAAGGCCAATGGCACAGAATCAACCCCAACATCTAACCTCCTTTGGCCAGGTTGTCATCCTGTTCAGGGCATCTGAAAGCACAGCTGTGGAAAAATGTTAAAAAGCTTCCCACCCTTCCTTTTTAGAATGATTTTTCATTATGAACCGAAGCTATACAGGCAGCAAGGGAAATCAGCAATAGCGGCTTGCCGTCTTAAGAAAAATTGCTCTGGATTCAATATATATCATGCATGGTAATAACAACAGCTGTGTACTAAAAGAAAACAACCAGAGTAATTATTGCTGCTCTTCAAACTCGCCCCCACAACCCCCAAACCCCTACTATGGTATGTTCCTGGTGTCTGAAATCAGCTTTGGGCTAAAATTACGGCAGAAGGTAAACTTTTGACTGTTCGGGTAACACAGTTTCTTCATGTGCTGTTGAACTTCCTAAAGCATAGGTAGGCAAACTAAGGCCCAGGGCCCGGATCCGGCCCAATCGCCTTCTAAATCTGGCTCGCGGACAGTCTGGGAATCAGCGTGTTTTTACATGAGTGGAATGTGTCCTTTTATTTAAAATGCATCTCTGGGTTATTTGTGGTGCATAGGTATTCGTTCATTTTTTCTTCTTCAGGATATAGTCCGGCTCCCCACAAGGTCTGAGGGGCAGTGGGCTGGCCCCCTGCTGAAAAAGTTTGCTGACCCCTGCTCTAAAGCCTCTATATTAGGAGGTGTTGACCCCTGCCATAAAGCCTCTATATTAGGATGTGTTGACCCCTGCCATAAAGCCTCTATATTAGGAGGCTCTTTGGGGGCCCCAAAAAAACTTAAAGAAAGAAAACCTGGATGTACATTTCCAAAATATAAGATAAAAACAAATAAAATAAAACCTACATACAGCAAGAGTGGTTTTTTGTTGTTGTGTAGGCTCCTATTTGTTATGTGCAAATAGCTTTAGATACCTATTAGGTCCATAAATTACCATATAGCATATATTCAACACAAAAAACAGTGACAATTTGTTGTTGACAAAGGACAGCTGGACATATAAAGGGCCCCATTACCTTCAGTAGCTTAGGGCCTCATCAAACCTAAATCCAGCTCTCTCTCTCTGTGTGTGTGTGTGTGTGTGTGAGAGAGAGAGAGAGAGAGAGAGAGAGGGAGAGAGGGTGTCCCTGTTTTCTTCTGAGACTTGTTGGAGGGTATGGAGTTATCTGACCCCCGAGCCAAGAAGATAAGTGACTATACAACCTTTGAAAGACATCTGAAGGAAGCCCTGTATAGGGAAGTTTTTAAATGTTTAATGTTTTATTATGTTTTTGTATATGTTGGAAGCTGCCCAGAGTCACTGGGGCAACCCAGTCAAATGGGTGGGTTTGAAAAATAAAATTATGATTATGGAATAGGATGTCCCTATTTTCATTGGAGAAATGTTGAGGGGTATGGATCAACAGCCACAGGATAGGTGGGTGAGTGGAGGTGGATTTTGTCAATATAGGACAATCATTGTCCTTGGTGTTTTGCAGATTCACATAAGTAAAAGCATAAAGGTTTCAGAAACCCCAAAGGTTTCTGATTGATTCGTATTAATCAATCTCTGCTATTAATCATTTGGGCTGGGCTGGGTGTGGTTTCAGTTATAGAGCAGAAAACAGTGGTTTTGGTGGTGTAAAAGGTTCCTCTTAAAAGCATTTAAGACTATGCAAATTCACTTTTCAGAGCCATTTGTGTGATATCCCATTAAGTCATGGTGTCGACTGCTGGCAGCTCCTCCCCAGACTGATGACAAAGGCATTTCTAACCAATAAGGAATGGGATGACACTGTCGCAACAATGCGTTGTCAATCATATTTGGCTGAGACATGATCACACAGTCGAACCTGATAGGCTCTTTAGAATTATAATATGATAATTCAGCACTGCTCAGTATGCCACTGAAGGCATGTGAAAGCAACTGGGAAAGTGAGGGCAACAGAGGGCAGCAGAAATAAATAAGGAAACGTTTTCACATGGAGTTCCAGAAAGAAATAGATCAAAATAGGATGCAATTTTCAGTGCTGCCAATGATATGTGTAATAAGTTGTGAGTGGCGTTGGCTCAGTCCAATAATGTTAATAAATGTAACAAAGTAATGTAATTATTGTTTCTGCAGTTGATATATATTCAATCAGCTGTGTGTACAGTATTCCTTCTCCCCCTTCCCTCCGCCACACTTCCCACCCCGGATCTCTTGCCATTGAGTGCTGCATGCCTTGGAAGGTTGGCTTGAATGGCTCATATTCAACTCACACAAGATGCTGTAATTAGACAATTTTCTTGGTAGCATAATGTAAGTGTCAAGATGACCTCAGAGACTATTTTATTAGGGCAGGAACATATTGGATCTATTCCTCAGCAGCTGTGGGTGAGCTGTTGTTCTTTAATGAACCTTTTATAAATTGCAGCAGCCATCCAAGAATCTTGCCATTATTTTGTGTGCCATTGCTATAGCGTCTGCTCATTTTTAGGGGAGTGGAGGAGGGCTGGGTAACGCACGATTCTTCCAACATGTCACCAAGGGTCACTTTGGAAACATTCGGCTTTCAGTGAGGACCACAGTTTAGTGGCAGTGGAGGGCAATAACTCTCATAAATTACTGTTTCATGTAGAAACCATTCCATATTTCTTAAGTCCTTTTTTATCTTTCTGCCTCTCACTTTGGAAACAATTTTTAGTCCATTGTTAGGTCAGAACTACTGAGACTCAGAGGTTGAAGGAGTACCGTGTGTGTTGTGTGTGTGTGTGTAATGTAATCCATAAGGAGATCCACATATATTACGATTATTATTATTATTATTATTATTATTATTATTATTATTAGCATTTATATCCCATCTTTATCTCCAAGAAATTCAAGGTGGTGCTCATGGTTCTCCACCTAATTTAATCCTCACAGCAACCTTTTGAGGTAGGTTAGGCCAAGAGGCAGTGACTGGCTCATCCAGTGAGCTTCACAACTGAGTGACGGCTTGAACCCTAATATCCGTGGTCCATGTTGGACACTAACCACTACACCACACCACAGTGGCGATGTGTATGTGGTTCACAACAAATGAAAAACTGAACTCAATAGAGCCTGTTTGGTCTGTTGGTATTGCTGTACCCCCAAACATCCACCCACTCTTAGTTGTGGAATTTACTTCCTTCTGAAACATGACTGGAGCTGACCTGTTTTGAGTTTTCAGCACCAACTAAAGACTCAGTTATCTGCACAGGCTTTTGTGGGAGGTGGGCTGACTGGGTGTTTAATTCTGCTTTATTTATTTTTTACTCATTTGTTTCCTCCTGATGATTTATTGTGAAGGGCAAATGAAACTTTTTAATAAAAGCCACTTTGGGTTGGCAAGTGAGAGTGGGTAAGAAATCTGATAGCTAGAGTGATAGATGATTAGATAGATAGATAGATAGATAGATAGACAGACAGACAGACATATTCCCCCACTGGTGAGTACTGGAAAGACTCTCCTCCTGCAAGAGAGGGGAGTGGTTGTGGTCGGGAGCCGGACTCCGCCTCAAGCAGGGGGCGTTAGCCCCCTGCCTCCCACTCACCTGGTTGGCGCCCACGCCCACAGGCAGGCACCCAACCAGGTGCCTGCGAGGGGGCGTGTTTAGCAGCCTAAATTGCCAGCCTCCAGGCCTCCCCCACTGGTGAGTACTGGAACTTGTATGATGCAATGAAACCTTTGAGACAATATATAAATAAATAGCTGCTGCTGAGTTACAGCTCCTGTCATCCCTGGACATTGGCCATGACGACTCGGAATCATGGGAGTTGCAGTCCAGCCAGAGTTGGAAGGTCACATATTCCTTACCCCCGACTTAGATGAAGATGTGCTCTTCTTACAATTCAGGGTGAGATTTGAAACCGGTGAAAACTCATCTGCTCCCTCGTTCTTGAGGGAAGGCACGACTGAAAGGCCGTATCAGTTGAGTGGATTGATTAGGATGCATCAAATCATGGCCGTTCATAACCTGACTCTCCTCATAGTGTGCCGCTCATTTCAAAGCATTATAATGATTACAAATGACACCCTAGACATATCTGCTACAGGCTGTCTTGATGAGCAATATGTCAGCGAGGCTAGCTATGTCTCCACACCTTGCATGATGAAGGTTTAATAAAATTATGAATGGTGTGCGGAGAGAGGGGGGTGGATTTTCTTCCCTCATAACACTAACCGTCCTGGGAAATTGTTTGCAGGGTGCAATATAACTCCCTCAGGTAATAATACTTCCCTGAACCCCGATAAAATTGATTAGCTGGCAAAAAGTGCATATGTACTGTTCTAAAGCATGCTTTTTTAATTTAATTTCTTTGTTGTTTTATGTAAACCACTTAGAGAGATGTTTTGATGAAGTGGTTTTGGACTACAGTTCTAGTCAATCTAGAAATACAGATATTCCAAGGACTGGAAAATGAAGCAGAAGCAGGAAAGAAAAGTGCACTAAAGGGGAGGAGAAAACCGCCGCTCTTTAGGACCCCTGGGATTCCAGTAGCCGGGTGTCCAAATAACTTACTGATAAATCACCATTTTGACTTCACTTATTGGATAAAAATACTGAAAAGCAGGAGCAGCCAGGCTGCTTTATTTCACAGCAACACTTTGAAGGGTACCGGCATATTTTGCTTCATGCACCCACAACATGTAGTATCTGAAATGAGACAAGCCTTCTTCTGAACTTCAAATGCAGCCTATGACAACCTCTCCCAACTGATGTCTTCCAAATGTTTTGGACTACAGTTCCCATCAGCCTCAGCCAGCATGAGAAAGCTGTAGATGGCTCAGAAATCAGGGGTCTGAGAATCTTGTTTTTTCTCTCGTAGGGTTGTGAATATATGCTTGGAAGTGTGTTGCGTGGCGAGTTCCCACCTCCCACCAGAAGAAATAAAGACACGAGACACCATAATTAAGGTTAATGGCCAAAAATTGGCCACAACTTTATTGGTTACAGGTGATGAGCAGTATTGGCCTAGGCATTGGTCCTAATCAACTATCTGGCTTCAGGATGTCTGCCTGAGAGGCCAGGAAGGGTTAACACTATCAGGGGGAGCCCTGCTGATGCACATCAACTAGGCACTCCCCCGGGGTCACCGCTCAGGGGCGTGCCTTGGGCCCTGGCCTCCCTAGACTTCGGATGGGGCCATGCCCCCTGGAGTCCTTTACCGAACTACCCTTCACAACCGGGGGAGGTGATGGCGCTCCCCCCCATTCATCTACATAACAATACCCCGACCAATGCCTCACCGCCAAACCGAGGAAGTTGTGACGATTTGCTCCGAGGTAGGCGAAAAAACCCAATGGCCAGTGCCAATTTGCCAAGTGGAAAAATTCCTACCAGGCCCCTTAACGGCGACCAACCAGAGTCCATAGCAAGGTCAAAGGAGAAACCTTAAAGGGAGGGTGGGTGGGAAATTCCCCAGCTGATCGGCAGCAAAAGAGGAAGCTGTTCTGCCGCACTTGCCTTAAATGCGGCAAGCCATGTCCCCTGAGCCAGCCGACAGGCTGGCCAGGGGATGGCGCGGCAGAGGATTCCCCCTGTACACGCAGGGCTGGAAGCCAGCATCTGCACGGGTGTTGGGGCGGGAAGCCTGCAACCCCACCTCCTCCCTAGGGTCGGAAGTGGCTTTAGCGATGCCTGAAATAATTTCAGAAAGAGGCAGGAAGGCTGGAGCAGTCTTCAGGTGGCTGGAGAGAGAGCCTCTGTGTCCTGCAGAGTTCTTTGCCCTTCCTGTGATTAGGCAAACCTGAACAAATTATGCAAAATCAGAAAAATGGAGGAATCAATCATGCCAAAGAAGAGAAAATATGCCAAACTGAATCGGCACAATAAGGGCAGACATGATTGAGGTTGAGGTGGTTTGGAGAAAGGGGATGATGAGAAGTTGCTGCCTCACATTCATCATCATAACAAAAGCAATCTTAATTATACAAGTGATGGTTCTTATGGGAGGAAAATGACCCCTTACATGTACAAGAGGCAAGTATCAGCAGGCTCTGGGGAAACTTCAAGGTTTGCAAAAATAATAATAATAAAATCTTCAAAAACAGAAGGTTCGATGAACAGGCAACGGAGGACTGAGAAGGCCACACTGCAACACTTGGTTGCAGGTTTCACTTGTGGTGATCATGTTGATGATAATGATAATGATACTAGTAATGAGAGTGGAGACAGTAGTAGCAAGTTATGTTTATTAATGTCTTGTTCAAATGGATTACAATGGATGACCCTGTAAATGGCAAGGATGAATAATATCTCTTGCTGTGTTCTGTGCTCCTCATTCATCATCTGTGAAGTCCTCATTTGCATCTGCCTATACAACTAAAGCAGCATCATAACACAATTTGGAAAGACCCAGTTGGAAAAGAAAAGTAATGGGACATTTGCATAAAATGTCCATGTGCAATTTTCATGTACAGATGCAAATTTAGAAATAATTAATATAATTTAAATAGAAGTCTAATACAACTCACTACCACAGGGAAGACTGTGTGCTGGCCCAGTCTGCTGTCCAGGTCCTAGATGTTGATGGGAAACTTTAACACACACACACAAGGCTTTAAGTTAGTGTTTGAGTCACACCACCCTTTCTTAATTTATCTTGGGCCGTCAAGTCACATGACCAAACCAAATGGGTTAAGGATCCAGCCTAAGTCTTGTTCCGCCCCCTCCATGCCCGTTGATACCAAAATGTGTATGCTAGAATAAGGTGTGCATATAAATGCATATATTGGTGAAAAGAACTCGCACAGTGGAAATTGCTTTGTGTGTTAGGCAAAGTTGAACACAAACATGTATAGTGGACAAAATTTGCACAGTGAGGATTTTTCATGAGAACTTTTTTTTTAAGAAAAAAGAAAAAGCAAACTGATGTGGAAGTGTGGAGAATGCAACTTAAGAACAAGTTTCTGTGTGTACCTGATCAGGGCTTAGAAGAGGAAGATGGGGGAATATCATGCTGAAAGGCAGAGAAACCAAGCAAACCTTCTTTTTTGCACTTTCTGCCTTTCTGTTCCCAAGGGGCGCTCAAATACAGACAATTCCGTTTGCTTTAACTGCAAGCCAGGCTAACTTGGTCCTCTCTGAGTAGTTTGCCTGCTGCAAAGGCATGAAGAATAATGAAGGGGCTGGGGTATTGTAAGGAAGAAATAATGCCTGAAGGGGGTAGATAGGTAGTGCAGAAGAGACACTTACAGGAATTTATTGTGATTATTAATATTATTAATATCATACCTGATGGCCCATGCCTGCCTCCAGCTCAGCTGTGCAGGACAAAAGGCAAACTGTCTTATCAGCAGGAGGTTGAGGTGACACTGGCTTATATCCAAGGTGAAATGTGCAGGTGAATTTGCAGGTTCCAGCTCCCCAAGTGGCTCGTGAGACCCCTCCCCCAACCCACCAAATTGCTACCTGATTCACAGGCATCATTACCGAAGAGTATGTCATTTCATTATTCCACTCCATTGATTTCCATGCATAGGAAACACAAATACTGGAGGACAGACAGACATAGTTAATTGTGTATCACTTACTTTGTCAAGGATTCTGAGAGTTATTAGGAGATTCTATTACCCTTTCGGAGCTACAATTCCCAGAGATCCCCTTGACTGTTAAACTACTTGGGGAATTGTAGTTCTAGGAGGGGACTACCAGTCTCCTAGCAACTCTCAGCACCCTTAACAAACCAAACTTCCTGTGATTCTTTGGGTGAAGTCATTGCAGTTTAAAGTGGTATAATACAATTTTAAATGCCTACTGCATGCGGGGCCCTAAATAATGCTGTCTTCCCTATCTATGCCTGCTGTGATCTAAGGAAAATTCTAACTGGATTCTTCTGGAATCAAGAATGCTGACAGAGACTTGCAGTGGTGGGATTGGAGTTAGGGTCTCTGAGCTTTCCAGCCTATTCTCCTTGATGTTTGTGGATGGACACAACAAACAGAAATCAGAATCCATTTGATCATTACCTGTCGTGGAAGTCTAAGTGTTCATATCAAGAACTTAGGCCTGGCATAAAAACCTTGGGGGGGGATGTACTCCTAAAATTACAATCTGTTTACAAATTCATGAATCATGCAAGTACTCTTATCAGGAAACCATGGTTGACAGTTGCTCTGTCTTGCAGCACTTAGATATTGGCAAAGCAATAGTCTGCTGGAATCCCCCCCTTTTTTTCTTTATTGGCTTTGATAGATGACTATTACATATTTTTAGACTGCTGTTTTACTGGATTTAGGGTGTATTTCTGTTTTAATGTTATTTGTTTCCTTTTTTGCATACCGCTTTGAGATTATTATTATTTTTTTTAAAAAAAGCATTTAGAGGTTTATAAGCTCAACATCAAAAAAATTAAGATCAAAAAAATTAAGATCATGTTTCCTTTTTTGCATACCGCTTTGAGATTATTATTTTTTTTTTTTAAAAAAAAGCATTTAGAGGTTTATAAGCTCAACATCAAAAAAATTAAGATCATGGCCACTGGTCCCATCAGCTCCTGGCAAATAGAAGGGGGAAAATTGAGGCAGTGAGAGATTTTACTTTCTTGGGCTCCATGATCACTGCAGATGGTGACAGCAGTCATGAAATTAAAAGATGCCTCCTTCTTGGGAGAAAAGCTATGACACACCTAGACAGCATCTTAAAAAAGCAGAGACCTTGCCAAAAAAGCAGGACCTTGCCAACAAAGGTCCATAAAGCTATGGTTTTCCCAGTAGTGGAAAGGTCCGTAAAGCTATGGTTTTCCCAGTAGTGATGTATGGAAGAGAGAGCTGGACCATAAAGAAGGCTGATCCCCGAAGAATTGATGCTTTTGAATTATGGTGCTGGAGGAGACTCTTGAGAGTTCCATGGACTGCAAGAAGATCAAACCTCTCCATTCTTAAGGAAATCAGCCCTGATTGCTCACTGGAATGACAGATCCTGAAGCTGAGGCTCCAATATTTGGCCACCTCATGAGAAGAAAAGACTCCCTGGAAAAGACCCTGATGTTGGGAAAGATGGAGGGCACAAGGAGAAGGGGATGACAGAGGACGAGATGTTTGGACAGTGTTCTCGAAGCTATTAACATGAGTTTGACAAAACTGCGGGAGGCAGTGGAAGACCGGAGTGCCTGGCATGCTCTGGTCCATGGGGTCACAAAGAGTTGGACATGACTAAATGACTAAACAACAACAGCAAATGCTTTTAGACAAAGAAACCTGGGTTAGTTTTTATCTGCTGTGTGAAATGGTTTTTGGGGTCATGTAAATGTGAAAAGCAATCCAGTCAGAGATGTCCTATTGATGACCGTTTGAGAGATTCAGCTCTGTGTTTCCCAGCAAAATCAATGGGACTTCACATCGCTTCCGTTTGGCTGAATTGTCTCTGTGGTTTCTCCCCTTGGTCACAAAGGAACAGCCATCAAGAAATAAAGGGGAGGGGGGACACCTTGACAGAGCTGCAATTTGAAGTTAATATTCATTAGCAAAGCCGCTAGTTCTGCGCAATTGATTCTCAGCTCCAGATGTTCTCATTTTAACTAAACGCTGTAGCGAAATGCTTAATTGATTAGTGTCTTGAACACTTTTTTAAAAAAAAGTTGTTTTGTCCTGTGGTAATAAAATCTGGGACAGACGAGCGGAAGGGATTTCCCCATATTTCCATGATAAACTTTATTTTATTGCCCTTTTTAAAATATAAAAGTTTGGGTTTTAAGAAAAACAGGCTTTTGGGATGGGCTTTAGGTCTGAGTACATAAAACAAAATGCAGCACAGGTGTAGTGAAGAACAATGTTGTAGTCATCTGTTGAAATGCAAACCACAACTCCTGTTTGCAAATTCTCAAGGCTCACTTAAAGAAATGTTGCAACAATATAGCTTTTCTTTTTCTTCTTTTTAGGTTCCTTGGAGAGGGGCTTTGGCATTGGTGGGCGGAAGAATGCAGGATTAAAACAAGAATGAAACTGAAGTCCAGAAGGAGCTCTTTGTTGAACTTTTGCCCCAGTCTCCCACTGAATTCTTGTCAAAGTTCACAACAGTTTCACTGTGTCTACTCAGAAGTAAGTCCTATTCAAAGCTTTTGAAGTGCACTTCCAAGCTGTTCCCAGTCACGCTTCAAAAGGAAAGGCAATAGCTTTACCTGCACCTCACTTGACATCACATATGATGGGAAAGTGAGCATGGTTCGGGGAAAATGATCTAACAGGTCAAATTATGCCCATGGGGCAGAGATTCCCCACCCTTGCTAAAGAATAACTTTCATTCAAAGTTTTATCTGTTTCTTAAGCTAAAGTTACCAGATTTTTTCCCCCAGTGAATCTGGGGACACTTTTCAACTTCAATGGATTTTGTATGGGGACTGATTTGTAAATCCAGGGACTGTCCCCAGGAAATGGGGACGTCTGGTAACCTTACCTTAAACCAAACTATCCCCAATTGATTCTCCAGATACAGGGTCCCTTGCATCTTTAACAGTTGGGTGGAAGAGGGAATTTCAGCAAGTGTAGCTACCCCTGGTGAAATTCCCTGTTGTACACCCCTATCAAAGATGTAAAAGGTAAAGGTAAAGGACCCCTGGATGGTTAAGTCCAGTGAAAGGCGACTATGGGGTTGCAGCACTCATCTCGCTTTCAGGCCGAGGGAGCCGGCGTTTGTCCACAGACAGCTTTCCGGGTCATGTGGCCAGCATGACTAAACGGCATGACTAAACTGTGACAGAAGCCAGAGTGCACGGAAATGCCGTTTACCTTCCTGCCGCAGTGGTCCTTATTTATCTACTTGCATTGGCATGCTTTCAAACTGCTAGGTTGGCAGGAACTGGGACAGAGCAATGGGAGCTCACTCCATTGCTGGGATTCGAACTGCTGACCTTCCAATTGGCAAGCCCAAGAGGCTTAGTGGTTTAGACCACAGCGCAATCTGCATCCCCATCAAAGGTGCAGGAGCCTTCTGCTCTTTTGCATCTTGCCACCCAACTCCCAATGAAAGTTACTGATAGCCAAATGAATTTGAGTGAAAACAAAATTGCAATATTAAAAGAGAATCCACAACAAGGTCTTCACTTATATTCACAGCTCACTTTTGCCCTTTACATGACAGGCGGACATCCTGGGTTGCATCCAAGTAAATCCTACTCAGAGTAGACTCTTTAAAGCTAATGGACCTAAATAAGTCATGTCAGATGGGCTGAGCAGCTAATTCCGTCTTGTTTCAGAGCTGTATTGAGCACTATTGTGCAAGAAAGTTATTGACTGTGGAGGCAAAGCATAGCCAGCATGGCTGGTAGCCCTTGATCATCTGTTTCTGTGAATTTGTCCAATCCTCTTTTAAAGTCATCCAAGTTGGTGGCCATCACTGCTTCCTGAGTTCCATAGTTTAGAATCCCATAGTGTACAACACCCAAAACATATCTGGGGCTTGAGAACATGCAGGCCCACCTCATATGTTGTTCCCAGCACCAGCCTCTGGAAAAAGAAGGTCCCTGCTTGCAATGATCCAAATCTTCCTTTTTGCTCTCTCTCTGAGAAGCCCTACTCTGCATAACACTGGGGTTCTTCTGCAACAGAATCCAGGCATCACAAAGCTTTCCTTGCCAACATATGCTGCAAGTATAACTAATTGTTCCATGTAACAACATGCTCCTTATTATAGAAATGGTTTTCACAGTTTGGTTATGATGTAGCAAATGTGTGTGAGCTCCCTGCTCCTCCAACATCCATGGAGATGCTCCATCTTTGTTTAACCTAACAGAAGCATATTTCATTTGTCTTGTCAAAAACTGGAGCATAAGCTTGTGTGTGTGTGTGTGTAAGTAAATAACAAAGCACTGTATTAATTCCCAAAGCCGATGCCCTTCAGATGCTGTAGGACCACAGCTCTCATCAGCTTCAGCCAGCAAAGCCCATGGGCAGAGATGATGGGAGCAATGGTCCATAAGCATTTAGAGCACCAAAGGTTAGCCACCCCTGTGACAGAGCAGAGCAAATGACGATCAAGAGACACAAGCACATAGTAGAGCCGTCTCTTTTGAAGCTGGATTCCATAAGGGGCATGTGTGGATAGGCAAGGGGGCGGGCAGCACCCAGTCAATGGGGGGCGGGGTGTCAATAGGGGATGTAAGCTGAAGTCCAGATTATAGTTTCTAAGTACTTCTCCACTTCCAGGATGCATATTGAACTAAATTAATCTTCTCCAATTTGGTGCCCCCCCCCGATGTTTTGGACTTCCATTCCCATTGGCCCCAATCAGCATGGCCAATGATCAGGGGTGATAGGAGTTGTAGCCCCAACCTTTTCGAGGCTGCAGAGTTGGAGAAGGCTGTACTAGATGTTGAAGGCCCCTTATCTTTGTAAGTAGAATCCTCAGAGGATGCGGGTCATTAGATCCATCTACTTTCCCCAGTTTTTAAGGTAGAACCTGAAGATATTAGTTCATCTCAACAGCCGGGGACACACCACAGCCTTAATTAGAGAGGTGCACCGATTAATTGCATCACGCTCCAAGAGAAATTCGTTTCAATGAAGCTCTTCTTTGTCCTTAGACAAATGCTTTTTGTCCTCAGTCCTTAGAATGCTTTTCCCAAACAGAAAACAGGATTCTGGGAAGAGGAAACCAGGTGAAATTGAATGGTCCTCCTTGACTCAAGTCTCATCACCTTTACCCACTGAATGGAGAATTTTCTTAAGCATATGTATGCTGGACTCCTAAAGGACATACAGGAGCTAGTTAGGGTCAAACTGGATGAGATGCTGCTCAATTTTTTATTTATTTGCTTGTGAAAACTTCTATACCACCAATACGTACATATATGTAACATAAAGTGAGCCAGAAATTACATTTCTAAAACAAATCAGTAGATCAGCTCAAGGTGGAATCTTTCTTTGGGAAACAAATGGCAGAGAGTTTTCTTTTATCCCAAAAAGTAAAAGTCCCCTTTAATGCACCCTTTCTGTGCTAAGGAGGGAGAATAGAGAACAAACCCATATGGATTGGTTTTGGATGGTTTGAAATAATAATGATCATTATTGGAAATAGGATGAAAAAGATGTATGAATGAGCACGTGCAATATGGACTCAAACTAGAAATAGATTGATCCATCTATCTATACCTATGGCTGCCTCACCTGCCCTTTTTGTCCATCCCAGCTAGTCATAGGATTTGACAGATCAGCAAGGATGCCGTGGGATAAGTGCCAAAACTAGAGAATAGTTTTCCTGCCAAGAAATGAAACAGAGATCTGATTTGAAGTGTCATGCTTTGGGGAAATGAACAATAACTCTATAATAAATCATTGCAAACCAAATGGGATCCCCCCCCCCCGCTTGTTTGCTTGCATTTATTTAGCAGCATTTCCACAAGGGGACAAGCATCAGAGCAAAATTCTGATATCCATTCCTCCCCGCACCAACTTCAAAACCAGCTTTGACTTTGTAAAAAATGCAGCCGGACATTATTCACATCAGTGTGTAGACAGATTGTATTTCATCTCTTTTGCATTGTTTTTAAAAGATACACATGGTAAAACCGTTTGGATTATCACCCAAGCATCCATTAATTGTAGCGACAGATCCCTTAATCTGCTCCTATTAAGTCTAATGGGATCTGGCTGAAGCTTCAAAGCAATGTGCAGTATTAGAGCACATGGGGGGGGGGAGGCTCCCATTTGCAGGCAGTCACAGACATGTGTTGAGGAAGGAGAATAATGCACTAAATTACTCTGCTTCCATCTTCCAGGAATATGGGATGATATTGTATTAACTCATCCAGTCAGCAAAAGAATTACTACTAGCACAATGGGACTTCTCCATCCTCTGCCCCTCACCAGACAGGCCGGGTCTTCCTGTTATATACCTGCTGGGATTGACAAGGCATCTCACCCTCACCTGAATCTCATAGCTTTCCTGACGAGTGCTTTGATCTGCTGCCACAGTGTAGAAATAAAGGATGAGATTGCCCTCCAGATTCCAGGCACTATACTATTCAAATTAGGCCCCAGTGTTTTTGTTACAATCCCCTTCTCAATTAAGCAATCAGTTTTAATCTAGAATTAAAACCAGAATTTAAATTCTCAAAATTTTCTTATTTGTTAATTCGAACATATAAACAACTGCTCCCACTTCATTATAAACAGTATTTCTACCTGCAACACACTTGAGCAAACCTGCTCCTCTTCCTTTCTCAGATATTTTGTTGCCATTTGCAACTGTAGCTGCCTCTGATTAGTTATCATTTAACTCTTGGGGCAAATAATTAGCATCACACTTCATGTGTATGAAAGTTGCCGAACCAATTAACCAGACCTGCTCTCTTTTGGCCTATATTTTGGAGTTTTATAATTTAGGAAGACTTTGGAAGAATTGGTTGACAAGTCTTATCAGTTGCTGACATATGAGCGGATTTTATTTGCTGCTGTTCTGGGCTTCTGGTGCACCAGGGTTTACACTAGCGTAATAGAGCTGGCTAGGATGCCAGATGGGATACAATTTATGAGCTTTCTCCATTATCTACACAGCAGGAGATGTTCAGTCAACAGTGCAAAGGTTGAGCTGAAGCATTCCCTGCCGATTACCTGCTTTCAGCAATAGAGGTCGCTGTTTGGTAGTACCTGATTGGTTAGCTGTCAGATTCTAGAGCTCCCTATTGGTGGCTCTTAGGTAATTCACAAAATACAAAGTTCATTCATAAAACACAGTGTTCATTCATAAAGCAGTAACATAAATCTCCATTGCTACATATTGAGTGTATATTTCAGTGGTTGAATGTACAGGTTTATGGCCATGCTTATGCAACTGTGAATAAAAGGTGGCTGGGCTCATTGTCTCGGGATTGGGGGGGGGAGAGGTGACAAATCTGATTTGCAATAAGTGCCCCCCTTATTTCCAACACAAGTCCTTGAGTCTGTACTCTGAATAGTGACACCAGGGACCTAGAAGGTGCAGGGCTTGTCAGTCCAACCCCTGCACAGTCTCATCAGGGTTGACCTTAAGGCAATTGGAGCAATTTGGCCAAATTGGGCCCTGCGTGCTGCTCCGGGGGGGGGCACACCAGGGCAATCTAGATGGATTTGATTTATATCTATAAGATTTTGCAGACTTTGGCTGTGAACTGGGGCCCTACAAAAAAAATAAAATCAAGTTGTGCCTCACTGCTTCAAATTGGGCCCCACTGGCTAGTCCTGAGTCTCATAGTTGCTGGGCCTGAGTTTCCCTGCCCTTGCATGAAGTCTTGGGTTTAAAATTTTGGGAGAGGTGAGACTGCAGCACTGGGGAGAGGGCAGGCTGGTGAGGCCCTCTAGACTTAGAGGCCTGAGTTGCCCTGCCCCCACATGAAGTCTTGGGTTTGCAATTTTGGGAGAGGGGAGACTGCCCACTGGGGAGCAAGTGGGCTGTCGAGGCCCTCTCAATTTAGAGGCGCTAGGCTTCAGCCTACTTAGCCTATACAAACATCTGGCACTGAATGGGCCACTTGGCATTCTGGGCAGCCAGGCTGTGGGAAAGGCCTTAAGTCTTCCCTCCTCTCCCTATGCTAAGTTTCAGTGTTGATACTCTAGGCTGTGGACTTTGTGCTCTGCAAATGTTCACAGCCCAACAGAAAGCTGCTAAAAATGCAACATCTGTTCAAGCAGGACTACTTTTCTGCTCTATTCCAAACCTCTCAACCCTTCTCAGACTCCCACCACTTACTGCTGAGTGAGATTCTTGAAAAGTACCAAAGTTGTTCACTTAGAGCAGACTCAGACTTGGGTCTCCAGCTGCTTTTGGACTACAACTCCCAGTGGTCATGGATGATGGGGAATGTAGTTCAAAAACAGCTGGAGACCCAAGTTTGGGTAACCCTGACTTAGAGAGCCAGAGTAATGTAGTAATAGGAACCTGATCTACCATTCAGGATATCTCCAGTTCAAATTTCACATCTGTACCATTGGTCCATCTCAGCTCAGTATTGCCTTCTCTGACTGGTAGCTGTCTAAGGTTTCAGACCAGGGTCTTCCTCAGCCTCACTGAAGCATGCCCAGGATTGAACCTGAGATCTCTGGCACCCAAATTATGAGCTTGTCCACTGAGCCACGACCCTCTCTCAACTTCCTGGTTGAAGAGGTGGTGCCACAGACATTTTCTGGGATAGAGTTCCCTGTTTTTCCCCCTGAATCAGCTTTTAAGAGCCAGAGCAAACTGATTCTTATCAGCTAGCGACGTCCCTGCCTTGTTCAGAAGCTCTTTGCCAAGTTGCTTTTTATTGAAAATATTGAACAGGCCTTTGTTCGGTCATCTGATGGAAAGCAGTGATTACAAGGTGCTAATGGGGTCTTTAGTTGTGACATCTCACTTTCTGAAGGAAACGGAAGTCTTGTTTACTAAAATGGCAGTGTGCTGCCAAATCGATGGTGTATTCCTTCTTGCCTCACAAAATTAAAAAAGGGCAAATTGTTATCACCTCAGACAGCAGCTGTTGATCGACGTTGGCCCAAAATTCCTCTCTGCTTGAGGAAAGAGCAAACAAGCACCATTATAATGAAAACTGTTCGTAAGTCCCAAAATGCTCTGTTACACAGTCATTTCCTTATTCAACCACCCTGCCCTGAGTGCCATGTTCTTATTTTTAGCCTCCGCTGCCTTCCCTCTCTGAAAATACCAATTTGAATAAAATCATATTTTATAACAAAATAAAAGCACTGAGGCTGCTATTTTTGTGTGTGCCAGCTGCCATTTTTTACCCACAATACTGTGGGTCAAGGCTACATCAAAGAGACTGAAAAAGAAACAAAATGGTATTTGGCAACCTTTTATCACAAATGAAGCAGGACAAGCTTTCACCAAATATTTGCAAATCAACAAATATGAATGTCAGGATATCACAAAAGAAGCTGTTCTAGTGCATGTTCTCAGATTATTATATGGACTATCACTAGATTGTGATATGGATGTTTTCATCTTGTTTAGATGGTAACACTGCAAAGGGATGTAGAAAGATACTCATTAACTTGTATTAATAGTCATTAATTTGTGCCACTGATATTTTATAAGAGCAGTAGGGGGTACACTGTATGGCATGTTTGACTGAAATTCTGATTCTGATTCTGATTATTATTATTCTGCTATATATCAGTTAAAAATGAAAAGAATGAGGATGATACCCAAGCCATTAACAGAGAGAATTTGCCATTAATATTGCCATTACAGGTGGTGATGGGAAACAGTTAAAAAGGTGTGTGTTAAGTTGTGGGTGAACATATCAGATGACGCAGTGATTCTTCAAACAGCTCTTGTTTATTCACAGGCCAGAACAGAACTGAACTGAAGGGCTCAGTCAGCCTGCTTATATAGAGCTCCAGTACAACATTACTGTAGCAACTTTCTAAAACTATCCAATCACTGAACGTCACTTTTGATCCTTCATTTGCATAACTATCTACAGTATCCCCCTGCTGGCCCAGGGTGAGAACTTCAGTACATAACAGTGTGAGTCATTGCTGACCTGCACCTGGCACCCGCTTCACCCCTGACATGTGACCCTCAGGCTGAATGCCTGAAGCGGGCTACAGTTTCTGCCACAAAGAAAGCACGACTAGTCAGCTAGCCCCAGAGGGAGAACACACTCCCGTTTGAACAGGAGCATCGTTCGAAATGGCAACTTCTCTCATAGTTAGCATTACAAATGAAGTTTGCAATTTTTGCAAATTCTCTTCGCTAAACCAGCTTTCAGTGGGAGCAAGTTGAGGGCAGAAGGAACCAGAGGAACGATAAAGGAATGAAATGTGGGAGGGGTGGAGAGAGATCCTCTCATCCTTAATTTATATTTCAGCAATGCATGAATACCTTCCAAATCATTGAATTGAGTCACATAATCAAAACCAAGCACTTGCTTCTCATTTGGCTAATATCTCTTGGAATGACTCATCAAGGGAAAGGAGAGTGCAGAGTCAATTAAAAGAATGTGAGTTTCCAGTCGGTAACTCAAATACCTCGATTAGCACTTCATAGAAGACAATGGGATGAGTCACGGGGCAGCCTTGCAGCTCTGCAGCGGCACTTTCTCATATGGCACCCTTGAGTGCAGATGGTTGGAGAATGGGACTGGAGCCAGAAAAACTTTGGTGGGACTTGCTGTTGGGGGGGGGGTGAGGTGAGAGACACTGGACTGGACAACAGGCAGTATGGTGTGTTGTTTAGAGGGCCAGAATAGGAAATGGGCTCAATTCCCAGCTCAGCCATGAAGCTCACCAGGTGACCTTGGGCCAGTCCCTGCTTCTCAGCCCAACCTAACTCACAGGGTTGTTGTGGGGATTAGATGAGGAGGGAGAGTACACAACCTTGGAGAAAAAGGCGGGACATAATTGCAATAAATAAGTAAGTTTGATGAACTGTGCATATATTGTTAGCGGGTTCACAGCTAGCTCCATGTGTGAGGGACCTTGGGGCAAAGTCACAAGTTTTTCTTCACACATTGCAGAGTTCAACTATAGAATTTGCTCCCACGAGAGCAGATGTGAAAGTGGACAGAGCAAATAATGAAGACTACCAAGAACCTTCCTGCTGCTAGTGATATTTTCCATTTCACCAGCAAATTGGAGGTGGTTTGATCATTTGCACATTCCCATTGGTTACATTACAACATCTTAGTGAGATGATGAGTTCTTAGTATCTCAGTGTTTTCTCATCTTGGATCTAGGCCACCTACATTAAGTGCATGGAAGTTTGCTTCTCCTTTGATGACATCTTTGGTTTGAGAGTAAAAGGTGCCTTGGAAGCTTTTAGAATTTCACAATGAAGAACAAATGCTGTATGTTGAAGTGTTGCTGATATACTCACTCTTCTTTTCATGGAAAGCTTCTTGTGATTTCATTCTGCCTTTGAAGATAATGAATGGTTATTTTTATTTGGTTCCTAGCATCCTTCTTCACTTTATTGTTGAAGCATTGCAATGACTTCCCCCCTCAAGTTTCTGAACTTGGCATGAGTTTGTTGAATCTGCCTCCAAAATTACATTTGCAGATCTCAGAGCTATGGACGGCTTAGCAAAAGTACAGGAACGCTACCTTACACTGAGTCAGAGCGTTGTTCCACCTAGTTCAGTATTGTCTACACTGACTGATAGTGGCTCTCCAGGGTTTCAGATAGAAGGTATTCCAACTGGAGGTGCCGGAGACTGAACCTGAGACCTTCTGCATGCAAAACAAATCCTTTTCCACTGAGTGGTGGTCCCAATTGAGATACAAGACCAGTTAATTCAGAACACCATCAGCTGGGGAGAAATTCAGACAAGAATTTCTGATACATCCCTTGCCCTCACCAACACCTCTACTCTTTTCCACTCTGCTGCTGAGCTTCCTAAGGGTATCTACATAGTTGACCATTGCAGAAACAGAATGGTAGACTAGATGGACTGTTAGTCTGAAGGACCATTGTTAATTCTTATACGCTGGATTCAGGCTAGTTCAATTAAACTTCAGTGCCCAGTGAAATCAATGGGGCTTGAGTCATGAAAAACATGTCCCATTGAATCAGGCTTTTAGTGTGGCAGTACCCACCCTTTGGAAGTCCTGTTACACATCAGACAGGCAGGGTCTCTAATGTATTTTTGGCACATATTGAAGACCTTCATTTTTCAACACGCTTTCTAAGTGGAGATTATTATTATTTTTAATCACAGTCTGTATCTTTATTGGTGTTAAAATCTGTTTTATATGTGAAATTGTTTCAATTGTTTGTACATGTTAAATTGTTTTATTATTTTTAGTGTTGGTGCTTTTTATTGTTCGATTGCTTGGTTTTACAGGAAGTGATTCATAAATGGAAATAAATCTATCCACTATTTATTTCCAAAAGTTGCTTGTTTGTTTGCTATGCCTTCGGACACCTCTTAAGATAAAGTAACCAAATCTTGTGTGATGCTTCCTGAGATCAAGGTGCAGGTTTTTGTCTATGTCTGGATCTTGAATCAAGGCGGCAGACTGAACTTTTCAAAACTACACCAATCTGAAGCATTGATTTCACAACTGCAACGACGTTTTGGCTTCTCATAATTCCCGAATAACAGCATGTAAAAAGCTGCTTGTGAATAAATAAACCTCAAAGGAAACTAAGTTCAACTGAGTCTGGATCCAACCCTTTCTCCTTGTACTGAAATCAACGCAGTTTCTCCAGAATTGCTGGAATACTGCCCCAATACAGCAGGCAGCTGCTCGGGTGTAAATGTTAAGGATTAGGGCTGCTGCATATTTTACCCAGAAGCATTAAGGGAAATGTACAAAAAAGGTGCAGCAATCAGCCCGTTCCTGACCTTTTCATGAAATGTGGCTGCAAAATCCCAATTTTCTCTCTCCGTAAGAAAGCAAGCAGAGTACGCTCCATGGCACTAACAGCCCACTTCCATTTATGTGAGAGGCCTTTAGTATTTCAGATACCCTTTTGTGTGTGAAAGGAATAAGGATAATCAATGCATAGGGATTCCTTTCACATGCTGCCTTTGCATTTTTCCTCCCTCCTGGCTCCCTAGCAGACTTCACCTATTTTTCACAATCCTGGGGCAAAATGGCACATTACAATAAATGCATAGTTGATCCTCCTTTGTCTGGTTTTCCCCTCCTTTCTTCTAGAAAAAACAGAATTAGACAAAGTCATGGGGGACAGAGCGACCAGTGGCCACTAGCCAAGATGTCTATGAACAAGAGCTTCACTTTTGCAGGCAGTATGTCACTGTACACCAGTTTCTGCAAATAGCAAGTGAGGAGAGAGCTGTTGCTCTCAGGTTCTGCTTGCAGACTTCCTGCTGGTTGGACCATCAGAACACAATCCTGGACCAGATGAGTCTTTGGCAGGGTCCTTCTGTCGGTTTCAAGCCAAAAGTCAGAGGAATTGGCCACCCTCCAGGTGCCCGGCTTGAATCCTTGTTGACCTCCCTGTCAGCGACTCCCGGCAATACCAGGTGAGGTCTCAATCGGCGATCCTTCTCAACGTGAGAAGAACACACCACTCCTCCCCTACCATCCCCAGGGAGGGGAGAGAGACAGACAGAAATGTATTTACATGCCTTTATTCCTGTCTTTCCAGCAGTACAGAGAAACGTGACTGCTCTCTCTTAACTCCAGCAGCAGAGAGAGAAAACTCCTCCCATGTACTTCCAGTACAGATCATGTGACACTCTGAGCTAACATCCTGTGCTCAGTACACTGAATAGACTGTCCTTTGTTCCCACGGTACAGTCCCAAAACATCAACATCCTGTTTGGCTATCCAGCCACCTGGAGCACGCTGCTGCATTGCTCCTTTTTCGTAACATCCTCCCCCAAAAGAATCAATGTGTGTTGCGGCAAGCAAAGCGTGATCCAGAGAAGAAAACAAACAGTTGTTATACACATAACACTCCCCTGTTGTTACAGTTCCACCCTTGGAACTCCCCGCCACTGGTCTCCCCAGTGTACCTCTCTGGTTGTCTGGCTTCCAAGGAATGAGTGCATCTGCATTACCTTGGCTAGCAACTCTCTGTTGTGTCTTTGTCTCTGACTTAGACACAGCTCCAACCTGTCCTCGGTTGTGTTTAACAGCAACACATGCAATAGCTAAGTTAGCAAACTCTTTTGAGTACCTCTTGGGTGGTTCACCCTTTGTAACTCTCTCAGACCTTCGTATGAGGTGCTGATCCTCTCTGCTCACTGGTTCAGTCTCAGGACTCCTTGGAGAACCAGTTCCAATGGTAAACAGTGGTTCATCCTTCACCTGTGAAGGTCTAACTATTGTGTGAGATTTCCTCTCAATGACTGTGACAACTGAGCTCTCCGAGCTATCACTGTCGCTCTCAGTACCACTGTACTCTGTAAAATCATCATTGTCATCTGAATCGTCCTCAGTGGGAAATGTGTGTACTATAACTCTCTCCTGTTCAGGAGCACTCTCTAGAAATTTTGTGAGAATCACCTGACCAGATTCAGACAAAATTACTCTGTAGAGACCCTTTTCATATCCCACAAAAATGCCTCTGGCATTCTTTACTCCACCTGGAGCTTCTGTCCTCACATGAGACCCAAAAACCTTGAAATGGGCAACAGAAGGTTTTCTATGGAACAGTTTCTCAAAAGGAGAACTTCCCAACTCTTTTGAAACCTTTCTCAACCACGTATAACAAAACGACATTAGAGACTCCGCCCAGTACTCATGTGACAGATGTGAACTAAGCAATTGTGCTTTCATCCCCTTTTGCAATTCTTTGTTCACCCGTACACAGACACCCCTGTTCCATGCTTCCGCTGAAACAGCAACCTTGTGTCTTATCCCTTTCTTCTGCAGGAACTCCTGGAAATCCTGTAAAAGAAAAATTTGCTTTTCATCTGTGAAAAGACAACCAATGTTAGCATCATGCATATTTTTAACCTTGTCACAAAACTCCTGAAACCTTTGCAAGGCTTCCTGTGGCCTCTGTAACACATAAATCCAGACAAAGTTAGAGAAATGATCCACACACACAAGATAATATCTTGCATTGCCTCTAGATGGTTCTAGAGGACCAATCACATCAGCATACACCCGCTGAAATGCTCTGTCGACCCTGGCCATCTTCTCGGTGCTCGTTTTGGTCACACCTGCAAGAGAAATCAAGTTAGACTCAGATGCATTACATTCCATGTAATCACTTTGTGCATAACTCAACAAATACAGTCCATCTTTCTCCCTGGCAGAAAGATACAACTCTCCATCTTTGAAGATCTTGCAGCTCTCAGCATCATAGGACAGTTTCAGTCCTTTCTTTGCAATCTGCGAAACACTCAGCAGATTGAACTTCAATTCAGGAACCAAGTAAACATTGTTTATAGTCAAGTTCAGACTCTTAAGATACACAGTCCCTATCCCGGTCACTTCCAGCTCCTGACCGTTGGCCTGTTTTACAGCGAAGCTTTGCTTCTTAAACGTTGAAAAGAGTCCTTTGTGTGGGGACATATGAACGGTCGCTCCAGTGTCGATTACAAACGAGTTGTTAACATCTGGCGTGGTTCCTTTCGCCATCAAAGCCTTTGCAGGTTTCGCCGAAGACTTGGTATGACCTTTGCCCGATGCCTCAGGCTTTGCTGAGCGGCCCTTAGCTCCTTTTGGCTGGCGTGGCTTCTTACAGTTCCGCTGAAGATGCCCAGCCTGTCCACAATTGTAACATCGGACAACGTTCAAAGCTACAGCATCCTCTCCAGTAGCCACATTAGTGGGGGAATTAGAACTCCGTTCCTCCCTCCCCCTGTCCTTTACTTCCAGTGCAGCAAGTCTGTCATGTTCGTTCAAAACAACGGCACACACCCTCTCCGCGGTCAAATCTTGAGCCGGGAGGGAACCAAGCTGACTGGCAACGGTTTTGTAAGTCCGATTTCGGCTGTTTATCATCATGAAGCAAAACACTTCCTCCTGCAGACGGAAATTGTGTTCCACCATCTGTTGGCGCAGATATTTCATCTCCGTCAGGTGCGCTTGAACATCTCCATCAGGCGCAAGCCTCAGATTGGTCAGCTTCTCAAAATACAGCAACGCTGAAGAACCAGCATCCCTCTGATGTGTTCTACGCAGCGTCTCCCAAATCTCTCGCGCATACTCTAAATTCTGAATATGCACCAATTGGCTATCTGAGACACACAGAATTATAGCCGTCCTGGCCTTCAGATTCTGTGATTCCCAACCTCGCGTTGGTGCTGCAGGGATGGGGTTCTCAATCACCTCAAAGATCCTCTGATTCTGCAGCAGGGCCTTCATCTTTATAGACCAAGATGAATAATTGTCATTAGTCAGGGGAGGTGGATAGGGTAAACCTCCCCCCTTCTTGGCATCCATTCTGAATCCAAGTGTCTGCTCTCACTTTCGAGCCAGTAAAATCCAAAAGTCTCTTCTTGGGCTGTTTACTGCCTTCACTGGCAGGCAAACTGCACGCTGTTTAAAGTCCTTGCACAGCTGCGTAGATAGCCAAAACAAACTTTGACTTCTCACGCTCTCACTGAGCCAGTCAGTAACTTTCCAAGCCTACTGACTGTCGTTGCCTAGCAACTGTGCATACCTCTTCTTCGGACAGGAAATCTTATCAACCACAAGAATTCCTGGTATGCAAGCCTTTGCTCTCAGAGCTGTTTTTCCAAACGCAGCTCCCGTGAACCAGAGAATAAATCAATCTGCGTTCACACTTTTTAGCCCGAAATTCAGCATACCTTTGGGGCTCCGTTGCCTGGAAAACACCCCCTCTCGGTGTCCAGCCGTCTGTTGAGCTTCTGGCTGCACGCAGATGTTATCTTCTTCTTTGGTGCAGAGGATGGCAACGATCCATCGACCTCTCACCTCTCATGCTGATTCCCATGGAGCTTGAGAACCATCGGCTATTGCTACCAGTTGTCGGTTTCAAGCCAAAAGTCAGAGGTGCCCGGCTTGAATCCTTGTTGACCTCCCTGTCAGCGACTCCCGGCAATACCAGGCGAGGTCTCAATCGGCGATCCTTCTCAACGTGAGAAGAACACACCACTCCTCCCCTACCATCCCCAGGGAGGGGAGAGAGACAGACAGAAATGTATTTACATGCCTTTATTCCTGTCTTTCCAGCAGTACAGAGAAACGTGACTGCTCTCTCTTAGCTCCAGCAGCAGAGAGAGAAAACCCCTCCCATGTACTTCCAGTACAGATCATGTGACACTCTGAGCTAACATCCGGTGCTCAGTACACTGAATAGACTGTCCTTTGTTCCCACGGTACAGTCCCAAAACATCAACATCCTGTTTGGCTATCCAGCCACCTGGAGCACGCTGCTGCATTGCTCCTTTTTCGTAACACCTTCTTATGTTCTTAGTTTCACTAAGTTTCACTAGATGACCCTTGGGGTCCTTTCCAACTCTACAATTCTATGATTCTATGGAATGTACCCAACATAAGATGAAGTAGTGGCCACCAACTTGGATGGCTTTCAATTGTGAAAACTGATAGAGGATACGGGTATCAATGGCAAGGAGTAATGATGGCTAAGTTTGCCACTGTTGAAGGCCATATGCCTCTGAACATCAGTTCCTGAGACTCACAAGTGGGAAGAGTACTGTTGCACTTAGGTCCTGCTTGAAGGCATCTCATAGGCATCTGGCTGGAAATTATAAGAACAGGATGCTGGGTTGATGGGCCACTGGCCAAATCCTATACTGCTATAACAACAACAACAACAACAACAACAACAACAACAACAACAACAATAATTATATCCCGCCCTCCCCAGCCGAAGCCGGGCTCAGAGCGGCTAACAACAATAAAAGTAACACAGTTTACATTAAATCACAATCAATTAATTGACATGCATTCTAAAATCAATTCATTCTAAAATCAATTCAAAATCAAATTAATGGCAACCATCGGGCTAAAGTTCTGTGAGGATTACCGAAGGAGGGGGTCAGACTGTGCCTTGGCCAAAGGCCTGGTGGAACAGCTCCATCTTGCAGGCCCTGCGGAAAGATGTCAAATCCTGCAGAGCCCTAATCTCTTTTGACAGAGCATTCGACCAGATCAGGGCCACGGCTGAAAACGCGCATATGTTCTTATGAGCTATAACAATGCTTTTTTTCTGGGGGTAGGCAAGGGTACGCGTACGCCTAAACATGTGGAGCAGCAGCAGCAGCAACAACAACAACAGGGATTTGGATAGCTTAGGCGCCCTGCAGAAAGGGCGCAAGGCATCCTCCTTGTGGGTGGATTCCTTTTCTTCTTCTTAGCACACCATATTTAGTTGGGGATTCTGGCTGGGTTTTGGGAGAGGGGGGTGGGAGCGCTCTGGCACTGAGAGGAACAGACACACCATCCCCACCTCGCTCTCCTCAGGAGCTCCAAGCAGAGTGACTGAGGGGACTCTGCCAGCGGTGTCCTCTCTCTCTGCACCCCCGCCACACTGCACCACTTTTCCCTAGGCGGGCGGTCACCTAAGCCTGAATGGAAGCAGCCTGGAGGCTTGGCAGCCTATCAGCGGCCCATGATGGGCATCCCCAAGATGGGAGATGTTGAGCAGAGGCTCTTTGAGAGGGTGCGAAGGATGTGTGGCAGTGCCTGCACGTGCGTGACTCAAGAGGATGACCTGCTGTCTCTCCTCCCCCCTCCATGGACACAGAGACCCCGGCACAGCTTGGCATGACTACAGCTACAGCTGCTGCTGTTTGGATGAAGGTGGCTTATTCTTAACACCCAGCCGCTGAGGGACCGCAGTCTCCTGCCCTCTTTTTTTTGAGGGATGCTGAGCTAAAGGCAGTGCTTTTTTCCCATTTACTGTATTTATTTTTTCCAATTTGAACTATAAAATTGTGACTTTTTTGAGTCAAAACGAGAGTACCTTTAAACATTTTTTTCTAGAACAAAAGCGCTGGGCTATAAAAAATCCCATGGAGAAGGCTGATTTGGGACATGGAAAACTGGCCTATTTTGAGTCAGAATATTGGTCCATCTAGTTTATGATGCCTGTGAATACCTGTTTTTGGACATCATTAGAAGAGAGAAGGCTGTTGTGTTCTGGTCTTGCTACCATAAGAACAGGAGGCCTCCAGCCTCATCCATCACAGCTTTCCATATGTTTTTACAGTCTTCCTCCCTAAATGCCCCACCTTCCTTCAATAATTCAGTGGTGAGTTGAGTTGAGGGGTCATGGTAGAGATTCAGCATTACTGATGCATGTCCAGTCCTATATTTCCTCCAACTGAAAGACTTCTGGGAAGGAAATAGTTCTCCTACATCATCAGCCTGGGTGGTCGACACATATAATAAAGCATGAGTCAATCCGTTTCATCTTCTCTCAAGGATACACTATGGCTGTCTCTAAACAAATAACTGTTCCAAACAGAGGAATGGTCTCCTGTTTAGTTTCTGCTGAATGCGGAAAATGCCTTAGAACAGTGCCCAGTTTGGTTAATAAGCCTTTCAGTATATTCACCTCTGTTATCATAAATCTTACATTGGCATGGAGTGCGGTTCATAAAACAAACATGGGCTGTCAGCACCAAGCCAACGAAAGATAAGGAGCTTTTCCTGCTCATAAGTTGCTTTTCCTGCTCTGAAAGTTTCTTTAAAAGAAAGATTGAAATAACCTGTTAAAGAAGTAACGAAATACGTTTTTTGAATGCTATTGAAAATATCCCATAAAATATAACTACCACTTATTGCTGGCATTGTGAGTTAAGGATGGACCAAAATTCCCCAACCCCAGTTTCCCAAAAATATTACTGCCTTTCCCAATGGGGGCTAAGTTTCTGCTGCTTCCTGGAAGTGAGTAACAAGGGAGAATTTTACGTTTGTGTGGCACAGTCCTGTAGTGTAATACACCTAAACCAGCCTGCCACCTCCAGGGATAGTGGAAGATTGCCAGTGTTGTAGTAACAATGCAGGAGAACATCATGATGTAAGCATATGACAGTTGGTGAAGAAACTGTTCCAGACTAGGTTATCAATAGTGGTAATTGGGGGACTGGTGGGGCAGAAGGCAGGAAGTTCAAACAGTAGGAGGAGCCAGAGCAAAGGACAGGCAAGACAAACTCATTCTACCTTTGTCCCCATTCTTCTCCTCCCTGTTGAGTACTGTAAAAGCAACACTGATGAGGAAGCTGACGACCAGTGACACCCCTGTTTCTCTATAACAAGGATTTTGGCTGGTTAACATTATATGCCCTTTTAAATATTATTGGCTATTGGTTTGGTTTTTATTTTTTAAAAAATTCTGAATTTTGTGCCTTCATTTTCCTTTGTTTTTCATTGTGAAATACCCTGCAATCTTTGGGTGAAATGTAATAAATAAATAAATAAAATGACTTTCCCCAAAGAATTCCAGGAAATGTAGTTACCCCCTCACAAAGCAACACATTCCCAACACCCTTAACAAATGGCACTTCCCAGGAGTTTTTAAATCAAGTCATGTGCTTTAAATGTGCATTGTATGTGCTTTAAATGTATGGTGTGGATCTGCACCCTGTCTCAGATCGTCCCTGCATCCCTGTCACTCCATTATTTCCCAGTTAGGTTTGGAGGGTGACTATCTTCTTGGGAAAGGACTAGGGATGGATGGGCATTGCCTATTACGGTTTCTTGAGTTTGTCTATTTTGAGTTCACCGAGTTTCTCATTTTTCTAATTTAAATTCAGTTTGCCACATTTCCACATCATTTTGCTATTTTTTTTAAAGTCCTCTTGAAAATTTGTTAGACGTTTGCTACACTCACTGCTGTTATGCAGTTTTGCCTAATGTGCATATTTTTTGCAAGCGATCTTCCCAAACCATAATGCATTTTTGTATGTTGCTCACCATGAATATATGACACACTCCTTCCTTTAATATATGCATTCTTCTAAAACATTTGCTTTGCTTGGAGAACTGCATAGCAAAATTTGGAGGGCTGCGGGTATCGAGGGATAGCTTTGTTTTGGTTTGTGCATTCTTTTGGAAAGTGTGGATTTGATAGGTTCATATCAAAATGCAAACAAAGCCCTAATTTTCCCTGACCCCTTATATGGACCACTGCAGTTGGCCCTAACCATCTAATGGTGTGCCATCATAAGCACATCAGAAAAAGTTGCTGGAACAGGCCAATGATCCATCTATCTCAGCATCCTGTCCTCACCTTGACCAACCATATACCACTCACAAGCAGGACATGAGCACAACAGCACTCTCCCCATTTGTAGAACACAGCCATCATGGCTAGTAGCCACCGATAGCCTTAACCTTCTTGAATTTGTCTAATCCTCTTCTAGAAGCAAATTCCATATGTGTTGCATATAGAGGTACTTTCTTTAGTCTGTCCTGAATCTCCCAATGTTCAGCTTCCTTGGATGGTCTTGGGTTCCAGTACAGTGGTACCTCGGGTTACATATGCTTCAGGTTACATATGCTTCAGGTTACAGACTCCGCTAACCCAAAAATAGTGCTTCAGGTTAAGAACTTTGCTTCAGGATGAGAACAGGAATCATGCGCAGTGGCAGGAGGAGGCCCCATTAGCTAAAGTGCTGCTTCAGGTTAAGAAAAGTTTCAGGTTAAGAATGGACCTCCGGAACGAATTAAGTACTTAACCCGAGGTACCACTGTACAGTGGTAACTTGGTTTAAGAACAGCCCTGTTTACAAACTGTTTGGTTTAGAAACTCCGCAAAACCAGAAGTAAAGTTTGAGAACTTTACCTCGGTCTATGAACAGAAGCTGAATGGTGGAAGGGCACTGGTGGCGGGAGGCCTCATTAGGGAAAGCACGCCTCGGTTTAAGAATGGCTTTGGTTTAAGAACAGACTTCCGGAATGGATTAAGTTCGTAAACCGAGGTACCACTGTATTTCAAACCACCGGAAAGTGGCTGGCGTGCTGCTGCTGCAACATCTGCAGGGCGCGCCTCCGATTTCTACAAATCTCATTGCCGTCTGATCCATGTAACATATTCCTTCCTCTCCTCCGCTGCATATCTCTTTGCTGTGTCGCCACTGCCGGTTTGGTGGATTGCTTCTTGTAATCTTACTTCTTTTTCAAACAGTAAACTTGTTCCTGATGTAATTACCATGATAAAGCTCCATGGCATGACGGATCATCCTTAACTGTGCTGTCGCTGCTAACTTCAGACAAGAGGATATTTCATCTGACGCCTTCGCAGGAGGCAACAGTAAACAATGTCAGGGAAACTGGATAGGGCTATCTTCTTTTGCGCCCCCGCCTCTGACTGGATTGCCGTCATGCACAAGCCAACTGCATGCTCACTTATTAGCCCATCTTCACCAGAATATAGATTATCCTGAGTCCCAGGTTTACTACTCTGGAGCAGCAAAGAACAGAAAGCCGACTGTAAAGAAATCTGTTGTTATCTTTCGAAGGCATTTCCAGGTGAACATAATGAACAAGAGCCAAATCAACTGATAACCTTACCTGGGACGCTCTCTGTTTTGTGGTGGAGAGTGATTTCATGCTTGTCTCACTTCTGACACCACCAGCTCTCCAGATATCTTTCAGGGGCGACACTGGGTGAATACATGGGACCATGTATGAGGAAGCAGGTCAGATGATTCCTTTAGCTTCATGGCTCCAATAGGCATGATAGGAAGGGAGAGTGTGATGTTCCAAAAGTCATAAGAGTCACAAAACAATAAGAGGACCTGCTGCTTTCACTGGCCATCTGGGTCACCACAGAAAAAAAAACCAGAGATCAAATAAGTCTGAATTTATCACAATGAACAGGAGAAGTCACGAGCTGCAGACACACATGCAAGACTTTACAGCAGCTAGGGGGAGCCCTTTTCAGCCCAAGGGCAACATTCCCTTCTGAATAGCCTTCTGGGGGCCACGGGGGAGTGGGGCCATTGGCAAAAGTTGAAGAAGCAGTGGGTGTAAATGGGTGTACAGTAGACTAGTTTTTAGACACTCTTCTCCATCCAGGCAAGCAAAAGGGATGAGTTGGTAGCCACCAGCCAGTTGAATTTTTAAAAATTCATTTTTTGTGAATCCCGTCTTTCCTCCAAAGAGCTCAACGTGGTCTACATGGTTCTCCCCATCTCCATTTCAACCTTACAACAACCCTGTAAGGTAAATTAGGCTGAGAGGCAGAGAGTAGCCCAAGTTGACACAGGACGCTTCATGGCTGAATGGAGATTTGACCTCTGGTCTCCCAGGTCCTATTGCAGCACTCCAAGGCTCTAGCTCAGGGTTCCCAAACGTGGGAACTACAATTCCCACCATCCCTGACCCTTGGTCAAGCTAGCTAGGGGTGATGGGAGTTGTAGTCCAACAAAAGTTTGGGAACTTTTCTTGGGAAAAGAAGAAACCCCTTTCTATTCCAACTGTGAGTTCCCCCCCAAAACTACACGATAATAGAAATGTTTCCTACCCAGTTTTGTGACTTATGGATGGGGCTGTGAATTTGAAGAGACTTCAGTCTCCTACCGGCTGTAATTCATAATTTGTAGTGCAGGGAGGGCACAGCAATCCTCATGCAACATACAAAGACTGGTGTGTGTTTATAGGTGGGAGTGAGGGAGTGAACTGAGAAGAAGCTGGGTTTTAATGTATTGTAGCTCTGTTGCCAGATTCTTAGCAAGAGATAAATCTGATGTATGATACATTGAAAGAATCTTGACAAAGGGCTGTAGCCCAGTGGGTAGAACATCTGCTTTGCATGCAGAAGGTCCCAGGTTAAATCCCTGGCATCTCCATATAAGATTCGGAGACATATCTGTCTGAAATTCAAAGGGGGGAACTGCCAGTCAGTGCAGATACTGACCTTGATGGACCAATGGTCTGGATCAATAAAAGGCAGTTTCCTATGTCCCTGTGATGAAAATGATGCTCAGGGATACAGCTCCCTGATTCAATTCAGCACCGAATGCGGTACTTTAATGTGGCCCCAGTCTGACCAGGAATGATCTGCAGCCAACCCAACAGAAACTGTATGCAGGCCCCAAAGCAATTTAGGAGCCTTACAGAGTGCCTCTTTTAACTCTAAATTAAGCATGCCCGGTTGAGGGGAGAGAGAAAAGGAGACACGTGCAGGATATTTCCTCCCCTTTGGACAGCCTAGGATCACAGTAGGTGGAACTGATGTCTCACCTTGGACAATCCAGGAATGTTTCAACCCAATCTGACCAGATCCCAGTTTGACCCGAACTGGTCTGATTCAGTTCTTGATCCAGCTAGATCTGGTGCACAGTCTAGTTTTTTACCCTTGGGCAACCATACAATTTTGTCCGTGCCCGCCCTCTCCTCAAATCAGTGGAGGTGATGTGTATGTTTACACTGTTTATTCTGCAACACTGGTTGCAAGTAACTGGGTCTCTCCTACTCATGGATATAAAAGGATATATTTTCCCCACAAAAGGGTTTACACTCTGAAACATAGCTGATAATTTCCCAGATGGCCATACTTCTTCAAGGGTTTTGCCATTTTTAATCTCAAGCTGAGCCTTCTTGGCAGAGTGCAGGCAGACCCGGGGAGGTGGAAAATAATGAATGCCTTGAACAAAACACTTCTGCATAATGATGCAAGCTTTTGCATGGTGCTCAGCTTGCATTAGGGAGAAAGCTAATGTTTCCATGACTCTCAACATCTCTTGACTGCGCTGCTCTCCTGATGACCGGTTCAGCAGGCATTGGCTCTGTACGGTGTAAATTAAAGCTGGGCTGCTCCCCACTTTTAGGGAGCCATTCATTCCTCATGAAAGTGAAAGGTCTTTTTCAGAGATTTGGCAGGGGGAGTATTGAAGAAATGTTTTCAGGGGGAAGCTTACCATGAAGGCATGAAGTGGCAGAGGGTTTCACTCTGACTTTAACCCTCTGCTATATTCTATTTGTGTGTTCAGACTCCACCTCCAACCTACTCTCACATCCCTCTCAATTCCTGAAGATCAGAAAAATATTTAGGGGAGCTTCTCCCTGCTTCACTCCCCCTCAAAATAGCAGCAACAAAAATGGTAAGGACTGAATCGTCAGTTCTGTACCCAGGCAATCAAAATTATGCTGCGAGAAATGCAAAATCCCATGAGCTGTATGAATTATGCAAATCCATACAATCAGGATCATTTTCTCACATATTGCATTATTTCTTCTGCATGCTTTTTGGGGCCAATGGTTAGTCATGCCCATTGCGTCTCAGGGCCCATTGGGAATCAGACCCCCTCAAAGCTGTCAGGTCTCTGAGACCACAAAAATACCATCTGCAAGTCCAGGGGGCTATGTAGAAGTAGGGGTCTCCAGAGTAAGGTGCAGGTTAATTCTTGGCAGCAGCAGTCAAAGGCGTCGGAGGCAGTCATATTGCTCAGTATGGGCAAAAGCTAATGGGAGGGAGAGAGGCTTGCAGTCTAAGACATCCTCATCACTGTGGCCATGAGAATCTCCATGTCCCTCTTCTTCTAGATCTGAAGGCTCCACTGATCTGTCTGACACCACTTAGGAGAGGGCTTCTGCACTCTGGCCTTCCTTGTGAGCTTCCCATAGGCATCTAGCTGGCCATTGTGAGGACAGGATGCTGGAGTGAAGGCTCCACTGATCTGTCTGACACCCCTTAGGAGAGGGCTTCTTCATTCTGGCCTTGGGAGCTTCCTATGGGCATCTAGCTGGCCATTGTGAGGACAGATGCTGGACGAGATGGGTCATTAGCCTGATCTGGCAGGCTCTCCTTCTGTTCATAATGCCTCCTTTTCCTACTTTCCACTGGAACAAAGATGTTGGCGGAATGACAACAGTAGACCTTTCCACTCCTGCAACATGGAAGCATTCAAAGGCAGACTTCCTTCCCTCCCTTGCCCCTGGAGAGGGAGATCTGCTATGACATTTGGTACCTGGTATGCCCTCCCATGGACCATAGGCTCCCACCCTTGGTTACACATTGTGGTGTATTGGTTTGAGAATGTAATACTACTACTACTATTACTACTACTACTACTACTACTACTAATAATAATAATTTACTCTGGGCGGCTTCCAACAAAACACTAAAATACAATAACCTATTAAACATTGAACATGTAAAAATGTAAGCCTAGGACAGGGGCCAGCAAACTTTTTCAGCAGGGGGCCGCTCCACCATCCCTCAGACCTTGTGGAGGACCGGACTATATTTTGAAAAAAAAATATGAATGAATGCCTATGCCCCACAAATAACCAAGAGGTGCATTTTAAATAAAAGCAGACATTCTACTCATGTAAAAACACCAGGCAGGCCCCACAAATAACCCAGAGATGCATTTTAAATAAAAGGACACATTCTACTTATGTAAAAACATGCTGATTCTCAGACCACCCGCAGGCTGGATTTAGAAGGTGATTGGGCCGGATCCAGCCCCGGGCCTTAAGTTTGCCTACCCATGGCCTAGGACCTGGGAGATTGCTCGACCATGAAACACACCGGATGACCTCAAGCACAGCACCGCCTTGCAACCAAAACTGCCTCACAGTGTTGTTGTGAGGAGTGGGAAATCCAGGTCTGTCAACCTGAGCAATCAGGAGAAAAGGTAGGCTATAAAAGTAATGAATAGAAATAATAAATTCCAGCACAGTTAAAAAGCAACCTCAGAACAATGTTGTCCGCGTGCATTTAAAAGATCCATATTCTGAGAAAGATGTACGTAGTTTAAAAGTACATGTTTGCCCATGAATTTAAATGTTAATTTCCATGCAGATTTATTTTTTTAAAAAAACAATTCCACAGGGTGATGTGGCTGTGCAACAGAATGGCAGTGTGAGCAAACTGAACCAGAAGCAGACTGACATGTCCATCCCTCGCTATCATTTGGTTCCCGCTCTAATGAAATGGAAGACTAGTTGAAAACCCCTTGATTGTACCACTCAAGGGATGCAAGATCTTCTGAGTGCATGGGAAGCAATCGGGTGCGGTGTCCAGAGAAGAAGCCATCCTATAAATCCCAAAGCCATGAATAGGAAATCTAACAAGAGCAGCTTCACTTAATCTTATCTTTCCCAGACAGTTACTGTGTTCCTGATGTAATTATAGTGATAAAACAATGTGACAAAACTGCTGCCTTCTATCACAGTACCACTGTTGTTGACTTAGATGACAGGGTAATCATTTTCAAAGAGACCTTTTATTTTTCTTTCCCCTTCCGAGCCAGTGTGTGCGTTTAAACTCAGGGCGCATCTCCTTGATAAATTGCATTATACACATTTGCGGAGTCCTTAAATTTTATCTGTTTTATGCATGAGCTGCTCTTCAGGTAGGAATTTGCATTTCTGGTGATGGAGGCTAGGATGTGGCCGCAAGAGCGCTGGCCTCTCTGGTTGTCTTAGGAAATTTGCTCCTGCACCACCAGATCCAATCAATAAAGTTGGATGTGTGCATGGCAGCCAGTGAAACCAGAATCTCATGCAATTTGTGAACTGACAGCAGAGATATGGACACTTCTTTGCAACTAAAACACTTGACTGCTTGGGCTATCTCCAGGGATGCTTCCAAAATTCTCTTCCCCCACATGTTTGCTTAGTCCAGGCATAAGCAAACTTGGCCCTCCAGATGTTTTGGGACTACATCTCCCATCATCCCTGACCACTAGTCCTATTAACTTGGGATGATGGCAGTTGTAGTCCCAAAACATCTGGAGGGCCGAGTTTGCCTATGCCTGGCTTAGACTCTTATTCAGGCATTTGCTGAAGACCATAGGAGCCAACTGCTAGGGGTCAAGGGAGCCTTGACCCCCAATAAAATATTTGAGGGGACTTCCCCCCTTCCCCCCAAAGTTGATGGACATTGCCATGCAAATGATATTTATGCACCATGCCATGTGATCGATTATGTGGCACGGGGCTTACCAAAGCCATCCTGGTTTCTGATTTGACCCCGGAATGTCTTGTTTTTTTCTTAGGATGTCCCTACTTTCATTGGAGAAATGTTGGAGGCTATGGGGTTATCCGACCCCCGAACCATCTGAAGGCAGTTTTGTATAGGGAAGTTTTAAAATGTTTAATGTTTTATTATGTTGTTATATATGTTGGAAGTCGCACAGAGCGGCTGGGGCAACCCAGTCTGATGGGTGGGATATAAACAGTACAATGATGATGATGATGATGATGATGAAATAGGATGTCCCTATTTTCATCGGAGAAATGTTGGAGAGTATGCACACACATGCTCACATACACGTCTCTATCCTCTATCCAGATAAACTTTAGGCATGACCAGAGTTCAATGACATTTTTCAGCCAGGGAAAAATACTAGAACTCAAAAGCAGCGCCAATGAGAGATGTGGCCTGGGCAGAATACTGACGGAAGAAGGATGGTGTCTGGGGATGGGAGTGGTGTCTGGAGAGTCCTGAGGGTCAGATAGGGAGTCCTGGAGGACTGTATTTAGTTTTGGTTTTCTCTGTCAAGTCCTCGTGAAAATGCATCAGCATTTTAGTGTGAATTTGTCTGAATATGCACTTTTTTCTTTTGCAAAACAATTTCTCTCTAATGTGTTTCTGGCATGTATAATCTTCACTAATAGATGCATTTTTATGCACACTCTTTACCCCAGTGTATGCATTCATGTACACAAATTTGCTGGGGAACAGGATGGTGACATCTGTAAAAGGGCAAATTTGGGAAGGTGGCTGCTTTCCAGTTTGCATATTATTTCAGGAAATGCAATTGCAGTACGTTTGCTTTTAAGCATGGAGCGAACCAAATTTCTTCCCCATCGCTAAATCAGGCACACACCCTGCTCAATGCTAGATAGGAAAGAAAACTCTTTTTTAAAATGCATTTTACCCCAGTGTTAATCTCTCCCATGTAAGGGCAGCTTTTGATTGCTAGTTGCTTCTTCATGTTATGCAGGCAGGCAACATCTCACATAGCGGGGGAGGGAGAAGCTGCAGGCTGCCACATTCCTGGCATGTCTGAAACCAGATGAGATAGCATCTTTCATCTTACAGTGTGCTTGTGAGTTTAGAGTCCTCTCTCAGCAGGTAAAATATTTATCAGTTACCTGCTTGCTGGTGGAGGATGTCATGACTTCTCCGATGGGCGTGATTGTGTTTATTTTCTGATCAAGAGGAGACAAGCTAGAAGAAGGAAAACACATCTTCTGACAGGTCTTATTTACCAAGGTTGTTTCCTCTTTTCTTCTCCCATATGAATCATTGTCCCTGTTTCTAATTTTTGGGGATAACTTGTTAAAACGTTAGTCATGCAAGTTCCTTGTTGTGCCATTTTTCAGGGTTCGTTCTTCCACCCAAGGTCGCAAGAAGCTGAATTTTTCTCTGGAAGAGAAATGGATAAGAACATGAGAAGAGCCTGCTGGATCAGGCCAAGGGCCCATCCAATCCAGCTTCCTGATCTCACAGTGGTCACCCAGATGCCTGTGGGAAAACCTCAAGCAGGACCTGAGCACAAGAACATTCTCCCCTCTGTGTGTTTCTACCTCTGACTGTGGAGACAGAGCATAGCCTTCATGGCTTGTAGCCATTAATAGCCTTACCCTCCATGAATATATCCAATTCTCCTTTAGAGCTATCTAAATTGGTGGCTATGACTGTCTGCTGTGGGGGTGGGTTCCACAGTTTACCGTGTGTGGTAATAATAATATAATAATTTATTTTTTATACCCCACCCATCTGGCTGGGTTTCCCCAGCCACTCTGGGCAGCTCCCAACAGAATATTAAAAACATGATAAAACATCAAACATTAAAAACTTCCCTAAACATGGCTGCCTTCAGATGTCTTCTGAAAGTCAGATAGTTCTTTATTTCCTTGACATCTGGTGGGAGGGTGTTCCACAGGGCAGGCACCACTATTGAGAAGGCCCTCTGCCTGGTTCCCTGTAACCACTGGCAGAGGAAGAGGAGTGCGGGCAGTGCACCCCATCCCCGGGATGCGCACCAGCCCGGCCCCCACCTGCTCTCTCCCCCCCCCCCCCCGGTGCCGGAGCATGAAGCTCCGCCACTGCCTGTAACCTCACTTCTTGCAGCAAGGGAACAGCCAGAAGGCCCTCAGAGCTGGACCTCAGTGTCCAGGCTGAATGATGGGGGTGGAGACGCTCCTTCAGGTATACTGGGCATACATTTGAGGGCTTTAAAGGTCAGCACCAACACTTTGAATTGTGCTCAGAAACGTACTGGGAGCAAATGTAGGTGAAGAAGTACTTTCTTTGTGCTGAATCTTCCAACATTCAGCTTCATTTGATGCCCATGAGTTTTAGTGCTATGAGAGAGGGAGAAAAACTGTTCTCTATATACTTTTTCCATGCCATGGATTATTTTAGAAACATCTGCCATGTTTCTAAACACCTCTTGTTCACTTTTTCTGTAAACAAAAGTTCCCAAATGCTGCAGTGTTTTCTCATAGGGTAGTTGGTTGCCCTTTTCAAAACTTTTTTTCTTTTTTCAAATCTACAATATCCCTTTTGAGGTGAGGATGTATTTCGTGCCCAAAGCTGTGGTGCAGTTTTGTAATTTTAGACTCTGAGTATAATGAACATGGCTTTGTCTCTCTTGAGAATGGTGATAGGGAAACTTTGGCTCAAAGGCTTAATGCTGCAGGCTGTTTTCCTCAAGCCACACCTATCTACCCCAAACCTAATGTCCATGTGATGTCAGGTGTGAGGCAGGTAAAGACCCCTTTGCAGTGACAACCAGCACCTGTGGCCCTGTATATGTTACTGGTTTCTAACTCCCAGCATCCTTATCTGGTGCTGCTGGGAGGTGAAATCCAAGAAACATAGGAGGGCCACAGGTCCCCCGCCCCTGATATATAACAGGTGAAGTATTGTTCATTTGTTGGTTACCAAAAAAAAAAAAAGGTATTTCCTGCTCCTCGAGGCAGCTCCCCAAAATACAACAAAACAAAATAAGAGATATATCGGCAATAAAAAAGCAATAACAATGATGAAAGATATTCAGGAATAACTCATAACTTAAAAGTGATAAAGGAACAGAAAAAATGGACAAATTTTGTGCAACGTGGCAGCCATTTGTTCCATATACAAATGATACTGGTCATAAAGATAAACTCTCTGAAATATCTTTGCAGATACAGCTATCTTGAACACTACAGCTGGAGCTATATTCTGCCCTGGGAACAACTATGATGGATAAGACAACTTTTGTGCCTGTCCCCATGGCATTGCATGCTGGATGTTTGGCTAATGTGTATGGATTGATAAGTATCGTGCATGTTAATGTTGTCAGGGGCTGGACAGAGGAGGAATAGTGGGGGCCGCCTACCCTTCTCCTGAACTTTCCCAAGAACAAGAGGACAGTGTATTGGCATGCATATCTATGGTATGAAAAGAAAAAAAATCACAAATGTTTTGAAAACCACATCTTTCAAAGATCGCTGATAGAGGTATGGGAGAGGTACAAAAATTTGTTGGACCCAAGACTCCCCAACTGGATTTCACCATTAGAAGTGATGAGTGTGAAAAAGATTAATATGGGGGGGGTGGATAACATATGGAGAATTGATAGTAAGAGAGGGGGGAAATGGAAAATGAAAACTTATGAAGATGTGAAAGAATTTGTTTATGATTGGTTGCATTACTATCAAGTTAATGAAAAAAAGATTGTAAAGAGTGTGGATATGAAGAAAAAGAATCAAAATTTCAAACAGAGGTACTGAATAATGAGTATAAAAAATTGTCCAAAATGTATGAAATGCTGCTGGAATGGCACACAAAAGATGAAGAGGTTAAATCGGTAATGATACATTGGGCCAGAGATTTTGGGTATAATATACAATATGATGATTGGATGAAATTATGGAATGAAAGGTTAAAAATTACGGCGTGTACTGCGTTGAAGGAAAATGTAATGAAAATGGTATATAGGTGGTATATAACGCCAGTTAAACTGGCTAAAATGTATAAAACATGCAACAAGTGTTGGAAATGTAAAGAAAAAGAAGGAACTTTCTATCACATGTGGTGGGAATGTAAAAGGGTGAAAGGCTTCTGGGAAATGATATATAATGAACTGAAATAGATGTTGAAATATACGTTTATTAAGAAACCAGAGGCCTTCTTATTAGGATTGGTAGGTAATGAAATTAATAAGAAAGATTATAAACTTTTCCAATACGCAGTAACAGCAGCAAGAATACTTCTGGTGCAAAGATGGAAGCAGAAAGAAATTCCAACAGTGGAAGAATGGAGAATGAAATTGACTGAATACGCAGAATTGTATAAACTGACAGGGAAGATTCGATACCAGAGAGACCAAAAGTTTATCGAGGACTGGGGGAGATTTACAGAATATCTGAAAAGCATATGTGATGTACAGACAACGCTTGTTGGCTTTCAAGAGACTCTGTGAAAAATTAAGAAATATTGTAAAAAAGAGAGTAAGAGGGGAGAGGTGATTTTAAAGGCAATATTAAGTTTAGAAATGCGTTAACAAAAGAAATTTTAACGAAAGATTGGCAGAGAAACTGAGGGAAGTCAAAAATTGATGAATGTGTGATAAAATATGAATTGATTGTATAAAAATGTTTTGAAAATGAATAAAAATTATTTTAAAAAAGAAGAGGACAGTGTAGATTTCAAGCAGTGGTTTGCAGAAGGGCATAGTTCAGAGGCTGCAGAGGGGAGAAGCTGGGAAATACTAGAAGAGGAACAGCAGGAAGGAAGAGAAGCACCAGGAGAGAGGCAGCCGACAGACTCATTGTCTTTGGAGAGCATTCCTGAGCACCCCTCCCCCAGGACTAGGCGTGCTGTGAGAGTAGCTGGACAGAAAGCTCAGAGACAGAAAGCCCAGACCAACCAGTGCAGGGATGACGTAGTATGAGAGTGGTAGGGGGGTGGGACTTTACCTTTGCCTCTCGCTGTGATTATTGAATAAACTAATAGGTAAGAAGTATTTATTTTATCTGCTTCTTTGCTGCTACCATGGGAGTGATAGGATTCACTGAAGCCTTGACAAATGCACACCTTGATAAGTGTTATGAATCTACATGTTCTTTTATATATTTGCTCTTACTTATAAACATTCAATGAAAAATATTCAGGAGTAGATGGAGGGGGAAAAACCAGTTGAAAGACAATTAATGGGGGGGGACCTGCTTAAGGGGGTGGGGATTGGGGGAAAAATATCCTAGAATCTGGGTTCCATAATGGAAATGGGCTTTCCCCATCATCCCAATCAACTGGCCTTTTGTCATATGGGAGATAAGAATAAAGGCCTCAGGTGTTGGGCAATGTTCTCTCGCATGTTCCTGTGGGAAGAGGAAAATTCTTGAGGTACCTCAGTCCCAGACTAGTAGTCCCTGTGGAGCTACAGACCGTGCTGGTTGAAGCTAAGGGGAGATGGAAACCAAAACTGACAGATTTGCCCATTCTGAATTGAACTCTCAGGTTTCTTAGGTGCAGACACCCACCCTATATTCTCGTAAGCCTCAACAGCTTTGGGAAGGGAAGGAGAGCCACACCGGAAGGGAAGCTCCCTGCACACCCTTGGAAACAAAGGCAGTTCAAAGCCTGATCTAACACGGCCCATGTTCTCCAGCAGAGTAAACAATGCCAGCATTTCTAACAGCTCTGGTCTGACATGGACCTCAGCTGGTGTTTCAACTCTGCAGTGGGGCTGGGAACAGCATAAAAAAGCCCAAGCAGGTCTTGGTTGTGTTGCAGTGCCTGGATTCATCCTGGCAATTCATAGGAGCAGCAGGTCAATTTCAAAGCCAGGCTTTTCATCAAAATGCACTCTCTGCCTTCCTTTGATCCACCACAGTTCGGAAAACTTCACAAAGTGAGTTGGATTGCTAGACTTGCAGCAAAGAGGTTACACAACACAATCCTCTTAAGTCAGTTGGTTGGCGTGAACAATGGGTCGCATCTGCTTCGATCAGGTGGGTTGCTAAGGATTCAAAAGGGGGTTGTGTTTGTCATGGCCCCTGCTTGGTTGTAAACCTGTCAGGCACCTAAACACATTAGCTTTGGGGAGTGCAGGAGTACACAGCATTCCCCCCCCCAAAAAAAATACTCAGCAAACTTGGAACCCACAATGGATCCTGAGCCACAAGCCAATTAGGCAAGTCATGAGTTTACCTTCTCAACTAATTAAGTTTTATCACTCTTATCGAAACAGGTAGGTGCTGTTTCTTTCCCTTTTTCACGCAGATCCGTCAGAGGCCATCCCTTTCAACTCCTTGACATTTCTCAGATCTGCCCTTTCCTTTCAATTGATGCAGTAGATGGGGGAGAAATTCAATTCTGTTTGCCTTTAAAAACGGATCTATCAAATTCTCACTTTCTGAAACCGTGTATGAACTGAAACACAGCCGTCCTTTGAAATTCACACTTCTCTGAATTTTGTGATGCAACTCTCCAGCCTAACAATGTCCTAAAAATGCATATATTAGGAGAAAGTGTGCATAAAAAATGAATATGTTAGTGAAGATAACACACAAAAGGTATTATATTGGGAAAGTTGCTTGCAAAAATATGTGCATTATTCATAACTGCATACGTACACAAAATGTGTTTTTAGGATTCTTGGGGAAGAGTACTCTGGGTTGTGAAGCGCTCTCTCTCTCTCTCTCTCTCTCTCTGTGTGTGTGTGTGTGTGTGAGAGAGAGAGAGAGAGAGAGAGAGAGAGACTGACTGACTTTAAAGCACATGGTAGGGATATTGGAGAATTCTGATGGCAATGGGAGCTGAAATTGCTGGTGTTCAGTTATTCTTCTCATGTCCAAAATGGAACTCAATCCAGTGGATGCAATGGGTATTCACTGTAGCTGTTGCTTTCAGTCCAGAAATGATACACAATTGATTGCATCCCCAACATTTGCATTGCATTTCCTTTGTGTTGAAATGGACATGGTGATGGGATAAAGCAACGGCAAGGTAATTTACATAATTTCACTACAGCGGACAGTGGCATGGATAATGTAGGTTTGGGTGGAAGATGGCCTGAAGTGGAACAAAAATAGTGATGAATTCAGGAAGATACCTTCTTGCTTCTCTAGCATATGGGAACTATAGCACACCCCTTGCAGACCTGTAATTCCCAGCTCCCTTAATGAACTACGGTTCCCAGGATTCTTTGGGGAAAGACATGGGCTTTAGATGTATGACGTGGTTGAGAGCAGAGACAAAGAGAGGTTTAGAGTTGATCTGTCAAGCAAAAGGAAATATTTCCATGTCCTTCTCGCCAGCCAGCCCCCTGTATCCATCTGATGTGAGCTCAGGGTGGGGTGGAGGTGAACCAAGGGGATGAACAGACATTACAATGCAAAGTGTAAGAAACCCGAAGTCTCCTTTTGGCGTGGACTGCAATCCTATTAGAAGGATTAGTCTGTTGTCTTAGGCTATCTGATGGTGGTAAGAGCTCATTTAGGTCAACAAGTTAGGAAAAATACACACACCGCACATGGCAGAGGGGGGAAGGGATAAAAGCAAGCAAGCCCACGAAAATAAAACTATTGCTGCATTTCCCAGGGATAGACAATCACCTTTCAGACTATCTGTGATGATGCCCCTGCTCTTTAGTGCTTTTGCATTCATCAAGCTGAGCCTTTATGTAAATGACTTGCTTCCCCCCTCCCCGCCGAACTGCAGATGTTTGAGAGACAGAGCCGGAGAGCAACCCTAAGTATTTCTGGACCTTGAAAGGCTTAGAATTTTAAATGGCATCGGAACTCGTTGCATTGACTCCGACGCTAGATGGGGGGGGAGGAGGGGGGGAGCGCCACCACATTGCAACGCGGGAGGCGGAGTGGGGTGGGGAAATGAGAACTTTCATCTATGGGAAAGATGATGTCGTATTTAAAACATAATGAAAGCTCAAGCTGGTCTGGCAGAACCCCAATCAGTTTAATCCCTCGGTCTGTTGATTATCAGCAATGTTATAATTTAATTTGAGACCTTTCTATTTAGGAGGTCATCAAAGCACTTGGAGAAATTGTGTGTGTGTGTGCATGTGTGCACGCAGACACACACACACACACACACGAGTGCCAAGCTGCAGAGGTGACTGTTTTCCTGGGGATTGTAACAGCAGAGCTGATTAGCCACAAAATGAATCCCCACCCCCACCTCTCACTGAATCAAAAGCAATTTAAGGCAGGAGTCAGTGAGTGCCACAATTCTCTGGACTTACACACCTGCATTTTATGGAATCAGTATTTCAGTCCATCCATCCTGAAATTGTATTATCTTACTGACGGCAGATCTAGGATCCTAGAGTTTAGGGGGAACCTCAAAGGTCATCTCAATCATCCCCTTGCTAGTGTAAGATATCTGCTGCTACAGCATCCTTGGAGTTTTATTATTATTATTTATTAAATTTGGTAGTTGCTTTATCTCGCCCAAAGCAACGTGCAACTAAACAAGATGGACTTCCGGCCTCAACCCTCAGAGAAAGGTTTCACTGTTTTGACAGGTTTGCTACCCAGGAAAGCCTTTTCTCAAGGGGGAAGCTGAAGGCCACTACTCATGTGTCCAGTCTGTTTTCTAAAAAGCAGCCATGTCTCTTTCGCTGCAGCACTGCTGGAGCGAGGTGATGAATTCACAGCAGGACTGAGTGCAATGATTTTTATTTATTTTAAAATAATCATAAATAGAAACGATTATTTTAGCACTTTCTAAACATTTTTGCTAACTGCTCTGACAACTAGAGAAATGCCAGAAGAGGGCTTTTTCCCCCAACCAAAGTGAGAAAAAATAATGTTGTGTTCTTTAAAAACAACAGCCCTCAGTGCCTACTTTAGATGCTAAACTAAGCAGCAGCAAAGCAGAGGATGGAGGAGAACTCTGTTATATATTTAAAAAATATTTATGTGCCACTCAGCAGCAAAATCCTTTGGGGGGACTGACAACTTGGATAAAAACAGTAAAATACAGTTGTAAATAAGGAAATGCAGCCGTGAATGAAGTTAAACAGATTTCAGGTTTAACAATTAGGAGCTCGAAAAGGCTGAAGGCAATTGCAAAGTTCTTCATTGTGGGATGAAAAAGGCTGCCAAATGGCACAAAATAGGATCTCCAAGGAGAACGATCCATAGCCCTGGTGCCACCACTGACATGGTCCTTTCCCTGGTAGCCACCCACTGTCTCTCATATCATCATCACCATTGAATTCTTCATGGTTTAATCCCAAAGCCTTTCTCATGAATGAGTATAGCCAATGATGAAGCACTGGGGGAACATGATTGACTCTCCAGTCCCACTTAACTGTCTTGTAGGTCCATTCTGGACTACCTGAAGTTTCTGCACCATTTTCAAAGGTGATTCTCCAACTAAGTCCTACTCAGGGTAGACCCGTTGAAATTAACGGACTTAAATTGGTTGTAGTCTGTCGTAAATTTCAATGGGTCTACTCTGAGTAGGGCTATATTGGATACAACTCCATGGCATTGAATCATAGAACTGTCGAGTTGGAAGGGACCCTGAGGGTCATCCAGTCCGATCCCCTGCAATTAAGGAATCTTCCTGATCATCATTCATCCCAAGCTTTCGAGTACATTCCTCATCACTTTTCTAACAGCAAAAAGTGGTATGCATGTGTTTTAAGCATTTTATAGTGTGCTAAAGCAACAAAGGACTTTCATTTGCTTTAATTGTACATACAGTGGAACCTCGGTTCCTGAATGGCTCCATTGTCATACATTTCAGTTCCTGAACGCTGAAAACCCAGAAGTAAATGCTTCCATTTTTGAACGTTTTTTGGAACTTGAACATGAGATGCAGCTTCCGCTGAGTGCAAGAAGCTCTTGCAACCAATGAGAAGCTGTGCCTTGGTTTTTGAATGGGCTTCCAGAATGGGTTTCATTCGAGAACCGAGGTACCACTATATGGGCTTTGTGCCTTTCCACAAAACACTGATAGTCTAGATGTGGCCTGAGACTCTCCAAACATCAGGTTCTACATTTCTGCCTTCTGAATTGTTTATTCTAATGAAATTTTTTCTCCCTTCCCACATTGCAGCTTTGGATATTGCAAAGCACATTTAAGCAAGGGATTGTGTAGACAAATTATTAATTACTGCTTCTTAACTTGCATTAATTGGAGCTATTTATTATGAGCCTTTCTTTGTCTAACTGTTGATATACACCTCCTGAAGATTGTTAGAGAGGAGGGGGGAAAGGAGTGTTGTTTTCAGAAGCCTTGCAGTCTAGCCCAGTATGCATGCACTGTGAAACACCACCCATTCTCCCCCCCAAAAAAGAAGCAGCACAAGAGGAGATGATAACCTTTCTATAGCATTTGGAGAAACATGCAATCATCCAGTTGGGGGAAATCAGCAGTCAATGACAGCCTTTCATTTTGCCAACCTGTCAGTCAATTGACTATTAGTGGATCAAATCTTGCAAAGTGCAACATTTCATAAACCCAGTATTTTGGGTGGGTGGGAAGACTTCAGAGGGGCAATTTTGTGAGGTTGAAAGCAGATGGTATCTCACCAGAATTAAAGAGCCCCTGTGAATTCCAGGCCCAAACTTAATTTGGGGAGGGGTGTGTGTGTTGCACTATGAGTCTACTATTGAAGTAAGAGTAGCAAAAAACCACAGCTAAAAAGTTCAGATAATATATATGACTGACACCCTTCTTTGGAAATTAAACCAATGTCCAGACTTAAACATTCAAAAGCTTTGCTTGCAGAAACTTATAGTTATAGATGAATTGAAACATAGTATTTACATTCATATGCTTATCTAAGCCTAGGCTCACAGTGTCTTCTAACTTCCATACAACTGTATTTTCCTCTCTTTCTAGAGCTCAGCACTCAGCCTTCTATAACTCAATTAGGCCATGAGAGATGTCCACTTTTACCTTCTCCTGCAGCTTTGCTCTCTTTCTTTCCAGAAGAGAAGAAGCACTTTAACACTCTATTCAACTTAGCAGTGTTCACAGTGGATTCTAAAACAAAGTCACCTTGTTTCACATAAAATAGAATCTCACCTTCACCAGATACCTCCCATGTGACCAATGTTAGCCAATCACATGAGAAGTACTAGAGAAGTCTCTAGAATTCAGTTGCCAGCCAATCAAATTTAAACACATAGTAATGCATACAAGCATTTGCAATTTCAGTGAATTAAATTGCTACACTTAACATCTAGTACTTGGCATTGTGAGTGTTGTGTTGTTGCTGCCAGTACTGAAACTCAGAAACTCGCATGTTCTCCTATTCCACTCTGACCTCTCCAGCACTGATATGTCTGGCAGTAGAAAGTGTGGCATGTGACATTGTCACAAATGAATTGTCCTGTCCTTATTCCATTGCAATGTCATGCAGTGGTTGCAGTGATGGCCAAACCTGGCCTTCCAGCTGTTTTTGGACTACAACTCCCATCATCCCTAGTTAACAGGACCAGTGGTCAGGGATGATAGGAACTGTAGTCTCAAAACAACTGGAGAGCCAAGTTTGGCCATCACTGTTAGAGTGTTGGACTATGACCAGGGAGACCAGGGTTCAAATTTCTATTCAGCCATGAGTTTCACTGCGTCTAAGCTACCTCATAGGGTTCTTGTGAAGATTAAATGGAGGAACCATGGATGCTGTCTTGAGTTTTTTTGAGGAAAGGCAGGATATAAATGTCAAAAGTAATAAAACTATAATTGGCTGCTGTTTGTAGGGGCAGGGGTACTCAGAAAGCAGTGATGTCATATAACTGAAAGTGCTTTTGAAATTCTCCTCCAAATGTATCCCTGGATTTCTATCTCTTGGTGATAACAAACATAACTCCAATATTCCTTTGATGAAAATAGGGATGTCCTATTCCATAATAATAATAATAATAATAATAATAATAATAATAATAATTTTTATTATTTATACCCTGTCCATCTGACTGGGTTGCCCCAGCCACTCTGGGCAGCTTCTAACACACACACACACACACACACACACACACACACACACACACAATAAAACATTAAACATTACAAACTGCGCTATAGAGGGCTGCGTACAGATGTCTTCTAAAGATTGTATAGTTACTTATCTCCTTGGCTTGAGTCGCATACCTCCATACCCTCCATTTCTCTGATGGAAATAGGGACGCCCTGTCTGAAATCCTGCCAGTTAGTGTAAACACTACTGAACTAGATGAACTCAATGGTCTGACTCAGTATAAAGGCAGCTACCCATATTCCTGATTTCTGGCTTGCCCCGTGGATTCTAGTTTAGCTCTGATTTATGCCTGTGGGAGAACCCCAAAACCATGGTACCTCGGAATTCAAACGGAATCCGTTCCAGAAGTCCGTTCAACTTCCAAAACGTTAGGAAACCAAGCCATGGCTTCCGATTGGCTGCAGGAGCTTCGGAAGCCGCAGAAGCTGTGGACGTTGAGTTGGACATTTAGGTTCCAAAGAATGTTCGCAAATCGGAACACTCACTTGGCGTTTGGGAGCCAAAATGTTTGACTTGCAAGGCGTTCGACTTCTGAGGTATGACTGTACATTGATATTTCTTACAAATTTGTTTTCCTAGCTGTGCATAGCTCATGTTGACTTTTCCTTCACTTTAAAAAACAGGCCTCAAACATTTAGCATTTCTTGCTTGGGGTCTGCTCCCCCCTTGATTGTTTTTCGTGGCTCTTTTCTGAACCTTTTCAAGCTCTGTAATGTCCTTTTTGAGATGGGGCCCAAACACCAACCAGGACTTAACAACCCCTTTCCTTCCTTTGAGCTCATTTCAGCTCCAAAACCCTCAGAACTGTGAGTTACTTTTTGAAGTTTGCTTGAGATGCAGATTTATGCAACCTCTCTTGATGCTGAGGGAAGAGCGGCTGGCTTTCTCCATAGGTTCTCAGCTTCCTGGCTCCCTTTTCATGCATGGTATTTATATTTCCACCGTATTTTCTACTTTCTCTGTAAACGTAAACTGCTGAGTTTTATGTTGGTGAGATGTCGTGTGTGCCTCTGCAAAGGAAGGAGGCTAACAGGAAAATGAAACAACAACAAAAAACCAATCAAAAATATAAATCAATACGAAGGTTTTGATGAGTTCGACAATTAGAAATGGAGGGAAAAATTTACTGTGCCAGGAGTGGAGAACCTCAGGTATCAGGCTCCCATAGATGGCCCATCCCATTTTGCAGCCTGAGGCAAAAAGGAAAGCGCTGACCTCCTCTGCTGAAGGCTCGCTTTACTGAGGTTGTGCAGCAGTGGCCTCCAGTGAGATCTCACAGAAATCTCACTGGAAGACACTGCTGCTGTTATGTACTGAGTTGAATAGGATCCAAAAAGCAGCAGTCTGATTGGTCCTAGAACAATAGGATTCAGAATGCAGCAGTCTGATTGGTCCTAGAACAATGCAGCAGTATGATTGGTCTGCAGGAGCCACCCAATCCAGCTCCAGGTGGAAGTGAATCCACAACCTGATTGGCCTACAGGAGAATCCCAGAATTAGCCAGTCACGTGCGACCCACTGTGTAAATAATGTATATAAAGCAGATATTTTGGGGAAACTTTCATTCCTCACTACTATGAGCTGAATAAAGAGCATGAAATCCACACTCGACTCCGAGTATATTTCAGCTGCGTAATCCTGGTGGCAGCAAGGGCAGGCAAGATACCCACAGGGCACCGCCCCACAGAATTCTGTCATCTGAGGAAGGCTGCTTCACCCTGCCTCATGGATGGGCTGGACCTGCAGGCCCTCATCCAAAATCACAATGGCAGCTTCTGTTACTGGAGAGCCAGTTGTTGTTGCTGTTGTTGAGAACCCATGAATGGCCCTTCTTGATCAGGCTGGGGTCTATCGAGTCTAGCATCTTGTTCTCACAGTGGCCAGTCAGATGTCTATGGGAAGCCCTCAAGAAAGACCTGAGCACACCCTCCCTTCCCGTGGTTTCCAGCAATGGGAACAGCAACAGCAAGCATTTCTGTCTCCCACTGTCAAGTCTGAGCCTAGCCATCGTGGCTAGTAGGAATTGATGGCCTCTTCCTCTGTGAGTTTGTCCAATCCTCTCTTAAAATCATCCATATTGGTAGTCATCACTGCTTCTTGTGGGAGTGAATGCCATAATTTAGCTCTGTGCTTCAATGAAGATCAGACCTGTTGTTCTTCTTGCTGATCCTGTTAACACTAAGAAACTATTTTCAAAATGTTTTAAACTATTTTTAGATTATTATTATTATTTGTTAATGTTCTATTAAGGATGCGTTAGTGGGAAGGATGGTGGAGTTTAAGTTGAATAAATAAGAACAAATAATTGTGGTTGCCAGTGTTATTTTTCTAGAAAAAGAGGTGCCGGAACTCACCGTGAACGCCTGCTTTGTTCTCTTACAATGGCAACGGCACCCACCTGAGAGGTGCCAGAACTCAGTTCCCGTGAGTTCCAGCTGATAATAAGCCCTGTGATTGTTGATGTTATCATTTATTACATTTCTTTCCTGCCCTTCACCATGAGGTTCCAGTATGAGTCACAACAATTTTAAAATGCAATACCGTATTGGCACAAATATAAGCCACGCCCGAATATAAGCCACATGTTTAAAATTGGAGGGGGGGGGAGAAAAAATATCCAAATATAAGCAGCTCCCTTCCTCGCTGCTCCTGGCTGCATACTGGCCTGGGAGGGGGGAGCCGTGCTGCGTTGCCGGTGGCCTTTCCCCTTCCTCGCTCTCTCCCTTCCCAGCCTTGGGGAAGAGGACGGGGGACTATGTGCAGGGCAGGCGCTGTTTGCCCCACACTCCTGGCTGAATACCGTAAGGACAGGTTCTGTCCCTAAGGACAGGTTCTAACATATTAAAAAACCCACAATAGAACATTAAACATTTTTTAAAAAACTTCCCTATACAGGGTTGCCTTCAAATGTAAACGGCGTTTCCGTGCGCTGCTCTGGTTCGCCAGAAGCAGCTTAGTCATGCTCGCCACATGACCTGGAAGCTGTACGCTGGCTCCCTTGGCCAATAAAGCGAGATGAGTGCCACAACCCCCGAGTCGGCTACGACTGGACCTAATGGTCAGGGGTCCCTTTACCTTTAGCTTTAAGGAAAAGTGGGACATTCTGGGATCAAATCAGAAACAAGGACAGCTTCTCTAAATCAGGGACATCCCTGGAAAATAGGGATACTTGGAGGGTCTGTGATTCACCTCTGTGGGAAGGGAATCATGCAGCTTCTCTGTCACAAAAAAATGTCCTCTCCAGGGCTACCACCCCTCTGGACTTCTGAGGGAGGTGGGACATACAAGAGGGTCCCCTCTGGTGATCTTAACAGCCAAGAGTGCTCTGTCTGCATGCACACAACACACACACAAAGACCACTCCAGAATGCCATTCTGCATGCAGTGGGTTCAAGATGGAGGACTCTGCTCTCTAAAACAAGAAACCTTATTTTGTTTTCCTGCCACCAGATGAACTGCAAAAGACCACATCTAATCCATCACTGCTGCTCAGTGGTTTAAATACGTACCCAGCATGTTTCCTTCTAAGATAGCCAGCCTCGTCCTTTTTACAGAAGTTTGCTTGCAAGCTATAAAGGAACAACAACAACAAAAACCTCATAAACAATTCAGGGCCAACATAAAAAGACTCGATCACAATAAATAAGGCAGGGTGGAATTGCTAAGGGGAAACAATTATATGCTGCTGCAGATTTCGAAACGGAGGACTTGTTTTAAATAAAGCAAAACGCCACCGAACAACAGGGAATGTGCTGAGGTTAACCCAAGTTTGCTGGAAAGGTCTATTCTTCTAAAAAAGAGTGAAGTTTTAGCTGTTGTAGTGGAAATGCCCCAGGTCTCAGTGGAACAAAGGTTCCATTTAGGAATAGGCATACTAAAATCTTAGATGTTTGGTGTCCATCATTTTGATTGACTTTTACAGTGTACTTAAGTGTCTTGCTTTATGATTCCTACCTTGTTCACGGGAACATGAAAAGTTTCCTTACACTGAGTCTGACCTTTGCTCTGTCTAGGCCAATACTGAATGCTCTGACTAACAAGCATTGGCTCCCCAGGGTTATGTGAACTGAGAACTCATACAGACCTGTGGTACCCAAGATTATTTAATTGTAGGTGCTAAGGTCTGGACTAAAAACCTTCTGTATCTTCAGCAAGTACTTTCCCATTGAGCTGTGGTCTGACTTGTCTTTCTGTAAACCTGCACAACAGAGGTCCTCTCCCCACTCTGGTTGGCCAATGTGAAAACATGATGTTGGACTACATGGGACTTTGACCTGAGCCAGCATCTGCACCTCACATTGGGAGCCTTGGGGGCTTATTATTGGCTCTTTTTGGACAGTGAGGACTTTAAGCCGTCTTCTGTTCCAAACAAGCCCTGGCTGAGCAACACAGTCTTCCTGAGATCTGGTATTCATGTGTCCTTTGGATCTGACTTTTGGCTTACTTCTCATTCCAATTGGTGAAGAATTAAATGGGAATTGCTTTCTGGGTAAAATATTTCTCAATGATTCCAGCTGTGATTTGTCCGTCACAATTCCCTCTGTCCTCTTCCAACTCCACTGTAGTATTTTATCTCCTTCAACCTATCACCTCAGCCTGGTGTTATTGTATTATGATAAGATCTCTCTCTCTATCTCTTTGTATATATACCAACAGATGCTTGTTTGTAGCATTAAAAAAAAGACTGGATCATCAAGACACTATGAAGCATTTCAGAGGTCTTTGCTTTTCAGAAGGTCAGCGGTTCGAATCCCTACGACAGGGTGAGCTGCCGTTTTTTGGTCCCAGCTCCTGCCCACCTAGCAGTTCGAAAGCACATCAAAGTGCAAGTAGATAGATAGGTACCACTCCTGCAGGAAGGTAAACGACATTTCCATGCGCTGCTCTGGTTCACCAGAAGCGGCTTAGTCATGCTGGCCACATGATCCGGAAGCTGTCTGCGGACAAACGCCGGCTCCCTCGGCCTATAGACCGAGATGAGCGCTGCAGCCCGAGAGTCGTCCGCGACTGGACCTAACGGTCAGGGGTACCTTTCCCTTTCCCTTTCCCTTCTAAATATCCCACATTGCCACTGACAAGCCTTAATTCCCTCCAATGCACTCAGCCTCAAGATCCAGTCTGATGCCCACATTTACTTCTAAATGCAGCTCAAGTAGCAGCCACTTGATCACTTTGCATTTGTGTCTACAGGCTGGTCGTGGTGGCTTACATTTATGAATGACCTATCACAGATCTGAATATAATATCCCCTGAAATACAACCACTCTTGGTAAGGATCAGTTTGCTCATTCAGATCTTCCCTTACATTAAGGGTCCTGCCTGCAGGGATGGGTATTTTTTGGGGGGAGGGGCTAGGGCTGGGTCATGTGGTCCCCTATCACCTGACATGTCATTCCGACACACCTTTGAAGGATGCCTGCACGGGGGTTGCATCCAAGAGTGTTGGCATGTTGTGCCCCAGAACCAGTGTTATTTATGGCTGCTGGATTCAGGTAGGTAGCCGTGTTGGACTGACACAGTCAATATGTATATTGTGTATTTTTTGTCTTTGTTGGAAGCCACCCAGAGTGGCTGGGGAAACCCAGCCAGATGGGTGGGGTACAAATAATAAATTATTATTATTATTATTATTATTATTATTATTATTATTATTAATTGTCCAGTAGCACCTTAGAGACCAACTAAGTTTGTTCTTGGTATAAGCTTTCGTGTGCATGCACACTTCTTCAGAAGTGCTGCTGTCACCCATTTATTGAGAGTATGCAAAGAAAGGCTTTAAGCAGCTTCTGGGTCTTCTCCCTGGTTCAGGATCTAGTTAGCGAAGATTGTGAGATGTCTGACATCCGTATTTTGTATTTGTTCAAGATGAATGCAACATTGCACTCAGAATCCCCAAACTCATTTAACTTTCTAAGTTTTGTTTTCTAGGGAACAGATGTTGGTGTAAAACAGCTAGGGATTGTAGCATCCATTAGAATGTGTGTGTGGTTTTTTTGGGGGGGGGAATACATCTTCAAAATAAATCTCGCATTTGCATTTCACCACTTGACATTCACCCACCAATCCTTCATCCAAAAGAAAGAAAGAAAGAAAGGGAGGTGGAGATTGGCCTATGATTTTGTCAACAGACTGTTAAGCAGTAATTGGTTTATGCACAGACTCCTGGGATCATGCATGCATTGTTTAGAATGGATGTGCACTTTACAATTGTAGCCCTCGCTATGACAGCCTAAAAGAAAGCCGACTCCACATATCGGTTGCAGTAAGTCGAAGGTGGAGATGTGATGTGTTTTGACAGGGCTAGTCAATTACAGTTCTTGGAAACGGTAACCTGCAGCAGTTGAGAAATATTAGATGGAGCTTCGGTTTATCCCCATTCAATCTGTTAAGGATCCCAACTTGAGAAATACATATATAGAAACTTCTAAGGTTAAAAAAAGTAATGGAAATGGGATGCATGCTTCAAATAAGGGAGGAAGTGCATACAGAAATGTCTATGGACACATTAGCAACTTAAAATGCAATGAGCTCGTTTCCTTTCCCCTGCTGCGCTTCAAGTTACATTTGCACATTGCTGTACACAAAAGAGAGGGAGCAGGGATGCCTCCACCTTGTGTACATTTGTTTTCCTCCTTGCTGCAACCTTATTTATAAAGTTGTCGTCTGTGCATGTACAATGCCTTTCTCAAATGCACACACTTAACTGCAAAGTGAATGCAGCTTGCATTTTCAAATCTGGTGGAAGCTGATTGGAGGGACAATGCTTCAAACAACAGTGTTTCCCAAAGAACTACAGAATAGGCAGAATATTGATAGATACAGGTACAGTGGTACCTCGGGTTAAGTACTTAATTCGTTCTGGAAGTCCATTCTTAACCTGAAACTGTTCTTAACCTGAAGCACCACTTTAGCTAATGGGGCCTCCTGCTGCCGCCGCACCGCCAAAGCACAATTTCTGTTCTCATTCTGAAGCAAAGTTCTTAACCTGAAGCACTATTTCTGGGTTAGCATAGTCTGTAACCTGAAGTGTATGTAACCTGAAGCGTATGTAACCTGAGGTACCACTGTATCTGGTTAGCTGCTGTGAGAACAGGATGCTGGACTTGATGGGCCACTGGCCTAATCCAGCAGGCTCTTCTTATGTTCTTATGTGGCTAACATCACGGGCACATGGCTTCACACACCAGCAGTGGGAGTGCACTGGAGCTGGAGTAAATGGTAATGTATACCCAAACTTGGAGTCACATCATATATAAACCAGCTGCACTCTTTGTGCAAAGGCAGATAAGAACCAGGAGCAGTTGGTTGGGTGGAACAGAGCTGGCCTCCTGCAGCAGTGTTGCTGCCACTTATCAGGAAGGTGTAGGTCAGGGAGGCAGAAAGGTTGGAGCAAAGACAGGCAGGCATTCAGGAGAATGCAGTCCAGCTCCACTGCTAGGAAGCCAATACCCTGGCCCTGAGACCACCAGTTGCTCCTGATAAGAACATATATTTTAATTATTGTTGCATTCCATTCTGATCTTCTTCCAAAGTTCTCATGGTGGCATACACGGAACTCTCCATTGTTATCTTCACAACAACCCTGTGAGGTAGGATAGGCTAGGAAATAGCCTGGGTGGAGTTTTGAATTTGAGTCTCCAGGCTAGGGCTGCCATATTTTGAAGAGCCAAAAAATAGGACAAATTTCCCGACTTCTGCTTTTAACTATAGGTCTCTCTGATCACTCATATTAAATAGAGGCATGTCCTGGCAAAAGAGGTCATATGGCAACATGTCTCCCTGTTCTGGCAAGCTAATGACTAGTGTAAACCTTCTCACATTAGTGCTTCACTTTGCATTAATCAGGACCCGCCAGGGAAGTTTGGATTCTGTTTGTAGCTGCTCCATTTGGTGAGCTACCAAAGCACATGTTGCAACAGCTGTCTAAGCAGCTTAGGTTTCTCAGATGCTGGACTATCCCTCCCCACCCGTGCTGGTCACTAGATCCTCTGGGACAGGATGGATTACAATAGAGCTTCTTGATCCAGTTTTGCCTTGCTTGGATAACATGGCCTTTCTGAACTATGATATCTTCAGTAATCTTGGCTTGCTCTTCAGTCCTTTGGTCCTTTTGGTTCAGCTTGCTCCAAAATCCTGCCTCCTGGATTTCTCCTTTGATCCTGATTTATTCTTTGGTTCTGACTGCTGACATTGTCCCACAAAATCTGGTTTCCAGCTCTCACCTGGATGTCCATTGTACCCCTACTAATTTACTCCATTTTTGTAATTTATGGACACAGAAAAGAGAATGATGTCCCACATCAAACACGAAAAAGCTCATGCCAACACCTTTCCTCCTCCTGAGATTTCAATATGCATTGTCCACAAGCTTACAAGCAGTTGTAACACCTAGAAGTTTGCTTCTTTCCCTACTGGATCACAGGCAAATGGAATCCTGTCCATTATTGCTATGTCCTGTTTGTGTCTATGAACTCGGATCTCCTGCTGTTTTTGGACTACAATTCCCATGATCCCTGACCACTAGTCTTGCTAGCTATGGACGATGGGAGTTGTAGTCCCCCAAAAAACAGCTAGAGTCCCAAGTTTGGGAAACCCTGGAATAGCCAGACCAACTGGCCTGACCATAGCCTGGACCTGCCTCCTTTCCTCTTTCTTATTTAGAAATGGACTCTGCTGAGAAGCAAGAATCTCTGCCTTCGGAACAGCTGCTAACATATGCAGTCTTTGCACCTGAGTGGGAAGCCCTGCTGCCCAAACCTTTCCTGTCACTGCATGAGGACATGCCAAATGGGATGAAAGTTAGACGGCAAATGCATGCCGACAGCGCACCCGCTGCTTGGAATCTCCCTGCTCTTCTGAATTAGGCTGCCTGGCTTCTTTAGGTATGGAGAGGAATTCAGCGAGCTTATCGGCTCTGCAAACTCAGAATCACAGGGACTAATTAGAATGAGGCAGCCGTTGGTTCCTCTTTATCAATGCCTTGTTGAAAAGCCCCAGTAAGAGAGCATTGTTTCCTGTAATGGGAAATTCTCCTGTTTAAGACACAACGTCGCCTCCAATAGCTTGCTGACATCTCCCTCCTCCTGCCTGGGTGTCCTAGGAAATGGATTTGTTCCAATATGATGAAGAGGAGAAATATAACGGATAACTGGTACTACCATGTACTCATGGGCTGGAGGACTTTTTGCACACTGGAGGCCACATTCCCTCTAAGGCAACCTTCCAGGGGCCACATATCAGTAGTGGGTACACATGGCAGTACATGGGGGGGGGGAGAACATTTTTCAGCCCATAACCACCTTCCAGCTAAGGCAATTTGGGGGGGGGGGGGTCCACAGACTAGCAGCAGTGGGCATGGCAAAGGCATTGACTCTGACCTTTATACAATATTCCAGCCATGCAGAAGTTGGAGGCTTCCACAAGTTCTTTTAGATCCCTAGCAAGCAGGGGGTGTTAATCACAGTTTGAGGACACATTTCAGCCAGGCAAAGTGCCTGAGAAGGGTACAGAGTAGGTCCAGTAAGGGGTGTGGCCTAGGAGAGGGGTGTGGCCTAGTTAGAGTTCCAGGGGCCAGATAGAGAGGCCTGGAGGCTGCACTATGTCCACATAAATTTAAAGCAATAGGATGCCACTTTCAAAAGACCTGGCTTCACCCAAAGAATTTTGGAAGTTGTAGTTTGTTAAGTGTTCTGTGAGTTGTTAGGTGACCCCCATTTCCCCCTCACAGAACTACACTTCCCAGCATTCCCTGGGAAGAGGGATTGACTGTTAAACCAATCTGGAGAATTCTTAAGCAGTTAAGCAGAAGAGCTTGTTTATTTCATTTATATCCGACCTTTGTCTCAGGGAAGAGCCAGACTCAGAAATTGAGCCAAGTGTGAGAGAGGCCGGCTGTGCAGATGAAAGCTGGTTGACAGAGCTGGGAAGGGAGGGCTCAAGTCCCCTTCAGAAAGATGTGACAGACACTCATAGCTCTCAAGAAGGGGGAGAGTTAGGAGGCAGTCAGAGGGTTGCTAGGCAACCAGCAGAGAGGCAGAGGATGGAGAGTGTGTCTAGCGGAAGCAGGGAGGGGGAAGTCCAACCTGTCAGCCCCTGTTCTCTGAGGCTGGACAAGGTCAGAGTGCAAAGGAAGGGCAAGAGGGGAAGGGCGGGAATCGTGTCCTTCCTGCTGTGAGAGGGGCAGAGATTCAGACTGACCAATTCTTTCAATGAGAGCAGGCTGGAAGCCGCACTCTAGATGTGTCTTTTGTAAATAAAAGTACCATAAAACTGCCAGAAAGTCATTAATTCTTATCGAGGTTTGCTTGCCTGCCTGCGATCATTACACCAAGGAGTGCACAGTTCACCCCCTCCTCAGTTAATCCCTACAACAACCCTGTGAGGTAGGTTAAGAGACTGTAACTGGCCCAAGGTCACACAGTGAGCTTCGTAACCAAGTGGGGATTTGAACCCTGATCTCCCAGTTCTGAGTCTGACACTCTAACCACTACAGCACACTGGCTTCCTAGAGTACTATTGCTGTGGAGCAGCTATATAAATTACCGTATTTTTTGCTCTATAAGACTCACTTTTTCCCTCCTAAAAAGTAAGGGGAAATGTGTGTGCGTCTTATGGAGCGAATGCAGGCTGCGCAGCTATCCCAGAAGCCAGAACAGCAAGAGGGATTGCTGCTTTCACTGTGCAGCGATCCCTCTTGCTGTTCTGGCTTCTGAGATTCAGAATATTTTTTTTCTTGTTTTCCTCCTCCAAAAACTAGGTGCGTCTTGTGGTCTGGTGCGTCTTATAGAGCGAAAAATACGGGTAGGTAGGCCAATAAATATGGGGAAAGCAAAGAGAAGGATCTGAAATATTTTCCTTGAAGCTTGAATTTGTTTCATTCTGTCTTGTTTCATTTGTTGTAATGTTGTAATGTATTGTAAACCGTTTTGAGATTTAATGTTGTAATGTATTGTAAACCACTTTGAGATTTTTTCTTTACAATATAATGTGGTATAGAAATATTAATCATCGTCGTCATAGCATCTCTATGACTGGCAACAACTCACCAGGGTTTCAAAGATAGAGTCTCTTCCAGCCTTACCTGGAGATACCAGGGATTGAACCTGGGACCTTCTGCATGCAAAGCAGATGCTCTACCACTGAGCTATGGCCCTCCTCCAATAACTCCAGATATGGTAGATCCAAAACCTGCCTCTTTATTGTCAGTGAGCACCTAGGGGCAGACCTTGTAAGCACTTTCCCTCCAGTGTCCCAATGCCAAGCATTCAAGTCTGCAGTGCTTCACCTCCAGCGGCAACAACACTGCCTCACATTCAGAGACCTGGGCTTGTTTGCATAATAGTTTGATTGAGCTCCATCTTTTGCCCATTGACCTTTTTTTGACGTTTCCCTGCTTCTCATCCTACGGGGGCCCTTCAAGCGCTAAAGTGGCATCTTCGGCTGAGCAAATTTGGCAACGTGTCAAGCGGACTTATTTGGGGATGTATTTACACTTGTCAAGTCTAGTACTCTCCAGGCAATTGAGCTTACTTCCTGCCTACATAAAAATGATTTCATTAACAGGATCTGTTGGCTTATTACCCACGTGCTGTTGGTTCGCAAGGCGTGATTCAAAACCAACAACGGCCTGGCCACTAAAACAGACAACAAAACCATGGAAGGCATGCCAGAAAGGGCAGGGGTGTCTGATTTCTGTAGCATGACTCAGCTTTCCATTGGTGAGCTTGGCATCTCAAGCACGCAAACAGAGAGGAGGAGAACAGAGGGACTAGGACTAGGTGGAGCAGGTATTTATTTTATTGTTTATTTATTAGATTTATACAGTGCCCATCATAAGCTCGCAGGGTGGTTCACAGAACAAGAACAGGTAAACAATTAAAAATAAAGCAGCAAAACAATAACCCCCCCCCCCTTCCCACAGACACATTTAAATGCTGTAGAATATTAATCAGCCAAAGGCCTGGTTGAAGAGGATGTTTGAAGAGGAGCTCCGAGGGCCTTCTGGAGGTTCCCTCACTGCGAGATGTGAGGTTACAGGGAACCAGGCAGAGGAGGGCCTTCTCGGTAGTGGCGCCTGCCCTGTGGAACTCCCTCCCACCAGATGTCATGGAAATAAACAACTGTCTGACTTTTAGAAGACATCTGAAGGCAACCCTGTTTAGAGAAACTTTAATGTTTGATGTTTTATCATGTTTTTAATATTCTATTGGGAGGTGCACATCTTCTGGGGAAACACAGCCAGACAGGCGGGAAATAAATAAATAAATAAATAAATAATATTATTTTGCCTGCGGCCTAAAAATATATAATGAAGGCACCAGGCAAACTTCCCTGGGGAGAGCATTCCACAAATAGGGTGCCACTGCAGAGAAGTTTATGCACACAAACCTTCACCTTCCATCACTGAGCGAGTCCTTTCCTTACTGCTGCTCCTGATGTTTGTGTAGGGGTGGATGGTTCTATCAGTTTCAGTTATCTCAGTTTTTCATGACACTGAGCATCTGTTGCCCTCCTGTAAAGAAGTTCCAATCTGTTTTCCCCCTTCTTAAAGCATAGCACCCAGAACTAGACGTATTGCATCCATCTGAAGTCATGGATGGGAAACCTGGAGCCCTGCTGATATTGTTCGACGACAGCTCCCGTAATCCCTGACCATTGTCTATGCTGGCTGCAACTGATAGGAGTTTAAGGCCAACAACATCTGGAAGGCCACCAGCTCTGTATCCCAGCTATATAAGTACAAGTAATAAACAGAGCCTCCCTTATGACATTGTAAGATAAGAAACAGGGGAAATTGTGTTTGTGTTGCCAATTGCCACTGACAGCATATTCTTAGTCACAAGGGACGTGGCTCGATTTGGTCAACGGTGGGTTTTGTGAAAAATTCTTGGATTGCTTTCTCTCCACTTATCTTTTTATTTTATTTTAAGCTGAAACTAAGCAGAGGCAAAAACAATTGAGTAGGAGTAAATGAAATGAATCCAAAGTAACAATATGAAAGAAGTAATGAAATGAGCTCAGGTGAGCTGAACAGTTACAATCAAAGCAAAGTTCTCAGAGGAGCCTGAATGTTTGCAAGCCATTTTCATAGTCACTAATTTTCTTTCCCAAATGAGAAAGCTCTCCACTTTTCACATCTACATTAAGGCTCAAATGACACGTTGCATGTAGTGCTGTGTTTTCTTTCCTCCATGGCTCTTTAAAGCCAAAAAATAAAATAAAAATAGGCTGGGCAAGCTGTGAACTGCTGAAAACAGGTACATGAGGACAGCTTAACCCTTTCCCAAAAGGACTTAAGATGAGCCTGCTGTATCAGGCCAATGGCCCATCTAGTCCAGCATCCTGTTCTTGCAGCTGCAAGCTGGACAGAAGTGCAGCACCACTCTGCTCACTTACATATCTCTGTAACTGGTATTCAGAGGCATGGCACCTCCAACTGTGGATAGCAACGCGTAGCAGCCATTGCTAGTTTTGCCCTCCATGAATATCGTTACAGGCTAAGGTTGCTTTGGTCAGGTAACATGCATCACCACAATTATTTCTTCTGATACAATGGCCTGGGTTTAATAGACTTTCACATCTGGAGGATATGCCAAAGGAAGCAGGCATTGAAGAAGTGTCCATTCCTATAGGTAAAGGTAAAGGGACCCCTGACCATTAGATCCAGTCGTGGCTGACTCTGGGGTTGCGGCACTCATCTCGCTTTATTGGCCAAGGGAGCCGGCGTACAGCTTCCGGGTCATGTGGCCAGCATGACTAAGCCACTTCTGGCAAACCAGAGCAGCGCACGGAAATGCCGTTTACCTTCCCGCCGGAGCGGTACCTATTTATCTACTTGCACTGGCGTGTTTTCGAACTGCTAGATTGGCAGGAGCAGGGACTGAGCAACAGGAGCTCACCTGATCGTGGGGATTTGAACCGCCGACCTTCTGATCGGCAAGTCCTAGGCTCTGTGGTTTAACCCACAGCACTACCCATGTCCCTTTGTCCATTCCTATACTCAGCTCCATTTTCAGCCACCAGGTGGACCAAATCCCCAAACTATTTTTTGCAGTGCCCACATTCATTTTACATCAAACCCTCTGTGTTGGCATTGTACCTACAGCACAATGTATTCTACCTCTGCGCAAATATCTATTTTTCTCCTTTCATCTATATTGCATTAGAACCTTGAGGTCTATCGCTGGGGAAGAGCGAGAGAGTGCGGTGCGGTGTGGGGAGAGAGAAATACAATTTTCTTATTGCACGAAACATTTCATTCCCAGTTGCTGTATTAAATTTATTCCTATTTGAAGTGGTTTCTGCTGGTATAAATCATTTAAGTCTGCATGTTTGTTGCTGCTGTTGCTGTGGCAACTGTTTGGCTAATTGAATTCCAAAGCATCTCCCTTGATTTCCAAGCAATGATAAAGGGCATGCATGTTCCTTCACGACAGGAGTCAGGATCGAAAGAGAGAGGCTAGAGCTTTCAGGGGAAATAGCATGTCTCCAATCTCCCGCGTGACCTCTTAAAAATAACCAGTGACCTCTAGCGACCCATGAGGCCTTTCAAAGGTCTTCATACTCTTTCCCCTCGCCATCTCTTCTTTCTTGATCTCTCTTCCTGTTGGCCTCCTCCTTCGTACATCCAAACTACATCCACTGTTTCCTGATAGCAACTTTTCTCTTTCTCTTGAATGGGTGGCCTACTGACAGAGTTCCAGGTGACATTCATGAAGAACTTGCTTTTGAGGTTCTAGCATTTATCTTTCTCCTATCTTGCTTTTCCCCTATGTATCTGGTGTGCTGCCAAATGCAGCAGTTCTTTCCAAGAATATTAGGACAAATGGAATGAGGAGGTGGAAGGGGAACCAAGACGGTTTTATTAACAAACAAACAAACAAACAAACATACAAACATACAAAGCATAACACAAAACATACCCAACAGGGGCCACCCATTCTCGCCTTCAGCTGCCCAGAGCCCCAGGTAGAGCAGCAGGAGAAAGACCCCAACCGTCGATCTCCCAGCATCAGGTCCTTTGATCTGGGCAGAAGCTCACCAGGCCCCTCCCACCTATGGCTTTTATAGCCTGCCTTGATGTAATCAAATGCACCTGGCATTAAAGGTAAAGGTAAAGGGACCCCTGACCATTAGGTCCAGTCGTGGCCGACTCTGGGGTTGTGGCGCTCATCTAGCTTTATTGGCCGAGGGAGCCGGAGTACAGCTTCCGGGTCATGTGGCCAGCATGACTAAGCCACTTCTGGCGAACCAGAGCAGTGCACGGAAACGCTGTTTACCTTCCCGCCAGAGCGGTACCTATTTATCTACTTGCACTTTGACGTGCTTGTGAACTGCTAGGTTGGCAGGAGCAGGGACCGAGCAACGGGAGCTCACCCCATCGCAGGGATTCGAACTGCCAACCTTCTGATCGGCAAGTCCTAGGCTCTGTGGTTTAACCCACAGCGCCACCCGCGTCCCGGCTGAGTGTCTCCCACTACCTGCAGCCAGCATCCAGCCAACACTTGCAACACAGAAGAAACTCCCGACAGGTGTGTAAAACACAAGAATCCAACTGGGGATGTTAAAGAGAAAGGGACATGCCACCTAACTCCTCAGAATACAATTGTCTTCCACATTTCCACTACATCTGGCTTCTTTCATCATAAGCTTGTGCACAAGGTCTGGCTCTTTCAATCTGTTTACTTATTTTTACTTATAGCTTAAAGCAGGGATGGTGAAACTTTTCCAAAGAGCCTCATTTCCTAAACCTCAGTGTATACCAAGACCATGGAATGTGCTACGTACTGACCACTGCATGAGTCTGTCTGTTGCTGTTCTGAGGGGTTCTCAGAAACTGGAAATTTATGCTGGATTTATACTGTCTGCCTTTTGGTTTTGCTTTTCCCCATGTTCCTTGTTCTCTCACCCTGCTTGCACATAAGATCTGCAGCCCTAGTGTGCTCTTTGCCTTTTCCTGAATCAAAAATGCACCTCTGCTCTCGACAGAACAGTAGGATTTCATTCTTTTTACCTTGGTCCATTAGGTTGGTTCCTACACCCGAAAACACTAAAGGAGGATGCTAAGGAGGTTTGGCCTGGGAAATGACATGGCTGTGGAAGGGTTGTGACCTTCGGAGAATCTGAGGGCTGGACAGGGAGTCCTAAAAGGCCACATTTTGTCTGGAGGCTCCCCACCTCTTTCTTAAATGCTTACACCCATGCCTAAAAGAAAGAGATCAAGCAACTCAACAGGGAGAAGGATGGGGACAAAACTAGAATGAATTGGCTCCATCTCCTCCTATTGTTTGGGCTCCCTGCCTTCCACTCTATCAGTGAAAATAGGCACCAGTCCCCAGTGTTGAGACATGTGTGTCGGGTAACTAGGGCCCAGTCTTTATGTTTACAGCCAAGAGGAAGTGAACAAGCTGGTAGGTCACCTCCCTCTCAAGTGCCAAGTTCAGTGGGTGAGCCTGCCCTGATCCTGACTGCCGGCTGCATGTTACTTTCCTCCCACCCAGTTGGGCATATTTTTCAATGATGAGGGAGGCTAACCCAATTCACTGTCCCCCAAGCCTCAAAATTGTAAGTGTCTGAGCTGGTGAATTGTCAAAGAGGCACCTGTAGGACAGTCAGCCTAAAATGCCAAAATAAATTTATGTAGACAATGAATAAATGTAAGGTATTGGTTGTGTTTAGAATAGATTTATGAAAGATTTAGAAAACTTGTTGATTAGAATATTTGTGTGAAATTGTATAGGAAAAATACGGAATAACGGATACAATCTTGCTTAAAATGTATGTAGGAAGTGCAGTGTAAGCAATGGAAGTCAATCAATGAAATTTTATTATTATTTTCCTATTGAGATATTTGTAGAATAAATTTGGAAGAAATTCTTCCAACTTTTCTTCTTCTTCTTTTCTCTTTATTTTTTCTTCTTTTTTCTTTTCTTCTTCTTTTCTCTTTTGTTCCTTTTTTCATGTATATGTGCTTATTTGAAGTGTATATGTCTGTATGTATTTGCAGTGTTTTGCTTATATTTTGTAACAATTATGTTAAATAAAATTAAAATTAAAATTAATAATAACAATAACAAAATAAATTGGCTGGCTTTGTCTACTATGCACCTTGACTTGAGAGAGGTGGGAGGAGGCATACACTTTGGCTTCACTGCCTCAGGCAGCAAAATGTCTTGGGCCAGCCCTGTCACACATCCAATGGCCACACAATCTTAATGTCCCTGCTCCTTTAACTATAGCTTAACATAAAGGTAAAGGTAAAGGTACCCCTGCCCATACGGGCCAGTCGTGTCGGACACTAGGGTTGTGCAGTCATCTCACTTAAGAGGCCGGGAGCCAGCGCTGTCCAGAGACACTTCTGGGTCATGTGGCCAGAGTGACGAAGCTGCTCTGGCGAGCCAGCACCAGCGCACCACACGGAAACGCCGTTTACCTTCTCACTATAAAGCGGTACCTATTTATCTACTTGCACTTAGGGGTGCTTTCGAACTGCTAGGTGGCCAGGAGCTGGGACCGAAATACGGGAGCTCACCCTGCCGCAGGGATTCGAACCACCAACCATACGATCGACAAGTCCTAGGCACTGAGGTTTTACCCACAGCGCCACCCGCGTCCCATAGCTTAACAGAGAGAGCATCTATCACATGAAGCCCTTTGTGAAACAGAGATATAGCCTTAGAGAAAACATTACCTCCTAAGCTTCTGGGTCAGTGTGGTGTTCAAAGCACCTGGACAAAGCTAGCAAAAACAATCACATAAACAAACAACTCAACTGAGGAAGTAGCCTTAGCCATGTTGGTTGCATATAGTTATTTACTTGGTGCTGTGTTTATTTATTTGCTTGTGATGTCATAGGAAGCTGCTGTATACCAAGGCTGGATACCCACAATTCATCGGAGGCATTTGCTTTAAATGTGCTTTAGAAGTATGGTGTGTACTCATCCCAAGGAGGGTGAAACTCAATATTGTTTGATTGTTTTTTATTATTGTTCCCCTGCCCCCCTGCCGCTGCCCTGCATTTTTAGCTGTTCTTATTTTTATCTGTAAGCTGCCTTGAGTTGTTGTCAGGGAAAATAGTTGGGTATAATATAATAATATAATATAATATAATATAATATAATATAATATAATAATATAATATAATATAATAATGTAATATAATAGTCTACCCTGACTAGCAACAGCTCCAGGGTTTGAGACTGGGCACATTCTAGCCTGGAGATGCTGGGGATTGAACCTGGGTCCTTCAATCCCAGATGTTCCACCACCAAGCTACGGCCTTTCCCATGATCTATAGCATCATCATAAAAGCAGAGCATCCTTCCCCACATTCCTGATTGCAGCAAGCACGCCCATGAAAGAAAATTATCACCACTCTTATATTATTTTTATGACTAGTAAGCATACCTTGTTGAAATCTCTGGAACTTATAGGCTGATCTCATTAATGGTTTCAGTTTAACAAGTTTTATTGTTTCCCTATAATTTCATTAAAGCTTCTTTTTTGGATGGCAATGATTTATCTCTCCAAACCACCCCAAACACCAACTGCATTTCAAGGGATACAGTAAAATCTCTTGGTGCCCTATGGTTGCAACATGTTTAATAACAACGAGAAGAAGGATCCAAGGTTAGGTTATTGGAACTAGTAATTACTTGGGCTTAATTAACTGGCTAGCAGTAATGACAAAGATCTTCAGCCTGTTCCCCTCCTAGACCCTTTGGGGTTGCATTTACCCAAATATAACATGCATTTGGCCTCATCTCATACTCTGGTCTCATGGGGTCACCAGTGCATAAGGCATTATTGCTAGACCACCATCTCTGTCCCTCTGCCTCCACGGATGGAATAGAAGGCTGACTTCTGAAGGCTAATCAGTAAAGGGATTTATGGAGCTTGAAAAGGTTATCAAATGCTTCACCATCTGAGATTTCAATGACAGACATCCAGCTCAGAATATAATATAATAGCAAGGTCAACAAAACAACCCAAGTATGTCAGCGCTTCTTTGCATGGTAGTGTGTACATTGCAACAGTATGTGGCTGCAGGAACTTCATGTGCCTCAGCTAGGTAATCAGCTGAGTTACAGGAACCTTATATGACCCAAGAACATTGGGTGCCTCATGCAGCTGACCTAGGAACATCATGTACATCAGTGGGTTAATGGGAGCGTCATCTGGAAACAGAGAGGGACCTTTTACAGTGCCTGGCTCTGAGTCTTTGAAATTCCCTTTTGGGATAAGAGATGACCAATGTCACATCTTCTGGATGACATTGGACTACAACTCTCCTCAGCCCCAGCTAGCAAGGCATGTTGAGCATTATAATCCAACCACTTTTGGAGGTAACCACTTTGACTCCTCCTGTGCCTGGCTTGCGTGCCTCTCCAGAAAGCAATGTTTTGCTTCTAAAAACTTTGATATCCTGCAGGAGTTTGACATGATGTGCTCTTGATTTGGCAAATGAATTCATTATATATGAATATGCAGTGTCTATTAAAAGAGTTTTCCTAACTTTCAAAGAAGGTTGGAATATAAACATTTTCAAATAAGTATACACAATGAATGAATCATTGGTTCAGAGACATGGGGTTATCTTGAAGGCTTCCTTGCTTTCTCTTCTTATGCACAGGTCTCAAGCTTCATCTTGCTGCCACAGACCTGGAGTCCTTTATTAGTTGCCCTCTTCCAGCTGCACAGAATTTGGAGCAGTAAATTAGGTACTGCACTAACGATAGCATAGGAAAACCACCGAATGCTCCTTAGAGCGATGCAATGCATAACAGCAGCCTTGTTATTTAAGGCTTAGTACTTATCATCATCAGAGTTACCTTCAGCACCCCACAGGGGACCAGCTCCTTCCTCTTTGAAGTACTGAAGCCCTGAGGATATGCAGCATAAAGGAGAACACTGAAACCTCCCACTGAGTGATCAGGTAGATAGGATAGGATTTCCAAACCAATGGCCCACAGTCTCTCCGGGAGTTCATTGCCTACCCTTGTTCTGTCTTTCCTGTCCCTGTGCAAGGCTCATCACATTCGAAATCACAGCAACCCTCTGCTGCTATTAGTAACAGTTCAGACTCTGGGAAAGAGCTTCAAAAGAAGCACTCCTTGGCTCTCGTTCTTGAAACAGATATAAATCAAAAGTTACAAGGAATTACTTCATCCAAACACATTCATCTTTCTCACAGCAAATCAAGTGCTCCTCTAGCGGCTGGAGAAGGGAGTTCAGATCAAAGTGAAAAACTAAGGTGAGGAACTGCAGTGGGAGGTGGAGAACTTCCACTTAAGCCCAAAATTCTGTCCCCACATCAATTGCTCCTCTTCCCCCTCTCTGAAAAAATGCAGAAATATGTGATGACATAATTCAGTGATGCATTTCTTTGCCATCGTTCCACATCATTCTGCTGTTGCTAAGGGAACAACCAAATATGAGAATGTGATAACACTGGTAAGTATCCTTACACTTTCGTGTGGGGAGGGGAATGTGAAAGACATGACATATTGATGCTGCTTTTGGTGTAAGTCCCTTGTCAACAACAACATGCAGTCCCACCCTTAACAAAATGACATGTTATTACAGCAGCTTCATATCTGACATTTTTCCTACAGCAAATTATGACAACAGTGTGTAAATCTGCATAGTGTTAGATGAGAAGGTCATTTTTTTCCTGTTGCATGTAGGGTAAGACTAGACCCAAAGTATGTGATGCTAAATGTTTGATGATTGGGAAGGGCAATTGCAATGTGATGGAGTGATTTTAGTGGTGAGGGATCTTCTATATTGTTTTCTAGGAATTGTTGTCTTCCTAAGTGAAACGAGCAAACAAACAAAAATCACTTCACTCCTGAAAATCAACAAAATAAGCTAACCCTCATTTGCTGCTTGGAAATGTAGTGTAGAAGGGGGGTGGTTCTTTACAGAAAACCCTGGACACCAGCCCTGCCTCCTACACACTTAAAGGCACCATTTCCTAGTGTTGTATTCGCCCAAGCAGAGCTGATGGATGAGAAGCAAACATTCGGCTAAATACCCCCATCTACTCTGTGGTCTGAAGGTGTCACTGCCATTTCTACTGCTGAATATATAGCTCATTTGGATACTTATTTGGACATATGGACTTCCTATATCACTTGAGATGTTTAAGTCAGGAGTGATGGATTATTCTTACTGCTGAGGCCAGTTGACGGTGTTCCTTTCTTTTTTCCCCTGCTGCAAAAATAAAATGTGAAATACTTTTTTTAAAGTAAAAGCAGACAAAGAGAAGGCCACAATGCTGATGGTTTGTTTTTGTACTTTATTTGAGAAGAGGGGTCTACATAAACTATGTCAGGAGGATACAGCTCTACACACAGGTTTTATCAATCAATAAATGGCGTCGTTAAACATAACACTGAGGATATGATACTATGAGAAGACAGAAGACACATGACCGAGAATTATTTACAGCTCAAACATACAATATATTTATACTTGAGAGAGAGATGTGCATTTGTGGATGTACACATAAACACGAGGGTCTAAGGATGTACATTTTTGACCGTGTACAAACACACATATGTAAAAAAAGGCTTCTTTTAAATGAAAGTCAAGGAATGAGCTTGCCATCTCATGGCAGCAGTTTCCAGGGAGACGTTTTCATTTGGTGGTAGCGGCAGTGACTTTGGGCTTCCGCCCTCCAAGGTCACGTCACCTACTGCTCATCCCCTCCGTTCTGTACAATGCATTTACTTAGCAGTGGGCTATGGGTGCGGTGGGTAAGGAGCATGGATGGGATCACAAAGAAGGAGCATGACATGCCGATGGGATAAGTGACCTTTGGTGATTCCATTAAGTCATCCTTTATATTAAACATAAATTATCAATACTTTAAAAAATAATTTTTCTCTATCGTTCCAAGGTTTTTTGTGGGGGAAGAGCCAGGGAACAGGGGCAAAAGGGAGAAATATAATCCATCTTTGAAAATATATTTTTTTATGAATTGGAATATATGTTGTTTCCCACCCCCCACCCCCGAGAAAAGAGTCTTATCCGAGACAAGTTAATAATATAACTGACTTTTCTCCACCCATATTAACAAAGGCCTCTGTCTAAATTGAGCATGAAGGATTTAGCTACTCTCTTGGCTAGAATCCAGGTACTCACTCAGCCCAGGCAGTTGACTGTTTATGAAATGGTACATTCCCCACAGTGTGCATGTAACCACTTGGGAAATTGGTCACTGGGATTGTCACGACAACTGGCGAGAAAATTTAGGAACGTGGAAAGTTGACTTACATGAGTCAGACTATTGGTAAGCGTCATAACTCTGTGGCTAGAACATCTGCTTTACATACAGAAAATTCCAGGTTCAATCTTTGGCATCTCCAGGTAGGACTGGGAATGTCCCATGTCTGGAATCTTGCAGCATTGCTGGCAGTCAATGTGGACAGTGCTGACCTAGATGCACCAATGGTCTGACTTGATGGTCTTTTCATGCTACCATTGGTCCACCTAGCTCAGGGATGAGGAGTCTGTAATTCTCCCGATATTGTTGGACTACAGCTCTCATGATCCCTGACCACTGAATCTCCTGAATGGGGCTGATGGAGTTGGGAGTCCAATAATATCTGGATGGCCACAAGTTCCCCAGACCTGAAGCAAATCACGATGGTCTATCCTAGCCAACAGCAACTCTGCAGGATTTCAGGCAGGGGTATGTCCCAGCTCTACCTAGTGATGCCAAGGAGTGAACCTAGGACCTTTTGCATGCAAAGCATGTACTCTACCACCTGGCTATAACCATCTTACCATTCTTCTTTACTTGATAGGAAAACTAGGAAGGACCCTGGAAGGGCAAATTTCTCCTTACCCTTTGGTAGGATGATGGGTTTACAAAGTGGTCACACATGCACCGTGGTAAGTTAACCAGTTCATAAATAGATGAGGGCAGTCATCCACCCTCAAACAAATAGCAAGCCACAATGAGACAGAAATAAAGGTGTGTTGTGTAAGCTAGGGGTGTGGAAACTTGTGACCTTGCAGTTGTTGCTGTAGTTAGACTCCAATGTCCAACATTTCTGACCACTTGCCATACGGCCTGGGGCTGGTAGGAGTTGTAGTCCAGCAACATCTTTTAGGCCACATGTTGGCTTCCACCAGCATATAGGAAATATTGTGGAGGAAGTCCAGGAAGAGTTACAGCAGATGTGGGTTTGAAAGAGAATCCAAATGAAGGGGACTTGCACAGCTCAGTGCAAAACGATATGTGGTGCCCTCCAGATGTTGTTGGACTACAACTCCTATCATCTCTGTCCATTGGTCATGCTTGCTGAGGCTGATAGAGTTGTGGTTCAGCAATGCCTGAAGGACACCACATTGGTTATGTCTGATATAGATTAATTGAATGGTCTTTCTGGAATAGACATTTCCTCTTTGATTGTATACACGAAGATAAAGATGAAAGCTTGTTACAGTTCCAGCCAATTGTTCCCTTTTGGGGGGTGGATGTGCTGCATTCTCCCCAAAGTATCTTGTGCAGCAGGTCTAGGGGTATAACATAAAGTGCAGTCGGCGAGGTCGCAAAGCCAGGTGCAACAATGGTCTGTGATCTTTCATAACAAATGGACAGGATGCAAACCAGTCACGATGGTAAGTTCTTACTCCTCGTTTCATGCAATACAGAGAGTTATGCTCTTTCTTAACATCCCAGCTGAAATCAATGGGATTTTAAAGTGTTTAATGAGGCCAAATTACATTCACTGATGCCCCAACCAAGAGTCATCCTACATAAGTGGGAACTCAGACTAGTTGTTGACATCGATGGGACTATATGCAATGGATGTGTTTCAGTGGTTTCAGTAGGACTTCAGCACCATCTTTTTGAAATATTGGGTCCACCACTGCATTTCTAGATAATTTCATATACTGGAGACATTCTATAGAATGGCCCAACTATCTGGGCCCATTCCCATCTTTATAATAGACATCCTATGGCAAAAGCAATGGGTATATTTCTCTTCTCTCCCTCCACCTTTCTCTGTATCCCTTCACACTGATATGACTGCCTATGAGAAGGGGAAAGGAGGGTTTCCCTCCCCCTCCCCCACACAACATCCATTATATATTTATCTGATTGCTATCACCTCTTAAGATATCATAACCAAGGTCAATGGTGTTTTTTGGTCTAAGCTCAGATATAGCTGGGTGCCATTTTGAATCAAGCTGGTGGACTGAACCTTTCAAAACTGTGCTGATTTAACCAAAGTTTGCATGATGGTTCCTGAGACCAAGGAACATGTTTTCATCTCTGTCTGGATACAGTTGAATATCAGTTTGAATCAGGATGACAGACCAAACCTTTCAAAATTGCTCTGATTTCAACTACTGATTTAAAAGTTGCACTGATATTTCTGTTTCTTAGAATTCCTGAGCAACACAGAGCATAAGGCTGATATTTTTCTACAGAAGGCAGCTCAACTTTCCATTGCATGCTAGTGACCCAGAAGCAGAACATAGGATGGGGCTTTACAAATAGAGAGGTGGAGTTATGAAGATAGGAGAAGACTCAGTCCTCAATGTCTATGTATCATCAGTTCAGGGGTATACTTTAACTCTTAATTCATTGATGCATCCTCCAATAGCTCCCTCCCAATAAAAGTTAAGGCTGAACCAAGAATGACTACCAAATATCCTGCCCTATTAGGGGCTATTTTTGTGATTTTTAGCCCAGGGGAGGAGTGTACCATCCAACTTTTCACCAATGAAAATAGGGACATCCTATTCCATAATAGGAAGGCTTGCAACATATATAAAAACATAATAAAACATCAAACATTTCAGAACTTCCCCAGATGGGAATGCCTTTAGATGGCTCAGGAGTCAATAACTCCACACCTTCCAACATTTCTCCATTGAAAATAGGGAAAAGTGGACATTCTGGGACTAAATCAGAAACTGGGATGGCTTCTGTAAATCCAGGACTGTCCCTGGAAAATAGGGACACTTGGAGGGTCTGGTACTTTTGTGGCGGCAGCAGCAGCATATTCAAAACAACACCATCACTACATGCACACCCAAAAACCCTTTTAGATAGATGATTGCAACAGAAGCCGCCTGGGGCTCATCATCAGAGCACAGGTAGCCTACATACAAACACACACTGGGTGTCCCCTTTACTTTCTCCAGCATTAATGTGTAGTTGCCATTCACTTCTGTGGGGTAATGTGAATCTTGCCCTGGTACAGTGTATTCTGTGGAGACATACGCTTAGAGGTCCTTTGCACAGAATACATTAGGTGTCCTTGCAATGTCCAAATCCCCCCTTTGGACGCACAAAACCTATCACCGCAATGGGCATTTTGCTAGTGGTGCATAAAGCTTAATTCCATTTCCAACCATGCAGCTTTCTGGTGTAGCACCCCCACACCCACTCTTTAGCTTTACTTTGGGCCAGACTGCTGATATACGTGGTTTTCTCTCCAGTCAATGAGGAACTGAAGTGTAGATTGTTTCATCTCTAGAGCTACTGTTCTACTTTCTAATATGGGAAAGAAGCAACCCAGAAACCCCAAGCATATTAAATAGATACATATATAGTACTAATGCTTCCCCCCACACCACACCACACAACACAGAGTGCAATAAAATTGGAACATGTTTAATATAGAAATTCAAAAGGGAGGCACAGCTGTCATACCTAAGCATCATTTTCCCCAAATGCCCAGTCATCAACCAGGGAGATGGACAGTCCTGCCAGCATGGAAACCTTCTGAGCACAGCAGGGAGAGCAATCAATGCCCAGTAGGAACTAAATCAATGTGTGTAATTTACACTGCTAGAAATACTTCAACTTTTTTTTTTGCCTCCCCCTCCAGAAATAAGATATGTAAAATAGCACTTATACAAGGCCTGCTCATGCAAGAAATTACGTTCACTTTAACAGGAATTTTGAAAAGAGGCTTTTCTCCAGGGGGAAACAACATCACACTTTCATGATGTTATGATGTGGGTTTTTCCACTTTTTTAAAATGCAAAAGGAATCACTCAAAGATGTGTCAGTGCTACCAGGGAACAGAAAACACAATGAGATGATGTAGGAATGGATAACAGCCCATGAGTGGCCGAAGAACTCCACTTTGTTGGAAAATGTACCGAGCTCTGGAGATGTTTCAAATATGCATCCAGCAATAGGAACACAGGAAGCTGCCTGCTGAACCAGACCACTAGTCTAGGGGTGGCCACCTCTCAAGAGACTGCGATCTACTTTCAGAATTAAAAACTGGCAGTAATCTATCCCAGTTTTGGGGGGGTTCAGCTCAAAGTTGTTGAACTTTTTTAGGGAGGAGAACAGCCCCTTTTTTAGTGGTTAAAAAAAGCTTTTTTGGGGGGACTTCTGTTTTTTGGGGGGTTAAAGGCAAGGGTCGAAGGGGTAAAGTCACTCACAAAAAGATCGCTATAGATGAAAACAGCAGCACAGAGAAAGCTCCGTCTTCCCTTCCAGAGATCAAACAACAATGGAGAGCAGGACGAGGGGGCGGGGCAGGAATCAGTTTTAGTGATGCTAAGGAAAGGGAGCCAGAGATCTACCAGTAGATCGTGATGACCTGTTGGACATCCCTGCACTAGCCCATTTGCCTCTGTACTGTCAACACTGACTGGCAATGGCTATTCAGGGGACATTCCCAGCCATATCTGGAGATGCTGGGGACTGAACTGATGGCCTTCTATGTGCAAAATTGATACACTACCCACTGAGATGCAGCCTCTCCCCAAAGGTTTCCCTCATCCTGCAAAGGAGAGGCAGGACCCATGATGTATCATGACATCCAGTCCTTCAAGGAGAGGGTCCACAGCTTTCACATCATCAAACATTCATTCCCATTTGCCTCTTTCCAATAGCCCTTCATCTCTAACAAGTTTTCATGAGTTTCACAGATACTTGGGGCCTAAATGCACATGGCTTTAATGATGTGATTAGCAACTGCATTGTGGGTTTTTTAACCATTAAATACTGAGCACCGAGGGTGAGGTTATTTTCTGCATGCAGCATGCTGATATAGCAGGTATAACCCCAGCTGTGACCTTGATAAAAGTTCCCCTCCTTTTGCATGGCAGTCAGGGAAGACTCCTATTGGCACCAGGGAAATGTTTTTATCCATTGTTGACTGCCACACTGGGTTGGGGGGGATTTCTTTTATTTATCAAAATCATAGTGGAGGGGGAAAGAAAGGCTTAAATGTGTCCCTCCCTGCCATTCACAATCGGGGCAGCATGCCTGATATTTAATTGTTGTTGTAACCCACAATGTAATTGCTAATCATTTCATTAACACAATGTGTAGTTATTAGGCTTTTGGCCAGCCAGAAGGCTCCTTCTAATTTCCCAGGCATTTCTTATCATAAATCCCTCTTCCTGCACCCTATACTCCACTGAAAATATAAGAACTCACCCTGCCAAGTCACTTCATTGTTTTTAGGAAATATTTGTGCTTTTGAAATCGCAGCAACTTACAATAGTTCAATATTTAAATAAGCAAAAAGAACAAAAACGAAGGTCCTGATGCCAAGAGCCCACAGCTTCACCATCTCTTGATCACTAGCAAAACCAAAGCAATGCTCAAATGGCAGTTGGAGAGGCGGGTGATTAATCAATGGAATGGCATCCATCCACACACAGAGAGAGACTCTGCTTTCATGTCCCAAAGACCCTTTGCAATTTGGTGGTGGCAGTTTAATTTAATGAACTGATCAATTATTGGCCTCTTCCTCCTTGTGGAGCATCTTCTCAGGGCTTGGCAAGTCCATCCTGGAGGGCTTGTGTGGGAATGAGGCAGAGGTTCCTCCCTCTCATCCACTCATGAGACTGAACATCTGGTGAGTGGACAGTGGGATGATCTTGATACTAAGATGTGCAAAGAGGTTGGAACTTTAGCATCATGTGTGTGAGAGTGCATTATAAAAATAACAAGTAGGGCCACTGGTCCATCTAACTCCAAATCATATACAAACGAAGCAGCAGCAACTCTCTGGGTTCTCTCCCAGCCCTACCTGGGGATGCTGGGAATTGAACTCAGGACCTTCTGAATGCAACACAGAAGCTCTACCACCAAGCTACAGCCCTTCTCTGGCTTTACTGGTTATTCAGTCCCAAGTGGTCAAATTGCAGGAAGACATACTAGGCATGGAAGTTGTTGCATTCTGTTTCCTTGCCATCTATCTGCTTATTTTCTTGTTTGAACACTAGTTCTACAAAGCAGATTCTAGCCATCTTCAGGCATTCTCCATGAAGTGGCACAGCTAGTACAAAAGTGCCACCTCCCCATAATCCCTGTTGCCTTCTAATTCATGGAAGGTGAACTTCAGCAGTAGGAAACCCTTGTGGATCTGTGGAGTCACCCTCCACATTTTAGAAACCATCTCACTCAGCATTGTCTACACTGACTGGCACTGGCTGCCCATGGTTCCAGACAGTAGACATTCCCAGTCCAAGTTGGAGATTCTTGAGATTGAATCTGGGACCATCTGGATTTGAAGGAGATGATGTGCCACTGAGCTGCTGCCCTTTTCCTTGAGCCAGAAGGCAGCAAGAAGGGTGCTTTGTGTGCATGCATGAAAGATAGCTAATCTCTGCTGCCCCTCCCATGTTTTTAATTAAACAGAACACATGAAAAGTGATGCTCTGGTCACTATTTATGTTCAGGCCTAAGCTTATCCTATCCTATTCTATTCATTTTTTAAAAACCCTCAATTCCTCCCAATAACAGGGTATAGATTCACATTTGCATACCTAAAATGAGAGGAAGGATTAGGGTATCCAGCCTTATGTAAATGCATCCTCTTCATTACTTCCCATGAGGACATGCAAGTAGCTTGCTTATCCCTCAGGGTGATGGACTCCAGTGCGAGACCGCAGGAGCCGTTTTTGACCACTGAAATAATAATTTCAGCAATGCCAGCCAGTCTTCATCATTTTAACTAGCTAGTTCTTGCTTCATTTAACACTGAAACTATATTCCTAGGGATACAAACACAAGGGAGCCTTGAAAATTGTATCTTACAAGAGGTTTACCAGAGTTATAGAGTAAAATTGCAGGTTACATGGAAAAATAAAGCAGGGATATGTTTCAGAGGGAAACTCGTGCTGATTTAAAGGCATTCTGCCCACAGTATTGGGCTTGGGTAAGTCTCAAAACTGAGCCTTGGCAAGTGGTTGTTCCTCGGTTTAAGCTTCTGCTATTTAAAGGTGTGGCTGATACCAATTTATCTTGTAGGAATAGTTGTATTTGGTGCACAAGCTAATGAAGGAAAAACACTTTGTGGATTAAAAGTTTGGCAGGGAGGACCAAGGCAAAGGGAAACACAAGTCCACTCTCCCGTCATCTTCTCTGACCCCTTCCTCACACTCAGCTTCCCCTTGGGGCAGAATGGGAAACATTTTCCAAGCTAAGAGCCACATTTGATCATGGACGACTTTCTCTGGGCAGGGGGTAAAAGTGGGCAGAGCACTGGATGTGATCCTATTGACTGCATTCCAGCCACATGAAACTCAAAGGGCTCTACACATCCTTACAACTCTCCAGGCAAGCAAGGGGCATTGTCACAGTTCAAGCACACATTCCAGACAGAGAGAAACACTTAAGGAGGGCACAGGGCAGGGTTGATGAAGGTGTCCCCTGGAGAGAGGGGTGTGGGTTGGCAAGTGAGAGTCCCAAGGGTCAGATAGAGGGGACCCTGGGACCTATGTTTGCTTAATCACATCTCTGCCCCATACAGAAATAAATAGGAGGTATGGGGATCTCATTTTAGTTTCATAATGGGATGGACACTTAACTATCCCATACCACCACATGACACCTTAATTTCCACCCTCCAAACTAGTCCCAATACTGGAAGTGAGCATAATTAAGAGCCGGGAGTCTGGGGCAATAGATTGCAGAAAGTTAAAGCTGGGGAGAAGTAGAGACGTCACCTTGACAACAAAGGTCCGTATAGTTAAAGCCATGGTTTTCCCAGTAGTGATGTATGGAAGTGAGAGCTGGACCATAAAGAAGGCTGATCGCCGAAGAATTGATGCTTTTGAATTATGGTGCTGGAGAAGACTCTTGAGAGTCCCATGGACTGCAAGAAGATCAAACGCATCCATTCTTAAGGAAATCAGCCCTGAGTGCTCACTGGAAGGACAGATCGTGAAGCTGAGGCTCCAGTACTTTGGCCACCTCATGAGAAGAGAAGACTCCCTGGAGAAGACACTGATGCTGGGAAAGATGGAGGGCACAAGGAGAAGGGGGCGACAGAGGACGAGATGGTTGGATAGTGTTTTCGAGGTTACCAGCATGAGTTTGACCAAACTGTGGGAGGTAGTGGAGGACTAAACGACTAAACAACAACAACAAAAGCTAGGGAGAGGCATTTCCCATTTTTCATGGGAGGAGGGCAGACATTAATGAAAGGTGGCATATCTAATTTGGCCCTGAGCAGTCCACTATGTGAGAGCCTCAGTGCAACAGATTGGTCTGCAGTATCTTTAGCAATTGTTTTGCACCCAGGCTATCCAACCTGGTGCCTTCCACCTTCCATCAGCCCTACCCACCATGGTCAGCGGTCAGAGTTTATGGGAGTTGTATTGCAGCAGCATCTGGACAGCACCACGTTGCCTACTTCTGATTTACATGCTTTCTCCTTGACTAGCTTGCATTGAGAACTAGCTTGCTGCTGTCTCAGGCTTTTGTGAAAGTCTTTCACTGCTATTCCTTGAACTATGTAAATTTCAGTATCTATTTACCAGTCACCCTGGTGGAGCTGGGTCCCACCAGGGTCCTAATACCCAACAGTTCCCATCCTTATTTTTCCCTCCACAAAAACAATATATAAAGTTACCACCAGAACAATAACAACTATATTTATGCATGGTTTGAATTTTGTTTCTCATGAATCTTATTTTTAGATAGGCATGCAGTCAAAAGCTATAGAAATTGTTTTAGTCACTGATTAGTCAGGAAATGCAAGCATATCTGTTTTAAATCACAGTTGTATCCATCACTGTATTAAAACTTCCTAGCCAATTGTCCCTAGTGTCCAGCTTTCAGTGTGAAATGATGAATAAGTAAGTCACTCCCAAAATGTATGGAGCACCCTGTTCAACTGGACCATTTGGATGATTTGGACTTTCTTGCTTTCATTTGTGTGTGTGTGCAGAACGGATCTAGCGCACATAACCCTGGTTTTCAAAAGCAAGCAAAGGTTAAATAAGAGTGAAAGAGTGTCACACAATGAACCACCTAAAGAAATCATACACATCTGGGCGGGCAGCCACCAGTGCTTACAACAATTAAGAGCCTTTGCAAAGGAAATATGGAGTGTGATTGTAGCTTCATTTAATTAAGCAGGGGACCACTGTCCGTGGTGCTGAACATGCCAGCACCCAATTAAATGGTCTCAGGAACATGCTGCCTTTGAAACCTGAGATCAGAACAAACCTGTCTGACAGAGCGAAGGCTCAGCCATTACCCACAGATGGTGCATGACAGCCTGCCTCAGATAATGTTTACTTCAATGGCCATTTTTAAGCAGAGCTGTCTGGAATTGATGTTTCCAGTGCTGGAGTCTTCCCAGCGATGAATACAGAATCACCCTGCAGCTGTGCTTACCATGTTGCAAAAATCTAGGTGCAGGCAGGTCATTGAAACAATCTGGTTGCTTGGCTTCCCATGAACACCCACCCCTTGGCCTTAGGCAGGCACTTGTTGGAGATGCAAGGACTCTACAAGTTTTAGAAGCAGCAGCACTCTTAGTCGATTGTTTCCCCACCTCACTCACAGTCTCAGAGACATGGCCAGCTTGCTCCCATGGAAAATGTTGCTAAGCAACATGGACCTTGTGGAAGATCTAGCTTCAAGTCAACTGTCTGTAAAATGGTAACAAGCCACCATGTGTGGTTCTTGCAAAGGAATATCAGGAGGCTGTGAAGCATATTTTGAAAGGTGCCCCAGAACCTCTATCCTATATAACAAGGATAATTGTGATTTTGTAAACTGGTTTGGTGGGACATCAGCTTGCATGTGCAAAAATGGGTAAGGAAGAAGACTTCACTGATCCCTTGTACATATCACTTCAGTTTTAAGAAACCCTTTTTGAAATTAGAGCAACACTTGCAAGTCTAAAAGGTTTATGTAGTAGTTCTGTCCATTAGCACTAATTGACCTTTAATGTGTGAAAGTGCCAGTTTGGGCTCCTATAATGGGCTTTTTGCTCATTCATTGTCCATAACTGAGGGAGGCTCGCTGTGCTAATTAGGCACATCTTTCACACGGCATGGCTTGAGCATGACATTCGTTCTTTACTTGGGCACTATGGGAGGCTTTGCATATTATGCATGGATGCTTTAGAAATGCTCCACTGTATCAGAATGTCTTGAGAGAGGAAGGGGAAGTATAAAGTACAGCATGTGCATATCATTTATTTAGACGTTGAAATGCCCTTCAGATAAAGACATCAAGGAAACCGAGCAACCACAAAGTGAGAGATAACATCGTAGCATGGAACAAAAAGAGACATAGGAAGATGGAAAGGATACAGAAGGAAGTGTGAGACTGTTCTTGGCAAGCAATGAAGCAAGGTGACCCTATGCATAAATACCTGAACTAGCATTAGTCAATATAATTTAAAATGACAAAGGAGGAAGAGTGACTGAGACGGCAACTGTGGTGGAGGAGGAGAGTTGTTTTGGTTGGAAGAAATGTGCAAGGCAGAAGAAAATCAGTTTACAGCCAACTGAAATGTGTGGTATCAGAAGAAGCAATAAAATGAAAGCTGGAAGGGGAAGTGTAAAAGCTGAAAACACAGCTAAAGAGGACAAGCTGGGAAACTCTTGGAGATACACACACACCAGGTAGCAGAATGAGAGCAACATGGAAGACTTGGGCTGCATCATTATATGGGTTAGTGTGATATAATGGTTAGAGAGTCAGACTAGGACCCGGGAGAGACCAGAGTTCAAACCCCCACTCAGCCATGAAGCTCACAGGGTGACCTGTTTCTCAGTTCAAACCTCCTTCACAGGGATGTTGTGGTGGTTAAATTAGGAGTGCGAGACGCTTGAGCTCCTTGGAGAAAAAGGTGGGATACAAATGCAATAAATATATGAGTAAATATATCCAAGTCTAGAGGGAAGAAGAAGAAGAAGAAGAAGAAGAAGAAGAAGAAGAAGAAGAAGAAGAAGAGGAAGAAGAAAGTACAATACGGCCTTTCCCAACCATCTTCATTGGCAAGCTAGAATGGATGAAAATAGACTGAGGTATATCAAGGAAAGGCTCATAGGAAAATCAATAGGTCACCCAACAAATAACAACCACAGTGTGTGATACATGGTGACCCTCCCACTTTTCTAGGAAGGCCCTTGTATAAGATGTAAGCATTGTATAGCGGTGGCTTCACAGAAAGAAAATAGCAACTACCAAAAGGGGAACTGCTGAGACTGTCAACACCAAACCCAACTGACCACAGCAGAGAAAGGCAAAAGGGACAGACATCTCCACCGTCCCCAATGGCAGCCAAAAGTTTGACCCTCCCTGCCATTAGAACCCCCTTTCATTATAATCAGGCAGGTGTCTATCTACTGTCTTGTTGGCACCTATTGAATATTTTCCTTTATATAAATAATTTCATTTCATTTTGGGATGTTTTGCTTTAAAGGTGATTGGAAAAGGGAATGTATTAAATGGGTGTCCAAAAGATTGCAAAGGTGGTATGTGTCAGATATGTAATGAGAGGAAGTTCCAAAAGGTATACCATGCTATCTATCTATCTATCTATCATCTATCATCATCTATCTATCTATCATCTATCTATATGTATCTATATCGACTATCCATCTGTATGCATTTTAAAATGATATTCCACGACCTTAGTCTGAAAGGTCACATTCCACTCTACCATTTCAGGGTTCTACCACTCCATTATGTGCATATATAGTTCATACCATAGTCACTATATCCCACTTCAGAGCCACAAGAAACTCTCAAGGAGAGTTTTAAAAGATCCTGAAAATAAGATCACATCCCAGTTTGATGCAGGAACAAAAATTGCATGGTGTCTATATGGGACCTAGATCATCCAGTCTCTCCCTGGTGTCATTTCAGGTAGCGATCTCCCTCCCTCCCTCCCTCCCTCCCTTCCTCTCCCCCTCCCTCCCTCTCTCAGATTTATCAATCCTACAAACTCACCCATTGCAAAGGCACTTTAGAGATGGCAAAAGATGCATAGCAAGGCTATTTGTACAACTAAATCTGAGCCATCATATTTTTATCTCTTTGTAACGAGTCCTGAGATTTCTCAGATTAAATTTCCTGGAAACACTGCTGGATCTGAAAAGAGATTTCAAGCAGAAATACTTACAACTCAGTGGCAGATTTTTTATGGTCAAGCCACTTTGCGCTCACAAAGAATACAAAAGCCAGCCATGGACTTCAATGAATGGGATGGGGTGGGGGAATAATAACAGCTCCTCTACAATGACTCCAAAACCCATAGATTGGCTTCAGCAGGAGGAAACTTGTGTGCTATGACATTTTACAGCATCAATAATTCAAGGAGAGAGGAAATCTGATTTGCTGAACGTTAGTGCACAGATGTCTCAGGAAAATGCAATGCCGATTACCTTTTAAATGAGGCTGTTAGCTTGTGTTTGGTATTTTGTTCTTTGGTGACTGGCGAATCAACAGCTTTGCAAAACCCCAGGGTTGCAGCCTGTGAAGTAGGCTTATATGTGAAACCTTTTCTCCTCTATGGTTCAAGGTAATATGGCTTGCAGAAAACGCCAGGCATGGGCAGTGCTCCAGCTAGACAGGGAAAGTGGGATTCAACCTCTTACAATATCTGGTGGCCCTCTTATTAGAATTTTAGGAGGCTACAGAAGGTACAATTTGGTTAATCAGGAGGGAGCTGTGGTGTGTGTGTATGTGTGTGTGTTGGGGATTTCACTACAGACACCTCTACCTCCTACCACTCACCAAAGTTCAAAAAATGATCAAATCGAACACTGGGATTCTTTTTAAATTGTCAGCAAGCAAAGTACTGAATACCAGCTGCTGGGAATCACAGCTGGGAAGAGTGCTGTTATGCTCCAGTCCAGCTTACAGGGTTCCCATAGGCATCTGGTTGGCTACTGTCAGAAGAGGATGCTGGACTAGATGGGCCACAACTATTATGGTATAATGGACAGAATACTCAATAAGGACTGCAGGGGGCACAGTTCGAATTCTTACACAGCTATGAAGTTCACTGGCTGTCGTTAGGCCAGCCAGTCGCTTTCAGACACCTCTCAGGGTTTGGGTGAAGATAAAATGGTGGTGGTTGTGTGACCACGTACACTGATTCATGCTCCTTGGAAGAAGGACAGTATTGGAAAAAATGGACTGCTACTAACAACACACCTGGCATGTGTACAGCTTAGTTGGTGAGCAAAGGCACCAGAAGCTCTGGTTTCAAGTTCAAACTGGGGTTGCAATTAATATGTACCATTTCTGTATTCCCTTTGAAAGACACATTCAACTCAGCTAAACAAATTAAAGTGGGTTGGAAGTTTGGCTATTCATGCTTGTGGAAAATGCTTCATGCAACTAAGGGCAAGAACCAGGGTGACTTGGGAAGTGGACATGAAAAGTGTTAAGTTTGAGGAAGACGTGGCTGACATACCACGAATTCCCATTCCTGGGGCAAAAACCACAGATTGTGCATTGCAGGTAGGTGCCTTGAACAAGCAGAAGTCTTGAGAACATTAGCTCTGAACCTATGAGGAAAAGCAGAGAACAGAGGCACAATAAGTTGCCCCATTCTGTTAATTATGGGTAATAATTAACAGAATTATTCTTCCTTTTCTAAGAAGAAAAGGGAAACGGTGTGTTTCACAAATATTTTAATAAGCAGCAAAAGGCAGCCCCCCCCCTTTTGTCTATTTTTCTAGGAATGCTCAGGAAAGGACAAAAGTTCATATTTAGGGGTCATGCTGAAAAAGTTTGTTTCCTTTCACATCCATTGTTGCTTGGATATGTCACCCATGCAACCAGTCAAGGAAGCACTGCCCTTACTCTAAATCAGCCTAGTTTGCCTTCAGCAATACTAGCATGTAATAAAATCTGACCTAAAGTTATCATAGCACTATGTGATCCCTGATTAGCTGGACCACCCTGTCAAGTTGAAGGCTGCTACCGAAAGGGGGGGGGGAATGGTATTGAAGGTGCAGAGGAGAGTTTTTTTCAACAGGGGGTGGAAAATGTTTCAGAGCAGCTCCTGAAAAGCATTAGTTCTAAATCAAAATGAGGGGCTACCTGTTGCAGCGTTAACAATAAAGCACTTGCACTGCTCAATGATAATTTAGATCTAAATTATACTACTTACAAAAGGTCACAGTTGTAGCACTTTTCAATGGGGAAAATAATGTTCTATTAAGCCAATGTAACAGCATGCATGGAATATGCAGGGGAAAAGTAAAATATTCATTGCAGAAACTGCATTCTAAAATATGCAATGCCAGTGGCAGTATGGCAGAGGGAGGCAGAAATAGAAACAGAAATAAAGGAATAGGCATCACACAACTAGAGTAGGGCAGCTCATTCCATGTCAGTTTCACACATGCTCATTCGTAAATCTGTTCCATCAAGTTTCTGTTATCTATTTGTGATTTATTTTTAAAAGCATGAAATTCACATTATTTAATTTTCCTCACAAAGCACTTATTTTGTATGCATTTTAATCTTAAAATGTGTATTTTAGATGCATTTTGTTATGGGTTGTTGGGTTTTTTTGAGCTAAAAATCATATCACAGCATTCAGCAAACTGCAAGGAAATTACAGATAACTGTATGTCAGCCCAGGGATTTCAAGTCAGGTTGCTTCACTTTAAAAAGCTTGAGCCCTAGCTTGGAGTCATCAACTAGCTTTCAGAGATGAAGTCCTTCACTCTCAGAGAGATAAGCCAATTGTCACTCCCGTGGTTGCCCTGCTTCTTTCAGCAATGTTCGTCTGGGTTCTCTTTATATGCACAGTGAGAAGCAATTGTCAGCAGCAAAGAATATCTCACCATCTTGATTTACAACACCTTGAGGGGATTAAATGGGATGGAAGGGAAGGAACAAGCTAAACTGCCTGTAAGTTCAGCAGAGCAAACAGTGTCAGTTCAGCGAGACCTTACTTGGGTAAGGTCAGCTTTGCCCACTCCTGGGACAACTTCCCATGACCTTTAATTTCTGGGGGATTGGGAGAATGGAACTCCCATGGCTCCAGGTAAGAATTGCAAGAGACCACCCCTCACCCCCCACGCACCTCACCAAAGCATCACAATGAGCTCTGCTGTAAAATTCACTGCACAGAGGTTAATCTAGATGTCAACACTGCCTGACAGCGGTGAAATTACTCCAGGGTAGTGCTCCTTCTGAAGTCTTAATATAACAGTCAATTCCATCCTGTCTGCAGGAAATGAAAGTTTTCTGCTTTGCGCGCCAATTCATTCAGCACCAATTTCCTCGCAGTTTGAAGTCCAAACTGTTTGTGGTCTTGGGATTCACCTCACATTAAGACTTTCGCTTGGTTTGAAATGTCTGATCATCAGGCAAGAAGGTGCCATGAGACTGGATGTTTGACAAGAAGAGAAGGGCATGGTTCACAATAGCACATAGTTAAACTGTGGAACTCACTCCAACCCGGAGGCAGAGACGGTCACCAACTGGGATGGTTTCAAAAGTGGATTAAGCAAATTCTCGGAGGAGAAGGCTATCAGTGTTTACTAGCCACAATGCCTATGTTCTACCTCCACAAGTTAAAGGCAGTAATGCTTCTGAATACCTGTTGCTGGAAGCTACAGGATGGGAGAGTGTTCCTGTGCTCAGGTCCTGCTTGCAAATTTCCCACAGAGATCTGTTTGGCCACTGTGGGAACCAGATACTAGATTAGATGGGTCAGTGGCTTGCTCTGGCAGGCTCTTATGTTCTTAAGTGTAGGCCTATTGTGTCGGGTAGAGTGGGGAATGAGGGACAGCAGAACTAATCTTTCCACTAATAACAAACTCAAACTTTGTTTCAGTTTCCCCCTTGTTTTAACGGGATCATTTTATTGAACATTCTGATTACTGGTGTTTAAATTTTAATGTACATAAAAAATGCAAAGAAAACTTCACGTACTAGTTTTGTATGTGCAGGGAGATTTCTTTTAATATGTATCCATGACTCCCACCCCCATTATAGTACAGTCCAGTGAAAGTTGTACCACGTGACTATTCTGATTTTTTTTTTAAGTGTCCCTTAAACTATCTAAACATCAGGCAGCAACTTCCCAGGGAGCAGAGAACCTGAACAAGAGAGTGAGGTTTGAGATTGTTCCACCCTCCTGCTGTTCCGATTTCTTTCAGAAGCATTGTAGTTGGCTCCCGCTAAGAAGCCAGTAGCTTCAGTGATGGAGGAGGGAGGAACAGCTCTTCAGAAGAACTGCTGCTGTTTAGGCCATAAGATCACTTGCTTTGTTGTCATTGGCAGATTAGACCCCACAGGGAAATCCTACATGCGGATGACAGGCAAAGATTGGGGTTGCCTGTACTGGTGTCAGGCCTTATTTGCTTCACCTCCCCCCCAACCAAGAATGCTAAGGTCAGTTGTTTATAGAAAAGTGAGGGGGGCATGAAAAGGAGGCCATCTGATTGTCTGAAGATGGTTCTGAAATTGGGGCCAATGGGGCATCGAAGGTGGCAGAAATGAAAATGACCTATCAGGTAACCCAGTCTGCCTCCTGGAGGGCAAAGTGAAATTGTTCACTGTGGTATGTTTGCTATCCCTGTGTTGGCTTTAAGTTACCGACGTAGCAAACAGCAATATTTTTGCAACTTGCATTGGGAAAACAGTCCCGTGTCAGATATAAGTATAGAAAGAAAGCAGGGGGGGACTATAAAGAGCATTTACTGAGTCAAGGACATCTGGAATCAATTGCTTCATCCTGCCAGAAGTGATGGATACAAAAGTGGTGCTGGGCTCACAGGGCTTGAAGAAGAGACCCAATGGGAGAGGTATAGATTTGGTAATTCAGCAAGGTGGACCTCTGGTCTCTCCAGGTTCTGTGGGACTCCAGTATTCATTGGCCCCAGCTAGCATGACTAATTGTCAGGGATGATGGAAGCTGCAGTCCAGTAACATCTGGAGGATGAAAGATTTCTCACCCCTGCCCTGTTCCATCAGCTGCAAGACAGAACCTCACAAATGCTACAGACAGGAATCCTTCTGGTCATAAAAACCAGGTGACCCTAGAGAGTCAAAACAAGAGAGCCTGTTATAGAGTTTTACCTCCAACACCCACTCAGCCCAGCCAACTCATCACTATTGGAAACATCTCCCACTGGTACCCCTACCTCTCTGACATCCAGATATTTGCTGCTTCTCCAGCTGTTGGCACCTGGGTTTGTAAGCACTAGGCTCTGGGTGCCCAAGAGCCTTTAAATCAGAGCAGTTTGCCACCTAATAAGCACCAGTTGTACCAGCCCCATGTGAAAGACCTTACCAAGAGCATTCTAGGATACCTCACCCTTACATTACAAAGTGCAGATCTACCTGATTAGATGAGCAATGTCTGCTTTGGTATGTCTTGTTGCCGGAGGATCTGCATAACAAGGAAGTTGAATCTGGAGAAGGGGATCAAAGGCTTTACCAAAAACAATAAAACAAGTGGAGCTTTGTGTTTGCAAGTTGCCAGGGGATGAGGTTCTTTTAAGGAACACTGTAATAATTTTAAACTAATGTCCATGTAGCTTGGCAATGTGAAGAGTAATTATATTGGATCTATCCATTGTAATAGTACAAGCAGTAACTGAAAAATGAACAGCCGATGGAAAAGGATAAAGGAAACAAATAATTAATGATAAAATGTTAAACTATTTTAAGTAAATGATTGGAAAGTAATGTATGTAGTATGATGTAGCAAGAAGGGAAACACCGCAAAACAGGATAGGAAGTCTGTTTTGTATTGAATGCTTTTAATTGGATGTAATGTTGTTGTTGTTGTTGTTGTTGTTGTTGTTTTTGAAAACTAATAGAAATTAATTGGCAAAAAAGGAAAGACATGAAAGTGTGACAGCCTGGAACCAGTGGGAATTGCGAGAACCAAATGACAAGCCATGTTTTAGTGCCTGCATTCAAAATGCAGTGGGATCAGTGCAATACAAATCAATTATATTTGCCTAGAACTGACTGGATGCATGTGGCCATGGCCATGGCCATGGCAAAAGGTTGCAGAATTTACATAGGAAGCTGCCTTAAACAGAGTCAGACCACTGGTACATCTTCTACACTGTCTGGCTTTGGCTCTCCTAAGATTCAGACAGGAGATATTCCCAGCCTTACCAGCAGATGCCAGAAATTAAATCTGGGACTTTCCATATGCAAAATGGATGCTCTACCACTGAACTATAGCCCTTCCCAATATTCACAGAAAAGAAAGACCCACATTACACGTGATCTTAACTGCACAGTTCTGCCGAGCACAGATCCTCATACATTCTTTTTTTTGGGGGGGAGGGTTATCTGGATTTGGGGTCCACACCTGCAATGAACATTGAAAAATGAACAAAACATGTAAAAAGGTATTTAAATACTATATAAATATACATCTTATCCTCATATATTTCAACTAGATTAGATTAATTCAATTTATCTAGCGCTTCACACAAAAGGAGCCCCAGAGTGATTTACAAGGACACCAACATTCAATATGCAATAATAAAAAATCCATTAAAATGAAGCAAATACACTAAAAGGGTTTATCCACAAAAGATGCACAGTATGTAGAAAAGCCAATCCAAGCCACAATGTCCTATTTGCAATGGCAGGTGGATGCAGTCAACTTCTCTTCACATTTAAATGTCTGTACGCATCTACAAAATTCAGTTCACCTTGATGACTGGGCAGTTAGGATCTCCTATAAGTGAAAACATATTCAACTGATGTGGAAGATAATGGCTGTTCACTAGGTAAAAAACTTACGGAGGTAGATCTGGAATACCTCAACTGGCTGATTGACAGCTGAGCTATCTCATATTTAAGCTGTCAGAGTAATGACGTAAAAAGCAGAGATATGGAACTGTTTTCCACCTGGGGACCATATTCCCTTCTGGGGGACACATGCAACTGATAGGCAGGACCAGAGGCAAAAGCGTAAATAAAAGCAATTAATGTTACATTTTATGAGACGCGGGTGGCGCTGTGGGTAAAACCTCAGCACCTAGGACTTGCCGATCGCATGGTCGGCGGTTCGAATCCCTGCGGCGGGGTGCGCTCCCGTCGTTCGGTCCCAGAGCCTGCCAACCTAGCAGTTCGAAAGCACCCCCGGGTGCAAGTAGATAAATAGGGACCGCTTACCAGCGGGAAGGTAAACGGCGTTCCGTGTGCTGCGCTGGCTCGCCAGATGCAGCTTGTCACGCTGGCCACGTGACCCGGAAGTGTCTGCGGACAGCGCTGGCTCCCGGCCTATAGAGTGAGATGAGCGCACAACCCTAGAGTCTGGCAAGACTGGCCCGTACGGGCAGGGGTACCTTTACCTTTACCTTTATGTTTGACCAGAGGCTAGTTTCTACACTCCCCTCTCTGTCCTCCATCTATGGAAATAGGAAATACCAGCCAAAAACATTTGGAGTGCAAAGTAGTGCCAGTGAGGGGTGTAGCCTGGAGAAAAGAGGTGTGGCTTGGGAAGAGGTGCAAGGCCCCAGAGGAGCACATTTGGCCCCCAGGCCTGGTGCAAAGTACTAGCAGGTGATATATGTTGAGTTACATGATCAGCAAAGTCATGCAATTTATTTTTTACTTTACAGTTATGATCCTTCTTTTAATCCTTCATTTTATCCCTATTATTATTATTATTATTATTATTATTATTATTCACTCTCCTCTATAAGGTCCTAGGATAGTTTACAACAATTAAAAAATACACTATTAAAAACATCATTAATATTACTGTTAACAGTAATTTTAACAGTATTAGTACTAGTCTACAAGTATATGCTGCCAGGTGGAATGTTTCCCTGCTTCTTGCATAGAAAAGAACTCTTTCCTGCCCCGCCACTAGCAGTTTATGGAGTTCAATCCTACCTTACTCTGTGACATAACAGTTTTATGTTTTTCTCTTTTTAAAATATAAAAATAAAAATGGTACTACAGTTGTACCTTGGTTTTCAAACAGCTTAGTTCTCGAACATTTTGGCTCCCGAATGCCGCAAACCCGGAAGTGAGTGTTCCGATTTGTGAACTACTTTTGGAACCCAAACATCCGTTGGGGCTTCCATGGCTGTCGATTGGCTGCAGGAGCTTCCTGCAGCCAATCGGGAGCTGCGCTTGGGTTTTTGAACATTTTGGAAGTCGGCTGGACTTCCAAAATGGATTCTGTTCAACTTCCAAGGTACGACTGTACATTCAGACATTGGGTGCTCATTGGGACTGGTAGGGTACAAAGGAAGGATCCCCAACAGTAGGCCGATTCAGAGCCATTGCCAGGGAGATCCAACTAACTCTGGTTTTATCCTCATCCTCTTCCCTGCTGAGTTCTACGTAGGGCAGCACTGAGACTTAACTGACCAGATTTAACTGACCAGCAGTGCAGCCTCTTGGGCTGGTTGTAAGTAGGAATGTAGGCAGGCAGGTGGGGGCTGTCTGAGAACTGTCTGAGGTTAGTGAGGCCATGCCCCATTTTCCCTGACATCCCAGTCTCCACTGTTTGATTGATCCCCCGCAATCAGAAGTGATACAGTTGAAAAAACAATTAATTATACAGGAGTCTCCTGATTGTGCTTAAGCCACATGAGGTCTGCAACTGGGCAAGCTGCAGTCTTCACAGAATAGGTACCTAAAATGTGTGTGTTTCGTGTGTGTGTGTGTGTGTGTGTGTGTGTGTGTGTGACTATTTGTCTGCAGAATGGCTCTGAGTTAGCACAAAAAACGGGGAGGGGGTATAAGGCTTCTTTATAAAAATATGTAGCCTTAATAAAGCTGCCCAGTAAATCCTTAATAGGCTATACCAAGTATAAAGGAATGACAAGTACATTACATTTGATTGACATCCGCATTTAAAAATTAATACTGCCTTCACTCTCTCCTGCCAAGACTGGAGTTGAGGGCTGTATGTTTCACCATCGGCAATATCACTAAAGCCCAACCACAAAGGCAATGTTTGGGTCATAGCAGCCAGAAGCCTTTTTTAAGAAAAGGGAGGGAGGGAGAATAGGTTGCTTTTTTGCTGTGTATTTTTGTTGTCTGGGCCTTGTAGAGTCAACATCACTCAGCCTTTACTGCTGCAGCTTGCATTTCATACCAGAAAAGCTGGCATTTGAGCTCTGTCTTTCCTATTCTGTTTTCTCCCCCGGATAAAAATCTCCTCTGCTTTGATTACAACCCTGGCTTCTTGTTTTCCATCTCCTAAGTGTTTGCCCAAGATTATGGCCAGATTTCCCAGAAATTCCAGGACACACAACTATGTTAGGGGTGATTTATTGTTTGATTTTCTCCCCCCCCTTTTTTTTGCCAATGGTGACACTCAGGATTCAAATACTAAATGAATGGGCTCCTCAAAGCATTGTAGCATGACTTGGGGTGCAAAGCAAATTTCTGAGCTCTGGGTGCAGTACTGCACCTAAGATTTCAGATTAAAATTGCCACTGCTGGAAGGAAAGGAGAAGAAGGCTGGAGAAGCGACCCTTTTAAGAAGATTGGGGGTGGGGGTGGGCAGAGGAAGGACTAGACCATGTTTTAGCTGCAGTTCATTCATTTTCGGCTTTGTATTCTTGTCATAAAAAAAGTGTGCCTAGACATTCCGTTGTTGCGCTCATAACCTAGGTTTAAGGTGCCATTTAGCTCCTAGCTTTCATATCTCTGTTTCTAACACTGTAAAGGACTTGATGGAAGCCAGCAGGACACCAGGTATTTCACCGCCACGGCACATGTACCAGCAGAACAGCTCAGATATGCCAAGAGTGAGGGACCAGCACAGATATGCTGATGGAATGGCTGAAACAGGATGGAGTTGTGTTGGGGAGTGTATAGGGCAAAGGGAAGAAGCACGTTAATGCTGTAACCTATGCCTCAGGGGTCAGGAACTCCCCCCCCCAGCCTGAGACCCACATTTCCTTCTGTGAAACCTTCCAGAAACCACTTGCAAGTGGCAGAGGAAACCGTGGGTTTGAAAACAAATGGAAGTTACACCTCTGTACCATAATCAGAGGGCACATTCCAACCAGTCAAAAGCATGGCAGGAAGATAGAGAGGAGAGCCAATGTGGGTTTAGGATGGTGAGGGTAGGTGGCTTGGGGAGAGTCCTGAGGGCCAGTCAGAAAGCCTTGAAGGGTTGCATTCAGCTCACAAGCCTGAGATTCATTGCTCCTCCTATACCTCTTCAGTCTACAGCCAGGTCCCTGTTGATGGCACAGCTTTACACCAGTGCCAGACCTGGTGTAATAAATTTCCCTCCCTTTGCATTGTGTCCGATTCTAGTCCTACTCAGAGCAGACTGACTTGCTGAAGTTAATAAACAAGTTCGTTCATTTCAGTGGGTTTATCCTGCATAGGACTAGGATTGAATACAATCTCTTGACTGCCAATGGGAAAGAGGGGTTCTTTATTTCAGATTTTAATTGGAGGAGAGAATGGCTCTTGTTTGGAATATAGGTATGGATTGCATGTGTCAAATTCACTTTCAAAAACAGGCATTTAAGAAGCTTCCTTTAGCCACATTGCTAATAAATTGTGACTGGACATGTGGTGTGTGTGTGTGTTCACCACACACAAACACTTTTGCCATGGACAGCCTAAATTTGGAGATAAGTAGGTGCTGAGTTTTGGACAGAGGAAGGAGCTCTAGAAATAAGAGTTGTCTTCCCTGCCTCCAGTTGCAAAATGGGAAGAAGCAAATAATTGACTTACCCAAATTGCAGTAGATAAGTATTAGCTAGGAGCCACCTGTTGGAAGCCAACAGTACAGGTGACTGGAAGGGTAATGGTTGAGGGACCACTGAGGAATTATATCCCAGGTAGGGGCAATTGCTGGCAAGTGCAGGACAAACTACTGAAACTAGGGTTGCCATATTTCAAAAAGTGAAAATCTGGACAGAAACATTGTTGAGCTTTTTTTTGCGGGGGTGGGGGGTGGGGGGCTAAGTTGTTGAGCTATTTTTATGGGAAATTGGAAAAAATGGCACTGCTGAAATTTTCCTGATTTCCAACTGGACAATGGTATTCTAGATATGTCCAGGAAATTCCAGGCGTATGAAAACCTACTGAAACCTACCCCTAGTCCTGAATTGGGAGCTGTCCATGGTACATGATATGATTTACGTAGCTCAGAAAGGCCTCCTGACCTGCCAATTGGGCTGAGTAGCAATTGAAACACATTCAGCTGATAGAGTGAATGGCAGAGCTTCACCATACTGAATACTCATCTCATTATTATAAACCTGAATTACAGGAAGCCATCCCTCTCTTCAGTACTTAGGTATCCCTTAACCTTTCCAGACTCACATAAGCTTCACTTCCAACAAAAGCTTTCCAGTGGGTCAAACAGTGCTTAGACTTTCCAGTTGAAACAAAACTGCCCCAGAAAGATCACAAGAAATGTACTGATGCTTCCGCAGCCCATCAAACCACAACAGACCTCCCTCCTGCTAACCAATACCCCACGAGTGGCTTGGAATGAGACAGGAGACATGCATTAATGGTGGATTACTTCACCTTGATCTTTACTAAACCTCTCGTTCAAAATAAACTATCAATGTGTGTTTGATACTTCTTTTCGTTATTTATCATCACAGTTGCTCTTGGTGGGGCTAATAGGACCAGGTGAGAGCATGAATCTCTGTCTCCAGGATCCCTCCCTGCAAATGGCAGCTTCCCGTTTTGCCTGGGTCATTCATTCTTACCCATGCTGCCATTCATCCCTAAACTACCGCCCTCAGTTCAGTTCCATGAACACCGTACAAAAAGAGTATACTTCATATCCTATGGAATGCTTAAGGAGGAATAATTCCAGTTTGCAAAAATGCTGCAGAAAAGTGGTGAGTAATGAAGAACATAGATGGTGGAATAGAGATAGAAAAATAACAGTCTGGATTACTATAGACCGTAAAGAAAAATGTGAGACTCTAGGGGGAAAAATGATATCCTCTACACCCGGGCTGAGGAACTCATGGTCCTCCAGATGTTGCTGGACTACAAGTCCCATCATCCCTGCCTACTGGCCATGCTGGCTTGGGTTGATGGGAGTTGCAGTCCCTATGTTGTTATCTGAAGGGCCACAGGCTCCCCACTCCTGCTATAAACCTTAGATGGCCAACAAATTTTCCATATGTTAATTGTATTTATTTATTGAATCCATAGCGTCCCCTTCCTCCCGAAGGAGCCTGGGGTGGTAATAATAATAATAATAATAATAATAATAATAATTTATTATTTATAGCCCACCCATCTGGCTGAGTAGCAAACACATCCATGTTTGTTTGTTTTTAAATTTGTCTTTTAAAGACATTTCTCATGAATAAACTGAATGTACTGGCTAGTCTGAATCAGTCGGCAATAACTTTCAAATTTGTAACAAAGGCAACATGAGGATAAGTTTCATTTGCTCTTTGTTGCCATTGCCATCTCCTTTTCTATTCCTTCTGTGGTTTCCTGGACTTCCCAGAAATTAAGATTGTAAAGTGACCTGACTTTACACCTTACCCTGTACAGAGCCATGTACATTGATGGTGTTGAATAAATAATAATGATTTAAAAACTAATGGTAATCATGGGTTCCCTCTTTCCGAACAACCCCTGGAACCTTTTACAATCCCCATGCCACTTCATGGACTCTGCAAATGACTTCATTTCTGGAAGCTGCTCTAAGCACACAGCTATCACAGTCAAAATAAGCCACAGGAGTTCCCTCTTTCTGGACAATCCTGGATTCCAAGACCTCCTCCCGGTTATGCACAAATCTCTTAGAGCTATAACTGTAAAATCCATAATAAAATAGGAAGGATAATCTAAAGCCCCTTTGGTCCAGCAATAAGCATACAAACTCATCCTAGATTAAATGACACAACTGTGTTGATTTGGGAAAGAGGAAGGTGCTAAAGGGACCATGAAACACATTGAGAATATTAAATCCATTACAAATCTGTATCATTTACACTCTTTTCTATCTGCTTTGAACATAAGAAGCCATCCTATTCTGAGACAGACCTTTTGTCTATGAACCTCAATACTGTCTACACTGATGGACAGTGGAACTCCAGGATTTCCTGCAAGAATGTCTCCAGATTCTATCTGGAGATGCAAGTGATTGAATCTGGGACCTCCTGCATGCAAAACAAAAGCTCTACCACTGAAATTTGCTCAGTGGTTGCTCAGATACCTGCTGACATATCATGCTTCCCTCCTCCTCTCGGCAAGGGCTTCTGCACAGCATGCCATGTCCTCGTCCTGATTAGATAGGAAAGATATTGACCAAAAAGATTTGATGCATCAAAGACTGTGTGGTTGGGATTTGAACATAGGAACATAAGGAACTGCTTGATTCTGAGTTTGCATAGCATCGATGCATCTAGCAAAGTGTTGTCTACTCTGACCAGAAGCAACTTTGCAAGATTTCAGACATGGGTCTCTCCCAGATCTACCTGGAGATGTCCAGAACTGAATCAGGGACCTTTTGTATGCAAACCATGCTCTGCCACTGATCTATGGTCTTTCCCCTTGACAGAATGTGGGGTGTTCAGAGAGTGCCCTCTTGGCAATCCTTCACTGCCTAGCCCAGGGCTCATTGAGATGCAAGGCAAGCCACCATGGCTGTTCACTGAGCCTCCTCCTTCCCAAAGGACCTTCCTTCCTATCTCTCCCCAAACTTCCCAACAAACTGCCTGTGGAGCTACTCTTCAGCTCACAGCAGCTCAAAAGCAAATGCCTCTATCCTTTTCCAGGGGGCTGGCAACATGAGAAGCATGTCAACTGGAAGGGAAAGCTGGAAAGGACAAGTGGCGCTGATGCATGTCCTACTGCCACACAGCCCCCAAACCCACCCCTGCCGCCCGCCCCAGCATGCAGAAATATAAGAGACAACAAACTGAAGCAATAGTTGGAAGGGAGAGGAGATAAGCAGGATGGGGTGGAAGGAGAGGGGAGAGGTAGCAACCAACTGATCTAGGATAAGTATTCCCTTGGCTCCTCCAATCAGTATTTGAGCCAGATGCCAAAGAAGAAACTTATCCTTCACTGCAGTTAAGACATAAAAGAGAGACATAAAAGAGTAACCCACAGTGGACCTCAACATCGGCTGGGGGAGATCTGGATTCAACTTTGTGCTTCACCATGAACTCACTGTGTGGTCTTCAGGCAAGTATCTCTCTGTCATCTTTGTTGGCCTTAGGTCTCCAACGTATCCAAAACAGGGATAGACATTACCTACCACAATAGGATCGAAGGGAGGATTGCAAAGTATTCTGTACACGGAAATGTGCAATATAAATTAGCATGAAGGGCAATAAGGAAATGGACAGATTTGGGCCTGTGTGTGCGTGTGTACACATATATATAGGTATATCTGAATGGCTGGGTTGCTCTTCCTTTTCCTCAGACTTCCTCCACTGAGATCATGGCTTCCAAGCCACCCTGTTTGGAACCGACGGCTACATTGAGGTTATGGTGGTGAATGCTGGATCTGTGTGGACACACAGAAGCTTATTCCAGTTGTGGGATCCAGGGGGTTGTGCTGAGGCTGTCCTCTCCCCATATGCCTTTTCCCTGGATGGTTCTTGTAGACGACTGTTCAGGACCTTGGCAACATTCCTAGGACTCTGGTTCATTCACTATTATTTTTTATATATGTATAAAAAAACTGAAACAGGTAAATAAGGGGAGCAGGAATACTACATCCATTCTTGTTTCCTTGTGGTCTAGTGGCTATTTTCTGTTTCTGGTTTGTTTGTTTGTCTGTTTTTGTTTGTTTGTTTTACCCGTAGGTGATGAAATCCTTTCGAACTGTATATGTTCCAATAACGAAAAACAAAACTGTATAGAGTCTACACATGTGAAAGAATCAGCAAACTGGGGCTTGTTTGGAACAGCATCTGTCCCCAAATGCTGAAAGTAGAAGTCGGGGCTGGGTGGGGGGCAATACGAAGGTGGTTGGGGGTCAGTAAAAGGAAGTTCTTCCAGGGGGCATCACCTGGATCAGAGCTCAGTCTTTGCCAGTTCTGCACCAGGGGACAGAGCCCACAAAGTGCAGCTACAGATCAGGCACAGTCTTGCCAGTTTTTAATTTAATTTAAGGGGTTTTTTGGTGGGATTATCTCTTAGCGTTCCCAAGTAGGTTGAGCTCCACCCAGCAACTGGAACCAAAAGAGCGCAGTAGGATTCACAGTTCCACACCTTGAGTTAAAAGATCCTGTTTTCCCTTTTTTTTTTTCTTTTTGTTCCTTTTTAATACTGTAGGTTCTTTTTCCTCCCTCGCTCTCTCCTTTTTTCTTATAACGCCTTACATTTTCCTGTAATGGCAGCTTCTGGTGGGAGGTGAATATATCTTTCTCTCTATATATATTATCTCTAGATATATATATATATGTAAGCCAAGCTGCTTTACAGGTGGGTTATCAGGACCTTTCTGTTTGAAGTTGTAATTGTCTTTTTATTTGTTCAGTGTTGTACGTGTAGCAGGCACTTGAGTTTATATGAATATGTTGGCTTGAGGTCAAGGGAGAGGTAGGGAGGGGGAGAAGAAGGGCAGAGCAACGGTGTTGGAGGAAAGGGACCGCTGCTAGCCAAGGATGTCCAGGTAGATTGGTGTGGCTTTGCCCAGGGCATGAAGGATCTTGTAGATTTCCTTGATGTTCAGCCGCTGCTGAGGTTCCCTCTGCCAGCAGCCCAGCATGATGTCGTAAACCTCCTTGGGGCAGACTCGAGGACGCTCCAAGACTCGGCCTTGGGTGATGCACTCGATGACCTGCAATGCATAACAGAAAAGTCACATGCAAAGTCACATACACCCTGAACCATCTTTTTAAAGTTTACCCATCTGGGATGTGCATGTGTGTAATTTAATCATTTTACAATTATTAACAACAATAAACAAAATTGCTCCGGGATTCTTATTTTTTTTACTTTGAAAAAAATTAAGATCATGGCCACTGGTCCCATCACCTCCTGGCAAATAGAAGGGGAAGAAATGGAGGCAGTGAGAGATTTTGCTTTCTTGGGGTCCATGATCACTGCAGATGGTGACAGCAGTCACAAAATTAAAAGACGCCTGCTTCTTGGGAGAAAAGCAATGATGAACCAAGACAGCATCTTAAAAAGCAGAGACATCACCTTGTCAACAAAGGTCCGTATAGTAAAAGCTATGGTTTTCCCAGTAGTGATGTATGGAAGTGAGAGCTGGACCATAAAGAAGGCTGATCGCTGAAGAATTGATGCTTTTGAATTATGGTGCTGGAGGAGACTCTTGAGAGTCCCATGGACTGCAAGAAGATCAAACCTATCCATTCTTAAGGAAATCAGCCCTGAGTGCTCACTGGAAGGACAGATCCTGAAGCTGAGACTCCAATACTTTGGTCACATCATGAGAAGAGAAGACTCCCTGGAAAAGACCCTGATGTTGGGAAAGATTGAGGGCACAAGGAGAAGGGGACGACAGAGGATGAGACGGTTGGATAGTGTTCTCGAAGCTACCAGCATGACTTTGACCAAACTGCAGGTGGCAGTGGAAGACAGGAGTGCCTGGCATGCTCTGGTCCATGGGGTCACGAAGAGTCGGGCACAACTAAACGACTAAACAACAACAATAATATTCTGCAGAAAATGACAATGGTTCTTCTGAAAGAACCTCAAAACCTCAGAGTCTTAAGGTCAGGTCCACTTGCTCCTCCAGATGTGTTTCTGCTAACTTTAGGGAGAATTCTTTGAATGTGGGCTACTGCTGGATTTTAACCTTGGTTTGACTAGCTCATATTGTAATATCTGGCTTTCCCTTACACTGGCAAGGTTGTAGGGTACAAGGAACACATTGGCATAGGGGATTTAACTACATACACAAGTTCTGTAAGTTCAGGCTGTAACAGAAATTAGCATTATTATTGGCAAACGTGTCATTTTGGACCCTAAGTTACATCTTTTATCCACTTTTGATGGTGCTAATGCCAAACCTATTTGTCAACAAATAATTTTATATCTGCTAGTTGTTGCTCATTAGATAATAGCTCAAGGATGGAAGAGCACTTTTTGTTACTCTTTGGACTTATCATTTTTAAAAGTAAAGTTTATTGTCATCTCTGAAAAACTGACCCATAAGATACATACTGCCAGAGGCATTGTGGACCCTTCAGAATTTGAATCTGTTTGGGGGCTATCTCATGGTTAGCACATTCCTACCAAACATGGTTTTATCTGCCATCATTTATGAATACTTGCCATATCTTCTATAAATGTGAAACTTGTATCCCACCAGGTAATAAATGTTATGCTGTTCATTCTTTTTTTAGCTTCATTTTTTTATCGTGTATTTTTATTCTCCTTGCCTTTATGACTGTTTTTATGAAGCATTTTAGTTTGCTGCTTTGTTTATTTAAAAAAAGAAAGGAAAACCTGCTCGAGTTAGCTTTTGTGGGAGGTAAGTATTCTCTTGACAATATTGTACAGGGGCCACCTGTTTCTCCAGAATTTATTCCTATATTCTCTTGCCATTCTTGCTCCTAGGTAAGATAACTGGGGTGGGGGTGGGATTTGCCAGGCAGCTGTTATTACTGGTTGCCCCCTCTCCCTTGTCTGAAGCTCATAAGCAGCACTGCAGTGGCATCCCAGTGACCTGGCATGCACTGCCAATAGCAGCAGATCTCAAACAATGCACTGAAGGCAGCCAAATCCAGCGAGGGTGGTCCCCAGAGCTTATTGCTTCTGAATAGTAATGGGCACTGCCACACATCCAAACAGATAGTTATCATTCCGATGTTTGCATATAAATAGCAAAAAGGGTAGAGAGATTAAGAAACTCTGTGGAACAGAAAGGGAAGAGAGAGGGGTGATAAAAAACATGGCAGGCAAACAAAGCTATGTCGTCACAAAGCCAAGAGTGGTGGTGGCTACAGGGAGAGGTGTCTGCCAATGTGGTGGCTCCAGCCCTGCTGTTGGACAGCAGGTACAAGGTTCCAGTGAAATTTCACCTTCCATGAAATGTGAAGTAACCACACTTAGCTGCTTATACTGAATCAGGCCATTGGTCCATCTATCTCAGTATTGTCTACAGTAGCTGGCAGTGACTTGCCAGGGTTTCAAGCCGAAGTTTCTCCCCTCCACCCTGCCCACAGCCTTACTTCGAGATGCTAGAGATTGAACCTGATAGAGGCATGTGATTATGGAGGCCAATGCTTATTGCCCCAACACGGGAAGCTGCCTTATTCCAAGTCAGACCATTGGTCCACGTAGTTTCATATTGTCCACACTGACTGGCAGCAACAGCTTTCCAAGGTTTCAGGCAGGAGACATTCCCAGCCCTATCTGAGGATGCTGGGGACTGAACCTGGAACCTCCTACAAACAAAACAGATGCTGTACCATTGAGCTATGGTCCTTCCCCAAACACAAGAACATAGGAAGCTGCCTTATATTGAGCCAGATCATTAGTCCATCTAACTCAGTACTGTGTACACTGACTGGCAGGAGCTCTCCAGGGTTCTGGGCATTGTTCTCTCCCAACCTCACCAGGAGATGTCAGGGACCTTCTGCATGTAAAGGAGATGCTTTTCCATGAATCCCTGTGACGGGGCGAGCTCCCGTTGCTCGGTCCCTGCTACTACCAACCTAGCAGTTTGAAAGCATGTCAAAGTGCAAGTAGATAAATAGGTACCGCTCTGGCGGGAAGGTAAACGGCGTTTCCGTGTGCTGCTCTGGTTTGCCAGCAGTGGCTTAGTCATGCTGGCCACATGACCCGGAAGCTGTATGCCGGCTCCCTCGGCCAATAAAGCGAGATGAGCGCTGCAACCCCATAGTTGGCCACGACTGGACCTAATGGTCAGGGGTCCCTTTACCTTTACCTTTACTGCTCTTCTAACATTCTAAGCTATGTCCCTACCCACAAGATCTGTAGGTCTTTCAAGAGCATCCCTCACAGTCAAACTTCAAAAGCAAACCTTGAAAATATTCTGAACTGTTTCCAAATGACGCAATTACATCATTTCTTCCCTCAGCTGCACCTAAGACCAGCTTTTCTGGAAACAGGATTGGATATTCCTCCTGCCAAATTCACACATCAAACCTAGGCCAAGTGTTTCCCTCAAATGCATGGGGGTGTGTGTGTTGTGCATGATATGTTAAATGACAGTAACAGGCAACACTGAGAGCATAGAAGGACCTGCATTAGGCATAGAAATAAATACCTTCAATTATTCTCTGTCTACAAATTAAGGAATGTTTATCTGGAAAGCAGAAAATGCACCCCCCTTTTTTTTAAAGGCAGAGCTGAAAATCTAATAGGTACACAGAAGGACAAATATGAGCAAATTTCCATCCCTCACACCTCAGTCAATTTTGCATCTCACACCACATGAGTCGCATCTCCTGCTAAGCCTTACAAGATATTTCTGCAGATACCTCTAAATGTAGTCTAGCAGTTCTCTCTTAACAGGTTTTTCTCTTCTTCCATAATTCCCTAGAAGGTTATTTTATTTTCCTGCAGTTCTAACTGAAAGGATGCTGAAACCCAGGACTATGGAGGGTGGAATTGGGAAACTTGCTTGCTTGCCACCTGCTCAGCTACTACATAGATTTCCTACAATTTTCATTGGTCTCTGCCTATCCAAGCTTTTGGATAGTGGATTGTGGCCTTGTCTCCCTTGGCTGTTTCAATGCATCTGGACCAGCTAGGACAGCTCAGCTGGGAGAGCACAAGACTCTTAATCTCAGGATTGCAAGTTCAAGCCCTACGTTGGGCAAAAACTTCCTGCAATTGATATTAACTACTCTTGCCGTGCCAGGAAATTGTTTCTGCATGTGTCCCCCACACCCACCCACTGCCACATGCCCAATACCTCTGTGTTTGACAGCTGGAACCATGGCTGCTTCCCGTATGTGAAGATTTCCCAGAGGATCACCCCAAAACTCCAGACGTCGCTCTCTGTCGTGAATTTGCGGTACATGATGCTCTCAGGAGGCATCCAACGGATGGGGAGCATGGTATGTCCTCCAACCTGCATGATGGAGCACAAGGCACAACAAGACTTTGGTTATTAGAACTGTAAGAGAACAGACCATAGTCAAGTTCAGCTTTGGGGTCACTGAATGCTATATACACACATACACAAATTGAACACTAGTAACTCTGGGAGAATGTCTCAGCTATGGTCTTTCTTTCCAAGATGCTAGCTTATTACAGCAAGGGAGGTTTTGACAATATTCTGGGTAGAGATGAGAGAGGTCTCCCCAAATTGTCTTGGATTAAACGTGGAAATAAATTAGAGAGAAAAGTGGATGATCTTGGACAGGGATCAGCAACCTTTTTCAGCTGTGGGCCGGTCCACCATCCCTCAGACTTTGTGGGGGGCTGGACTATATTTTGAAAGAATAATAATGAATTCCTATGCCCCACAAATAACCCAGAGATGCATTTTAAATAAAAGCACACATTCTACTCATGTAAAAACACCAGGCAGGCCCCACAAATAACCCAGAGATGCATTTTAAATAAAAGCACACATTCTACTCATGTAAAAACACCAGGCAGGCCCCACAAATAACCCATAGATGCATTTTAAATAAAAGGACACATTCTACTCACGTAAAAACACGCTGATTCCCGGACCGCCCATGGGCCAGATTTAGAAGGCGATTGGGCCAGCCCTGGCCCCCGGGCCTTAGGTTGCCTACCCCTGATCTTGGATCATTTTCCCCAAGCTAACACAGAAAACGACCCACTTCTATACCTTTTAAATCTCCACCTATTCAGTGTAAGGGAGGATCATTGTTCTATTATACTGAACAGGGGGAGAAATGAAAAGGCTACGGGGCAAAACGTGAGAGGGAGGCATCTCCACTCTTGGCTTTTGCCCTTGCAGCCTTGCAGTTCTGAAGGCCTAACACATGGGTAGGCAAACTAAGGCCTGGGGGCCGGATCCAGCCCAATCACCTTTTAAATACGGCATGTGGACAGTCCAGTAATCAGTGTGTATATACATGAGTAGAATGTGCTCTTTTATTTAAAATGTACATCTAGGTTATTTGTGGGGCATAGGAATTCATTCATTTTTTTCCCCAAAATATAGTCTGGCCCCCCACAAGGTCTGAGGGACAGTGGACCGGCCCCCTGCTGAAAAGGTTTGCTGACCCCTGGCCTAGAAACGTGTGTGAGCTCTTAACACAAATTAATAACACTCAGATTCTGTGGAATCTTAACAACACGTTCTGCACCTTTCCCTTCTCGTGCTTCCACTGATTCTTGGCATGGATGCAGCTTGATGACGAGACATAGAAATCGGAAAAGGCATTTGGATTTCCTGCTTTAAATTACTTACTTTTTAAAGCATGAGCCGATTTTCCTATTATGCCTATTATAGCTATTTTTGCGCTAGGCTTTTCTCTTTTGGCTTGCTCTCTCTTTATAAAGTCTATAAAATGGCATCAATCCACTTGAAGTCATGGTATGCGCACACGAGTAACTTGCAGCTGCAGTCTTTGGAAGACGAGCCGGCCCTTACATATACTATGGTAATGGGAGCATAACAAGGGAGATTAAAAGACTCGTTGTGCTTCTGAAGCACTGATGTTTGCCCAGCTCTTGAAACATCTGTATCATGGCTCCAGCACTCTTGGGGATGGCAGGAGGGAGGGGGGAAATAGTTCTGGGACCAGAGTTTCCTCCCTCTTTTTTAAAAGTTATTTCTGTGCACCAAGTGGATGCATAAAAGTAGAGGGGGAAACAGCCTGGATTTATGCGTACAAAATGAGCAAAGTCTAGGAAAGATTTTGAAGGCCTGCCCTTGGGATTCAAAGAGAGGTTGCAGAATAGCATGGGCTGAGCTAAGGAAGGTCCTGTTTCAAATTCCTTATTTGAAAATAGGGATGTAAAGAGGCATCATTTTCCTCCCAGCCCTTTATTCATGCCACACAGCACTGTTTCTATTCCGCTACAGTTAGGTCTTTTGCCAAAAAAATGGCCTTATTCATCTTGTGATGAATTTACAAAACTTTCATAATTAATTAATTAGATTCCACCCGATTTATTTACATAGAAAGGAAACACAATGCAGATGAGAGGGCTGGGACTTAATCAAGTCTGTATCATTTACAGCAGCAAATACCGGTTGGATTCGCTGGGTTAATTTTCATTCGCAGCATCAAAAGTGAATATCAGCAATTTTTGCCCCCATTTCTCTTTCAGTCAAAATTTTCCAACATCCTTGTTAGAGAACAACATTTCCCCACCTGGCCAACAGGAAAAGAAGAATCTGATCATTACTCTTTTTTTGGTCAAGACTAAGCTATGTCCATAGAGCAGGACCTCTGAAGTTCTGAGTATTAAACTGAGATTTACAGTTAATTGATGAATAGACTGCTTAAGACCCCTGGCTTATCAACTGCTATGGACTAAATGACAACTACTGAAGGAAACATCTGAGTAAACAGAAAGAAGCTGAAACATTCACAGCTATGTATTGTACTCACTACTGGACTGCGCTACAGAGTTTGGGCTCTGCTGCTAAGCTATACAATTAACAAGAGCTGGGAAGTGATTTATATAATGCGCTTCTTTTTTAAAAAGAGGAAAATAAGCACTGAATATTGGATGGGTTTAGCACTTTGGCTGATTAATTTCATAAGGGGACTGGAGCAATATTATGCAATCTAAATGTGCACCATGCAACACTTCTCTTATAGTGCATCACATTCTGCATAGTCATGAGTTACCCTTAATGTTTTGGATTATGTTTACAGATGAATCACAAGGACATCAAAATCATTTGAAATGGAATTTGTGCATTCTGCACTTTGTTTAATAGAACTCATAAGCCATGCAGAGGCAATATTAATTCTGGGGATAATCAAACACATGGAAGAGGAATCGTGTAAGCTAGCCCTGATCCCCAATGCCACACATCAGCCAGGTCATCTGCAGAGAATTGTGGAAGTAAAGACCTACAAGCTTACCATTTATTAAAGGTAAAGGGACCCCTGACCATTAGGTCCAGTCGTGACCGACTCTGGGGTTGCAGCGCTCATCTCGCTTTATTGGCCGAGGGAGCCAAAGTACAGCTTCCGGGTCATGTGGCCAGCATGACTAAGCCGCTTCTGGCGAACCAGAGCAGCGCACGGAAATGCTGTTTACCTTCCCGCCAGAGCGGTACCTATTTATCTACTTGCACTTTGACGTGCTTTTGAACTGCTAGGTTGGCAGGAGCAGGGACTGAGCAACAGGAGCTCACCCCTTTGGGGGGATTCGAACCGCCAACCTTCTGATCGGCAAGTGGTTTAACCCACAGCGCCACCTGCATCCCTTTACCATTTATTAGGGGTGGGCAATTCTGTCTGTTTCAGTTTCTCTCCCTTTCTCATTTTCCCCAGGCTTAAATTTAGTTCTCCATCATTTCCACATCAGTGTACGATAATTTTCAATAATTTTCTTATTGGTTTTCATAACAAAATATAACTAGACAACTAAACATAATCACACACACATACATATAGATTTTGCCAGCTGCCAGGTCTTTTATCCTATTCATGTCTTTATAATACCCATTGCTCTTTCAGTTTCTCTATCTCCTATGTTATTTCAGCAGGGCTGCATGGAACCATCCTTCCATTGCAATGCCATCTTCTCGAACTAGTGTACTTTTTTTTATAAAAGTTCTCATGACAATTCATCAGCATGTTCCTGTTTTTCTTCTTCTAATATACATGTTATTTTCATGGATGCCTTGGCAGAAAGGCAGTTTATAAAAGCAATAAATAAACAAAACAAATACATGCATTTCATGAATGCAAATCACTTTCCCCTGACGGAATGCCTTCTTTTGTGTATATATTTTCACTAATATATACATTTGCATGCACATCCAGCCTACTATATGCAGGTTTCTAGACATTACTTGGCTGGAGAACTGCATTGCAAAAATGTAGGTAAGGGCAAATTTTGAAGGATGGTAGTGTTTCAAGCCACATATAATTTAGGAAAGTGTTGGCTTTTCCAGTGCAAACTGAATCAAATTTTTCCTGCATCCTTACTGCCTTCATTCAGGGGAATCCCAGTACTGAAAGTGGGATGGAATGATTAATAGAAAGTCATTCATAAATAGAAATGAATAAATAAATACAAATGTAAAATGTTTGGGTTCCATTTTTCACTCACTCTGGAACCATCCCACATCTTTCAAAACTTCCCCAGTTCCTTTCTCTCCCCTTCTCCCACTTCAGTAAATGGAAGAACCAGACTGGAAGACTTGTGAAAGCCAGGAGTGGGGCCAACAGAGCTGACCCCACTTCTTCCTCTGTATAGTTAATTAACAATTATCCTTGGCCTCAAGGGTATCTGCTCAGGGCTTTCAAAGTAGGTTTATATCATACTTCTTTAAAGACATGGTTGTTTCCGATTGGGAAATTAGTCACCGTTTTGAGAAAGGTAGAAGTGATTCATTGGGACACATGAAATTAATCAAGTTGCAGTGAGTTATGTGCAAGTAATGAATCAAGATCATTGCATTCCTACTGGAAGATAAACAGAATAGCATTGTGGGAGCCAGCAATGGGAAATGACAGCAGCAAAGCAGGGATGAGAAACAGTTATCCAGCAGGAATTGTGACATCCACCAATGAGGCAAGTTTTGTTAACAGCGTACAGAATTACACCAGAAAAAAATAAACCAGAACACATGGGTCAGAGGGTGGAGTCTGAAACAAGGAGCCTCATATCTACTCATAAAGGCTCTCCATGAGATTTAGAACCCTTGCAAAACCAGAGTCCTGAGTAGGAAACCCTGATTTACCTTGTGATGCCTTGTTAATACAGTGGTACCTCTGGTTAAGAACTTAATTCGTTCTGGAGGTCCGTTCTTAACCTGAAACTGTTCTTAACCTGAAGCACCACTTTAGCTAATGGGGCCTCCCGCTGTCACCGCGCCACTGCTGCACGATTTCTGTTCTCATCCTGAAGCAAAGTTCTTAACCCTAGGTATTATTTCTGGGTTAGCGGAGTCTGTAACCTGAAGCATCTGTAACCTGAAGTGTCTATAACCCGAGGTACCACTGTAGAGTCCTCCAACTCAGGAATGTGAGAACCTTCCCTGAATCACCCTGATTCACCTAACAATTCAGGGTACACAATGACAACCCACATCCCAACAAATACACACACCCATATCACCTACAGATATTAAGAGGGGGATGACAAATTGGGGCATTTCTGCTGCATCTACTATAACACAGACAAGGAGCAGCTATTTATTTAAAGAAACTCAATTTATTGAGATTAGCAGTGCCTGTTTGAATACAGCTGATCGATATGTTGTAACAAAAGGAGAACATCAAGGGATGAAACTGAGAATGGGTTGGCTATATACTCAATACTGAGCAAAAGATTATTATTTTTGTTAGAGCCTTGCAAACATTGTAATAGATTTTGATGCAAGGGAAATTATTTTAGGAGGTGATATGAATACGGTCATAGATAATACACCAGACTGAACTGGAAGAAATAGAAAACCACGAAAATTATTGAACACATAATTTAAGAAAGGAATAAGATATTCGCAGCTTTGAGAGATATGGAGATGCTAGCGTTTAGAAGTGTGTGTGTAGGGGAAAGACTATCCATTTTCCTTCAGTGCAAAAAACAATAATTCTAGAGATAAGTATGTTTGAGTAACTGCATAAATCAAGTCATTTGCATACTTACAAAAAACCTATGTGCGGTTAAGAAAGAACACTGGTAATATAGACCTTCATAAAGTCTACATAAATGTGGTGTACTGTAAGGAAATAATACATTGCTGGTTTAGGGCAATAAGGTTTACATTACAATCTTATACACGTCGGATAGAAGTACCGTAAATCCCAATAGTAATGTGACAGAGGGAAAGGATCCTATTTCCTTTCATACAAAGTTATTCCCATCAGATGGAGGTACTTGAATACGGCCTTAGAGGTGCAGTTTTTAATCCCAATGAATCATCATAGGATCATAGAATTGTAGAGTTGGAAGAGGCTCTGAGGGTCATCTAGTCCAACCCGCTGCAATGTAAGAATCACAACTATAGCATCCATGACACGTGGTCATCCAATCTCTGCTTAAAACTTCCAAGGAGAGTAACCACCTTCTGAGAGAATCCATTCCACTGTTGAACAGCTCTTACTGTCAGGTAGTTCTTCCTGATTTTCAGTCAGGATATATTTTCTTGTAACTTGAATCCATTGGTTCAGATCTTATCCTCCCAAGCAGAAAAAAACAAGCTTGCTCCAGCTTCCACATGGTAGCCCTTTAGATATTTGAAGATGGCTCTCCTATCTCCTCTAAGTCTGAGTAAGCCTCAGGAAGAACTGCATTATCGCTGTATGGAATGACATTTTTGCACAACAGAACAACGAAAGTGGGACAATCCCCACTTCTCCCCCGCCTGAAACATTTGTATAAAACGTTACAGGATTTCAGTATTAATTTCTGGGGCATGCACCGGTTGGAAACTAAGCAGCATGTCTTCCCTGGAAACTTTTGCAGGTGCAAACAGTATTGATCGCAAATAACTGCCCCAATACCATCACGTGCACAAATCATCCTGAATGCATAATGAGGAAGGAGTTTTGAGGGGACCCTAGTGAGTTCATAGCAGGTGTGAGATTTGGAGCAGGGAATTCCTGACCTCAGTCTCTTACCTGCTATGCCAAGCCAGCTCCAGAAAGTAAAGCTCAGAATTACAAAGAAGACCTTTCTTCTCCCCCCAAAACTGCTTGGCTAAGGCAGGCAACCTGCTGGCAATCAATGTGAGCTGGATGTTATGGGAGTTGTGGCCAAGGAGGAAGATAAATCCGCTTGTCCTGGCTGAAATACATTTGGAGCACCGGAGGATTCTTTCAAGAACAGCATAATCCGCTGAGCACAAATTTCCATGCCGGCATGCAGCACCTGGAGTCACCAGGAGCAGCATGCATTGCCAAAGGCACTGGAATAAAACTGTGCAGAGCTTAACAAGCCTCAGTATGAAAACAGCCTTTGTTTTCCCCTCTTTTGTAGAGGAATTTACATTTCACGTCCTTGGCTCTAGAGAGAATCATTATGTATTTTCTGTACATGGGAAGCTGAGCATTCACACTAGTCAATCAATCAATCTGGAGTATGTTGAGAGGGAGAGGGAGAAGCCGCAGGTTCTTGCAGTAACAGGGATGGGAGAGGATGAGGAGTGGGGACCTGAATGCAAAATGACTGGGAAATGATATTTGTTCTTTAACGATGCCATGCCATGCTCAACTTATCTTGCTGGTATTCAAATTAGCACCAGGGCCGTGTCAAAAAACCTGTCCTGCAATTTCTCAAAGGGTTTCCTCTTCTGCGAAAGAGGCTTCCATTTTTCTGTCTCATTCTCAGGGCAGTCAAGGATTCCTTTAGCATTTCAGTGGGTGTGCGTTTAGACTAAGTTTCTCATTATATGGCTGCCAAGGGTGGTGTTAATCTGGTGATCCAACCAACATCAGTGTCAAATCTTTGCCAATACACTGACAATTAGGTAAATAATTCAAAGATTAGAAATTGGATATGAAGGGCATAGGTACTAATAAGTAGCATAGACAAAACAGCCCAATCAAAGTAAATAACATAATTGCTAACTCCCTCCAGGCCACTGCTAATCTGGTGATCCAAACAATATTAGTGCACACCACGCCAAATCCTAGCCTTCTTATTATATCATTCATTGGCCTGATTCAGCTTCTTGTGTTTAAATACTTTATTTTTAATCATAAGCCCTCTTGAAGACTTCATGGTCGAATTTCAGTAAGAACATAATAAGAACTTGCTGGATCAGGTCAGTGACCCATCATGTCTCATAATTGCCAACCAGATGCTTCTGGGAAACCTGCAAGTAGGATTTGAGCACAAGATCACTCTTCCCTCCTGTGGTTTTCCAGCAGTTGGTGTTCAGAAGTGCTACAGCCTCTGATTGTGGAGGCAGAGCATAGCAATCCTAGCTAGTAAAGGTAAAGGGACCCCTGACCATTAGGTCCAGTTGTGGCTGACTCTGGGGTTGCGGTGCTCATCTTGCTTTACTGGCCGAGGGAGGCGGCGTACAGCTTCCGGGTCATGTGGTCAGCATGACTAAGCCTTTCTCTAATAAGGTCCCAAATAAAAAGCATTTGAAAAATATTTGAAACATCTTTGAAATAAGACAAACACTGGCCTCTTAGGCCACCTGATTCCACCTGAGCTGGCGACCCTCCATTTGTCTGCAGCATAGAATAAAGTAGAGCACCAGTTCCTTTCACAAGTTGCCACCTGGGGCTCAGCAGCACACATAGCTCTTACAAATTCCTCCTCTTTGTTTAAAAAACAACTTGACATTACTAGCCCAGAACTGGGAAGAAGACAAAGTCCCTGCCAGAGAGGAATGGCAAACAAAGCTGTTAGACTATGCTGAAATGGGAGAAAATAAAAGAAGGAGAGAAGAAGCTAAGAGCTAAACCAAACTCAAAAGAGATATTAAGAGAAATCAAGCTATATCAGGTACAATATATGAAATTGATTAATGAGGAAGTAGAATGGAAAATTAAGCTAATGAGACAAAAGACTTTTGAGTCAGCCAACAAATGTGGAAAATTATTGGCGTGGCAGTTGAAAAAAAGACAGAAGTTAAATACGATTACAAATCTTGAGATTGATGGGAAAAGTATACAGAACCCAGTGGAGATTAGAAGGTGTTTCCAGAGATATTTTAAACAACTTTATACGCAAGGGCCGCAGAAAGAATCTGATATAGACCAATTTTTAAGAACCAATGGATTACAAAATATATCCCAAGAAAATAAAATAATATTGAATCATCAAATTACAGAACAAGAAATTGAAGGTGCCATTCAGAATATGCAACTGGGCAAATCTCCAGGACCGGACGGATTAACCTCCAAATATTATAGGACTTTGAAAGACTTCTTAATTCAACCATTGAAGGAGGTCTGCAGTGAGATTATGGAAGGGAAGAAGGCGCCTGAATCGTGGAAAGAAGCATACATCACATTGATACCCAAGACAGAAGCTGAAAAGACACAACTAAAGAACTACCGTCCCATCTCCCTTTTAAATGTGGATTACAAAATTTTTGCAGATATTTTAGCTAACAGGCTTAAAAAAGTATTAGCTGAAGTAATACATAAGGACCAGGCAGGCTTTCTTCCAGGTAGACACTTATCTGATAACACAAGGAATATAATTGACATTTTGGAGTTGTTGCAAACGAATATCAATACGAAAGCAGTGTTAGTTTTCATTGACGCGGAGAAAGCCTTTGATAATATTTCTTGGAGTTTTATGAAGAAAAATCTTAAAGGGATGGGAGTGGGACAGGGGTTCGAAAATGGTATAGGAGCAATCTATTCAGAACAAAAAGCAAAATTGATTGTAAATAATGTGGTGACTGAAGATTTTATGATAGAAAAAGGAACACGTCAGGGCTGCCCTATCTCTCCATTATTATTTATTTCGGTCCTGGAGGTGCTGCTGAACATGATTAGAAGGGACCGGTCTATTAAAGGAATACAGGTCGGAGCCAAACAATATAAATTGAAAGCCTTTGCAGATGATTTGGTTTTGACTGTACAGGAGCCGGAATCTAGTATGAAAAGAGCTTTGGAATTGATTAAAGAATTTGGTCATGTGGCAGGGTTTAGATTAAATAAGTCAAAAACTAAAGTATTAGAGAAGAATTTAACTCCAATAGAAAAGGACAGGTTTCAGAATGAAACAGGTTTAACTGTGGTTAAGAAAGTGAAATACCTAGGGATTAATATGACTGCGAAAAATTTGAACTTATTTAAAGATAATTATGAGAAATGTTGGTCAGAAGTTAAAAAAGATTTAGAAATCTGGTCTAATTTGAAGCTTTCCTTGTTGGGTCGAATCGCAGCTATAAAGATGAATGTTTTGCCAAAAATGTTATTTTTCTTTCAATCTTTGCAAATTTTGGACAAGATGGATTGTTTCAAGAAGTGGCAGAGAGATATTTCTAGATTTGTCTGGCAGGGCAAGAAACCCAGAATAAAGTTTAAAATTTTAACTGATGTAAAAGAAAGAGGTGGATTTGCCCTGCCAGACCTTAAATTGTATTATGAATCAGCAGCATTTTGCTGGTTAAAAGACTGGCTGCTTCTTGAGAACACGGACATTCTGGATTTAGAAGGTTTCAATAATGTTTTTGGGTGGCATGCATATTTGTGGTACGACAAGGTTAAAGCACATAAGGCATTTAAAAACCATATTGTCAGGAAAGCTCTGTTTAATGTCTGGACAAGATATAAAGATTTGCTGGAAAGTAAAACCCCAAGGTGGTTGTCACCTATGGAAGCTAAGTCTCAGAAAAAGCTCAATATGGAGGCCAAATGGCCAAAATATTGGGAAATTTTGGAACAAGAAGGTGACAGATTGAAACTGCAGAGTTTCGAGAAATTAAAAGACAAAGTGCGAGATTGGCTTCATTATTATCAAATAAGAGAGGCCTACAATTTGGACAAAAAAATTGGCTTCCAGGTGGAGAAATCAAAATTGGAAACAGAACTGTTAGAACCAAAAACTAAGATTTTGTCAAAGATGTATAACTTGCTGTTGAAATGGAATACACAGGATGAAACGGTTAAATCAGCAATGATTAAATGGGCGCAGGACATAGGTCATAACATTATGTTTGCTGACTGGGAGCAGTTGTGGACCACCGGTATGAAGTTTACGGCATGCATTGCCTTAAAGGAGAATATTATGAAAATGATTTACAGGTGGTACATGACCCCAGTTAAGCTTGCAAAAATTTATCACCTGCCTGACAACAAGTGCTGGAAATGTCCACCTTTGGTGGACATGCCCAAGGGTCAAGGCTTACTGGGAAATGATATACAATGAACTGAAGAAGGTATTTAAATTTACCTTTCCCAAGAAACCAGAGGCCTTCCTTTTGGGCATAGTTGGCCAACGGGTGCCAAAGAAAGACAGAACATTTTTTATGTATGCAACAACAGCAGCAAGAATACTTCTCGCCAAGTATTGGAAGACACAAGATTTACCCACCGTGGAAGAATGGCAGATGCAAGTGATCGACTACATGGAGATGGCTGAAATGACTGGCAGAATCTGGGACCAGGGAGAAGAACTGATGGAACAGGACTGGAAAAAGTTTAAGGACTATTTACAAAAATATTGCAAAATGTTTGAGTGTTAACATGATGTGGGAAGTGAAGGTAACAGGGCATGTGGGATTTGGTTAAATGTGAATGAAAAGAAGAACACAAAAAAGGGAGATGTGAGGAGGTCAGGACAGAGGGACATGGAATTTTGTAACTTTTTAAAGTGGATTTTTCTTTTTTCTATTTTTCTTTTTTGCTATATATTTTTGGTTTTCTGATTTTTTTTGTGGGCTTTAATTAATGGAATGATCTATGTGAAATGATGAACTTTTTGTTTTGTAAAACTTTAATAAACATTTATTTTTTTAAAAAAGAGACTATGCTGAAATGGCAAAACTGACCGGAAGGCTCAGGAAACAAGAAGACCAAAACTTCAATAAAGAATGGGAAAATTTTATAATTTATCTAGGAGACCACTATAATGTAGTGAATATTATGGACAATATGGAAAGATACAAGATATAGATTATGAAATAATATGCAGTTTAGAGGGTGCACAATAGGACCCATGGAGGGGAAGGTGGGAAGTCCAGAGATTAGGAGAAATCTCAAAATATGGATATGTAATTTGGATTATTATAAATTTATATTTATAAAACCAAATAAAAATTATTACAAAAGAAAGCAACTTGACATTACAGTGGTACCTCAGGTTAAGTACTTAATTCGTTCCGGAGGTCCGTTCTTAACCTGAAACTGTTCTTAACCTGAGGCACCACTTTAGCTAATGGGGCCTCCTGCTGCCGCCGCACCACCGGAGCACAATTTCTGTTCTCATCCTGAAGCAAAGTTCTTAGCCCAAGGTAATATTTCTGGGTTAGCAGAGTCTGTAACCTGAAGTGTATGTAACCTGAAGCATATATAACCCGAGGTACCACTGTAATAGGTACATAGCTATGTAGCAGATTAATTGCATATTCGCCATTTTACATACACCCATTATTAGCTTTGCCATAAATTACAGAATATTAAAGTCACGGGTGGGACCTGAAACAAATGGTTGGAGCATGGAGAGCCCCAGATGACTGAGATAGCTATAAAACCCAGCCTCTTGGATAATGGCATTGTCCCGAGTGAATCTCCACCTCCCCCCATCTCTTCCACTTCCTCATTCGTCTCTACTACGGGTGCTGAGAAGTGCCCTCTGTCTTTGAGCTCTTTGCTCTCCTACTTTCAAGGCTCACCAGGTTCTGGGAGAAGGGGGGTCTGAAATGCTTTCTAAAGACACTGTGTCCATCAGCTGTCACCCCCTGTTGCTTCCTCTTCCTCTTCCTCCTCTTCCTTTCCCATTATTTCCCAACTTTCCCCCTCATCTGCCTCTGAGCGGTGACCTCCCTCAAACCCCTGTTGTAATTCTAAACTGTCTTCCTCTTCTCTGGAAAGGTCAGGCTGGGGAGGCGGTCTCCACCATTCCTCCTCTACCCAATCCCTGACAGTACATGAGTATTTTTATACAGTTATATGCATTATTGCTTGTATCTGTTTACATGTGAGTTACTTTGGGAAACCGTATACACATATAATATGATATGTAAAATAATCCACATGATAATCCATATAGTATGCTGAAATTTTTTATATTTTTCATGGAACCTGTAACAAAATAGCTTTTTTCTCATTGAGTTCAAGAAGCAAGACAGTAATGTGTGTGGCGGCGAGAGATCTGTGCAGATAAGCTCGGCATCACAAAATGCCATCCCCATTCCCCAAAGGTGCCTCCATCATGCACATGGATGCTACTGTTTTGTATAGATGAGGACCAGCAGTGAGAGAACTGAGTTTGCTATTCATATCGAGGAATGTATCCATATTTGTTATTCCAGTGGGGGCTAATTTTCTGTAAGCACTATTTAAGCATATTTGCCCTCCTTTCCCCAATTATATATGTGCGTGCATGTGTGTGCATGCACGCAGACACACACACGGCATTTCTTGGATTTGTCAGACTTTCCTCAGATAGTCTCTCTGCTCCAGCACACTCTTTATCACCCACTGCTTAGCATACAGTTTTTGAAGCTGCTAACGTGATCATAATACATATTTCTTTGATAGTTACATCTTGAGTGAAATCAAGCAAAATTCCTTTAATGTATTTCCTTAGGCTATGAGCTGTAACTCCATAAATAAGAACAGAAGGAGAGTCCTGCTGGACCAGACCAATGGTCCATCTAGTACAGCCATTATTAATAATAGAGTAGTAGCCGCTGATAGGTTTATTCTCTGTGAATTTATCTAATCCCTTTCTAAAGCTATCCAGGCTGCTGACCATGACTAGATCCAGTAGCAGGAGGAGGATGGTGATACGTGAAGGTACCATCAAACATTTGAGGGCTCTGAACCCCTCATCTCTCACACACAAGGCAGTTGAGGAATGGAAGAGAAAGAAGTTTGAGTACACTGAAAATGGAGGAACACTGAAAGGCAAAAAGTGGCTGGTTTAAACAATAGCAGAGGTTGATGCTAAGTGGGGGTGGAGGAGAGAGTGGGAAGGACAAGGAAGTGGTGAGGTTGGCATCTTGCTAACGCACCAGTAGAAGCACCAGATTGGCTCTTCCACTGTGTCTACGGCATGATGACACCTCGCTTGTCCGCATGCATCACCTCGCTTGTCCACCTCTCCCTCCCAGGAAGTAGCAGTGAGGTCAGGTGAGAGGGAGAACCAAATTTCCCTATCCAATGTCTCCACATAATTTTCTATGCTTTTCTATTAGATCAATAACCACATCAGAATATCTTGAGAAAATAATAATAATAATAATAATAATAATAATAATAATAATAATTTATTATTTATACCCCGTCCATCTGGCTGGGCCTCCCCAGCCACTCTGGGCGGCTTCCATAAAAACCAAAAATACAGTAAAATATCACACGTTAAAAACTTCCCTGAACAGGGCTGCCTTAAGATGTCTTCTGAATGTCAGGTAGTTGTTTATCACTTTGACATCTGCTGGAAGGGCGTTCCACAGGGCGGGCGCCACTACCGAGAAGGCCCTCTGCCTGGTTCCCTGTAGCTTTGCTTCTCGCAATGAGGGAACCGCCAGAAGGCCCTTGGCCCTGGACCTCAGCGTCCGGGCAGAATGATGGGGGTGGAGACGCTCCTTCAGGTATACTGGACCGAGGCCGTTTAGGGCTTTAAAGGTCAGCACCAACACTTTGAATTGTGCTCGGAAACGTACTGGGAGCCAATGTAGGTCTTTCAAGACCGGTGTTATATGGTCTCGGCGGCCGCCCCCAGTCACCAGTCTAGCTGCCGCATTCTGGATTAGTTGTAGTTTCCGAGTCACCTTCAAAGGTAGCCCCACGTAGAGTGCATTGCAGTAGTCCAAGCGGGAGATAACCAGAGCATGCACCACTCTGGCGAGACAGTCCGCAGGCAGATAGGGTCTCAGCCTACGTACCAGATGGAGCTGGTAAACAGCTGCCCTGGACACAGATTTGACCTGTGCCTCCATGGACAGCTGTGAGTCCAAAATGACTCCCAGGCTGCGCACCTGGTCCTTCAGGGGCACAATTACCCCATTCAGGACCAGGGAATCCTCCACACCCGCCCGCCTCCTGTCCCCCAAAAACAGTACTTCTGTCTTGTCAGGATTCAACCTCAATCTGTTAGCCGCCATCCATCTTCCAACTGCCTCCAGACACTCACACAGGACCTTCACCGCCCTCACTGGTTCTGATTTAAAAGAGAGGTAGAGCTGGGTATCATCCGCATACTGATGAACACCCAGCCCAAACCTCCTGATGATCTCTCCCAGCGGCTGCATGTAAATGTTGAAAAGCATGGGGGAGAGGACAGAACCCTGAGGCACCCCACAAGTGAGAGCCCAGGGGTCTGAACACTCATCTCCCACCACCACTTTCTGAACACGGCCCAGGAGGAATGAGCGGAACCACTGTATGACAGTGCCTCCAGCTCCCAGCCCCTGAAGACGGTCCAGAAGGATGTTATGGTCGATGGTATCAAACGCCGCTGAGAGATCCAGCAGAACTAGGAAACATCCTGGGAGACTTTAGAAAGCCCCCAGGATGGATGTTCATACAGCATTAACTACAGTGCTCGCAGTCCTCATTCTGGATTTGCTTCTTGACTCACTCAAGGCATCGAGGTTGAGCTCCTAGTCTGATGAAAACAGGCTTCACAGGCATGAAAGCAGCACAAACTCAAAATAATATTGATTTGCTTTTGAACAAGAATGTCAAGGTCTCCTGAGGACACATCTGGGTCCTGTAAACTAGGAGAGTTCTCAGCCTTTTAATTTGGTTGGCATCACTAATCCCGAAACTCCAAACCTGCCAAGTCCCAAGGCAAGTCTGAGGGAAGGACTCAAATGATTTCGACATGAGATGAACGTAGGGGAAGTACACAGTAAGAAAGGGAAGGTGTGAGGCAGATTTGCTCAAGGAAGACACAGGCCACATTCACACCATACATTTAAAGAACTTTGATACCACTTTAAAAGGTCATGGCTTCCCCTAAAGAATTCTGAAAGCTGTAGTTTGCCAAGGGTGTTGAAAATTGTTGTTGTTGTTCAGTCATTTAGTCGTGTCCGACTCTTCATGACCCCATGGACCAGAGAACGCCAAGCACTCCTGTCTTCCACTGCCTCCCGCAGTTTGGTCAAACTCATGCTGGTAGCTTCGAGAACACTATCCAACCATCTCATCCTCTGCCGTCCCCTTCTCCTTGTGCCCTCAATCTTTCCCAACATCAGGGTCTTTTCCAAGGAGTCTTCTCTTCTCATGAGGTGGCCAAAGTATACGGTCAGCTTCAGGATCTGTCCATCCAGTGAGCTCTCAAGACTGATTTCCTTCAGAATGGATAGGTTTGATCTTTTCGCAGTCCATGGGACTCTCAAGAGTCTCCTCCAGCACCATAATTCAAAAGCATCAATTCTTCGGCAATCAGCCTTCTTTATGGTCCAAGAAGGATTGATTGCTAAACCATTCTGAGAATTGTAGTTCTGTGAAGGGATGAGGGCTGTCCTTTGGAGGAAGCAGCAATAGTGCTTTAAATGTATCGTATGGATGTGGCCACAATGCAGCTGAAAGATTTTGTTTGTCTTTCCTAGAGATGCACATTTTGAATTGCTCCAACTCTTGATGCTAAGGCCCAGAATTGTAATTGGGAGGAAGCCCCCCCCCTTATTTTTTAAAATGTATGGTTCATTTAGCAATCTGCTTGGTTTATGACCCATAATTCTGAAATCAACTTGAATTTAGCAGTGCTAATTTGCAAGAGGGGACCCTGTCCTTCCCTCCACCTCCTTCCTCTCTGCTCTGTTAGGTTTGTTTTTATCCTATGGTTTTGAGCAATCCTAATGAGCCATTAAGAAGCTGCCAATTACCTATGCAAATGAAGAGATGCAGGGGTTGTTGCTCGAAGTGAAAGTCTGCTACCTCAAAAGAGCCTGAGATAAATCACTTCGGCTCAGCAAGACACCTACACCTAAGAGCCCTTTCTCACATGTGCTGTTTAGAAATGCTGACAATAACATAGAGGGTGGATTATATGTTCTTAGTTCAATTTTGCAGGGAGAAGAGAGGGAATGCGTGGGAAATTCAATAGACTTCTGGCCCAATTTTCAGTGATGGCTGGTGCCCATTGTGAGTGGTAGAGCAGAAGGCAGGGAGCCCCCAAAGTAGCTGGAACCAGCACCAATAACATGGGGAGACAACTTATTCTTGCTTATCACCATCCTCCTCCCTTATAGGTTCTGCAAGGGCAACACTAAGACTAAGGAAGAGGAGGAAGCTGACAGCCAAAGCCACACCCTTGACTGGGCATAAATAAGAAGGCAGGTAGGTGGGGTCTGGCTGAGATCAGAGCAGAGGTCCTTTTGCCCAAACAGATTGGCATCCATTGCTATCTTGAACACCTGCTGAGGTGGCTCAATATAAACAGCCAATGAGCTAATACCTAAGTGAAATGCTGACAATTGCTTCTCTTCCAAAGTGTCTGACCGCAACATTCACGGTTCAACAGATGTGCCTGAAACAAAGTCTGAAAGAAATAATAGAAGTTGCTCTACAGAGAACTAAATTTGCCATAACACAGCATCACCAGACTGCTGAGAGGAAAGACAATAGCAGTCGGGGACCCTGCAACACTTGGAAGCCTTTCTTCTTGGAATGGCATAAAGGAATATCACTGTCTTCCCTTGCTCTAAGGAGCCACCAGTGCCTTTGTGACAACAGCAGCCATTTCACCATTTCCCTTCTTCATCTCATTCCCAATTCACATCTCAAACTTGAGGATGGGAGATGATGATTGCTGTGCTTAAGAGGCCTGCAAGTGTCAATAACAATAGTGAGCAGTATCTTTCTCTATAGAATAAAAATGTAAGAATGACATTGTACACACCCTGCTGGAAGATCAGTAGTGCCGCATCACAAACCTGGATTTATGATTTAGTTGGGGCAGGGCAGGGGAGAAAAATAGAAGGCAGGTTGCACAACAGAAGTGGCCATGGTATAGGAATGAGAAGAGAGAGACACTCAGAGGGGGAAAGTGGCAGCAGAATATATAGATATATATGACATTTTGATAGTTTCTGTATAACATTTGCTGTTCTTTGGTCACAAAATGCAAATTCCAACATCTTTATACAGATGGTGTTGTTCGTTCATTACAAGCCATGGCCTCCAAGATTGTCAATGGCCTTTCTCTCAGTTTGGCCGCTTCAAATATCCGACCAGATCTGCTTCTAAATAAGAGTATACATGAATTAAACAACCCTCCTCCCTTTTTAAAAAGTCCTCTGGATGCCACATAATCAGTTCTGCTGCTGCCTTGGCATTAATCATAATAATATTCAAAATTCATTAGACTTGATTGTTTTGAAATCTATTTTCTATTAATATCAGATTCACAAAGAATGGATTTGGCAGCTGAGTGAAAGACAAAAGCAAGCATTAGCCCTGAAACCCGCCTGGTCCCTTAATTGTTTTCTCTCCCCACGCCCCAACACACACACACACACACACACACACACACACACACACACACTGTCTGGTGATGAGTCCTGAGGGTTGCACCACACTGACATCTGTTGGGCCATACGATGGAACACTGAACTAGCAATTGGATGGTCACAAGACACAATAAAAACATGAGAATAAGAGCATCTTTGCTGGGTCTGATCATGGTTGATCTGATCAGGCATCCTGCTTCCAGCAGCAACCAGCCTAGATGTCTCTGGAAACTGAGAAGCAGACCATGAAGCTGATAGATGACCTTTGGGGTTTCCCCCTGCCTCTGGTCTTCAGGTCCATGGCTGTTCCATTCAGCTATTGGTCCATTTAAAGAAGTGAATTGTGACTCCAAGATCCAGGGAGATTCATTGCACCCATCTCCTGGATTGAAGAGGCAAGGCTCAAATCAATGGGTTTCAATGAGCAACAATTTTATTGCAGGGCTATGCTCTGGATTCAGCTGAAGCCTAAATCCCAAATGAATTTGGGCCTATTTGGAGGGGTCTGGGCTTTGTTTGAGTCAGGCTGAGACAGCTCCAGATAATTACAGGATGGGTTGTGTGTTCCGGAGCAATCTGGGGTGTCAGGGCACAGGGCATCAGGCAGTATGGAGAGGGAGGTGTGCATGGAATTTGGGTATTTAGATTAAGATAATTATACCACTTCCCACCATCTGACTCTTAAAAGAGTCCAAGCAAGATTGCATTCCAGAATGGCTTAACTGCAACTCACTCTTCACGTGAAACTCTGAGAACTGTAGCTCTGTGAGGGAAATCGTAGCTCTGTGGGTGTCCAAACAACTCTCAGCACTCATAACAATCTAAAACTCCCAGAATTATTTGTGGAAAGTCATGGCTGTTTAAAGTGGGATCCTAAGTGCTTTAAATGTATGACATGAATGTGGTCTATTGCACAATGGTCTGGGCACACAATAAAATCTACTGCGAGCATTGTCAAGAACTTGCTGCATGCTGCTCTACAAACTTTGACAGTTCTCTCTCCTTCTCACTGTTCTGACAAGGTGAAAGTCCCTTTATGATGGATAGATGGATGGTCCTCATTAAATCAATGATGCCTCATCCAAACCTACCAGACTGGCATTTAGTCAATCTCTTGTGAACCAACATGGAATGGTTCCACAATTGTGCATTTCCAAGGGCTTTGTCCAGTCAACTTCAATATTCTGAGCAACAACACTTTTACCACTTCCCTTGAGATCAGGAGTCTTTCATTCCCGTGTAACACATGGCAAGCAGGTTATCACTGTGGAAATGTCAAAGAAACACTGAGCGAGTTGAAACCAAACTGGTTTCTGACTCTTAAGATGAGAGAATGAGCTATTGGAATGAATCTGCCTGAGAAATGGGGGCAAGTAAAAAGCACTCACCTGGGCAGTGTTCTGCATGAAACATACAGAGTTGCCTTATACTGAATCAGATCATTAGTCCATCTGGCTTAGTATTGTCTACACTGATTGGCAGCAGCTCTCCAGGATTTCAGACATGTTTCTCCCAGGCCTATCTGAACCAGGAAGCTTCTGCATGCAACACAGATGTTCTCCCACAGTGCTACAGCTCTTCCCACATAGAAAGCTACCTCATACTGAATCAGGCCATTGGCCAAACCACCTCAATCTTGTCTGTATTAGGGCCATGGGCGGTCTTCAGCCTATTTTATCCCAGCTTGCAGAATGATTTCATGCAGGAATCAGGGGAGGAGGAACAACAGGGAGAATGGGGTAGCAGAAAAAGAGGGAGGGAGGGAGGAAGGGGTGCTGAAAACAGAGAGAAGGGGTGCTCCACTTTGGCACCAACTACCACTCAACACAGGCTCTGGGCCTGCTCACCACCGTCATGCAGCCTCCAACAGATCACCCCTCAGGATATGTAGCCATTGACAGGGGAGACAGGGGTTTATACTGAGTTGTGGTAGCTCTCCAAGGTATTCTTCAGGTACCCTTGTCCCAGATTGTTAAGGGCTTCATGCCTTGGACTCAACAACCCCATTGGACAGGAAAGCATTTGACAGAGATGGACTTCGCTCATCTTTCATATCATGGCACCCTGTGCAAGGCCAAAATGTGGCACCCCCAAATGGATCTTCTCCATTATGGAGCTTCTCAATTGTGCGTCCCCTTTTGCTGCCCTGTGTGGGGGAACCACCAACACTGCCCTCAATCTGGTGCTGCATTTGGGAAGCTGGCAAATCTGCAGACCAGACCAAGATTCAAACACAATCACCCATGGCTTTGGCATGGATCTGGGAAGACGCCTCCCTTACAACTTGCTGCTGATAGCTGGATTGGTATGTGCTGGCTGGTTGGCTGGTTGGTGTCGAAATCCCATTATAGCAATCTATCAGTTTTCATGCAATGAGGTGCAACTTTCCTGTTTTGCCTTAGGACAGAACTCAAGAATGAGCTAGTAGCCTGTATTAAAACACTGAGTGAGCTGTCTGCTAATGCTAATTGCCTGTAATGGGGGGTCACTTTGGAGAAACCAAAGAAGATGTACAAGAAGGGGGGGGGGAGAAGATAAATGTCAATAGATGTTTGAGTCATAAAGGGCCATTAGGGTGAGAAAGAGCCAAGAACGCATTTGTGAGCTCACCCTCCGATGTCCCCTGCGCCACAACTTCCTTCTCTTCCTAAAAGCAAATTGGAAGTCCTAAGCTGTCCAGCCCCCAAAGGAAGCATTTTGCTCAAACCATCCACCAGGTGGGATGCAACTGAAAGCTTTTGCCGTAAGACTTCATTAGCCCCCAGTCAGCTGGATGACTTAACCAGCTAAACTTTCCCAGATGTCTTTCTGTGGGCACTCTCCCCCTCCATTAGGGGTTAGCCACAAATGGAGGCTGGAAGGAGACAGGGAGGAGAAGAGAGACACTCATTTCATCTGAGCCTGGCAGGATGAGTGGTGCCATGGCAGTTATGAGCAGGATGCCACATAAAAGGGGAGTAATTTCGAGCCAAACAACATCCTTGTAAAGTCATAGATTCTGCTAAATGACTTGAGGTCAGAACCCCGCAGCCACAGCCTTATCTCCTTCCATTCCATTTGCCGACTTGGGTGAAGTTACTCCAGTCTGCAAAAGCCAACCAAGTTTCTTTCAATTCCTTATCTAAACCAAGAATGATGTCTGAGCTATATTAAATCAAGGCCACTTTAGGGGGCGTGTGAAAATTCTTCTTTTATTTTGGAGGCTAGCTTCACTTTCCTGCAATGCCAAGTATGGGCTGCTTTATCTGCAAAAGCAGATATGCTTTTTTTTTTTTTTTGCAAGGCAAATCAAGAGGCACTGTGTTATCACATTCACATTATCGACCTAACTACACATCCTGTTCTCTGTTCTCTAAGCAGCAACATGCAAATTTGAAGCACCATTGTGGATCGCATGCCTGGTTAGTTGCCCAGAACTTGAATGCAGACCCCCAGAGCTCTCTATCTGACCCTTGGAACTGCCACCAAGGAACCATCTCCTACTGACCCTGCCTTGCACCCTCAAGTATTTTTGCCTGGCTGGAATATGCCCTTGAACTTTGCTAATGCCTCTTGCTTATCTGGATGAAGGATACAGAGGGGCACAGGAGTGTGCGTAGAAACTCACCTACAGTACAAAGGTGTCAGGGACTGGCTGGATGAGGAAGAGTGCTGGAAGCTGCCCAAGAGCCCCCCAGGGAAGGCATAGAAGAAGATGATTTAGATCCTAGATCCTGGTGGTGGGATACTGGCCACACCTCAGAGGAGGGGACAAACAGGGAGGTACTAGAAGCCGGAAACTTGAGAAATCATGAAGAGGCAGAAGCAGGCAGGTAGTCCAGCACAGGGCAAAGAGATGATGTTTCCAGTTTGAATCCAGTATATATGAAAGAGTGTCTCCACCCCCATCGTTCTCTCTCCAGCCGAGGGCCATCTGGCAGTTCCCTCACTGCGAGAAGCCAAGTTACAGGGAACCAGGCAGAGGGCCTTCTCGGTAGTGGCACCCTCCCTGTGGAACGCCCTCCCACCAGATGTCAAAGAGAACAACTACCAGACTTTTAGAAGACATCTGAAGGCAGCCCTGTTTAGGGAAGCTTTTAATGTTTGCTGTATTTTAATATTTTGTTGGAGTGGCTGGGGAAGCCCAGCCAGATGGGCGGGGTATAAATAAATTATTATTATTATTATTATTATTATTATTATTATTATTATTATTATTCAGGCTCCAACAGAGACAATGGAAGGGAGTCAGACTCTGCATCTCTCCAGCAGCTCCAGCAAGACAGCCTCTCTGCCAAAGCTCTCCAGCCCCACTTACTCCAAGAATGCCAAAGATGTTACATGCAGGGGCATAGGAAGCGGGGTGGGGGGCAATCCGCCCCAGGTTCCATCATGGAGGGGGGTAACAAATTATTGAGGAACAATTACTGCCCTACTAGGGTGGTTCATAAAAAACTTTTTTAAAAAAATGCTTGCTCCAAAGTCTTATCTTACTATGCTAGGGATTATATATGTATGAAATTTCATGCATATCAGTTAATATCTTGACCCTTCTCCACAAAAATAGCTGTTTACTTGGCCATTTTCCTATGTCGCGAAGGCTGAAATTTCAATTCAGTGGAGCACTTGCTGTTCCCAACCCTAACCCTGCGGAAAGCCATCTAATTAGACTTTAATTTGATTTTGACATGTTTTTAGGAGGTAATTTAATTATTGTTTGATTTTATACCAGTGTTATGTTTCTGATGTTAGCCACCCTGAGCCCGACTTCGGCCGGGGAGGGCAGGATATAAATAAAAGTTTATTATTATTATTATTACTTATTATTATTCCTTTGTAAGAAAATATGAAATAACATAAAACCATTTTTGCAGGCAAAAAATAAATCAATCAATGGGGGGTGACAAGAAATTTTCTGCACCAGGTACCACCTGACCTTCCTATGCCTCTGGTTACATGTTGCCGAGCCTCAGGCCAGATAGGCACAGAAAGAGAGGCTCCTGTGGCTCGTAGTAGCAGATTACAGGGGTGGAGCCCTGGCTCAGGGGGCTAGAAAGCGAAGGAAGGGCTGCATGCCAGTTCGAGCAACTTCTTCATGGGGGAGGGGGTGCCTTTATGAGCCTCCTTGTATTTTCCCCTTTCCTTAATAAAGAAACTGCATGTTAGTCTCACATCTCCTTCTCTGACCTGTGAATGTCCTGATCTTCCTCTGTCAGCCCCCTGGCAAAAGGTGACATTGGCTTCCAATGTTCCATTCCCTCTTGCCTCCGGCTCTGGCCACCTCCTGGAAGATTGCTCATAAGGGACTGCGGCCCTCAGCTTGAAAAGGGCTCCCCACCTCCTTGCAATGCCGCAATTGGTGGCTCTCACCATCTGATCTTTACGTTATCTCTCACCTCTCTCCTTTTCTCTCCTCTCTCCTCACACTTTCACCCACAATTAGTATGGGAAATGAGGTGCGTTTTAAAACAAACAAATAAATGTGCACACTTCTGCCTCTCTACCAACATGGCGCCAGGTAGTAATGCAAGATTTCAAAAGCCTGTCAGAGGTGAACGCGTTGCAGAACTCTAATTATATGGTAGCCTGTGACCTTGTAAGTACAGGGTAATCTGGCATATACTTGCAAGGGAAATGATCTTGGTATTTCTGCCCGCACCACTGTAGCCTCCTCCAGAAACTGAAACACAAGCCGTGAACATGGCAATTAATCTCTTAACCTGCTTGACACTTCCTGACTTTGGCATTTAATAACCTTTGAGGGGCACAGCATATCTGCTGACGGTTAGCAAACAGGCTCTGCTGCAATCATGACTAAACCAAGAAACACAGATGATGGGCTGAAACAGCCTTGTACAGGCTTCAGGGGAGAGGGGGTAGAAAAGAAAACAACAAAAATGTCCCTTTCCTTAAGAGCTGGGGTGAGGAACCTCCCACCTGTGGGTTTAATCAGCCCAGTCAGTAGACCTCACTCGGCCCACAAGGCTTTTTCCCCATAAGCTATGCCCACCTGCCCCACACCTGATATTCTGTGTGATGTCAGCTGTGGTGCATTAAAGATGCAACTGAAAAGGAACAGGATTGTAGAGTCAGCTCTTGGCTGTTTCTTGGCAAGATAGGCTTTGTGTCAGCACTGATCAGCTGATTGACACTGATCATGAGTCCCTTTCAAGGTGCTACCTGACATCATAATGATGGAATGGGACTTATACTTTTCAACATTTCTTCCACACAAAAGCCAGAAGGTTATGTATGTCTCTTCATTCAGGCAAACAAGAGGCATTATCACATTCTAGCCAGGTTAGATGGATAAATAGCAGCTTCTAGACAGCAGATTCCTGTGCTACCACCTGAACTGAACACATCCCTTATAGCTTGCCCTTGAATGTTCCTTGAAAGATAAGTAGATTTGGAGGGAGCTAAAAAATTCCAGAACAGAGTGCTTCAGAGGCACAGAGTCCAAAGTTACATGTGGAAAGAGTAGTTAAAACCATGGTGGGTATCACTGCCCACCAGACCTCCAGTCGGCTCCATCACTGGTGCTTACTGGGAGATGAGAGGGGTCAAGAAAATGAGGAAGTTTGGAGCGGGGAAAGCACGTTGTCAGGGACTGACTGGATGAGGAACAGTGGTGGGAGCCACCCACCCAAGAGCTACCCAGGGAGGACACAGAAGGTGACGACTTAGATCTTGGATCATGCTAGTAGGACACAGAAGGGCTGTCTGGAGAAGGGACGAGCTGGGAGATGCTAGAAGCAGAGGGGTTGAGCGATCAAGTGGGGTCAGGAGAAGGCGGGTCTTCCTGGACAGGGTTAGAGGCTGAGATTCACAGTGTGAGCACAGACTCAGACAGATAGGAGTCAGAGTTTGGCCCTGCTACACAGTAGCAGGACAGTCCCAGGCCTGCGAGCTCTCCTTCCCATCTGACACCTTGCTCTAGGAGAGTCCTGCACATTGCTGAGGAATGGGCCAAACAGGCCCAGAGGAGGAGCCTACCCTCTCGACGCAGCCTTTGTCTGCTCAGGAGGGATCCAGAGTGAGAAGCTACAGGGGGAAAGGTGGGGCTAGTGGTCAGTTTCATCAACATCTCAGCTGGATTAAGACGAACCAGAGGACTCCACATTGTTGTTATTTTATGTTAATAAAAAGCTAATTGCATTCCATGCCTCCCATGTGCCCTGGGCTCACTTGACAGCTCCTTGACATACCAGGAGCACCAGACTAGCTTTGCTGTTGTGTTTGCACCATGCTGACCTCGTCGCTGCCTTGCTCCTTCCACTCTACCTCCTGGTAAGCAGCATTAATGCAAGCAACTGGAGATCAGATGAGAGGTGTCACTTCACCACACCATTCTACTTGTGGAGATGAATGCAGTCTCCCAGGCCTCTCTATCTGGCCCCTGGGAATTTCTCCAGGCCACACAACTATACACAGCACAGCACAAACAGGATGTGTGTTCCAGTAACTGCAGCTAAGGAGGGGGAAGAACTCTTTACTGTAGTTCCTGCTCCCATATATTTATTAACCAGACACTTACAATCTGGCCCTGATCTTGATCCTTTCTAATATAGCCATATTTTTTTTGATAAAAAAGCCAATTTATGAATTCCTAATTACTACTCTAATCACCTTCACTAGCTTTTCTCCAAGGATCTCAGGGTGATGGGGAGAGATTTCAACCCCACCACTTTTTTCTCATTACCACAAACCTATGAAGATTATACATTGACCATCATGTCAACTTCATGGGTGAGCAAGAATTTGAACCCAGGTCCAACTTGCCACCCCCAACCCTACACTGGTTCTCATGCCAGCAATTGCCTCCTGCACGGGTCAAGCATTTCTACCCTTTCGTTATTTGGATGATCCGTATATTTTCATGCACATTAAGTCCACTCATGTTGCTCCCTCTGGAGCAGTTATAGCTTATAAAGCAATCACTGCAATGATTTTCAGATTATAGTCCAATAAAATCTGATAATTTGTTACAAAGCATTCAGGCGGGTATTATATGGCTCTTCTGACATTTAAAAATAACGCTTCATAGTCCATTTTTCAAGGCTGGGTGCTGTCATAGGATGGCAGGATTCACTACTCCAGAATGCAAACGGGCACTTACTCGAGAAATGCATCTCATTTTTATATGTATGAGTGCCAAGTTAACAGGCCAAATATCTACCATGTCTCATTTGAAAAATAAAATAAAAATCCAGTTTTGAACTCAGCTCAATGTACATTCACCACCACGACTATAACACCCCAGTTACCTCTATACCAGCTTGAGCCAAATTTATAATAATTTGCTTGCACCAGGGTCCATGGCTGCAGGGGGGCCCAGACTCGGAACCTTTTTTTTTTTTTAGTAAACAGCCTCCTGTTACAAAAATTACAAACAAAACATGCAGGCAGATGAGCCAGACTTATTGTTCCTGCCTTGCAGTGTTTGTGCTAAACCACTGTGAGCGAAGTCAGGGCTATGACAGGCAGGTGAGCTGTTTCAACACCAGGGTCGAAATCCCTGGGTCCTAAAGAGCTTCTATTTTACTTGTAGTGCATTTGCTATCACATGTTATTATTGTCTGTGGAATGAGCGGTGGAGCTTCATGCTCTGGCACCAGGGGGTGGAGAGCAGGTGGGGGTGGAGCTGGTGCACATCCTGGGGGCATGGTGTGCCACCCACAGGGGTGTGGCGGGCATCCTGGGGGTGTGATGCACTGCCCACAGGGGCGTGGCATGTCATCTGGGGGCATGGCATGTCGTCTGGGGGTGTAGCACGCCGCCTGTGGGGCTTGGCGCCCAGCACAGGCGGGGGACAACCACGATGGCACCCCACCAGGATTGTGCTGCCAGGGGCAGTATGCTCCCCCCACAATCCTCTTCCTCTGCCACTGTGTGGAATCTGTACATTTGCTCAGGTTAAAGGAACCAAAATTTGATATCTGTAACACAAGCACTATGGTAAGTCCCCTTTTGCAGCTATTTCTATATTATTTTCTATATCTTCACAAGAGCCATGGAAGGTATGTTAGACTGAGAGTTGGTAAGTGGTCAAAGGTGCAAAGTCAGCGAAAATAATGGTGGGTTAAGTGAGTTTAAAATATGAACATGCACATTCTCAGAGGTATTTTATTACTGTTTATCAAGGAAGGCATAATGCTTTTTGTCTGCGTATGATTTGGAGTCTACGAAACCCTATGCCATAATAAATTTGTTAGTCTTTAAGATACCAGAAGACTTATTATGTGCTGTGTTATTTCCTGTGTTCCTTTGGGAGGGATGGGGGAAGGTTTTTGGGGGATGGCTTGAGAGGCGCCGATGCCTTTATCTGGTATTGATACAAACGTAGGATACCTGAGTTTTTCATGGGGCATTTGTGTGTAATTGTCAATATCCACTAATAGAACTGTCAAGATGCTCTCCCGACTTTAAAATTACTGTCTTGTTGATGGTAGCGATTTACAGGACAGCTAAGTAATGGATGTTTGATAAAGCATAATTTTACAACTCATCTTAAAAAGAAGAATAAAAAAGCAGATATGATTATTTAATGACTGAATGATACAGCAACCCAGTTATCCACACCATGAAAGCAAATGCTGAATAATCAGGTAATGAGAAGAATTGCCATTGATTAGCGGTTCAGTCAACCCTAACATGATAACAGGCATACTGATAAGGCTGTGTACACACAACATATTTAATGCATATTTAAAGCACGTTATATAGCCCAAAGAACATTGGGAACTGTCACTTACCCTTCAGAGAACTACAGTTCATAGCACCCCTAAAAAAACTACAGTTCCCAGCATTCTTGGAGGAAAGTCATGTGCTTTAAAGGGACTTTACATGTAAAAAGCTAAAAAATAAATGACCCCCAGATGGTTAAGTCCAGTCAAAGGCAACTATGGGGTTTGGCACTCATCTCGCTTTTCAGGCTGAGGGAGCCAGCATTTGTCCACAGACAAGCAGGCAGCATGGTGCAGTGTGATGAGTGCCAGAGCACACGGAAACACTGTTTACCTCCCTGCCACAGTGGTACCTATTTATCTACTCACGCTGGTATGCTTTTGAACTGCTAGGTTGGCAGGAGCTGGGAAAGAGCAACGGGAGCTCACCTCATCAAACTGCCAACCTTCCAATTGGCAAGCCCAAGAGCAGTGGTGGCCAAACTTGGCCCTCCAGATGTTTTTGGTCTACAACTCCCATGATCCCTAGCTAGCAGGACCAGTGGTCAGGGATGATGGGAATTGTAGTCTTAAAAACATCTGGAGGGCTGAGTTTGAGGATGCCTGGTTTAGACCATAGCGCCACCTAAGATACACCCATTTTGTGAAGCATTTCTCTAACAACAGCAGCAAATGTGTATCCTCCTACATTATTGAAAAGTGTCCACAGAAAATGTGTGAAATAAAGAATGTAACATATAAAAGCACTTGCAAAAATTGGATATGAAGAGGTATGTATGGAAAAATATGGGCAAACTTTCATGCAGACTTCTTAAAGAAGCCTGCAGTTGCGTACCTGATGTGGAACTAAGCTGATTTTAGGATTGCGGGGTTGAATTGAATTTAGGTTTGGAACAAAAAATAAATTGACAAAAACTGAAAATTAAGAAAAACAAAAGTGTCTGCCCCAAGTACACATAAGGAGGAAATTCCAACAGAGCTTTGAGAAACGATGGAGAGCAGAGTCACAATAGCTATGTACTACGTATATCCACTGTCAGAAACATTATGCTTCTGAACGCCAGTTGCTGAGAATTTGAATGTGGGCAAAGTGCTCTTGTGCTTGGGTCCTGCTTGTGGGTTTCCCACAGACCTCTGGTTGGCCACTGTGAGAGCAGGAAGTTGGTTTACATGGGCCATTGGCCTGATCGAGGCTCTTTTTACGATGCAGCAGGCTTGTTTTGTGTTCTGCGCTTTTATTTTTAAAAAACCTCTTTGCATATGTGGGAGCAACTGAGATGTACATTAAGCAAAGGAATCTGTCAAAGCCTCTGTTGTGTTCTGGGAAGGAGTGGTCTCTCATCAGGGATGAAGGAGAAATTCAATTCAGTTCACCTTTAAAGGCAAGTTTGCCACACTTGCGCTTTTCAAAACAATATGGAAACTGAAGCTCAGCCATCCTTTGAAATTCGCACCTCTCTGAACATTGCAATGCAGTTTTCCATCCATGTGAGGTGTAAATATATATATATATATAACTAAAGGGTGTGCACCAATGCATACATTAGTGAAAATAAAACCAAAAAATGCATTCTATCACAGAAAAGTGCATTGCAAAAATGTGTACACGAGGAGAAATTTGCACAAGAACATGGTTTAATTTTCATTGGTCTATTCTCTCTTTTTTTTAATGCAAACTGGTGTGGAAATGTAGAGAACTGAAGGCTGGAAAAAAGAGAAACAGAGAAAAACTGAAATTGATATATTCACCCATCTCTGGTTATGATCCATTGCTTGCACCTTACCTCATATGAGAGAAAGATGATGCTAGGGAAATCCAACTGAGTACATGTTTTGCAAGCAAAAGGCCTCATATTCAATCTCTGGTTGCAAGCGGGGAAAAGAGATCTTAGATAGCTGGACTAGGAAACAGCCCTAGCTAGCTGGAGACTATCACACTGGACTGAATGGGCCATTGGCTTGATAGAAGAAGGCAGCTTTCTAGGTTCGTATGTTAGGTGTGCAATGCATCTAGTGCAGTGCATATATGTTTTTTAAGAGACATGTGGCAACTAGGAAGGCCAGAGATCCTGACCTTTAAAGAGTTATGCAGGGGCCATAGGTAGTACATCTGCTTTGGATGTAGGAAGTTTAGAACCCCAGTTCGTAAGTTTAGAACCCCAGTATCTCCTGGTAGGGTCAGGACTCTGGGAGTGCCCTCTGCCTGAGTCAATGGAAAGCTGCTGTCAGTCAATTTAGATAATACTGAGCCAGGTGGACCAGTGGTCTGACTCAGTGGAAGACCGCTTCTGAATGGAAGGAGGATTGTCCCTGGAATGGGTGTTTAAGCTGGGGGTATATAAGAAGAGCTTGGAAGCTGCATTAAGACCGCCCTGTAGGGTGCCCTAGTTGATGATTCTTATGTACACTGTGTGTCTTACTCATATGTGAAGTGGCATTTGCTTCCAAGTAAGGGTGGGCTTTCGAAAGCTTGGGATGTCTGCTTTTGAGATCATGACTGCGTGGTTTCCGTGATTCACCCTCTAGATAAAGCAGCATGGAGAATTCTTTCTCATCCTCCCCCGTAGCAGCTTCACTCCTTTAATTGCTATCATCCCAGTGTGTTAACATTATTTAATTGCTATATTATTAAATGATACAAGATGTACTAAGGGAATTTTTTAATCAGCATATTTTATAGACTGGGGGTGGGAAATCAGTTTTTTTTTAAAAAAAGACGAAAGCAAGTGAAGAAGGATAAGAAGGTTAACTGTTAGGAGGTGGCTGTTTGGTGAAAAAGGACAGCTACTAGAATGACGTTACAATGTAAGAGAGAGCGGGGAGATCAGTCTTTTTATATATATATAAAGCATGGAGCATTAATAAATGAGCAGACCTTATACCAGGAGAAAGTTCAGTCTGTGCTTTTGCAACAAGAGGTGGTACATTTGCTGGGTTGGAAAAGACAATGAATTGAATTGCAGGATCGTGACTGATTTGGGTAGGAACAGCAGTGGCTGGTGCCCTTCAGGATTGGTAGGGAGACTAACGATAGGTGGCGCCAGAGCCAATGGCAGCCAGAGCCAATCAGCTGTAGTTTTGTCCCCATCCTCCTCCCTGTTGAATTCTGAAAGGGCAACACTGAAGATGCATTCATATATCATATCATATAATTGTAGAGTTGGAAGGGACCCTAAGGATCATCTAGTTCAGGGGTCAACAACCTTTTTCAGCAGGGGGCTGGTCCACCATCCCTCAGACCATGTGGTGGGCCGGACTATATTTTTTTGGAGGAAATGAATGAATTCCCATGCCCCACAAATAACCCAGAGATGTATTTTAAATAAAAGCACACATTCTACTCATGTAAAAACACCAGGCAGGCCCCACAAATAACCCAGAAGTGCATTTTAAATAAAAGGACACATTCTACTCATATAAAAACATGCTGATTCCTAGACCGTCTGTGGGCCGGAATGAGAAGGCAATTGGGCCGCATCTGGCCCCGGGGCCTTAGGTTGCCTACCCCTGACTAGTCCAGCTCCCTGCAATGCAGGAATATGTAGCTGTTTGGGAACTGAACCTGCAACCTTGGTGTTACCAGCACCATGCTCTAACTAACCAACTGACCTAGGCAGATTCACACGTGAGTAGTATTGCATTAGTTTTCCTGATTATAATGCTAGCATTTCTGTCTCATTTTCTAATGCTCCTTTCATATTGCAGTACCTGTTGTGATATTGAACTCTGGCTTTTTGGCTGATATACAGTGGAACCTCGCTTGTCAAACGTAATCGGTTATGGAAGACCGTTTGACTTCTGAAACATTCAACAACCGAGGCGCAATTGCTGGTTGGCAAAATCCATAGAAAAAAATGGAAAAACAAGCCTCAGAAGCCGTTCGACTTCCAAGGCGCATTCAAAAAAGGAGGCATTCACTTCCAGGTTGTTGGCGTTCGAAAGTTGAAACGTTCCACAGGAACGGGGGGGGGGGGGTTTCCACAGGACTCTAAGCTCCTTAATGGGTTAATGATTACCTGTTGATTGTTCTCTAGCTGTAAACTGAATGTAACCTTTGATCATGTGATGAGGCTAGGTAAAGGTAAAGGTAAAGGTACCCCTGCCCGTATGGGCCAATCTTGACAGACTCTAGGGTTGTGTGCTCATCTCACTCTATAGGCCGGGAGCCAGCGCTGTCCGCAGACACTTCCGGGTCACGTGGCCAGCGTGACAAGCTGCATCTGGTGAGCCAGCGCAGCACACGGAACGCCGTTTACCTTCCCGCTGGTAAGCGGTCCCTATTTATCTACTTGCACCCGGGGGTGCTTTTGAACTGCTAGGTTGGCAGGCGCTGGGACCGAACGATGGGAGCGCACCCCGCCGCGGGAATTCGAACCGCCGACCATGTGATCGGCAAGTCCTCGGCGCTGAGGTTTTACCCACAGCGCCACCTGCGTCCCAGCTGTGATGAGGCTATTGAATTGCAAATTCACCATCTTGAAAGGGTGGTGGTTGCTAGCCTTTCTCTGAACATGACAGAGAAAAAACGGAATTGACAATGTCTCTGCAAAAAGAGCTACATAGAAGGCAGGCTGGAATGGGGGAGAGAGACATCGTTTTGATTGCTGAAGTTATTTTTTATTTTAAGATGGTGAGTCTGTGCTGGACAACACAAGATATTGTATGGATATTTTTGGATGTATTGTTTTATGTTTATGTTTTGTTTTGAAGAGTTCTACAAGTAAAAGTTTGATGATGATGATGATGATGATGATACCACCCTATACCCAGAAGAAGTCTCAGGGAGGTTCACAGAATAAAATCAAAATATAAAACCACAAAATACAAGATCAAAAATAAAAACAACAACCCAATAACCCCCCCCCAAAAAAACCCCCACCACATTTTAAAAAAGAACATAGGATGTCAATCAAATCAACCAACGGCCTGGTAAAAAAGGAAGATTTTCATGGGTGTGGGCAATGATTCATTCCAAAAGGAGTCAGTTCTCATGCATGCGGTTGCTTCAAACTGCACAATAATAATATCTGCAATAGGAGATGTTGAGGACTGAAGCTGGGGTTTCCTGCATGCTAAGCATGTGATCAGCCACTGAGCTATGTGGTCCTTCATCCAAGAGATGATGATGAAACTCCCGGCAGCAATTAGAGCAGCTGAGTCAATGTCAGAGAAAGGTGGGCCATATAATAGGGTGACCAGGTGTGCTATGTTACAGAGAGAACACTCCACTGCTTGAAAGAGTCCTCTGGGTGAAGGGCTGCTCAGTCCAAAGCCTGGCTTAAAGCTAAAGCAACTTAAGAAAGGAGAGCAAAGGAGGCCTTGAAGATGCCTGTCAACAGTGAGACAGCGGATGCAACAGGTCCCCTGATGACAGTCTTCTCATTATGCTGATATCTATGGCACTTCTATTTAAATTATAGTAATAGCTCCTAAATTTGCATCTATACATAGGAATCGGAACATGCAAATTTTATGCAGATCTTTTGTCCTCTTTTGGGAGGGGGGATAATTCCCCACCCCAAGGCACAGAACGGTTGAGCGGCTCTCATCTCAGAGAAAAGGCAGATCAGGTTGATGCACAGAGGAGGGAAGGAGCAGAAGTAGCAGAGTTGGGGTGGGGGGAGCTGGATAACCAGGAGCTGGGGGTCTCGAGAAGGCAGCAGCCCAGCACAAAGAAGGGAGCATTGTAAAAGGATGGGGTTCCAAGGAATTAGGAAGGTGGCGGCAAAGGGGCATGGGGGGGGGGGGAATCGAATAAAATATTGGGGGGAAGGTAAGCCCTGCACTGCATAATTGATCACATGACACACCATTTGAATGGCAATGCTCATCAAGGAGGAGGAGGCCTGCCCCCCTCAAATATTTTATGGGGGGCAAAGCCCCCTTGGCCCCTAGGAGTTGGCTCCTGTGGAGGGGAGCCACCAAGATGAGGAATAGATTCGAAATATCAGCATCTAGATCGCTGGCTGGAGCCCTTTAATTTGAGTAACGAGACATAGGTGATGACTGAGAGGAGATGGAGACCATATTTATTCACACCATACATTTAAAGCACCTAGATTTAACACACTATGATCCCCAGCTTTCTGTGAAAAGAGGGACTGATTGTTGGACCACCCTGAGAACTGTAGCTATAGGAGGGGAATAGGGGCTCTCCTATCAACTCTCAGCATCCTTAACAAACTACAGCTCCCAGAATTCTTTGGGGTAAGCCATGACTGCTTAACATGGCATCACAGTGCTTTAAATGTATAGTGTGAATGTTGCTGACATATACTATTTCTTTTTTAATAGGAGCAAATTAGTAGATTGCAGAGGGACCTCTAGACAAGAGATTGCAGTCTGCCCAAGCACCTAATCTACAGCATGGGTTATCTATAGCATGGTTATCCTGCCCCGCCCCAGTAACCAGGTTCTCAGTCAAGCAACTGCCCCCCCACTGGAGTCGAGATCCACTCACTGTTGTAGCTGCCATTGCTGCTAGTCTCTGCTGCTGCCACGTTGTCCTGAAATAGCCCTTCGGATGCGGCACTTCCTGACAGCGAATGGTTGGAGACAAAGGGAAAGGAGGGTTGGGGGAAAACAGAGAAGGAAAGCAGGGAGGGAGGACGGGTGGGGGTGGGGATATGTGAAGGAATGAAGTAGGGGACAAGAAGGGAAAGGGTGTGTCTTTAACTGCATCATACGTCTTTTCACCGGCTGCAACATTCCAACAGCTTAATGCATATTTCAGGCTTTTCGATAGGTTGTTGCCTATGGTGGTATCGGTTTCATAATTTTTGACCTGGCAATATATTGCAAATCATTGTGTGTGTATGTGCTATGCAAAAATCACAATATGGGAAAAGCCACTGTTGTAAACAAAATCTGCCCTTTTCACAAGAGTACACAAGAGCCCTTATAGAGTCCTTTGTAGGTTCTCCATTGGTAGGAGAAAATAACAGAGGCCAACCAGAGAATATTGAGAAGCAAAGCAGCTAGTAAGCCTGATCTTTATTAAAGCTGTTGCAACAGGGTGCTCCCCCACACGCAGGAAAGAGGAGGAGGAACCAGAACAAAGGTGTGCCCGCCCTTATATAGACTTTTTAAATTGCCCACCCTCAAACTCCAGACCACCCCCAGAAACATCATACATACACCACAGAAGGGGTGTAGCCCAGGACCACCTCCCCCAATACATCATACATACATACATCACAGGGGGCAGTCTAAAACAGAATCCTGAGTGTGTTGTTTATCTCCTGTCTGGCAAGTTACCTGATTGCATTATCTGGGTTTTGGCCCCTCTTTTGTTATTATAACTACTTACCATAGATTCTGGCATATTAGGCGAGTGGGCATATTAGGCGACCCCCCAAATTGGCAGCTGCAATTTGGGGGTTCATCTTATAAGCCCAGTAGCCTAATACACTGGGCAGCTCCGCGCTGGCAGAAAGCCACCCGGTGAGGAGCGGAGCCCGCCGGCTGCTGCTGCTGCTTCTGAAGCAGGGTTAAAAAGTTGTCTTATACGCCGGAATCTACGGTAATTCCTGAATCCAGGTCACAGGCTCACCCTATCCACACCTGAAATGTGCCCTTAAGGCAGGATTTGTGAGCACAGAGACAATGGGGAGGTTTTTTTCATTTCCTCTCTCCTTGCAGAGAAACATTTGGTCAGTTTGGGAGAGTCAAAATGGTTTCAGGACTGTCTTCCTGTACTGTTTCAGACACGTATTTATGTACGTGTTTGCCTTGTACATTTAATTTATATATTTGAGACCTTAAATTCGTACAACATTACCCAATGCCTCTCTCAATTCCTTCAGCCCCTGTTAACTTTGCAGGCACCAGAAAAAAATCAGGATGCAGGAAAACCCATGAAGCCAGCCAGTGCCTCTACATAGCTCCATCACAATGTTGAAACCCAGATACTGCCCAGCCCTAGTTGTGGGTCCCCAAGCAGCTGCCCAAGGATGCTAAGCACTGGTGCTAGGGGATGCTCACAAGCAGGGTATAGTGACAACTGCATCCGTATATCGATATAATGCAGTCTTCACCAACCTGGAGTCTTCTGTAAGTTTTGGACTACAACTCCCATCATCCCCAGCAAGCATAGCACCCTGGCTGGGGATGATGGGAGTTGTAGTCCAAAGTTTCTGGAGGGCACCAGGTTGGCAAAAGGCTTATATGTAGAGTTCAGTGATGGTTGGAGGCTCTAGTTGAGAGGGAGGGAAATAATATTATTGCTGTATTTTTTTAAAAACTCCCCTGGATTCAGAAGTTACAAGCTGTCTGATATGAGAATCCCATAGCCAACAATGGGGCATTATGCACAAACAAACTCTAAGCAAAAAAAGCAATCAAGATTCAGAAGGGGGGGGGACACAAATATAATAAAGAACAGTGCTAATCTCATCTAACGTGCTGGGATGAAAGACTGATGTCTCTCTCCCCCGTCCCTCTGCAAATAACTTAGAGAGATGGCACTCTATTGTTGATTTACAACCCTCTTTGAGTAAATATGAAGAAACTGCCATTGCTTCAGACTATACAAAACCCAATGATCTCATCCATTTCCCTTGTATGGTCAGGGGAAGAGAAAGAGGAGAAATAATTTTTTTCCTGGCTGCTGTGAGATTCTAGCAAAACGTTGCAAAGCTTAAGTTATTGCTGGGAAGAATTAGAAGGGATTTGGAGCAACCTGTTTTTGATGGAATAATTCGGTTAGGACCTAAGCTACTTATTGGATCTGGTCCACTGCAAGGACGGCTTTAGTTCAGCTCTGTTGCTTCACAGGCCACCTTCCACCATGTCTCACGTTGCTCCCAGCAACAAGTAGCCCCTTTGTAGGGCTCCTCTCAGGATTGGACTTGAATCAAAGGCTTCAAGATGCCAGAAAGGAGATTCCGACTAAACATCAGGAAGAACTTTCTGACAGTAAGAGCTGTTTGACAGTGGAAGAGACTCCCTTGAGAGGTTGCAATCTCTCCTTCACTGGAGGTTTTTAAGTAGAGGTTGGATAGCTATCTGTCATGGATGCTTTAGCTGAGATTCCTGCATTGCAGGGGGTTGGACTAGATGACATTCCAACTCTTAGGATTCTATTTCATCTTGTGTGAGGCCAAAATTTGCCCCAAATTTGTGGGCAAGGAGGCCCTTGGCTTTACGAAGGAGGCATGAGGCTCTGGCAGTGTCCTATACTCCGCCCACATCCTCCCCAAAGCTGGTGAAGTGCTAACTAGGCTTTGGGAAGGAGAAGGGAAGATTCTGGGACCCTGTCAGAGCCTCGTGCTTCCTTCCCAAAGCCGAGCACCTCACTTACTGGGCTTTGAGAAGGCACCTCCTTAGGTCAGAGCCCACTGTGAGTGCACTGCTCACAAAGCCCTAAATCTCTAAAGCTGCTGGCAAAGGACTGGAAAACTCCTGTGGCCCATCTCAGGAGGCTGAACAAGAATGTTATTCTATCTCTTGATCAAGATAAGAGCAGCAACAGCACATTTTTAACTCCATCTAGATACAACTAAAGTCCAGTGCCCCCTAGGGACTAAACTGTATAATGACGCTATCCACATAAGGAGACTGCCATATCTGAATCTAAACCTGGAGGGTCTTCAGCTCAGGGTGCCTCAGGCCAGTGGCTGAAAATATCTAGTGTTGACCAAGAAATGCAGAAGACTAGGCTTTGAGTATTTATACCAGGCCTGGCCAAACCAGAGACTTCATGTCACTTTCCAACCACAGTGGTCAAATCAACCCTGTTGACCTTTGTCCCTGGAATGTACTCAGAGACCTGAGCACACACCCTCCATATAAGAACATAAGAAGAGCCTGCTGGATTGCATCAATGGCCCTTCTAGGCCAGTATCCTGTTGTCACATTGGCCAACTGGATGTCAATGGGAAGTCTGCAAGCTGGATCTTAGTGTAATAACATTCCAAGATAGTTTACTCATCTAGGTTTCTGCTAAAACCTAACTGACAGACACAGTGCTGTCTGCTGACAGACACAGACGATGGTACAATGGTGGAGAAACATGAGCAAATGGGCCTCATTAGGACATCCCAGAGGTCTCATGGTGAATTTGTTTGCCCAGCTCATTGCAAACTATTCACATGTAGATGGTGTGCATTGAAAGGGGCTGCTTTTTATGTTCTTGAATAAGGAAGGAAAATTCTTTTGTGGTTGTTGCTGTTCCCTTAGACATTCAAGGAGCTGCCCTTCCAAAAACTCCTGTTCCAATGCATATGCAATTTTGTGCACCATTGCCCACCAATGTTAACATTCTCTGTGTGAGAGCCTAATCACAACAATTATTTGATTAAAGGCTACTGCCAGACATCCACCATGCAAGACTCACGGAAATGAATGGGAGTTTAAGAAGAACAAGGTTATCATTATACCAGAATATCCATTGACACTTATCAGCACAATATGGGGTGTGGGCACATAAAAGGAACCAGGGATATACTCTCTAATCACCATTACTCCCTCTAATAGTGAACACAGCTCAAAGTATTGGAGTCTCAGAGAAACAAGAAGGAGATATTAGCAAATCCAAGGTTGGCAGTAGTGTTTTTTGTTTTTTTTTAAAAACGACCCTAAAGGGGCAAACCTCCCAACCAAGGAATCAGCTATAGACTGAGCATAGGAACATTGGGAGCTACCTTATACTGAATCAGATCTTTGGTCCATGTAGCTCAGTGTTGCTTGCACTGGCTGGCAGTTGCTCTCCAGGGTTTCAGACCAGGGCTCTATCCCAGTCTTACCTGGAGATGCTGGGGATTGAACTTGTGACTTCTGACTGCAAGACAGATGCTCTGCCAATGAGTTATGGCCCTGAGCATGGACCGTAGCCCTGGAATGTTGTTTGACAGAACAGGAGAAAATGAGAAAGTTGGGGAGGGAGTTGAATCAGTATCCTGAATCAGTGGCCAACTGGACCGTTGAACTGACTCGTCCCCTCCCTCTGTGAAACAGAAATAACGAGCTTCATTTTGCAAGCCAATCCAAAACTCTAAAAATCTTTTTTTTTAAGCAATGACTGCATGAAAACTGGTGGGTGGGAGGGAGGAATGCTCATGTGTGACCGTCTCTCCAAATGTCATCTGTGAATGATGGGATTCTTGGCCCCTTCACTCGGTATCCAAAGCAAAGAAATGCAGAAACTTCTCCATGGCTTTTGTCAGGAACTGCTGACCACTATCCCATGTGGCAAGCCCTGTCACTGCAGTTTCTCACCAAAGAACCTTTGAGACCAACTCCACCCAGGCTGGCCATTGGCTCTTCCTAGATAGGGAAGAGAACCTTCTTTCTTAGTGGCACTTTCCTCAAGTAACCAGGTCTATCTGAATTTAGATGTGTATCTAGCCTGAATTATTGTCTTATTCGCTGATCCTGAATATTCCTCAGTCCTACCTCCTGGGTCTTCCTCTGAACCAAGGTTGGCCCGCCTATGAAGCAAGGTGAAGAGACTGCCTCAGGTGGCAGGAACCACAAAGGCAGCAGACCTGGCCTCCAAGAAATGTATCATCCACAGCTGTGGTGCTCCTTGGAGGCTGGATCTGCTGGTGCCTCAGCAGTCCTCCCACCCCCAATAAAGCAGCATCTTGGTGAATAGGAGACACTACTGGTGTCCTCCCACTCTTGTTCCTGATGTAGGTCTTTATTATCCCATTGTTCTTGATGCAGATCTTCACTCACCCCTTCTTCCCTGGCAGGGGGCTGCCTCAGGTGCCAAAATGTCTTGGGCCAGCCCTGCTCTGAGCTTTACTGAACATCCTCTGGTTTAATCCTCTGATCTTGATCTTAGCAATTAAGACAGAGAAAGTAACAACAGCTACAGTCTTTTGCACACTTATCTGGAAGTCAGTCCCACTGGCTTCAATATGACTTCTGTGCAGACGTGCATAGGATCGTGCAGCTTTCAATTCATAGCATATTTTATTTTATGTTCTTTTCCCCCCTTTGAAATGAAAATTCCAAGAGCAGATATTCTGACCACATACTAGCCAGGAGAATTCCCGCTCCCCTCCAAAAAGACAACTCTTTCCATGCAAATATTGTAATTACAAAAGTTAAGGAGGATATTTATATGTAAATTTGTGCCGCTCTTCTTCTCTATGTCTTGCAGAATGCCCCTTCATATGAAGAAAAACCTTCAAGTTTGTCACAATTAAAGAGTTCCCAGCACACTCAACAAGCTAAGATGTGTGTTTTTGCCCTCACTTATCCCAAAATGCACCACAAAAACCATACTTTTAAAATGCTTTTGGAGTTTCTCTCTGATCAACAAGATGCTTGGCTAGGTTTGATCCACCTTTGCAATGATACATGAATACGAGTGACCTTATATTCTCTCTCTACACCCCCTTCCCCACCTGCCTTCCTGCCTGTCTCAACACTTTTCATAATGCCATTATACAAATCTATACCCCACCCCCAATATAGTATGATAGTGGTGGTGGTGATATTGTGAACCGTTTTTGATCAGGCCATGGATCTGGCAGTAAGATCCAACCCATCATTTGGAAGTCAGTGGTCTACAAAGTCTTATGAAAAAGTGTCTCCACCACCATCACTCAGCTCTGTGGTCCAGCTCTGAGGGCCTTCTGGTGGTTCCCTCACTGCAAGAACTGAAGTTACAGGCAGAGGGCCTTCTTGGTAGTGGCACCCGCCCTGTGGAACACCCTCCCATCAGATGTCAAGGAGATAAAGAATGATACAACTTTTAGAAAACATCTGAAGGCAGCCCTGTAGAAGGAAGTTTTTAATGTTTGATGTTTTATTATCCATTGGAAGCTGCCCAGAGTGGCTGGGGCAGAGGGCCTTCTAAGTAGTGCCCCCCCCCCGGAACACCCTCCCATCAGGAGAAGAGTAACTATATAACCTTTAGAAGACATCTGAAGGCAACTTTGTTTAGGGCTGCTTTTTAAGGTTTAATGTTTTATTATATTTTTATAAATGTTGGAAGCCACCCAAAGTGGCTGGGGCAACCCAGTCAGATAAGTAGGGTACAAATAATATATTATTATTATTATTATTATTATTATTATTATTATTATTATTGACAATATGATTATATTAGCTTTCCTTTCATACCGCTATTTCTTTAGCCCCTGTCACCTGTTTTTCCCCAGAGCCCCCTGTCCTTGTTGCTGGATTAGTGTTATAAAAAAGAGAGGATGAAAACACAAATTGAAAGCCTAACTAAATAAAGTGGCCATACAACGCTCCCACAAGGCCATCCTTGGTGTAAGCAGCTCTCGGCATCACAACTTTTGCTTCTGTGAGCCATGCTTAGTCCCCGCCACCCGCAAGCTCCAATTCATTGGCACTCCCAACCAAGGGAGTCTGAGGATCAGGTGCTGCAGGGAAGGGGAGAGGACAGAGAAATTAGGATAATTACCATTCTGAGATAATGCCATGCAATGTAACACAGCCTAATTGTCCCATTAATTCCTCTGCACTCACAATGCTTTGCTATGAAGGGCTCTTCAAGTTTCAAAAAGGAAGGGAGGGTGGGAGTCATTAACTGTGGGGCTTTTTTCTGTTAGGTGTAAATGAGAGAGAAGAGAGAACAGCCAGAGAGAGAAAGAAAAACTCACTAGAAACTTACGAAAGCTACTACAGAACAGCTCCCCTTTTCGGAGGGGGGGGGGCGTGCTGCGGGCGGCAACCAGGGACCTCCCAGTGACCCAGCTGTGGGCGGAGGAGTGCTGCCCACATCATTAGAACTCCCAGCCGCCGTATCACTTCCCCGGCTGACCAATCAGGTTAGCCAGGGGCGTGGCCACATGGTGTTTAGACCGCAGCACGGCTGGGGAGGGCAGCCTCCATTTGTCTCCTTTGTCAGATCTCCCAGCCCCAACCCACCCTCTTTTCTTGTGTTGCTTGACTATGGCCTTACTATGACTAATGTCAATCACCTGGTTGTCGGGGCCGGGTAGGAATTTTTCCACTTGGCAAATTGGCAGCAGCTATTTGGTTTTTGCCTACCTAGTAGCAATTGTCACAACTTTGTAAGGTTAGGCATTGGGTAAGCCTGTCATGTGAGGGATGGTTGTTACCTCTGGCCTACCCCTCTATGTTAAGGGTATCCTGTTAAAGGGATCCTGGTGTGTGGTTCCTGTCTGAAGCCTGGGCGTGGGCGTGGGCTAGGTCCATGCCACAAGCCACCAGTGACCCTGGGGGTGCTCAATTGATGTACATCATAGGGCTCCCCCTATCGGTGGTTGACCCTTACGGGACTCCTGCAGACAGGTAGGAGTCAGGATATAGTCTTGCTTCACCCAATTGCCTAAGCCAAATCGCTCACATCTGTAACCAATAAAGTTGTGGCCTAATTTATCACATTAATCCAACATATTCATGTCTATGTGTTTACTTCTGAGGGAACTGCAGGGCCCGGAGCCTCGCCAAGCTTCTACTGGGAGCAGGGATGGTGGCATCAGTCGATTTCACTTTGTTTCTCATATCTCCAGTTCAGATCTCCACATTTCCACATCAGTTAACTTTTTTTAAAAAGTGGCCTCACCAACATTTTAGTAAAAACATAGTAAGAGCCCTGCTGGGTTAGGCCAATGACCCTTTTGTCTAGCACCCTGTTCTAAGAGTGGCCTCCCAGATGCCCAGGGCAACATCACGAGCAGGACTTGAGCACAAGAGCACTCTTCTGGGGGTTCCCATCAACTCATATAGAGAAGCATTTCTGCCTTCAACCATGGAGGCAGAGCATAGCCACTAGGGCTAGTAGCCACAGGCAGTGGTATCCTTCATGAATTTGTCCAATCCGCTTTCAAAGCTATCTAAGTTTGGGGTCATCACTCAACTCCTACGCAAGCAAGTTTCATGGTTTAACTATGCACTGTGTGAAGAATTTCTCTTAGTATACACATTTTTCCATGCAAAATTTCTATGCAATTTCCCCTAACACAATGCAGTTTTATACACTATTTCCACACATATATGCATCTTTATATGGGACGCGGGTGGCGCTGTGGGTAAAAGCCTCAGCGCCTAGGGCTTGCCGATCGAAAGGTCGGTGGTTCGAATCCCCGCGGCGGGGTGCGCTCCCGCTGCTCGGTCCCAGCACCTGCCAACCTAGCAGCTCGAAAGCACCCCTGAGTGCAAGTAGATAAATAGGGACTGCTTACCAGTGGGAAGGTAAATGGCGTTTCCGTGTGCTGTGCTGGCTCGCCAGATGCACCTTTGTCATGCTGGCCACGTGACCCGGAAGTGTCTCCGGACAGCACTGGCCCCCGGCCTCTTGAGTGAGATGGGCGCACAACCCCAGAGTCTGTCAAGACTGGCCCGTACGGGCAGGGGTACCTTTACCTTTTTATGCATCTTTATGCCCATTTTACCCCAGTGCAGGCACTTTTATATATATATCACTTGGCTGGAGAACTGCAAGTAAGTGCAGACTTCAGCAAGTGCAGATTGGGTAGGGTTTCCTTTGAATGTGAACTGAACTGAATTTTTCTCCTCCCATCCCATGTTGGAGAGATCTGCATTGGGATTTTCAGAGTGGCCACCATTGCTTCTCAAGTTGTGTGAAATGCCCCAAAGGAATCATCCTAGTGTTACTTTTGGAAGTCCCCTCTCTTAACTGATATAGAAAGGTCCATAGCTCAATGGTGGAACACCTGGTTTCCAGGCAGAAGGTCCTTGGTTTAATCCCTAGCATTTCCAGCATTTCCTGCCTGAAACCCTGGAGAACTTCTGCCAGTCAGTGTAGACAATATTGAGCTAGATGAACCAACAGTCCATCTCATTATAAGGCAGCTTCCAGCTTCCATCAGAGATGCTTGCATTGTTTGACGCCGAATAGCTGCCTTAAACATCATATCACTTGGGAAAGAAGGAACAAAATGATTCTGCTGGGAGGCAAGTAATAAATGGCTTATTAGATACTGAGGCATCTAATTTGCACTCCCTCTTGTCCCAAACACCTACTAGGCTACTGACAGGTGCCCTAATGACAGAGTTGGGATCACAAGCAGCTCTTCCACCAACTCTATTTAACTGGAAATGGCCGGCATTTCACAGGTCATTATTTCTTCAGTTTTAATCAAGGGGAAAAGGGCCAGAAGCTCATTTAATTAGCATCAATCAAATAGGAGGGAATGATAGAACTCCTGAAGGGCAGGTGAGGAATCGATTTATCCAGTTACGCTGCAGCTAGATTTCCAAGAGTGGCCTAGTAACCATGTGCTAAATATACTGCAGCGGAATTTCTAGCAGCAATTTTCACATACCAAAAGAAGAGGGTATGCCTGCATTCGTGGACTGAGTCGCAGCCCAAGAAGAAAGAGGGCTGGTAGCTCATAAGAAGAGCTTGGATCAGGCCAATGACCCATCTAGTCCAGCATTCTGATCTCACAGTGGGCTGTGTGACACCCTCACTCTCTTCCCATGTGGCTTCCAGCAACTGGTATTCAGAATCATTGCTGCCTCCAAAAGTGGTGGTAGAACATAGCATCATGGCTGATAGCCATTGGCAGCCTTCTCCTCCATGAATTTGTTCAGTCCCCTTTTCATGTCTTACTCGCCTGTTCTCTAAACTAAAATGTCCCCAAAGCGGCAGCCTTTGGGAGTCACTCCATCTCATTCCATGTGAGGGTCACATCTGAACTGCTTAAACTTATAGGGTCTTGGCCATAGCCTCCAAGATTCATCAGATGCAAATAGGGACGAAGAAGAAGAGTTTGGATTTGATATCCCGCTTTATCACTACCCTAAGGAGTCTCGAAGTGGCTAACATTCTCCTTTCCCTTCCTCCCCCACAACAAACACTCTGTGAGGTGAGTGGGGCTGAGAGACTTCAGAGAAATGTGACTGGCCCAAGGTCACCCAGCAGCTGCATGTGGAGGAGCGGAGACGCGAACCCGGTTCCCCAGATTGTGAATCTACCGCTCTTAACCACTACACCACACTGGACATTGCCTATTTGCTAGCTCTTAATAATAAGAGCATCATCTTTGTATACTCTTTATGAAAAATCTTCTTATATGTGCAAAGATGTCCATTCATTTCAGCAGAGGGAACAAATCTAGATACACCCAGAGATATTTACCAGGGCAGCTCTTATGAAGAGGAGAATGCCATCCGTGAACTGGATCTGGATTGGGGGCAGATGTTTTCAGCTGCCTTGGATTTAGCAGCAATCTCGTGGTTTTGGAAGAAAAACCCTCATTAAGGAATGCCACAAACTCTTGAGCTTTTTAGCTTCTGATGGCAAAAGCTGAAAATTCTCTATAGCAGATAAGTATCCTGAGCAGACAGGAGGGTTTCTGGTTATTGCCAATGGGGGGGGGGGAAGAGGTGCAAGCTGAATGTGCAAGGAGATAGACAGTCAAGCTCACTGAATGCAATGCAATGCACCCTGTAGTGAAACACAGTGATTAAGAACTGCACTGCAAAAACTGCATATCAGTATTTGCAGATAAATGTCTTAATCACGCACTCTCCTAAAGGAAGAGAAGGTGCACATCTGTGTGGAAATAAAGGGGCTGGTTTCATGCACCTCTGCCTCTAAGGAAGGCATATCAAGAATCCAACCCACCCATGCCTGTGACTTTGAAATATGGTTGCCAGGATGATAGTTTCCTTTTGATGTTTTCCACTGCTCGAAATGTTATCTCCAATCTGTGTGTGTGTGTGTTTCTTTTTTAAAAAACGATTTTCCAAACCATAAAACAAAACCCTCTTGCCTTGTCAAAGCTGGATAAACAGCTGAACTCATTCCAAGGTGATCTGAATAGGAAAAGGATGCATCTGTCTTCAGGCAGAACACAGAGAGACTTATGGGGAGAAGAAGGCTGATGTTGCTGCTGCTTTTGTTACATAAATGTCTGTTTGTTGTACACAGACGTGTTGCGGGAAATTAAGCAGTTCACCTTTGCAAAGCGCTTTGCATCCCACTTAGGCAAGAGCCAGATGGTGCTTCTCTCCCTTTGTTTTAAAAGATTTTAAAAAAACAACACCACCAACATCCAAGCAATGAAAGCAAAGAGCCAAGCGTCAAGCCTGAGCCCAGAATGTATTCATGCATCCCATCACTCGTGCTTAGTAAAAATGCAAAATGTGTGCAATTACAGGCACATACATACCGACAAACATACCTAGCCAGAGCCATGCAGAGAGGTCTGGTGGGTTTTAACTAACTTGGCAGCCTGCAGTGAGCTTTAGACCTGTCATGTCAATGTCAACCTTCAGATGGAATTCTTCACAGCCTATACCCGAGAAAATGATAAATTGCTGCATTCTCCAGGGGAAACTCAGCATGGACGCTCACAGGAACATTTCAGTGAAATCACCTGGAACTCAAGTTTGCTTTGGGTTCCTGCCCTGGGAACAGCAGATCTGAATCCATTAAAAGGTTATTCTCAAATGCAGAGAGACCCTTCCGCTTATCACCGAAGGGTATGTTGCTTAATTCAATCCTAGATAAGGAGCTTTTCTGCAATGATTATGGAATGCCCTCCCCAAGGAGGTGTGTCTGATACCAACATTACAAGCATTTTTGGCACCCGGTGATGACCTTCCCATTTGCCCAGGCATTTTAGCATTTTTTTGGTTTGTGGGGGATTTAGTTTGCTCTATTTTGCATTTTAGTTTTTCATGTTTTTATTTGCTTTTGCCTTTCTTGCATTTTGCCATGTTCTATCTTTTTGTTGAGTTTCTAAATCGTATTGATGTGTTGTTATGAATTAGTTTAGTACACGATCCTGGAAAAAAATTGATCAAAGGGAAATTAAGAAACATTTGCTTATTTTAAATAAGTAAATAAAATCCGTTGTGACCTGAGCCTTAGACAGCCATCCAGCCATTATAGCAAGTCATGTGAATGACAACCCCATGCAGTCCTACAGAAGCAGAGGTTTATCAATACACTGATGGTCTGCACTACATGGCTGGTGGGTTGGATTTCATGGGCTGCAAACTGAGTGTGCCTGATCTAAGGTCACAGCCAAAGAATGTGCGAAAAGGTCAAGCTCATCAGGCACACTCTCACACCAGCATGGCATCATAGAGAGCAGCCTTCCCAGTTCTCATGCCCTACAAATGTTTATGACTCCCATCAGTCCCAGCCACCATGGCCTATGGTCAGAGATGATTGGGGCTACGGTCCAAAACATCTGGAGGGTATCTAATTGGACAAGTCTTGCCTAGTGGCTAGAGTCACATAGTGGCTACACCAATGATTGCACTGGCTTTCTGCCTCTCCCCACAGGAACCCACTGAGACCATGTGTTAATAATCCGAGGTCCTTCTCTCTGTGCCCCCTCTGAGGGAGGTGCGAAGAACAATAACACAAGGCTTCTCAGTGGTCGCTCCCCACTTATGGAATGCTATCTCCAGGGAGACATACCTGGCATCATCATTCATTACCTATTGTTGCGAGGTGGTTGGTGTTTTTTTTTGGGGGGGGGGCTGTATGTCTGAGTCCCTGAGTCCCTTCTAATTCCTGAATCCAACCATGATCCAATTGCTGTAATAGCCAGACAAATTTCTTGGTAATGGCCCCCTAAGTATGGGTTGTTAGGGTATCAAAGAAAGTGGTTCTGTGCCAGAGGATAAATGGGTGGGTCTCCCTGCTAGTTAGAACGACAAAGCCAGAGCTGTGTGTGTCAGCTGGAAGCAGGCTGGACAGCTGAGACAGAGAGCCATGCCTGATCTCTGCTGGGATCCAAGGCTGTGGCCATGGGAGAAACCAGACCTTCTTGGCATGTTAATGCTGTGAGCCCCTCCACTGTAGGCTCAGGTTGCATATATGTGTCAATAATTCAGCTCCGAGGGCCTTCTGGCGGCTCCCTCCCTGCAAGAAGTGAAGCTACAGGGAACCAGGCAGAGGGCCTTCTCGATAGTGGCGCCCGTCCTGTGGAACGCCCTCCCATCAGATGTCAAGGAAATAAACAACTATCTGACTCTTAGAAGACATCTGAAGGCATCATCATCAATAAACCATATACCATAAAGAGACCACAGTCTCTGCTGTCCCTCATTCTAAGGAAACCTAACCCTGGGTAAGTGCCTGGAACCCCTGTAATCTTGCACTGCGCAGAGATTAAGGTAGCATGCACCATTCTCTTTCCCATTTCCTTTCCACCAGGCCTTTGACCTTTTATTATCTGTGGCTTCTTTCAGTGGGTGGGATGCTTTAGGCCTGCCTCCTTATCAATATGAATGTACTTTTAGCTTTTATTCTGTTTTAGTTTTATGTTCAATGCATGTACTATTTTTTTTGTAAGTCGCTGCAAGCTACGTTTTGTAATAACAATAATAACAATAATATGCTGCAGCATTGGGACCAAAGAGAACTAAGTTCAGAGCCTCACTTAGCCATGTTGCTCTTTGGATGACCTTAAGCAGCAATCACTTAGCATGGCTAAAACAAGGCAACAAGAAAGGAGATGCTGACGAAATATCAGGAAAAACTTTCTGACAGGAAGAGTTGTTCGACAGTGGAACAGTCTCCCTCAGGAGGTTGGGGTCTCTCCTTCCTTGAAGGACTTTTAGCAGAGGTTGTATGGGCATCTGTTATGGATGTTTTAGCTGAGATTCTTACACTGCAGGGGTGGACTAGATGGGGACCCCTGGGGTCCTTTCCAACTCTATGGTTCTATGAACTCTATGTACATTGCTGTGGGTTCCTTAGATAAAGATTTCCTAGATGTTGCTGGGGATATCCCAGAAAGTGATGTGGATGGATGGTGGTCTCACATACTATACTTCTTAATGCCCAATTTGGGTGCAACACACACTGATCTTCCTTGCCCACAGTTGTGCATCCTGTGGCAGCATCCAGGTTAGATTACCATTAACGTGCTTTACGTGTGGGTGACATCCTATAGTTTGCCTCAGCGCTCCCCCCCACCCCACAAAATAAAAGGGTGAGAAATAATTGAAAATCAAATAAGTCCAAATACTTAGGGCCAGTGCACTGGACCATCCTGTTCCTGGTTCTTGGGTTTTCATTCTGCCCATAGTAGCCACTTCCTGTTCATGATTAACCGGACTTGCTCCTCATGGCCGGAATTTTCTTTTTCCCTTTCCCCGGCACCACTCAGCATACATTTGAAGAGATTTGCAGGCAGGGGTCAGATATTGCAGACCGTGCCTGTCAGATAACGTGTTTGCCATAAGAGACCTTCCTCCTCTTGCCCCCAATCCCAAACTGCGGGAGCTTATCTCTCATCCTTCTGAACCTTCCCGAAAGATGGTGTCCAACCATCTACCTCCAACAAATTATTCCCTTGTCTGAATTGTGTTCAGTGCTGAATGAAGTGTACCGAGGTCGGTCCTAAATTGCCTATTATTTCCTCTCCCATATTTTATGCACAGTTATCAGTCTCTCTTCCAGTTGCCTTTTCTGTAAGCCCCGCGTATTACGTTTCCTTAATCTCCCTCTGCAGGTCATGGCCTCCAATCCTTTAATCATCTTTGTTGCCCTCCACTGGATTCTCTTTAATTTATCAATGTCTTTTCGTTAATGAAAGACACAGAGAAAAGAAAGAGAATGGAATGTACAACTTGTTCCGCTGTAGCGATGCCTGTTTCTAGGGAAGGGAGAAAAAGAGAAAGAGAAAAGAGGGAGGGATGTCGAACACATGCGGCGGAATAAAGGATAAACATGTCAGAAGGGCAACATGTGGATTAATAAAGGCATTGTAAATGCATAAGAAATGGCCAGAAAGGGGAAAAAGATTACAATTCTATGTATTTTCTAGGGAATGACTGCTGTTTCTAGCACTATGATTTTTGGACAAGGGATGACTCTTGTAGGTTAAGAATAGATCTTCATGTACATTCAAAAGCACTTTCCCATTTTATTTTATTTTAAAAATGAGAAATTAAGCCCAGCTCCTTGCTAGACTTCTGAACTGCAAACAGTATGGTGTAATGGCTAGAGTAGAGATAGGAAACATATAGCTCTCAAAATGTGGTAGCAGCTAGATAGCTCAGCCAGTTAGAGCGTGGTGCTGATAATGCCAAGGTTGCAGGTTCGATCCCTGCATGGGACAGCTGCTTGATTGTCATGGTCCCTTTGAATTCTACAATTCTATGACCATCACTCTTATCATCCCTGACCATTGGCCATGCTGGCTGAAGCTGATGGGAGCTGGAGTCTAACAACATCTGGAGGGTGACTGGTTATTTGCCTCGGCATTAGAGTGCTAGACTGGGACCTGGGAAACCAGGGTTCAAATCCCTACTCAGCCATGAAGCTTATTGGGTGACCTTGGACCAGTCAGAGCCTCTCAGCCTAACCTATCTCACAGGGCTGTTGTGAGGATAAAATGGGGAAGAGAAGGGGAAGAGTGTGTGAGTGCCACCTTGAGCTCCTTGGAAGAAATATGAGATAGAAATGTAGTAATAAACAAATGATCTACCTAGAAAATGCTTTGTGGTTCATAGGTAGTTGAGTGGCCTAAGCATAGGTGTAGATTATTTAGTGCATGAAAATGAAAATGAAAATGCAGGAGTTGTTTCACTTGAAAAAGCAATCATGAGCGTGAGATCCTCTAGAACAAAGGTAGGAAACCTGTGTCTTTCCAAATGTTAACAGAATACGACTCCTACCACCCCTCACCATTGGCTATGCTGGCTGGTAACTAGGAGTCCAGCAACATCTGGAGGGAGACATAAGATCCCAAACACTGATCTACAAATTCCACTTGGACTGCTGAATGGAACGTTCTAATCATTAACATCTCACCGACTGCAGTAATTTCCATTTTTTAATGAAAACGATCGATCAATCCACAATTCTGCCTTTCTTCAGAATATAGCTGTACTCTGTTGGTTCTGCTCTTTCCAAAATTACTAATTTACTCAGGCACAATATTCCCTCCCCAACTGAGTGTGCCTCAGCCGACCACATGGGAACATTGGTTTCCAGGATCCTTGAGTCACCCCTCTCTGCCCACTGCTTATGTCATCATGGATTTCTGAGGCCCATTCTGTACATATAGTGGAATCAAAGGGTCATACCTTAACTGGACCTCCTTACTTCAATCTGCTAGTTGGAGTTTGTTATGTCTTAACGCTCATCTGAAAGACTGGGGTTGTTCACAGACATCCTGCTTACTGAGCAATCACCCTTATCTGTTTGCCCAAAGTTTAAGGGTGGTGAAACATCCAGTTGTTTATTGAGTATTCATTCTGATCTGTTTTCAAGGGAGGTGCCACAGTGTTGCATCAAAGCAATTGTTGCCCCAACACATGCCAGTGCAGCTTTGTGCCACTTTCCTTATTCTCTGTGGGATGCCCTCCCCATAGAGGTATCTAACTTTTTCACCATACACTTGAGATGTCTGTTTGCACGGCACACCCTATTCCTCTGATTGTGATCTGCTTTAACTGTTTCTAATTTTAATTTGTTGTAACCTGGCTATGGCATTTGCTGGTAAAGGGTGGGTAGTAGCAATAATAATAATAATAATAATAATAATAATAATAATAATAATAGTGCTCTCCCCTGTTATTAGATTCAAGCCTATGGAATACTGAGGCATGCTGCTTATGAGAATAGAAATTTTGTTCAGCTGCCATCACTAATAACTAGCAATAGAGCTGCCCTCCATATTGTACCAAGCTTGGGTGAGGAAAGATGGGGTAGATGTGGAAACCTTCTGCAATGTCATTTCCCAGCTTTTGTACCACCCCCTCCGGGCTCCATTACCAGAGCCACCTTACCCTGTAGTAATCGGTGCTGTAGACGTCTCTGGACATCCCAAAGTCTCCAATCTTCACCAGCAGGTTAGCTCCAACCAAGCAGTTCCTCGTGGCCAGGTCTCTGTGTACAAAGTGCTGGGAGGCGAGGTAAACCATCCCTGAAGCGATCTGGCTGGCGATGTGAAGCATTTGAGAAAGGCCCAGCTCCCCTTTCGCATGCCGAGGCTGCCCATCCACAAGGATCATTGCATCCGGGCCGTGTGCCCTGTGGACGGCAAGAGAGGGTAATGTTTAGGTGGAGTCTCTCCTTTTTTTGCAAGTTGAATCCCTTGGTTTGGGCTCTACCTGCCAGAGCAGCAGAAAACAAGCTTGCTCCATCTTCCATGTGGCAGCATTTGAAGAAGGCTATACAGTGGTACCTACAGGTTACATACGCTTCAGGTTACATACACTTCAGGTTACAGAGAACAGAAATTGGGTGGCGGCAGCAGTGGGAGGCCCCATTAGCTAAAGTGGTGCTTCAGGTTAAGAACAGTTTCAGGTTAAGAACGGACCTCCGGAATGAATTAAGTACGTAACAGAGGTACCACTGTATATCCACTCATATCAACTCTTGGTCTTCTCTTCTCCAGGGTAAACGTATTGTTATATGGAGAATGGAGAATTAATAGAGGTTCGAGAAACTTACTATCCACATTAAACAATAGTATGCATGAGCCCTCGGTCAGTTTTCACCATCCACCCCAGGTCATAGCCAGCATGGAAGCAGAACGGTGAAAATGCCTAGTATGTGGCGAAGGAAGGACAATGTTGCTGTGGCCTCCTGTCTCTTTTATTAGATACAACAGCAACATTTCCTTTGTGTTTCTCTTTTCTGGCTTCATTTGAAATTAATCCTGGCATTTCACCCTCTTTAACAACAGCAGCAGCAGCAGCCCTGCAGAGAGTGAACAAATTGAAAAATGCCTGTGCGCAGATGGATCCCTCCATCTTGACATGGAGCTAAACTCTGAGAGCAACAAGTTCTGACTTGCTTGCATCCTGGAATTTCTCTTTCTGATAAGCTTGAGGCACATGCGGAGGGGAGGGGGGAAGGAAGACAGATATGACATGGCAGCGACAGATTTCTGCCAAAATATTTTTGGTTCAGCTGTTGAAGCTTTTCACGGCTCTCCTTCAGATGCTTTCCAAAATGCATTGTCGAGAGAGAGGGAGATGACAGGGCTCCACAAATGGGGATGTGACAGGTCAAGTGGCTTGCATTGTTAGGAGTCGCCTATAGTGGAAAAGCCGAGTGCTGAGGACAGGTCTAGGGCTGACACAGGGATGCTTGAGGAATTTGATCCTTGTGGATTATGATATGAGCTGACCTGGACCACATTAACACCATACATTTATACTACGATACCACTTTAAGCTGTCATGACTCTCCCTAAATAACTTGGCGAGCTGTAGTTTGTAAAAGATGCTAGGAGTTGATAGGAGACCCTTATTCCCTTCACAGAACTACAGTTCCCAGAGTTCTCTGGGAAGAGGGATTGATTGCTAAACACAGCAACTAAACCAGTGTTTTCCAAACTTGGGTCTCCAGCTGTTTTTGGACCACAATTCCTATCATCCCTGATGGCTGGTCCTGCTAACTAGGAATGATGGGAGTTGTAGTCAAGGAACAGCTAGATACCCAAGTTTGTAAAACACTGTTCCTTTTCTGTTTTTTCCCCCTATTCCTTTTTTCTTTAGTTTCTTCCTTTTTTATTTCCTGCAGAATTGTTTATTTTATAAACCCTTTCTTCTCACTACTGGGGTGTGTGTGTGTGTGTAATAACTTTATGAGATCACGTCCAGTACCAGAAGTTCAAACAATAGGTGTATAATGATTGTCGTCCACAGCCTGGCCAATGTCCAAGAATTCTCTAAATGTACTGCAATACTTTTTCATCTGTACAGGTTTTTGCTGGCTCCAGTAAAGACAGGAGCAGGGTGATGCTTTAGTACTTTTCAGGTTGTAGCAATTGTATTAATTTTAAGTGGATATTCTGCACTGTACTGTGTCACTAAATCTTTCTCTCTAAGTATGTGTGCCTGTTTTATGGCTTTTTGTGATGATAACAACTGGTACGGAGTACTGTCACCGCTTTTCCATTTTTTGTTTTCTGGAAGCAAGGATCTGGAGGAGGTCTGGAAAGAAGCTCCTTAGTTAAGAAAATAAGAAGAGTCTGCTGAATCAGGCCAATGGCCGTTGTAGCCTAGCATCCTGTTCTCACAGTGACCAACCAGAAGCCTGTGGGAAACCCACAGGCAGGATTTGACCTCAAGTGCACTCTCCCCTCCTGCGGTTTCCAGCAACTGGTATTAAGCTGCAGCCATTGGAGACAATAGCCATTACAGGCACATGGAGGCTTTCATGAACATGGTGCTTCATTTAGATGCTAATGCATGCAGTGAGCCTGTGCCTTCAAATGTGTGTCTGTTTGCTGTCGACAAGTAGAGGATGGGATTTGCTGAGGGAATCATGGTGTTTTAATTACACGGAGAGAAAGGCATTGAGGAGAACTAGAAAAACACAAGGTGGATTCAGAGGCTGCTGTCTCTTTGACCTTGGCAATATGGGGGGAATTGCCAATATTCCTTTGTTAAATCTAGTGGAACAAAGCTTTTGGATTTTTGCTAGCTTGTCAGAGTGACTTGGAAAATGCATTTAATCTCTCAAAGTCTCCCCAATCCAAGGCAGGCCTATAGGGCTGGGAAGGAAAAACATTAAGAGCTCTGAGGCTTCAAATCACCTCTAATGCTACCACAACCTGAAGGTTCTGGTTTTCTTTCAGAAAGGGAATGGGGTCCCTCAAAATGCCTGTGTTGCTAATAAACATCTATTTGGATGCTTCCCAAAACGTCTTGTCCTTTTAGATGCCAGCTAAAATAAATGGCAGCCGAGGAAAGAGATTTATTTGTCCCAGTCACAAGTCAGATTCCACAGCTGGAGCACTTCGCCTTGGCAAATGTCGCAAGGACTCAACTCTATTGCTCATGGGTCATTGTCTGCATTAACACATTTATGCTCCCACTGAATAAACACAATGGGGGAAAACAAAACAAAACACACACACACCTAGCTTTTGATTTTCTAAATACGAGGAACTAACAACTGATCTTCACTTAAGGGCATGCTGTACTCCATGAATACTGGAAATCTTATACCCCACAGATCCTTGTACGTCATAACAAAGGAAGAGCCCAGCTGGATCAATTCAAAATGGCCCATCTTGTCCTGCATCCTGTGGCCCGTCAGATGTCCATGGGAAGCCCACAAGCAAAGCCTGAGTGTAGCACTCTCACAACTTGTGATCCTTAACAGACATTGTCTTCAATAGTGCAGTAAGAGAGTAGCTTTGATTGATTGGTGTTGGCCAGAATCCAAGGATAAATGAAATACTTATAAGATAGACTGGCTGAAATTTTCAATGAGCAGGAAAGGTGCTGCTGCTGTTGGTTCAGCCCAGAAGTGGCTAACCATGCTTGCCAAAAGAGCCACAGATAAAGTAAAAGATAATATGAGTCTAGTGTATCCTAAAGTTCTGTATGTCTTGGAATGGCCTACACAGAGCTGTGAAGTAATCAGCAAATTGGTGGAGAGCTAAGAAGGAAGAGGCAATAAGAGGCAGAAGGTATAGAACAGGCTCTGTGCCTGTTAGGAGCTGCCAGTGATAGGACCAAGAACCTTTGGTTCTGTGTACAGTGGTACCTCGGGTTACAGACACTTCAGGTTACAGACGCTTCAGGTTACAGACTCTGCTAACCTAGAAATAGTACCTCGGGTTAAGAACTTTGCTTCAGGGTGAGAACAAAAATTGTGCAGTGGCGGCACAGTGGCAGCAGTGGGAGGCCCCATTAGCTAAAGTGGTGCTTCAGGTTAAGAACAGTTTCAGGTTAAGAACAGACCTCCGGAACAAATTAAGTTCTTAACCCGAGATCCCACTGTATAGGTGTTCCCTGTGGTGAGCTATCAGTACTCCAGAGCCACAATAGTTCACATCAAAACAAAATATAAATGGAGTGGATAAAACAATAGCAAAGTCAGTTGCAGCAATGGTCCAATCTGGCCAAGGCAACTGTCCTCCCCATGGTGGCCTATGGGGAAAAAGATGGGTTTTCAATTGTTGCTGGGAACTTGACATTGTGTCAATCATATTTCAAGTAGGAGGGCATTCTATAGTCGGAGTGTCACCACAAAATAGGCCCTTTCTCTGGTCAATGCTTAACAGATTGCCCTTAGATTGCCAGGAGGACATCAACTGATGTTAGCTCAATGACAGATTGGTATGGCAGAGATATCTCCCCAAGTTAGGCCCCAAGTTGTCCAAGGCTTTAAAAGTCATTATTAGCACCTTGGTGGGGCACAATTCCCACTTCAGAAGGCTTTGTGGTTCCCTGAGGTCTCCCCTTAAGAACTTTAAATCATTGTAAACAAAGCTTGTTCAGGATTTACCTCAGAAACTTATTCAGGTCTCCGTGTTTCATGTACTCAAATACCATTATGAGAGGGTCTCCATCACCACAGACACCATAGAACTTTACAATGTGGTCATGCTGAAGGTTGGTGAGAAGTTCTGCCTCCCTTTGGAAATCCTTTCGGGCAGCCAAAGTTGGGTCCTTCAGAGCCTGAGGGAAAGAGGAGGATAAAAAGACAAAATGAGGAAGCTAACAAGGGCCACTTTCCTCCTAAGCTTTAAGCCTGTTGAAATGGAGTAAATACAGATTAAAAGGTAAAGGTAAAGGGACCCCTGACCACTATGTCCAGTCGTGACCGACTCTGGGGTTGCAGCGCTCATCTTGCTTTAATGGTCGAGGGAGCCGGCGTACAGCTTCCGGGTCATGTGGCCAGCATGACTTAAGCCGCTTCTGGCGAACCAGAGCAGCACATGGAAACGCCGTTTACCTTCCCGCCGGAGTGGTACCTATTTATCTACTCGCACTTTGACGTGCTTTCGAACTGCTAGGTTGGCAGGAGCAGGGACCGAGCAATGGGAGCTCACCCCGTCACGGGGATTCGAACCACCGACCTTCTGATCAGCAAGTCCTGGGTTCTGTGGTTTAACCCACAGCGCCACCCGTGTCCCATAAATACAGATTACCACCTATCAAATGGAAACTTCCTATGGTGTGCAGATAACTAGCATGAGACCCCCCACAAAGTTGCCCAGAAGGTTGAAATGGTTCCCCACTCCTGATATAGTGGGAAGCATGGGCACTGTGATCCATTCAGAAACAATGCCAGAAGATCACCAGTTATGAAATGGTATGTGTGTGTGTGTGTTTGACCCAAGCTCAAATCTCATTGAAGTGGAATTTCCACAAACCCATCTTTGAGAGAGCAGGCAGGTAATAGCTTCCACTTATTTCTAGCTCAGTCAGAATTGGAAAACCATGAACCCAGAATTTGAAACCAGTTCTCAATGAGGGGCAGAAAACATCATAGTTCCTTATTACAACTCTCCTGAACTAGTCCACCCATTTACTTTGGAAGAGCTGAATTTGCTGTCTTTTATTCTGTAAATTGATGTGTTGGGGTGTGTGTGTCATCTCTACTGCAATTTCCCCCCCCCAAAAAAATCCTGTTTTCATTCCCTTTTGTTTATACAGTTTATTGAGAAACTGAGATTCAAATTTGTATTCTTCTTGAAAATGGCTCCTCAACCACACTCATGGTTTGCCATGATTAGGTACTTTTGCCAATTGTGCGCATGGAATTAATACTGGAGTGGCTTTGGATTTATTTAAGAATTAGCTGAAAGCATATTACACCTGTGTCTGGTATGTTTCCTCATGAAGACACAGCTTTCAGCTAAAGATGAATATGTTCTCAGGAATTCTTCACTGAGGATTTCAATGTAGAGGGAAAGGGAGATATTGATTCAGTCTACATTTTCAAAATACGTTGACCTAATTCCTTGGTCCCGCACTTATATAAAGACTGGAATGCAGCTATTAATCAGTTTATGCACCACTCTAAATTTTATGATGCATTTTCAAAGAAAACATGCACAAAATGAATATTTTAGGAGAACTACATGGAGAAGCATATAAAAATGCACATTTTAGGGGGGAAATACATCACAAAGCATTTACAATACATATTTTCAAGGGAAATGCATTAGATTCATACAAAAATGGTTTGTTTTAGGAGAATACTCACAGAGTGCTATAAAAAGCGTACTTTAGGAGGAGGTACATACAATTTAAACACATTTTTGTGTTCTTTTCTTTTCTTTTTCTTTTTGCAAAAAGCCAGAATGTAACCAGCTTATAATTGAGCACATGTCAAACTAACATGGATCTAGTTTGATCTGCCCATCCCTAATTCAGTGTCAAATATTCAGCAGATATTTCATACCTGTATTTGACACTGGATGATACTGACTTTAATATGCCATCATAACTCATATCCAACAGTATGTGATTGCGGTCATGTAATTATATTTAGTCTTTTACCATTGAATAGCTGGCAAGCAATGGTAATGAGCATCTGACATTAATCAATAGGTGACGAGCGCCTGAGATCACATCTTTTCCTCTCCATCAGTTGCAATCTGGACCATAGCTCTCAGTGACAGAGCTGAGGCTTTACATGAAGAACGTTCAAAGTTCCATCCTTGGTGCTTCCAGGTAGGCTTGTGAAAAACTCCTTTCACGAAGCCTGGAGAGCTGTTGCCAGTCAGTGTAGACAATAAAGAGCCAGGAAGACCAAAGATTTAAACTTAGGAGCTTCCATTGCTCCTATGATGCTTTTCAATCTTGCCTGCTGCTGACCTGGGCATTGAAAGAAGAAATGGGGGTGATATGGGCCTGGACAGCAGGTGTGGCCCCTGGATTGAAATAATTTGATTGCATTTTGCCACACTGCATAAGGACCTGCCTGAAAGATCCCTTTTGGACTGAAAAGTGAGGCAGTTATTAAATGAATAAAATAATAAGAGTGACATTTTCTTTATCTTCATTATTATTCTATGCTGACAAAGAGTGAGAGGAACAGGCCACGTTCCTTTGCTCACCACCTCATAAAAGCATGATGTGTGAAAACAGTCTGAATGGAATCTCGGAAAGCATTTGAAGACATAGCAAGAGCTATTGCAGATTGAATCCATCTTACTTGACGTCTCTTCAGAAGTCTGACTCTATTGAGTTAGACTCTGAAAGAAAACCATGTCAAGTTGGTCTCCTTTGCCAAGGTGTGAAGTGTCATACTGTGGAACGGCATTTGATACAGAAAGTTTTCTCTTTTAAAATAGAGCAGACTTAAAACACACACACACACACAACCAAAACCACACAACCCAAGCCCCAGAATCCCTGTCTTATCATTCTAACCCACATCTATTCAAAAATCACATAATTTCATTTTAATTTTCCTCCCTTGGGGGATAACCTGACTAGAGACATTTAGATGGATGATTCAGATAGATGATAGTGCAGTGCACAGATGGCAAAACATCCATTCTCATCTTGGGCCCTTGATTACTTTCAGCCATTTAATATCTTCATGATGTTGTTATCATGCCTTAAGAAACTTAGAGGTGCCTCTTGCATTTTCTTCACAACCCTGTGACACACACACACCCAAACACCCCCCCCCCATGCTGTCTACTATTAGGGGTGGACCAAAGCCTTTGGGCTTGCTTTGTGTTCCTTTTTCTGACCACTGAAAAAAGGCCACCTGGCTTTGCTTCACTCATTGCAAACATATATGGGTTGTTTTCACCTCACCTCAAGAAGGATATTGTAGAGTTGGAAAAGGTTCAGAAAAGGGCACCCAAAACGAGAAAAAGTTGCAGAGTTTGGGACTTTTTAGCCGAGAGGAAAGGCAAGTATGATGTGACATGACAGGAGTTTATGGAATTATGCATGGCATGGGGTAAATGGATGAAGAAACATTTTTCTCCCCCATGCACAACACAGATTAAAGGAAATCTTCCTTCATGTAGCACATAATGAAACTGTAGAATTAACTCCTACAGAAAGCAGTGGTGGCCACCAACTTGGATGGCTTTAAAAGAGGATCAGACAAATTCATGGAGGATAAAACTATCAATGGCTCCTGGCCATGAAGGCTATGATCTACCTCCACCATCAGTGACATTGAGCCTCTGAATGTCATTTGCTGGGAATTTTGGCTGGGTAGAGTGCTGTTGTATTAATGTCTAGCTTCTGGGTTTCCCATGAGTATCTGATCAGGCACTGTAGGAGCAAGATGGTGGACTGGGTGGGCCATTAGCTTTATCCAGGAGGTTCATCTTATGTTCTTAGTGTTGTTTGCATATTTAGGCCTAATGCTATAGCCTAGTGTAGCTTAATCCAGATGCTGTCTCTGTTGCAAGGAAGGTTTGCTGCTACTATTTTTTTGCTGGCCACAGAGGGTTGATGTCTTCCATTGGTTATTGCTGATTTTAATTATTATAGATTGTTTTTCCAATCCTGTCTTCTTTGTAAGCCATATATGTAGCATTTATTGATTGGCATCTACATAAATTTGATAAATAGTTATCAAATATTGACTCAGAAGTTTTACTGTGAAATTGCTTCAAGATATTTTATGGGAAGTGACTCATAAATGAAATTAAATTTTAGAAGTGGGCATTTTCCATGGTTTCCCCTATAGTTTAGAACACACTTCCCTTTGTGATTCATGAGGCGCCAGAGTAATCTAACAATCACTATTAGAACTGCAGCCCTGTGAGGGGAATAGAAGTCTCCTAGCAACTCTTTATTCTTACCCAACTACAGTTCCCAGAATGTTGGGGGTTTTTTGGGGGGGAGATATAACTATATAATAATGCTTTAAATGTAAGGTGAGGAAGTGACTTTGCGATGATATTTCAAGGGGATTGGGAGCTGTAGGGATTAGATTTTGGAACCATCAGTTCTGTGAGCAGCTGGGCAACTAAATATCAACTAATGGTGACAGGTAAGAAGGTTGGCCTTTTAAGTCTCTGACCTTGTCTACAAGGCAGGTGGAGTTTGGAGAAAGCAGTCTGGAGACAGGGGCTTTAAAGGCCCCGATCTGCTCCCAACTTTTGTCAGTTGCTTGCCTGGAGCTGTCTGTGGTCCAGCAGCTTTCTTTTGTAAGAACATAAGAACAGCCTTCAAGGCTGGTCTGGATGAATCCCTAGCCAGAATGAAGATTGCCGGAAGAAATATCAACAACCTCAGATATGCAGATGACACAACCTTGATGGCAGAAAGTGAGGAGGAATTAAAGAACCTTTTAATGAGGGTGAAAGAGGAGAGTGCAAAATATGGTTTGAAGCTCAACATCAAAAAAAACCAAAACAACGAAGATCATGGCCACTGGTCCCATCACCTCCTGGTAAATAGAAGGGGAAGAAATGGAGGCAGTGAGAGATTTCACTTTCTTGGGCTCCATGATCACTGCAGATGGTAACAGCAGCCATGAAATTAAAAGATGCCTGCTTCTTGGGAGAAAAGCAATGACAAACCTAGACAGCATCTTAAAAAGTAGAGACATCACCTTGCCAACAAAGGTCCGTATAGTAAAAACTATGGTTTTCCCAGTAGTGATGTATGGAAGTGAAAGCTGTACCATAAAGAAGGCTGATCACTGAAGAATCGATGCTTTTGAATTATGGTGCTGGAGTCCCATGGACTGCAAGAAGATCAAACCTATCCATTCTTGAGGAAATCAGCCCTGAGTGGAAGGACAGATTGTGAAGCTGAGGCTCCAATACTTTGGCCACCTCATGAGAAGAGAAGACTCCCTGGAAAAGACCCTGATGTTGGGAAAGATGGAGGGCACAAGGAGAAGGGGACGACAGAGGACGAGATGGCTGGACAGTGTTCTCGAAGCTACCAGCATGAGTTTGACCAAACTGCGGGAGGCAGTGGAGGACAGAAGTGCCTGGCATGCTCTGGTCCAGGGGGTCACGAAGACTAAACGACTAAACAACAACAAGAACAGCTTGCTGGATCAGGCCAATGCTCCATCTAGTTCAGCATCCACCACTCACAATGGCCAACCAGATGCATGTAGGAAGCCCTCAAGCAGGACCAAAAACAAGAACACTATTCCCTACTGTGATTTCCAGAAAATGGAATTTTAAAGCATTTCTGCCTCCAGCTGCAGAGGCAGAGCAAGTAAAAAGGTAAAGGTAAATGACCCCTTGACGGTTAGGTCCAGTCAAAGGCGACTGCGGTGGTCAGGCCGAGGGAGCTGGTGTTCGTCCACAGACAGCTTTCCGGGTCCAGCATGACTAAATCGCTTATGGTGCAACAGAACACTGCGATGGAAGCCAGAGCACATGGAAACGCCGTTTACCTTCCCGCCACAGCAGTACCTATTTATCTGCTTGCACTGGTATGCTTTCAAACTGCTAGGTTGGCAGAAGCTGGGGCAGAGCAATGGGAGCTCATCACCATCATGCGGATTTGAACTGCTGACCTTCCGATCAGCAAGCCCAAGAGGCTCAGTGGTTTAGACCACAACCCCACCCGCTTCCCTAGAGCAGTGATGGTGAACTTTTTAGAGACCAGTTACAGGTAGGTAGCCATGTTGGTCTGCCATAGTCAAAACAAAATAAAAAAAATTCCTTTCAGTAGCACCTTAGAGACCAACTAAGTTTGTTATTGGTATGAGCTTTCATGTGCATGCACACGATCTGAAGAAGTGTATCTAAAGAAGGTATCTGAAGAAGAGACCGAGTGCCCAAACTGCAACCCAAAACCCATTTATTTATCGCAAAGTGCCAACACAGCAATTTAACCTGTATATCTCATTTTTTCCTGTGTGTTTCATGTCACTTTATGACTGCTGTTGTAATAAATAATCCTTCACAAAAGTTATTGCATTACATTCTTCATTAAATTATCTTTCCATTGATATATAATTTTATGGTATAACAGTGCTTTTTTCCTTAAAAAATGTTTAGGGGTACTCTCATTTTGACTCAAGAAAATTGCCATTGGGGATAAAAAATAGAGTTCAAATAGGAAAAAATAAATACAGTGAATTTCTTCTTCCATTAAATTCACAAAATGTTTAGGGGTATGTGGCCCCCTGTGTCCCCACAGAAAAAAGCACTGGTATTACTGCAATAAAAGCGGTGTTATCAAACCTTGGAAATACACTTTTTCCAGAAGGTTCCACCATTTTGGCCACTACACTCACTAGTGTGCACTGGAGGGTTGTATTAAGAGCCACCTTCTCCCAATTTTTAATTTGGGATAATAATTATTGTCTGTGTGTGCACATACAAATTACACACACACAATCAATCAATCATCCAATATCTCCCTCAAGAAAGAAGGCTTGAGCTTCATCATGAGCCCTGTCTTTGCATAAGATGCCAAGGAAATAAACAACTATCTGACTTTTAGAAGACATCTGAAGGCAGCCCTGTTCAATGAAGTTTTTAACATTTGAAGTCCCCCACCCCCGTAAGATGAACCACTGCAGTGAATCCTTAATAGGAGACTAGCCAGAATAGCTCTGTACCACCTGATACTTCCAACTGTCTTCCAAGCAGCTACAAATGCAGCTTCTACTTATGTGTGGAATTTTCATTCTCAGCAGTTCAGAGCCTGGGTGTCCTTGGGATTTACCTTCACAGCCACGAGCATCTTGTCCTTGGTGGGGCTGAGGTTGTAGCACTCAGCCAGGAACACCTTCCCAAAAGCACCTTCACCGAGCTCCCTCTTCAGAATGATGTCTCTCCTCTTAATATGCTGTACATCTGTAGGCAGTAAGGGGCGGGAGGGAGGGGAACCAGGAATTAATGTTAATGCAACAAATAATTTCATTTTCACCACCCGGCAGGCTCTCATTAATTATCATTTGCAAAAAAAGATGACCCTTTTGTTTCATTGTATTTGCAAAGTCTTGGCTGTTTATCTCTCACTCTCCAGCTTTGCAAGGGAGGCAGAATTTTACTAACTACCCTCAATAGCAGGGACATCCCACATTGTTAAGATGCCCCGTCTGCTATAAGTGCTTTGCCATTTAGAGACAGCCAGCCCTCTTCACTGAAGGTGCTGGACTATTGAATTTGTCTCCATTTGATTGATTATGCTTTGTTCTCAAAACTACCCTCCCATCTTTTCTAGCTGGGGGTGGAAGATTGCTTAAAGGTAAAGGGTAAAGGGACCCCTGACCATTAGGTCCAGTCGTGGCCGACTCTGGGGTTGTGGCGCTCATCTCCCTTTATTGGCCGAGGGAGCTGGCGTGCAGCTTCCGGGTCATGTGGCCAGCATGACTAAGGCGCTTCTGGCAAACCAGAGCAGTGCACAGAAACACCGTTTACCTTCCCGCTGGAGCGGTACCTATTTATCTACTTGCACTTTGACGTGCTTTCGAACTGCTAGGTTGGCAGGAGCTGGGACCGAGCAACGGGAGCTCACCCCGTTGCGGGGATTCGAACTGCAAGTCCTAGGCTCTGTGGTTTAACCCACAGCACCACCCGCGTCCCAGGAAGATTGCTTAGGAATGTCAAAACCAGATGAAAGTGAAATTCCCACTGAGTAGGGCAGGATTGGGTAATTTCAGGCCCCTGTCCTTTTCTGCCCTTGGGATTCTCCCCATTCTCCATCCTGTTGCTGGCCTTGCTTTGCACCGGCCTTGAGTTATTTTGCCTGGGTGGAACCTGTCACTCAGCATGTGTCCTTGAATGTCTCTTTGTTGGCTAGATGGAGGAGAGAGTGGGGTGTGTGTGTGTGTGTGTGTGTAGAAACTAGCCTACTGTTCAAACCCAACATCCATCGCTCCGCCCACATTTTCCTCTGGCCCGGCCCACCGCTGGCAAGTGGCCCTTGGAAGGTTTTCTGGAAGAGAATGTGGCCTTCAGACTGAACAAATGTTCCTTAACCCTGCACTCGTGGCTAAATTATGAAGAGCAGGGAAGCAAAAGTTGCAGCTCATCAAGTCAAGTTCTGCCATTATATTGCATCCTGACTTGTGCTTGTCGGCATGTCTGCTTGTGAAATTGTAGGTCAGGCCCCCATAAGAAACCACCCATGAAATTATTCATCCCCCACTTCTGTGTTTTATATTTCAAGCGGACTGTGCCTGTCTTGGTGGCTCCTGAGATGCAAGAGAACAGAGAAAATGACAGAATGAGAAAAGGTCAGCTTACTACTGATGCTTATAATAGCAACACGTTGTTGCTTTTTAACATCAATTCATCCAAAAGTAACTCATCTTCATTTGGGGGGACGGGGATGGAGAGACATAGGCACCTCTTTCCTTATGAGAAAGCCAAAGGTTTGGAAACAGAACATCTTAATGGCTCTCAAACAATTAAGCCTGCTAATTAGAAGATTACGGGCTGGCATAAAAGCTGCCAAGTCTAGACATCTTTGCTTCTTTGAGGAGAGTGATGGTGCCTGTTTGCATAACCAACAGTCCTCAAAATGGCTGATGGTGCTTCAGAGACATCTCAATGACCTTTTCATTAATTGTTTAATGGACAACATAAATAAATAAAAGGATATACTGAAATTAGCAGTAATAGTGATATTAAGGCACTGTGTGGTAGCCAGAATGAGGGATAAATGAAACCTAGTGGGGGAATCCCGTGTTTCTGTTCTGATCTCCAGCAGAACATTAAGCAAAAGTTTGCAATGTTTCCATGCATGTGTATCTGCTCACTGTTGTAATGCATCATAGGTTCTGTAGTTTTTATGGTATACCACAACTCCATTTCAAACACACACACATGAATTTCAAAGAGAATTGCATTTGGTAGATCTTTTGGTCCTGGAACAGCAGAGTCACCCTGTAACTAACAAGCTGCTGCCCTTGTGAATTCAATAGTTCTTTTTCCCTTTAGAGCTAGTCTACACAAGCAGCAGATCGTGTAGGAAGAGAAAAGTGCCACTTCAGACTGTAAACAGGGCCAAATAATTGTATTTTTGTGTGTGTAAGAAAAACCCCAGCAACACAAGAAACTTTCCTGCACACTGAAGATTTTGTGTCAGGAAGGCGTGAAACTTGTGTTTGGTTATGGATTGTGTTTGCTTGCTTGAGTGCTGGAAAATCAAAGATGTGGCCATCCAACCTGAAATCTGGTGTTATATGGGAACACTCTTAGCATGTGATTTTGTTATTTTCATAGCACTTACACCATAGGAATCTGAGCAGCTCTTTTTTCCAGTCATGCTGGAGATATTATTAATGGGACAGTTTTATAAAAGCTATTTTGTTTGCAATCAATAAAGACACAATGAGAGCTTGGCTTTGTCTTCCCAGCTTCCAGCATGGCCTACTCATCTGGTTATCTCACTGGAAATAAATAAATAAATAAAACGGGACAGCATGTTATGGAGCATCCCGGCGGCTTCACTTAATCAAAAGTCACACAAATGAGCAGAACTGTTTGCCATCCATCAAGATCGGTCCCTTGGGGAGCACTGACTGAGGGACAGCCGAGCTTAATGCAAACCTCTCGCTGCTGCAAACTCTTGAGCCTTCATAGGGTCCCTAGCAGGTCAGTTTCAGCCTACTGGGTTATGGTTTGGCAATGATGATTATCACCTGCAGTTCTGAAGCTAAGATGGTGTGTGTGTGTGTGTGTGTGTGTGTGTGTACTATACCACCCTTCCCCCATAGATCTCAAGGCAGTTCACAACATAAAAATACAAAATAAAAGTTCAAAATGCATAATAAAAGCCAGAACAAAACAACAACACCACTGGCGGAGGAAGAGGGGGGCAGGGGGAGCATAGTGCCCCTGGCACCACAATCCCGGTGGGGTGCCATCGTGGCTGCCCCCCCCTGCGCTGGGTGCCACGCCCCCAGAATGCGCACCATGCCCCTGCGTGCAGCACGCCACACCCCCAGAACGCGTGCCAGGCCCCCGGGACGCATGCCAGCCACGCCCTCACCTGCTCTCTGCCCCAGGTGCCAGAGCATGATGCTCTGCCACTGAACAACACAAACCAATAACCCCACCCCCTCCCAGAAACATATTTAAAAGGGTAAAGGATGTAAAAGATGTAAAAGTCCATTTTGCTGCAAACCTAGAATGCTGCTCTAAATGGAACCATTGCTTCATCTCGCTCAGTACTGTCTAAACTGAGTGCATTTATTCAGTTTTAATTTTTATTTAAAAATTTTTTTTAATGATTTGGTGCACTTCAGTTACCCCCCTCCAATGCTTTTGCACTTATCGGAAGATAGGAACAAATAAGCAAATCTGTCCATTTTGGTTTCTCATTTTCCCAGGGTTAACTTCAGTCCTCATTTCAACATCAGTTAAATAATAATAATCACACACATCCTCATCAGCAGGGTACTGCTAATTTTTCCTATATACACGTTTGCATGCAATACTCCCTAACACAACACATCTCTGTTCATTATCTTCACTAATATATGTATATTATTGTGTATTTTTGTGCATATTACTTGGCTGGAAAACTGCCTAGCAAAATTTGAGGTTTTGAAAGACAACTGTGTTTCAGTTCATGTATTGTTTCCGAGAGCTCAAATTAGTTAGATTCACCCTTAAATGTGAACTGAGTCAAATCACCTTCCCATCCCATGTCCACCGCTTCTCCGCTAGCCCATCTTCAGCTTTCCTCGTGAATAATAAGGCTGACACCCAGGAGATTCTGTTGTGAGGGCACTTGGGAGGTTAATCTGCATAAAGCTATTTACAGTCTCCTGGCATGCACAGAATGGTGCTTGATAAACAGCTGCTGTTTGTTGTTGGAAGAAGATGTCAGGTGTTCTAAGCCTAGTTGTCTGGCTCCATTGGGTTGCGGTCAGCCTTACTAACAAGGTGTCTGCAAATTGCCATCCCTTCCTCTGCCCCTTGTCCTCCCCAGCTCCTCCACACATCATTAATTGACACCAACAGGAGCCAACAAGATAATTCTAGGAAGGATTGTGGACAACAGACTGCAAGCACAGCAGGGAAGGGGGGGGAGAGAGAAAGCATTTTAACTCATTGTAAAAGAGGCTCTGTTGCTAAACAGTCAAATATAGGAAGCTGACTTGGACTGAGTCAAGCCATTGGTCCATCTAGCTCATCAACATTGACATTAAGTGTGCTGCTAGACAGGGGACAGCAAACTTTTTCAGCAGGGGGCCAGTCCACTGCTCCTCAGAACTTATGGGGGGCCGGACTATTTTTTTTTTTTGGGGGGGGGGGGACAAATTCCTATGCCCCACAAATAACCCAGAGATGCATTTTAAATAAAAGGACACATTTTACTCATGTAAAAACATGCTGATTCCCGGACCATCCACAGGCTGGATTTAGAAGGCAATTGGGCCAGATCCGGCCCCCGGGCCTTAGTTTGCCTACCTATGTCCTAGGAGTTGTTATGAGACTACTGTTCCATCACAAAGCTACAATTACCAGAGTTCCCTAGGAAGAGGGATCCACTGGTCAATCACTCTGAGAATTGTAGATCTATGAAGGGAATGGGGTCTCCTAATAACTCTCAGCACCCTTAACAAAGTAGGCTTCCCAGGTTTCTTCGGGGGAAGCTATAAAGTGACATGACACTGCTTTAAATGCACCGTTTTTTAAAGCACAAAGTGTGCCATCAGAGGCCTGCAGAACCTCATTGTTTGCAGAAATGATGGGTGGGAGCTTTAAAGGTGAGAACCTCAAAACAGCCCAATGTAGACAGAGCATGTTGAGTGAGCACAGAATATTGGTTGGCTGTTTGAGGAAGAGAAACCAGTGAAACTGAGAGGAAGGGGGAATGAAGGGCATTATTTTGTTGCAGATTCCTCTTATGAAACAAACAAGACAAATGGTGGTGGGGGATAGAGTGCTGGATCCTGGAAAGCAGGGTTCAAATCCCCATTCAGCTATGAAGCTCCCTGTCTCTCTCTTGCTAACCTACTTCACAGGGTTGTTGTGAAGATAAAATAAGGAGGAAGCGAACCATGTGCACTACCTTGAGCACCTTGGGGGAAAAGATGGGAAATACCGTACACACCTAGTTTTTGGAGGAGGAAAACAAGAAAAAAAAATTCTGAATCTCAGAAGCCAGAACAGCAAGAGGGATTGCTGTGCAGTGAAAGCAGCAATCCCTCTTGCTGTTCTGGCTTCTGGGATAGCTGCACAGCCTGCATTCGATCCATAAGATGCACACACATTTCCCCTTACTTTTTAGGAGGGAAAAAGTGAGTCTTATAGAGCAAAAAATATGGTAAATAAAATTTAAATTTAATTAAAATAAGCAATCAAGAGCCCATGAGGGACTCTTATACAACAACAACCTAGACCACTAGGGTGAATTATTGGTTCCCGTTCTCCTAGTTCTCTCATTGCAGTGAGATTTTCAAAATAAGGATATTAAATATTATGCTCCTCCCCCGTACAATCTGAAATAGTACGGCTCATTCTACCATCAAAAGGCTCTTCCACCTCATCCAGCTGCATGTGTAAAGCATGTTTTTGGAAGGGGTGATAAATTGCCTTGTAAGTTGGAAATAGACACAAAGGCACCTAGACTTCCAGGCGCTCTTAGGCAGTGCCAGCTTAATCCCACCAAAGAGAAACAGCTAAATTTCTTCTTTTAATGCTTGTGAAAGACACATCACTTTTGGCAAGCCTTTGCCAAGTAGAATCCCCTTTGCTATGGAGAAGGTATCTATAGCTGCCTCAGAACAGAATTCCATGCTCAGCAGAATCATCTGAAGCAGCTCTTGAGAGCCAGTGTGGTGTAGTGGTTAAGAGCAGTAGTCTCATAATCTGGGGAACCGGGTTCGCGTCTCCGCTCCTCCACATGCAGCTGCTGGGTGACCTTCAGCCAGTCACACTTCTTTGAAGTCTCTCAGCCCCACTCACCTCACAGAGTGTTTGTTGTGGGGGAGAAAGGGAAAGGAGAATGTTAGCCGCTTTGAGACTCCTTAAGGGGAGTGAAAGGTGGGATATCAAATCCAAACTCTTCTTCTTCTTCTCTAGTCATACTGTACCACTTCAGATACAGGGGAATCACACTGATTATAGAACAGGGATGGGGAACTTTTGACCCACCCATCATTGTTGGACTCCAACTCCCATCAGCCTCATGCAGTACATGCAACAGCCAGGAATGATGGGATCTGAAGTCCTACATCTGGTGACCACAGGTTCCCCATCCTTGTCTGTTATAGAAACCCAGCTGTGACCTCCTTTGATGTTGGCACCAACTCTGTATCATCCTCACAGTTGTGTGCAAAATGTCTGAGGAAGCCAAGGATAAAGTTGTGCAGATCATCATAAGCCCACTTACAAACAGCCTTATGTTGTTTCGCCTTGACAATCCTCTTGAGAGAGGCATAGCTGAGCAGAACAGCATGTTTGCTGCATTTGGTATATTCCAGGTTCCATCCCTGGATCACCAGGGAGGGCTGGGAAAAGTTCCTGTCTGAAACCCCAGAGAATGGATGCAGTCAGGGCAGAAAATACTGGGCTGTGTTCCTATATGTGAAGAGCCATGGCTTGGTGGCAGATGCCTTTCTATAAAGGTCACACATTCAATCCCCAGCACCTCCAGGTAGCGATGGAAAGATTCTTGTCTGAAATCCCAGTCAGAGTAGATAATACCAATCTAGATGGACCAGATTCACAAGGCAGCCATGTTCTTCCATTGACATTGCTTCTTGAAGAACCCCTAGTTCCATCACAGCTGTTGATGTCCTTGCCAAGGGCATTGTCGTACAAGTGAATTTTATTGCTGCTTGCCAACCAACATCCTGCCTGCCTTTGAAGCCATTTCTGATGATCCCAAGGAAGGGAGGCGGGGAAGGGGGAAACATCTTCCTGACCACAGTGATCTACTCCCAGAGGCACCAAAGTCAAACTTTAGCCCACAGAAGGCAGACAGGTGTATGAAATTGCCCTTCCCAAGCCTGACTGCAATTAAGTACTATCACCCTCAAAATGGACAGCCGCACAAATCACTTTCTCTAGCTAATGGCTTGGGCTGTTTATCCTTCCTGAATTAAAATTGATTTGCATCAGGTTCACACAATTTATTTTCACTCTCAGAAACAGTCACCTGCTCTGTTAATTCACTCCATGCCCTATGATTCCTATTCCCTTGCTAATACACATTTTGTTGAGCGACAAGACCCCAGTAAATAACTTGAGGGAGAAAATAAACTTCTTTCAAACTGTTTTTCTCAACACCCCGATACAGATCAATATTATTTTGACCATTATTATAAGACCCACCTCCATCAGATCCTTCTCCCCTTTCTTGTATTTCACGTCACATCTTCATGCTGGTCTTGTGTAGAAAAAAAAGAACAAAAAACAACAACAAACCCATAGGGACAATATCCACCAACATTGATTTCTCAGCCCATGTAATGGATTTATATGGAAAATCCATATAAAATGGACTCTGTTCCTCTGTACTCCTCTAATTTGGTGCAATCTAGACTTGTGATGTTTCCTTACAGCCAGAATACATCTTGGGTTTTGTAGTTCTCGAGGTAAACAGATGCTTATATGCTCTACTGAAACAAACATAATCTCTCACGCATGCCTTTTGCCTCAATACACTTGGACTTATAGTCAGTCTCAGTAAGATTATAAAAATATGACAAGACTTGAGGTGAAAAGTTTAACATATGATGGAGATACACGCACCACAAAAATAAATAATGCTCATTAATGTAAGTGCAGACCCATATGCACAATACATTTAAATCAGTACCAAAGCACTTTAAACACTCATGGCTTCCCCAAGAGAATCATGGAACTGTGCTAAAAGTTGTTAGGCAACCACCTATTCCCCTCAGAGAGCTACAGTTTATAGAGTTTCTTGGGAAGAGGGATCAATTGCTAAACCACTCTGTGAATTTTAGCTCCGTGTCAGTAAAAGGGGTCTTCTAACAACTCTTAGCACCCTTCTCCAACTACAGTTCCCATGATTCTCTGGGAGAAACCATGAGTGTTTAACATGGTATGGTACTGCTTTAAATGTGTAGCGAAGACAGGGCCTAAGACAGTTACACAAACTACATAGTTCAGTGGTAGAGCCCTCACTTTGCAAGCAGAATATTCAGTCTCTGACTTCTGTTAGAAGATCAGGCAGCAGCTGATATGGAAGACCTTTCTCTGCCTGAGACCCCAGAGAGTTCTGCCAATCAGAGTAGACACTATTGGATCAGATGGAGAAAGAGTCTGATCTGGTTTAAGACAGCCTCTTGAATTCCTTGTTCAGGGCAAAAGTGAAGACTAGTTTTGATGCTGCCTAACTTTGAACCTCCAGATGTTGTTGTACTCCCATCAACCCAAGCCATCATGGCCAATGGTCAGGGATGGTGGAAATTATGGTCCGGGAACATCTGGAAGGCCAAATGTTTCTCCGTCTGGCCCGCAACAAGTCTGGAACTTTCAACTAAATTTCCCTTTTTATGACTCTTGGAAATATGTCTGCATCATGAAGATTTTTTTTGTTTAATCCATCTGACAAGGGGGAAATGCACAAGGAGCTGTTTCCAAAGGCACATGAATTACAAAGCTGTAGTGTTCCAAACTGTAAGTTACGAATGGAATATGTGAATGATACAGACAAAATAAAACACTACACATTCAACACAGCTACAGCAGAAAGATATTTGCGCTAGCACCTCAAGAATCAGTGTGAAATAATGGATAGAGTTTTGGCCTAGGACCTGGTTCTGAGCCTTGCTCACTGGCTGAGCCTTAGACCAGTCACTGGCTGATAACTTAATCTATCTCACAGGTTTGTTTGGAGAATACAATTGAGGGGGGGGGGCAATTATGTTTCCCTGATTTCCTTGGAGGAAGTGTAGAAATAAATAAAGAATGGAAAAATGGAAAAAAATAAATCATTTTTGTCATGTGAAGCTTGATTTTCATATGTAGGGATTTTTATTTTAAATCAGAGGGGGCAAATTTAAGAATGGGGGAGAGATATGTTTTACTTTATGTTCACATTTTAATTCCAGTTGCTGGAAATGGCAGGAAGAGAGGGTGCTGTTTTTAGGTCTTGCTCATGGGCTTCTTGTGAGAACAGGATGCTGGACTAGATGGGCCATTCACCAGATCCGTCAGGGTTCTGCTTAAGCTCTTATGAATGGGTAAGAATTGGAGAATAAGGCTAGCAATGGTTACAAATCATGTTTGCTATGGTTACTTCCACTGTCAAGGGCAGTAGGGCACTGTATGCGAGTTACTGGGAATCACAGGTGAGACTCTTAGAGATGATTTTTTCAACTGATTTGGGTTCTGACCCTGCCATCCAACTAGACTAAGGATCCACCCCCAGTGCCTCAACCTAAATCAAGTTGTGACAATTGCCTTCAGATGGACCCTACTCACCTGAAGGCAAATTCTTGCCTGGCCCCAAATATGGCAAGCGAAGACTTCCATAGTGAGGTCTTACAGAGGGCCTGCCCACTTACCTTCAAGGAGTACAACACATAGAGTGTCAAGTGGGGAGTCCAAGCTCCGACTGACAGCAGTGCCTGGGCATGGCTTTCTTTTTGGCCCAGGGAGCGGACCAGAGGAGAGCTAGGGAGATGAAGTCTTCCCTCTGATCTGCACCCCAGGCTCTTAGAATTGTAGAATTAGAAGGGACCCTGTGGATCACCTTTGTGGGAATGTTTATATAATTTAGCAGAGTTTAAATGATCCCCTGTTTGAGTTTATGCAGTGACAAGCGGGTTGCTAACTCGTTTGAGTCCTATCAATAATTATACCTTCCTGGTTGATAATCCCTTTCTGTGCCTCTTAAAGAAAACACACATGAATCTGAATCATATTAACATAAACTACTTTACTATTAGATTCATTCAGGTTTACAGAGTTGTTCCAGAATCCAGGCTTAGGTTACATAACAGATAAACTATATACTGTGGTACCTCGGGTTAAGAACTTAATTCGTTTTGGAGGTCCGTTCTTAACCTGAAACTGTTCTTAACCTGAAGCACCACTTTAGCTAATGGGGCCTCCCCCTGCCGCCACGCCACCGGAGCACGATTTCTGTTCTCATCCTGAAGCAAAGTTCTTAACCCGAGGTACTGTTTCTGGGTTAGTGGAGTCTGTAACCTGAAGCGTCTGTAACCCGAGGTACCACTGTACTAGATAGTAGTGAGTCATGAGAAGACTGCACCCAAGCAGTTACCAGTTCACACTCCTTGCAGCAACTGACCAACTGACAAAACTGCCTGCCACATAGAGGCAGTTAGTCCTCTCTCAGAATGTTGGACTTGATTGACAGCTTTATATCCCACAACCTTGTCCGACCCCCTGCAATGTAGGAATCTCAACTAAATCATGTGTGACAAATGGTCATCCAACTAATTTCAGGTAGTGTGACAGATGGGGGAAATGATGTCCTCCCCTGGCTGCCCCAAAGCTGAATGGGTATCTGCTGCTGTGGCTCATGCTGGAGCATAACTACTGTGGCCATTTTGCCCCTTCTTGCAAGCGTGCATTTATTAGTTCTTCCAAACTTTTCCTTTAGAATGCTTTCCTTCTCCCTGTTCTTCCTTGCCTGCTTTAAAGTTGCCTTCTTTTATATCCTGTCCTACAGCACATTGATCTCCCGAGTCGATCTGAAACTCTTCCTGGCAGGGACGCCTGCTTTTATGTGCTTCTAAAGCCACGCTCACACCTACTGTGCTTTATGAATAATGACAATGGGTGAGCGCATAATGCAAAACTGAGAATAATTAATTCAAGAAGAAGAGGGTGATTTTCCTTTCCTTTTTTCTTTTTACAGCTTCTTCTCTTCTCCCAGAACCTCCGCCCTCCCTCCCAATCTTTCTGTTCACAAGTTGTCCATGGAAATATACAGAAATCATCTTATTTATTCATTATTCAAAATTATTCACTAATCTCTTCTTTGAATGATTGTAACAATAAACGTTACGTCGGCTGAGCCCCCCTGCAACTATTAACATCAAATGCAAAATTCACAAATCTGCGAGGCAACTTGTAATTAAGACACATAACTAACTGCTGCTGAATGAATTTCAAAACTATACAGATGACTGCAAGTTATTAGCAATTCATACACTGGCTGCCCAGCTCTTCTGATGACTGACATGAAATGCTTCAGCAGACAAAGGCAGGAGAATCACGCAGGCCCGATTAGAAACTCATGCAGCTAACATGCGGGCTAAACATTCTCTTTGAATGAGGTTTTAAATCCATGAGCAGGATCCAAAACCCATTATGGGAAACTTAAAAGGGTGCAATCCCCAGGCCAATTTCACTCGCTCAAGCCAACTGCAAGATCTGCTGTTCAAATTAAAACTTGATTCAGTTCTGGATTTCATCACTTCTTAAAATGTTTTTGGAACCAAGGTGGTTTGTGGCATGCATGTATGAGAGTGCAGCTTGTTTAGTGTCTCCCCAGAAATCTTTCATAAGTCTGAAGAAGGATGCTTAATCTCATACCCTTCAACATTTCTTCAATGAAAATAGGGGTGTCCTATTCCATGATGATGATGATAATAATTTTACTATTTACATCCTGCGCATCTGACTGGGTTGCCCCAGCCACTCTGGGCTGCTTCCAACATATATAAAAACATAATAAAACATTAAACATTTTTTAAAAATAAACCTTCTCTATATAGGGCTGCCTTCAGATGTCTTCTAAAGGTTGTAGAGTTAATTATCTCCTTGGCTTGGCAGGTTGCAAAATTCCATACCCTCCAACATTTTCCCAGTGAAAATAGGGATATCCTAAGGAAAAGCAGGACATTCCAGGATCAAATCAGAAACTAGGACAGCTTCTGTAAATCTGGGGCTGTCCCTGGAAAATAGGGATGCTTGGAGGGTCTGTAATCTGTATATTGTTGAGTGAGCTCCAATTTCCAAGCAGCGACAGACTCTAGGAGTGGCTGCACTTCCTCAGAGTTTGGCTTCCTTGGAATGAAGATCAGTGGAGACTGTGGAGGTCTTTTGGATGTTTACACATATATACAACCTGATAATAGGATGGAGGAGCTCAATGCATCAACATGCCAACAGATCTTGCTTCCTCATTAGGTTTGCAGGGAAGTCCCAAGTCACAATTTTGTGGTCCAGCACACAACAAACATGCCTGTGTTCTCAGCTTCCAGCATTAGCCAAAAACACACAACGCTCGCCTATTGTTCATCAACCTAGGAGGACATGGCATACATCCAGGTGAGATGGGAAAAGGCTCAACCATCTGTCTCTATGGCAACCTCTTCACAAAGGGCCTGTATGGTCTGGTTACCTTCTATAGATTCTAAACTCACATACACAAGATCGCAGTTTGGAAAGGGGTCCACATTACTTGGTTGCAGAACTGCCTTGCAAAAATCGGATACGGGTGAATTTTTGAGGGTTGGCTGCATTTCACTTTCCATGTTGTTTTAGGAAGTGCAACCTTTATATGCAACCTGAACTGACTTTCTCTAGCTTCCCTAGAGCTCATCCAGACTTCCATTTCGTACCATGTTTCTAGACACAGGTCCATTTTGTTTGTTTGTTGTCCAGGCGCTTTCCCTGGGAAAACGCACATTTTACTGCTGAATTGGAGCAAACAACAGTTGGGTTTTCCGTGGATTGCTGTTTGCTCCGATTCAACGGAGCCTCTAGAGGCCTTCTTAGGCAGCCAGAGGGAGAAGGAATAACTCACGCAGGATTCCCTTTCATCTTCCACTCCCAGTTTCTCTCTCTCCCTCCCAACTCATAGCTCCAGTCCCCCCAGTCATACCCACCATCGGCCTTTACTATGCTGCATTTCAGACACATCCATTTCACACCTTGCTAAGGAAGAGGCTTTTACATCCCTGCTTGCTGTTGTTCACAAGAAGCCCTCATCCATCCATCCATCCATCCAGGGTAGGGGTAGTAAACATCATGCCTTTGTATACCACATGGCTCAGATACACGTCTTGTATCCACCAGGTCCCATGTGTTTAGAATTGTGGGACCAATTTTATGGAACTCCCTTTCAGCCGAGATCAGACAGGCCTCCTCCTTACTATGGTGCATGGGTAGGCAAACTAAGGCCCGGGAACCAGATCTGGCCCAATCGCCTTCTAAATCCGGCCACGAACGGTCCTGGAATCAGTGTGTTATTTGTGGGGCATAGGAATTCATTCATTTTTTTCTTCAAAATATAGTCTGGCCCCCCACAAGGTCTGAGGGACAGTGGACCGGCCCCCTGCTGAAAAAGTTTGCTGACCCCTGCTCTGGTGCCTACTGAATACTTTTCAATTCCAGCTGCCATTTTAATTGATGTTTGACTTTATAGTTTTAATTGTGTTTTTTGTTTGCTTGTTTGTTTTGAATTGTATCTTTGTAAACCCCTTAGGAACTATTGTAGTTAAGCTGTATACAAATTGTTTTAAATAAATAAACTTCCACCAACCCCAACAGCATGGTCACTGGCCAGAGATGATGGGAGTTGTATAGACCAAACAGTATCTGGAGAAAATCACATTGGCTACCATTCTGGAGTGTCTGAGGCTCTGAGCCTAACTTTATGTATCTATCTGCTTAATTTCATGCAGGGGGTCTCCCTCCCAGTCATCTAGAGAGAAAGCGAATGTGTGCACATGACCATTTACACTGGCTCTAGTGACCTGCCACTGCTGCTCATTGAAGCAATGTACACATGGCGTTAGACGCAATCTGTATCTATCCTGTAATTCCTTCAGAAGCACTGTGGCTTAATGGATTTCCCCTCCAACCGGCTTCTATTTGAAAATAGCATAATTTGACAGTTCCATGGAGGTGTGTACGTTTTGAGACAGCCACTGCACATGTGCAGATGGCAGCGTGTGTGTGGATGACAGAGGGTTGAGGGCAGGCGTGGAGAAACCAAACAGGAAAGGTGCACGGAGTATAGACATCCCCACTCTCCCTCTGGCATATACAGAAATGTGTGAATGTGACTTGAAATGCAGCAGGGGAGAGGGTGTTTGGGAGCTTGGCAGAAAGATGTGGAGAGCCATGGACGTAGCCAGGATTTATGGGGGGGGAGCAGGCTTCATGTTAGGGGGGATAGAACCTCAGTTAAGGATTTTTTATTAATTTACTTGATGGGGGGCAGCTGCCCCCCGCTTCCCTCCTAGCTACGTCCAGTGCCGGATTTACGTATAAGCTAAACAAGCTATAGCTTAGGGTCCCGCTCTCTTGGGGGCCCCCAAAAAAATTAAAGGGAAAAAAACCTGGATGTATATTTCCAAAATATAAGATAAACAAAAACAAGCAAACAAAACCACCTACATACAGCAACATTGTTTTGTTTTGTGTTGTGTAGGCTCCTATGATGTAAGTAATGGGCCCCGCCTGCTAGCCTGCTCCCTAAAATATCACGGGTTTGCTTATTTCTATATATAGGGTGCCTACATTCTGCATGTGCAAATGGCTTTAGATACCTATTAGGTCCATAAATTACCATATAGCATATATTCAACACAAAAAACAGTGACAATTTATTCTTGACAAAGGACAGCTGGACATATAAAGGGCCCCATTACCTTCAGTAGCTTAGGGCCTCATCAAACCTAAATCTGGGCTTGGCTACACCCATGTTGAGAGCTGCATTGGGCTCCTAGACCTGAGGTTTCCCTCCCCTCTGTTAAGGGCTAGATTCCTTGCTCTCCCTTGTCCAGTCGCTAGACTCTAAAAGCAGCACTGGGGAGCCTTGCAAACACAGCTGCAATGGAAGGGGATATTTTCCTCAACCTTGCTGTCATGATCCAAGCCCTATTGGAAAATAGAGGGGGCAAAGGTGGAGTGTGGACAGGGTGTTTGGGGAGTGAATATTTGGCAGGGATGGGAAGAAAAGGAAATGAGAGAAGGCAAACTTTCTAGTGAGTATATTTTATTTTCCACCAGCCAGCCCCCCCTTCCCCTCCCTCCCCGAATCCCAGGCTGCCAGAGCACTTCAGCTGCAACATTAATTCAATACCACACATTTAATTACACATTATTTGGAAGCAAATGTATTTGAGTGGAGGAAAGGAGTCTTTGGAGAGCGTCTGCTCCCACCCCACCCCAGCCTCGTGTGCCTGGCAGGAGCAATGGCGGTGGTTTGAGAGGGGGGGGAGCTCCAAAGTGGAGCCAGAGAGAAAGCTGGTTTGTTTTACATCATCTGCAATTGCCATTCCATTCGCTCCCCCCAGAAGGGAAGTTTAAAAAACAAGAGAGAGAGAGAGAGATACAGTTGCATTTCACAGGAAACTCTGTAGGCTGAGGCTTGATTTCCCCCCAGCCAGTTCTTAATTTTCTCATCCCCTAAAACCCGTCTCCCATTTTCTCTTCCCTCTTGATTGCTAAGTTAGATAGATTCTGATTCCATTTGTGATCTTACTCTCCCCACCAATCTCTCTCTCTTTTGGATTGAAAAGTGACTTGAGTGGAAGAGTGCAGAAGGTTGGGGTCCCTGCTGAGCCCTGCCTGGTAGTCAGATTTCAGACTTCAGCACTCTAACAATATAGTAATCAGACACTTTGTGGCATCCTATGGCTGAGATGGATAATCCCGATAATGCCTGCAGCTGAAAGGTTTGAGAGCTTTTAAGCAGCAGGCTCAAAGCTCTTAAGGGCCAGCCCTCTCTCTATTCAATGCCTCCCATCTCATTTAGACGCATTTGCAGAATCTTGGCCTTGGGCGTGGTAGGATTCAGGTTAAATCAGCACAGAATATTTTTGTTCCGACACAGAGTGCATTAGAGCTTATGGAGAGCTCAGCTGGATCAGACCATATATCTATCAGCTCCCACATCCTGTTTCCTGCTGTGGCCAAAGAGAGAGGCATCTAGAAAATGAAGCATAATCAAGGACTTTGGGAAGCAATTGCCCTGACTTGCTTCTGTCCCCGCCACCCAGTATATACATGCTTCTGAATCTGAGGGATCTGTTTAGCTCTCATACCCTAACAGCTATTGTTAGATGTAATGAGCCATTGACAGGTGACTCAAGTCTTCAGCCCTCTCTGGTTTCATCATGGCTGAGCACAAAACACAGTCAGGGGGGAAATCAGCTGGCAGATTAGCCAAACAGTGATAGGAGGAGGGGCAGCTGCCAAACCCAGGAAGATCAACAGCCTGCAATGCAATATGGGGGATGCAATATGGGGGATATTGCATTAGTTTTCCTGATTATAATGCTAGCACATATATCCTGTTTGCTAATGTTCCTTTCATACTGCAGGACCTGTTCTGTTATGGAACTGTGGCATTTGGACTGATAGACTGGCAAACGAATTTCTTCTGAAATTACATAACATGGAAATGAGAGTGAAACATATGCTATATTCATGTAGGTGTGTAACAGGTGGGGGAATAGTGACGACATCCTGTGATGTTCAATGTGAACATCAGATTTCTGGAAGCGGCTTTCACACCGCCTGAAAGCTCAAATATAATATGGAAATAACCATCGGGGAAATGGAATAGACCTTTGTGTGACTGCTGGCTGTGAGTGATAGAACTGCACCTCCAGTGGAAGGAGCAGGGAGGGGAAAGAATAAGAGAGAAAGTAAACTTTGGGGACTGCATAATTATTTGGCCAAATAATACTATTCAAAATTTAAGTTCCTGATGATGAGAAAGGGCTGGGACTTCCTGCCAGGATTACAGCCTCACCAGATCACTTGTAAATCTCAGAGGCAGACTTGGGGATCTGAAGGCACTTCGGCTGCTGAAAGTTGCCAGATCTCTCTGAACCAGAATATGAACTGTAACATTAGGCTCATCCTCCATAAATGCATGCCATCCCATTTTTAAGCCACCTGCACCAGTGACCATTGCCACACCTTTATTTTTATTTTTTTGTTATATTAAAAATATCTAGACCACCATTCATTCATTTTCTTGTGTTCATGTCTTGCCTTTCTCCCACCAACATCATCACTGCAATTATTTATCTATTTTTGTTTAACAGGATTGACACACCGTTTCTGCATCTGGTTAGCACATCCTTTTTCCTGGTTAGTTTTCTGGATGGGAGTTTGTGTGCATGGTGTGCAAGTGATGAGGAAAAGGAAGGGAAGGAATCAATAAAAGGGGCAGGTTTGGGGGCAAAGGGGGGGCATGATGCCCCTGAAGATGTTATTTACTGAATTCATGTACAGCACTGGAAAGTTTCAAATTATGTGGGGTACCTATATATATATATATATTATGTGGGATACCTATATATGGGACGTGGGTGGCGCATGGGACGCGGGTGGTGCATGGGACACGGGTGGCGCTGTGGGTAAAACCTCAGCGCCTAGGACTTGCCAATCATCAGGTTGGCGGTTCGAATCCCCGTGGCGGGGTGCGCTCCCGTTGTTCGGTCCCAGCGCCTGCCAACCTAGCAGTTCGAAAGCACCCCCAGGTGCAAGTAGATAAATAGGGACCCTTACTAGCGGGAAGGTAAATGGCGTTCCGTGTGCTGCGCTGGCTCGCCAGATGCAGCTTGTCATGCTGGCCACGTGACCCGGAAGTGTCTGCGGACAGTGCTGGCTCCCGGCCTATAGAGTGAGATGAGCGCACAACCCTAGAGTCTGTCAAGACTGGCCCGTACGGGCAGGGGTACCTTTACCTTTACCTACCTATATATATGGCGGTGAGAAGGAATGGGCTGCCTCTAGCTGGCCATTATGAGAACAGTTGGTTAAGAAGCAGTGCCTGAGTGTGATTCTGTTCCTATCCCTTTTCCTGTGTTTGTGTGTGTTTTGATTTTAAGCCTGTGAGAAGGGACTGTCTTGTTTTAATTGATTGCATGTAATTGTTTTAATTGATTATATGGGAGCCTTCTTTAGTGATGAGTGGGGCGCATATATTCTAAATAAACTAATAACCGAGAACTGACAATTGTTTGCATGCCAATAAATAAATAAAATGCTACTAGCCAAGCAAATGAACAAACCCGTGTTACCCTGTTAATCTGGGTTGCCTTTTCAGTTGTTTAACAAGGCTTCTGATAGATAGATTGATTGGTTAGATTTAATTATAGCCCTGCTTCAAATGTCTGAGGCTGCAATCCTCTGCCCATTTATCTGTGAATTGTACCTCTATACCAGGCATGTCCAACTCCCAAGAGACTGTGATCTACTCCCACTATTAAAAAACTGGCAGTGATCTACCCATTGGATTGACTAAAGGATGAGCTTTTTCTGGGGAAGAAGACCCAAAGTTGTTGAGCTTTTTCTGGGGAGGCTTCAGCAAAGTTGTTGAGTTTCTTGGATCACGCAATCAACCAGGATCGATCAGGAATGTACTGCGATCAATAGGTAGATCACGACCGTCCGATTGGACATGCCTGCTCTATACAATTGACTTCTGAGTAGGCAAATGCAGGATCACACCAGAAAAAGAACTGAAGGTGAACAATGAGAAGTGGAAAAACCCTGGGTTAGAACTTGGACTGTATGTGAGGCAAGGAGGAAACTACTCAAACAAGTGGGTTTACAGTCAAAAGTCTATTTTCTCTGATCATTATAAATGGTGGTGGTGGTGATATTCTCTCTGAAATTAAACATGGCTGCATAGCTCTGTCTGAAATGGGAATAAAATTCAAGCGCTCTCTCTCTCTCTCCCTCCAAAGAAACAGCTAAGAATACTGGCTAATTAAATTTTCAAAAGCTTGTTTTATTTTCAGAACTCCCTCCACAAGCTCTGGTTTCTATCGGATATTGAAGTGCCAAAAATACCATGAGAAAAAGTTGATCTCTTGCAAGCTTTGGCCTGGTTGAGAGCAGGAAGTGGTTTAAAGTGGAGACCGAGAACCTGCTCTCTGGTCCAAACAGGTCCCTGAGCAGTTTGCTACAATCACGATAGCAGAGGTCAGCCCTCAGTGGACTCTCCCCTGCATTCTTTCCCCTACAGTTAAAGCTGCCTTTATCAGCTTGCCCATCTCTCTCACCCTTCCTTTTTTCCTGTTGAGTAGCAAAGGAGGACCTGTGTTGACCACCATCGTGCAGCCAGGCTCGTGGAATGAGAAGACTCCAGAAGTAAAACCATACGGTGTTGAAACCGGAGGGTCTGAAAGATGCTTCTCAGTTTATGTTTCCGATTTATTGCCTCGTTTCTGCCTAATTTAGCTAATTTCCATCTTCCGTTTCTCTTCCCTTGAAGCCCACACCAGTCTTGCTCTACTCCCAAAGCAACCTCTTCTTATTTACAGCTGGAATTGCTCTCTATCCCCTGGCTTGACAAGGTATTACTTAAGACTAATGCTTCCCTAATGCCCCAACGGGGCCTTTCTCCTCCTCTCCCTCCGTCTCAGGTTCTCGCAACTCCCTCCTCCCTCCGTGTCATCCACATACCCTCCACCCTTTCATCTCTCCAACGTTTCTGACCGAAGAAAGCCCCCAAAGACTGAGTAACGTGAGAAAACTCCTCCAACCCCTTCAACACCGGGGTTCTAAAATTACCGTGGTTTGGCTGCTTTGGTGACAGTTATTATTCCTGCAAATTGTAGCAGGAAGGACAGAAAGAGGGGAAGAAATTACAAAGGAATGAGTGGATCAGATGAGGTTAGCAGCTGCTCCCCATTAGACAGGATTGATGCTACTTCATGAATGGATTTAGGTACTTGCGTGATTAGGAATGGAAGGGTACATAGTCCCTGCTTCTTTCCCAGTCGAGTGCTCCATGAAGTGGATGTTTCTGGTGGAATACTATGTATAGCTCTCGTAACCTCACCTCAGAAAGGCTTTCATAGAGCTGGAAAGGGTTTGATGTAGTGGCTAGAGCATCAGGTCTAAGAGACCAGGGCTCAGATCCCCACTTGGTCATGAAGCTCACAGGGTGACCTCGGGCTAGTCACTGCCTCCCAGTCTAAACTACATCACAGAGTTGTTCTGGGGATTAAATGAGGGGGAGAATCACGTATGCCACCGTGATTCTTGAAGAAAAAAGGTGGGTTATAATTGCAATAAATCAACAAGGCAATCACAATAAATTCAAGGGTTTGGAGCAACTCCTCTATGAAGCGAGGTAGCAACATTTGGGACCTTTTCAGTTTAGGCAGAGAAAAGGAGAGCAAATGGGATAAGACCAAGATGTATAAGATGATGCTTAATGTGCGGAAAAAGGAAGTTTTCTCTCCCCCCAGTTCTCCTGTTACTAGAACTTGGAGCCATTGAATGAAGCTGAAGGTAGGAAGATTCAGGACAGACAAAAGAAAGTATTTCATGCAGTCATAGTTAAAGAATGGAATGTTCTCCCACAAGATCTGGCTGTTAACCGAAAGGTTGGTGGTTTGAGCCCACCCAGGGACAGTTGTGGGCTGGATTCCTGCATTGTAGGGAGTTAGACTAGATGAGTCCCTTCCGACTCTACAATTCTATGATTCTATGAAGGTGTGATGATGGCTTCCACCTTGGATGGTTCTAACAGAGGAATAGACAAAGGAATGGGAGATAAGGCTTTCAGGGGCTACTAGCCACAATGTCTATGTTCCACTGTCAGGTGCATTTACTGTCAGTACAATTTACTCCAGCTGCTGTGGGGAGTGCTCTTGCACCCAGGACTTGCTTGGAGGCTTCCCATAGGCAACTGGTTGGCCACTGTTAGAATAGGATGATGAACTAAACCGTAAGGTTTAGTGTGCACACAACTGGAGTAAATCACAGGGTCCTTCTATTCCCTTTTCAAACGGGTTCTTAGTTCTTATTCCTCTAGGTATTGAATAATGAATGTTCTTCTCGCTGTTTCTTGACTGCCTTAGTATTGCTCCTGCTGCTGGCTTTGCTTACATTTCCATTTGTAATTGATTTTAAATGTATGCACTTGACACGTCTATTGTTTCCTGTTTTGAGTGCACTTTTGGGTAGGGAAGAGGGATAACAACAGCTCAGTCTTGGTGTTTGGTGCAAGCAGTTATCGTTGCATGAGGCAGGAAGGTGGGGCTAAGCCTTGTTCTTTCTGTGCCCACATCCACCCTTCCTCAGTGATGTCTGCACACCTGGGAGCATACCTGCAGCACTGTAGCCCACCAAACACAGAGCAGTCTGCCCCTGTGAGCTGGATCTCTAGACAGAAAAGATTTCACAATGAAAACACATCTGTACAAACCACTGCTCCATGGCATGATCCACATCACTCAGGAAGTGCTCAACACTTGGTTGGTTAGAGCAAGGTGCTGATAACACCAAGGATTCAGGTTCGATCCCCTTATTCCTGCATTGCAGGGGCTTGGACCAGGTGATCCTCAGGGTCACCTCCAACTGTGATTCTAACACTGCCCCTGCGGCCCGAGCAGTTTTGCTACAGCTTCTCAGTAGTGCCAGGAAATGCTGACCACTGCCCCTATGTGGTGTCACCACAGCTTCTTAGTGAAAAATGTTATGGGCTGACTTCCACCCACCTAAGTCAGCATCCTGTCCTAGCACAGCCTTGGTTGAATAACAAAGGCCACATTCACCCAACACAGCTGGAAGTATGATGATACTACTTTAACAGTCATGGCTTCCCCCAAAGATGCCTGGGAACTGTGGCTTGCTCAGAGCAGTTAGGAGGCTCACAAAGCTACAGTTACTGTACTAGAGTTCCCTGGGAAGAAAGATGGACTGTTAAGTCACTCTGGAAATTGTAGCTCTGCAAGGGGAATAAGGGTCTCCTAACAACTCTCAGTACCCTTAAAACTACAGCTCCCAGAGTTCTTTGGGGAAGACAATGCTGCTTAAAGTGGTATCATAGAGCTTGGTCTTAGTCTTTGGTCTTGCCTTGTTCTACTTCTCCAGCCTTTTGTCCTTGTTCCTGTGGTCCTGACTTCTGGCATCTTCTCCAGTCCTATCTGCTAATTCACTGTCTGCTTTGAATTTCTCTCTGATCTTCTCCTGTCTTGTTCTCAGATCATGATTGCCCCTTTGATCCTGGCTGGCAGTTCCTGACTCCCTTCAAACCACTGTCCATAGTCTGGCTCTGACAACTTCATTAAGGAAAAGTGGAGTTATCATTAAGGGAGCTCGGAGAGCAAGACACTGTCAATTACGGCTGTCATTTCCTCCCCCAACCCACTTATTTCTTTGTGCACAAAAGATAAAATTGCCCTATTATCAAATTGTATTGGTCTCTTTTGCATTCCAAAGGTTGTCAGTTACCTTTAATATTTTATCTTGCCAACCCTTAATCTGAAAGAATTTATGGGTCTCATCCTTTATTTATTTATTTTAAAAAAGCTTCCCAAGATCTCTGTAGTCATTCTAATACTGTTGATGTTTTAATTTTCCCCTCCAATAATTAGAAATTACTATTCCAGCTGCTGACAGCAAATTAAAACTTGTACCTTTTATACTGACTCTCTGATCCTTGTTTCTATCAATGTCAGAATTTCCACTTTGCTGAATCTTGATTATATGGAACACTCTGGGCATCTGGATGTTGAGCCTAAATCATCTGTGCCTCTCCCATCCTCCTTTATCTGTTACCTATTTAGTTCCACTCAGAATGCAATCCTAGACATGCTTACTCAGAAGTAACTCCCACTTCGTTTGATGGGGCTTACTGTCATCTACAGATGGGGAGAAAATCAGTTCAGTTCACAATTAATGGTGAACCTAATTCACAGTGTTACTGGAAATGTGTGTGTGTGTGTGTGTGTGTGTGTGTACCAAAACACAGCCATCTTTTAAGATGTGCACATCTCCGAATTTTGCTGCGCATTTCTTCAGCCAACTAATGTGTAGAAAAATGCATATATTAGTGTAATGTGTGGTTGAGGCAACCCAGCCAGATGATCGGGGTATTATTATTATTATTATTATTATTATTATTATTATTATTATTATTGCATAAAAGAGCATCTATATGTGAAAATGACATACAAAAATGCACTCTATCAGGGGAAATCGCTTTGCAAAAAATGCATATATTAGGAAATGCATGCCTAAGTGTATTAAAAGACATTCACACTGAAATGTTGGCGGGTTTTTGTTTTTTTTTTTAAAAAAATTCTTATGGTAAATTGATGTGGAAATGTAGATAACTAAATTTAAGATGGGGGGGAGGGGAGTCATATTCGACCATCCCTACCAACAGCCTAACTAAGTGTGCATAAGATTGCAGCCTGAGATCTTCATATACATTCCCTTTGCTAGGTCTTTTAATGATCTGCACATACTGAGCTCATTAGAAGTAGACAAGTCTGGATATTTGAAGAGAGGGTTAATTTGGGAGGTTTGTAACTCAAGGAAAGACACCTTGCTACACCTCCCTGCAAGTCAATTTACTCAAAGAAGAAGAAGCACTGCTTAAATACGAGAAACAGGTTTCATGGCATCTCTGACTTATGCGTCTCTTAGATTCAAACCACACATGGACCACTGCTTCTCATGAAAACCAACCCAAGGAGAATAGCTACTGCAACTTGTCACTTGAGTACCAAAAGATACCTTTAAAATAAATGCTTTCAGATTTGCACAGATTTCCCTATCTCCCATAGGCAACGTACAACGAAAAGTGGAAACCCCCTCCCCCCAAAAATGGAGGCAAAAGCAAGCAAAAAACAAAAAAAAACCCCATTCCCTCTGATCTGCTAGTTTACTGCTTGAAATAAACACTTAAGGGTGTGTGTGCTTTCTTTTCCTGTTAATCTAAGTATGATCTACTGTATATTATTTAATTCCATATCTGATCTGGCCTGATATTTTATTTTTATGATATATTTCATATTGTAAACCTCCTGCCGTTTTCTAAACCACCATAATCAAAAAGCTGGACTATTTAAAAACTTGGTTTCACACCAGCAATGAGAGGGTCCAGAATTCTATCCCCCTCATTCTACATAATTTAGAATGACTCAACAGGCTCCCATTTGTGATCGCTGGAAAGATAGTACAAATGACTAGGTCACCATCTGCACTATAGATTTCAAGGAGTACCATATTCCCCCCCCCCAAGATTCCTGGGAACTGTCATTTTTATAAAAGGGTGCTGCTAGGAGACTTGATGCTTTTGAATTATGGTGCTGGAGGAGACTCTTGAGAGTCCCATGGACTGCAAGAAGATCAAACCTATGCATTCTTAAGGAAATCAGCCCTGAGTGCTCACTGAAAGGACAGATCCTGAAGCTGAGACTCCAATACTTTGGCCACCTCATGAGAAGAGAAGACTCCCTGGAAAAGTACCTGATGTTGGGAAAGATGGAGGGCACAAGGAGAAGGGGATGACAGAGGACGAGATGGTTGGACAGTGTTATAGAAGTGACCAACATGAGTTTGACCAAACTGCGGGAGGCAGTGGAAGACGGGAGTGCCTGGCATGCTCTGGTCCATGGGGTCACAAAGAGTCGGACACGACTAAATGATTAAACAACAACAGGAGACTCCAATACTCCCCACAGAGTGGTTTAGAAAACAATCCCTCTTCCCAGGGAACTTTGGGAGTTGTAGCTCTGTGAGGGGGATAAGAAGTCTTCTAACAATTCTTAGCATTCTTAAGAAATCAGGATTCTTCCCAGCATTCTTTGGGAGAAGCCATGACTGCTTAAAATGGTATGATACTCCTTAAAATGTATAGTGCAGATGGGACCCAAGTTATGATATGGTAGCTGCAGTTATAATTCAACTAGCATGGCTGTACTAATCTATTTGCTGAGACATTCTTATGAATACTGTATCTACTCTATTTCCCTATATCCTCCCATTAATTTGCTTAAATTTTTCTTATTCTAACTCAGCCTTTCCCAACCAGGTGCCCTTGAGATGTCTCAGAAAGCAATTCCCACTATCCTTGGGTTTTGCAGGTCCAAAATGTCTAGAAGGCACCAGACTGGAGAAGGCTGTTCTGTCTCTTTCCTTCCTCTTTCTTTTCCAAAACAGAACTAATTCTTAGTCACTCCTTAGAGATGTTTAGACTGCACTCAGTCATTGCCAGCGATTAGACTAAACTTAAGGGGGTGAATTTCGCCTGGAGCTATTTATTATTTTCGACAAAATGCATTAATGCAGATTAGGAACACAGAGGACCTTTAAAAGCACTCAGGAGGCCTCATGCTTCTGACCTCTTCCCTACAGCTACAGAATATTCAGTTGAAACTTCATTGTCATCAACAGTCCTCATACAGATTTCTCTTGTGTGTGTGCATGTGTGTGTGTGTGTGTGTGCGCGCACATTCTCCAACTCCTTTGGAATTCTTAAGTTTGCCCATTAATCTCCAACGTGAAGATTTGTCAAATGCTTGTTGACAATCTAAATAGACTCTCCATTTATGAACTGGATATATGGGCTGCGGCGGTTCACTCCTCTGAGGATACAGGCATGAACTCCCAAAGTCTCAATCCGGTCAGGTCTTCCTAGAGGTTTGCTTTTCCAGGTGTGTGTCTCCGAGTTCCTTTCAGAAGATGATCCAAAACAGATGGCAAGCTTACTGGCTCTTAGGCCTGGTTCAGAAAAGAAACAGATGAAGGGGCTAAACTGTTCCTAGACAGTATCTCATCGGACCTCAGTCAGGAGATTCTTTCGTTGGGATGTTTGCCCATGAAAATAAATTCCCTGCACAGAGAAAATGAATTTGCCAAGGAGAAGGCTAGGGTAGAATTCTTCTCCTTGACATCATGTCATCATGTCATCATGTCCTAGGTGCACAGAATTGTTGTTTATGTAAAAGAGGAATATGCAAAGCAAGGATAGTCAGTGCTGTTTTTTCTTTTAAGGAGGAAATCAAGGGTACTCAGTACTGGCACAACTTTTTTGGTTATTAAAAAGTGTGGCACTTAATATAACAACTTCATAGTGAGTACTGGCACCTCTTTTCATTTTGGTTAAAAAGTGTGACACTTACTGTTAACTTCATGGTGAGTAAAAAGGTAAAGGTACCCCTGCCCGTACGGGCCAGTTGTGTCCGACTCTAGGGTTGTGCGCCCATCTCACTCTAGAGGCCGGGGGCCAGCGCTGTCCGGAGACACTTCCGGGTCACATGGCCAGCGTGACGAAGCTGCTCTGGCGAGCCGGCACCAGCGCAGCACATGGAAACGCCGTTTACCTTCCCGCTATAAAGCGGTACCTATTTATCTACTTGCACTTAGGGATGCTTTCGAACTGCTAGGTGGGCAGGAGCTGGGACCGAAAGACGGGAGCTCACCCTGCCGCGGGGATTCGAACCGCCGACCATACGATCGGCAAGTCCTAGGCACTGAGGTTTTACCCACAGCGCCACCCGCGAGAGTCCTATCAGGGAAAGCCAATATGGAGTATTTGAGAAGTCACACTAGAAGGTGATGATTCCAGGAAGAGAATGGGAGATTGAATGGGGAAGCACCTGTGAAACATTCTTTCAACAGAGCACACATTAATATAGATAATCTTCAATTATCAAATACACCATGGGGCGATCCACTTTAACTAAAATGTATTAACTGGAAGTTGATTGGCATTTGAATAATTGCATTAATTGGGAATTAATTGATATTGTTACAATTTGGCTATTATCGGGGGAATATTGGAAAACTAACAAACTTATTTTATAATCTTCTATATTAATCTTCAAATGTTTGTTGTAAACTTTTCTTTGCTGCCAGGATTATGTAGGCAATTAAGAGACACATTTTCCATTAAGTGTCAGATGGTGATTTGTTTTTTAAAAAAATGTATTTTGGGGGTTTGTTTTTAAATATGTACAAATCACTTTGTTCTTTGTTTTTTTAAAAAAAATGAAATTGCAGTACTGCATAAGTTTGTCTGTTTGTTTGTTTTACAAATAAAATAAATAGCATATCTGTATAGGCTAACAACAGTGATGTGGAATAGATTCCCCCCCTGAAAAAAATTCCATTGCTTAATTTTTTTCCATGGAAATTCCCCCCACCCCTATTTCGTAAGTTTGTTAGTAACAATGAAGGATGCCATTTGCAGCTGCAAATACAATATCAAGCATGCTTGTTGGTTTCAAAGTTTTTAAGCATTGTTTGCTAAATGCAAGGCATCCTTCCCTCTGTCGAAAATCCCCTTCCAGAGGTGATGCTGCAAGTGCCCTCGCATACAAACCCCCCATTTAATTGGAGAGTTAATATGTTAAATGCATTGACACAAACAAACAAGGACAGTTTCCCTAAGCTGGAAAATCCTTGAGTACATTGTAATTAGCTGGGCTTGTTAAACCTCTTAATAAGCAATAGATAGTACGTGACACGATTAGTCTACTCAAAGACCATCTACTTTTCTGCTTTCAATTTTTGTAAAGCAGATTTGCCTGAAAGGAAGGATAGGGTGTATCGCCCTATGGAATATAAGGAGGAGGAAGTTCTCATGCTGTACCCAAAGAGGGCAGCATAGGAAATTTAGCATCCCTGACTGAGGCATCCCAGACAATAATTCTGGATATCTTTGACATCTATGCTGAGGCTGCAGTTGGACTGGCTTAGGATTTCACAGCCTCCTTAACAACCACGGGGCTGTCTCAGGCCATACACCAGTCCCTGAACTGGTTTCTTGTGTTAATTCACCAAACATGGAACAACTTGGGACCAATGGTTCCTTAAGCTCCACCTCAATCACTGAATTCCTCCAATGAGGCCCTCCTTGTGGTTCCACCCCATGCCTAAGGTTTGGTCAGCCCTTTCTAGGCACCAAGCCTGTAGCATGGTAGGCCATGACCTGTGGAACTTCCAGCCAGTAGAGGTTCAGCAGGAATCAATCCTGCCTTCTTTCAGATGTCTCCTAAAAGCTGTGTTTTACTTAGATCAGCCTTTGCAGCGTGAGTTTCCTTTTACTGCCCAGTGTTCAGTGATGCTTTTACAGGCATTCCCATTGATGTTTTTATTATCCATATTGTAATTTTGTGAGCTATATGCCTCCTTTTATGAAACTGCAGCCTATGAATATTTCAATAAATAAAAGAAAACATTGGAAGCTGCCTTAGAGCATGTTTGACCAGTGATCCCTCTAGCTCAGTATTGTCGACTGAGTGGCAGCAGCTCCCCAGGGATTCAGACAGGAGCCCTGGGATCTTCTGCGTTCATTTGTTTTACAAAATTTATTTAGCACTTGATTGTAACCAAACCTCAAAGAGATTTAGAAGTGCAAAATGTGTGTTCTTCGGTGGAGATATTGCCCCATTGTTCAAGCAGGGGATGGCAGGAATTGAACCGGGGATGCTCTACTTACATACCCTCCAACATTTCTCTGATGAAAAAAGGAATGTCCTATTGCATAATAATAATAATTTTATTATCTATATCCTGCCCGTCTGACTGGGTTGTCCAAGCCACTCTGGGCAGCTTCTAACACATATGAAAACATAATAAAACATTAAACATTAAAGAACTTCCTTATACAGTGCTGCCTTCAGATGTCTTCTAAAGGTTGTATAGTTACTTATCTCCTTGGCTCAGGGGTCACATAACTCCATATGCTCCAAAGAAAATAGGACCAAAGAAAATAGGACGCCCTACCAGACTCCCCACATTTCTCTGATGAAAATAGGGATGTCTTAAGGAATTGCAGAGCATTCTGGGATCAGATCACAAACTGGGATGGCCTCTGTAAATCTGGGGCTGTCCCTGGAAAATAGGAACACTTGGAGGGGCTGTGCTTAGACAGGAAGTGCTACCGTCAAGCTATGGCTCCTCCCCAGAAGCTAAGAGCTACCATGATTCAAAGCCACATGGCCAAACACCACAGATCATTTTCTTACTGCCAGAGCCCCTCTTTCCTCTTCTCTTAGGAGGAATCTTTTCCTAAAATCTTTTCCTAAAGTAAAATACAAGATGGGTCTAGTAAACCCTCTGATAGGCCTTTGCTGTTTGCAGATCTTTGAGCCAAGCCATTTTTATGTCTCAAGACTCTGCTTTCATTCCTGGGAGAAATGCTGGGGGTGACCAGATCAAAGAAAATGGTTCTTAGACTGTTTCTTCCAAATAAGTTTGGTCAATTACTGTTGCATGAGATACTGTTCAAAGGAGGAGTGGCACTTCACAAGAGATGACAGAAATACAGGGAATATGTTCAATAGAGTTTTCTGTTCTTATGATGCCTGGAAGATCCTGTGAGATTCAAGATGACCCCCAGAGAGTCTCCTGCACCTGGTGAGGAAGGAAGAGTTCTGCAAGACTCCACCAGCTGCATTGATATTATATAAAACTAACTCAACAAATTGGTGTAATTAGTCTAGGAGTACAAATTTTGTCCCTAGTGTGGGATTTGCTGCTCTTTTTCATCCCCTTTCATACGTATAACTTCCTCAGATGAAATGTGAGGAAAGATTGCAGCAGACCTCCCCAACATGGTATCCTCCAGAATTTCATACTATTATTCCAATCATTCCTGATTGTTGGCTATGCTGGCTGGGGCTGATGGGAATTGTAGTCCAAAACAACTGGAGGGCACCAGGCTGGGGAAGGCTGGAGTACAGTAAGTGGAACATTTTATTTAGGGAGGAGGCACAATAGGTTTATAAAATTATGCATGGCATTGGGAAAAGGTAATGAAGAGAAGTGTTTCTTGTAAAACCCAAGGGCATCCACTGAAACTGCTAAGAAAATCAGGACAGAGAAATAGCACACAATTTATGGAATTCACATCTTCAAGGTGTGGCCTTAACCATTAGGTTGGATGACTTTCGAATGGGATTAGACAAATTCATGGACGAAAAGTCTTTTCAACAGCTTCTGGTCATGATAACCAAGTAGAATTCCTTCCTTACTGAAGATGTCAAGAGTGTATAGTAACTAGCAAACTATATCTAGGAGGATCTGTGGTTTACTCAGAATAGACCCATGGGAATTAATGGACATGACTAATTTAGGCCTATTCATTTCAATGGGTCTATTCTGCATAAAATTTACCGTATTTTTTGCTCTATAAGACTCACTTTTTCCCTCCTAAAAAGTAAGGGGAAATATGTGTGCGTCTTATGGAGCGAATGCAGGCTGCACAGCTATCCCAGAAGCCAGAACAGCAAGAGGGATTGCTGCTTTCACTGCACAGCGATTCCTCTTGCTGTTCTGGCTTCTGAGATTCAGAATATTTTTTTTCTTGTTTCCCCCCTCAAAAACTAGGTGCGTCTTGTGGTCTGGTGCATCTTATAGAGCGAAAAATACGGTAGTTTGATGCAGCCAATTCACTGGTTACCACATGTGCCTCAGAATGCCAGATGCTGGGATTCACAAGTGGCAAAAATGTTGTTTTACTCAGGTCTGACTTGTGGGCTTCCCAGCTGAGGCATCTTGTCAGCCACTGTGAGAACAGGATGCTGGACTAAACAGACCACTGGCCTGATCCAACAGAACTCTTCCTATGTTCCTCAACCAGTATTTTTTGAAAGGTTTCTTGGAGGGAGAATGAACTGACTAAAAATGGAGAGATGGATTTCATTCAGGGGTCCATGACCCCTATGTGAAACACCCCAAAGTGTGCCATTTCCTTGCACCCTTTCCAAAGGCTATGCAGCCACAGTCCAGTTATAAACCTCACTAAAGGAATGTCTCGGGCCAAGAGGCCAAGGAATAAGCTGCAAACAGAGGAAAGACGCTGATTAGCTCTTGGTTTTTTAAAAAACAAAACAAAAAAACACAAAAAAAATACAATTATCTGCAGGAAGCGGATGGCACATCAGAGCACATTATCTCTGAGCAGCTCATGAAAGGAAAAGGTTAAGAGTGTGAGGAAAAGGTTCCTCCAATTCAAAATCCAGCCCCATAAATAATGAAATGTTCCCTTCCTCAGACCCTCTCCAGCTCTGACGTCTGGTTTCATCTTTTTGCCTATAAATGATTCATGGGCTCCCTTTCCTTTATTTTTTTATCCCCCCCCCCTCTTTTTAACACCATGAGCTAAGTCAGAATTTTTATAGGAAGGGTGGAAAACCAGCTCCTGCATAGTAGCTGACACTGGCCAGTATTTTCTTTGGCCTGGGCCAATTTGTTTCTTGCAGAATGGCGCTCTCCCCCTCCTTAAGATCCAACACTTATTTTCTCACATCTCAGACTATTTGTCAGGCAGAGATGCCTTATTGAGATCAAAGATGCAAACACTCACTACCCAGAATTCCAGCTCCCTCCATTAGTGGCAAACAAAATCAGCTGCACCATCCAGTGTTGAAGCCCCCCCCCCCCCAGTTTCCATATGCAAACTCTCCTCACGGCTTTATGCCAAGGTGTGCATGTACCTGGTGTGTATGTTGAACTTTCTCCAGTGGGTCTAGATGAGCTCTGTGAAATCACTGAATGTTTGCCTGAGCAACAGAGTGTTTGCATGCATCCCCTGCAGATGGGCCAATATGTCAATTTCAGATTCTCTCAATTTCTCATTTTCTCAACATTAAGTTCAGTTTTCCACTTTTCCACATAGGATTGTGTGTGTGTGTGTGTGTGTGTGTGTGCATATATATATCCATATCCTCAGGAAAATTTATCAGCAAATTTATCCTAATACATGCTTGTATGCAATATTGCCTCACATACACCTTTTTGCAAAGCAATTTCCCCAAATCATAGAACTGTAGAGTTGGAATGCACTTTAGAGTTGGAATGCATGCATTTTAAATGCATACCTTACTTTTACACACATTACTTAGTTACATGGAAAAATTCAATGGAAGTTCAAATTTGAAAGGATGGCTGGGGTTTTTTTTTGGTTCTTGAATTGATTTGGAAATTTGGAATTAGGTAGGCTTGCCTTCACAGTCGTACCTTGGATCCCAAACGCCTTGGTGCTCGGATGTTTTGGATCCCGAACACCACAAAACTGGGAGTGTTCCGGTTTGCGAACATTTCTTGGAACCTGAACATCTGACGGGTCTTCTGTGGCTTCTGATTGACTGCAGGAGCTTCCTGCAGTCAATCAGAAGCCATGCTTTGGTTTCTGAATGTTTTGGAAGTCGAATGGACTTCCAGAATGGATTCCGTTCGACCTCCAAGGTATGACTTTATATGCAAACAGAATCAAATTTCTCCACTATCCCTAATACCCCCTTGCGAGTTCAGTAAACTAATGAGGGGGGAGAAGAATCACACTCACTGGCCATGAACCCAATATCAACTGGTGCTTTCCTAATGCACACATTTTGGTACATATTCCTTGATTGCAGGTTTGCATTGCAAAAATTCAGAGAAGTACAACCTTTGAAGGGCAGCTGCATTTCAGTTCACATATTGTTTGGGGACATGTGAATTAGTTAGGTTCACATTAAAATTCAAACCAAAATGCATTTCTTTGCCAGCACCACCCATATCTATTATTTGAATGCAGGAAAGTGAGGCTGAAAGAATATAACTTAACACCTCCAGCTCTATGAGATTTACACCTAATAATAGGCCACCAAATAGGCTTCGCAGGATGATGGGGGGGGGAATTAAATCCTGTCCGTGTCCTTCAGAGCAAGGTGGCATGTTTCCATTTCCTAGGCAGGAATGGGGACATGTCTGGAAAAGGAACTTGTCCACAATACTTGGGGAACCCTTTGGTTTTGCTATTCAGCTGCGAACAGTTTGATTCCGACCACATGCACACCATATATCTGAAGTGCTATGATACTGCTTTAAACAGTCTTGGCTTCCCCCCAAAGAATTATGTGATCTGTACTTTGTTAGGAGACCTGTGTACTCTCCTCCATGAGCTATAATTCCCAGAGTTCCCTGTGAAGAGAGATTGATTGTTAAACCTCTCTGTGAATGGTAGTTCTGGGTGGGGAATAGCAGTCTCCTAACAATACCCTTAACAAATTACAGCTCCCAGAATCCGTTGGGGGAAACCATGATTGTTAAAAGTGATATCAAAGTGCTTGGTATGGTGTGAATGTGGCCTCAGTCTAATCCTTAGAGATCTACGTGCTTCTCCTTTCTAGAGAAGAATGCTACAAGCCCAGTCTATTGAACTGGCTCCCACCTATCATATGGAACCTACTCTTGTAACAAGGACACTGCACAGTTTTGGAGTCATACAGTTTTTCTCACTCCAAGCAGGAATCTTTGGTCCCAGGAGTATCCATTTCTTCCCATTCTAGGGAATGGGAAACGCTTTAGAAACCAATACTCTTTCCCTCCAAGGCTGCTGGTGCAAGCAAGTTACTGGTATGTAGCCAACTTACCTTCATCTTGTAGCACGTTCCTTTCTCAGCTGTTTCCAACATTATTAGGACATCAGCCGTGGTGTTTTCATGGCAAAGAGGCATGCACTTAAATAGATGTATCTTGTTTTATCTCAACTAACTATATGGGAAGAGTCCAATTCTCACTACGATGCAGTACTAAGGATGGAGAAGCTCCATTCTTCACTCTCCCTCCAAGATCAGAATGGAGATCAATGCTCTAGGAGGGGAAAGTCCCCATTGGCATTGATGGGGAGATTCTTTTTCTAAGGCTCCTAGCCACACAGGAGGTTGGGAATCTCCTTTTGAATCCCATGAGGGTGTGAAGAGCATAGTCTCCCATTAATGACTTAAAAGAGCCTTGCTGCATTGGGCCAAATTTCACCTAGCATAGCATCCTGCTCACGGTGGCCAAACAGATGCCTATGGGAATCCCAATCTGAGCACAACAGCACTTTCCCCCACTTGTGATTTCCAGGGACTGCTATGCAGAGGCTTCCAACAGTAGCAGTAGAATATAGCCACAGAGGCCATTGACAGTCACTCCCATTCTCTGCCTTTACAGTGATAATCAGGGTGCTCTCCATATTGAGCTAAGGAACGAGGCCTTATTTGGCCTTAAGAGAGAATGATGGATTTGCTGTTTTTTTTACAGGATTTTAGACTGTGCATAAAATCTGAGTCTGAAAATTTACTAGGCATGCAGAAACTAGTAAGTGGGTTGGAAGAGAGAACATGTCCTTAGATGAATAGTGTAGCTGCGAATGTAGCAAAACACTGAGAAACTTGCTGTAGTTGAGTGAATCTCTTCTTGAAAGATCAGACTGATGTTGCCCAAACTTCTTGCTTTGGAGAACCCTTTCCTGCAATGATTCGTCTGCTAAGAAATCCTGTGTGCATCTTCCATAGAACCTTTGTGACTCACTTATCATTCTGGGAGACTTTTTTCAGTACACCTAGGGGGGGGGCAACCAGCCATGCTCATCAGGACTTGCCATTGCCCCAATGAACCGACAACAAATCCCGACAATATGAAATGACAATATGCCCAACACTTTGGTAGAATACTGTTTGGAGGGATCAGAAGGTGTGACGACACACTGCAGGTAAGTCATGGTTGTGTGAGGGGGGAATGAAAACAAAATGCATTCCAGAAAAACTTGTCTGCTATTATTGGGCTTCAAGTTAAGGAACGTCTGTCAAGAACTGGACTGAGGAGGAATGGTGGAGACAGCCCCCCACTTCTCCTGAACCTCCCTGAGAAGAGGAGGACAGTATAGATTTACAACAGTGGTTTGCAGAAGGTCATAGTTCACAGACTGCAGAGGGGAGAAGCTGGTAAATATTGGGAGAGGAGCAGCAGGAAGAAGAAGCACCAGGGGAGAGACAGCTGACAGACTCAGTGTCTGTAGAAAGCATTCCTGACCACCCCCCTCCCAGGGCCCGGCGAACATTGAGAGTAGGAGAACAGAAAGCTCAGAGGCAGAAAGCACAGATTAGCCGGCACAGGGGTGACATAGAATACAGTGCTACCTCTGGTTACAAACTTAATTCATTCCGGAGGTCCGTTCTTAAGCGGAAACTGTTCTTATCCTGAGGTACACTCTCGCTAATGGGGCCTCCCACTGTGCGCACACCAGAGGCGCGCAATTTCCGTTCACATCCTGGGGCAAAGTTCACAACCAGGAGCGGCTACTTCCGGGTTAGCAGAGCTTGTGACCTGAAACGTTCGTAACCAGAAGCGTTCGTAACCAGAGGTACTACTGTAGGAAGGACTGAGCGAGTGGGAGTTTACATGAAGCAACACCATTATCTAAGATAATTCCTTCTTCTCTCTCTCTTCTTCTCTTATCTAAGATAATTCCTTCTTCTCTCTCTGTGAATATTGAATAAAAGACTTGGTAAGAATTCTTCTTGTTTATCTACTTCTTGGCTGCCACCATGGGAGGGATCAGATTTCCTGAAGCCTGGCAACATCTGTTTGTGAGTTTCCAGGGAACTCCAGAACTTCGAGAAGCAAACTGGCTCAGACAAGCAATATGACTGTTGCAAGTTTCCCATGTGGAGACCAGTGGTTTCCATCTACAGGCAATGAGTCTGGTGTTGCCTTTGAGTACCTGGACTTTATTCCACTCCCCTTCCCTGTTTCTGAACCCACATTTCAAACTTTATTTTGCAAACCAAATTAATTTTGAATGGAGCGTGTGTGTCAAGAATGAGGTCTTGGTACTTTCCCTCCCCATCAATTAATCTCATGTACTTGAGCAAGCAAACTGGGTTTGGGGGGGGAAACATATTCATTATTTATCATCAGTAACAACATGAATATAATTATGACTGCAATATTTTCACACAATTTGACCACTATGGCTGTTTTCCAGAACGACTCCTAGAACAGCGGTTAACGAAAAAAGGGGGGAAGGGGGGGGAGCAGGAGCATTGCTGCTATTCCAGGATGTGAGAATTCTGGCACAGTGGATGGAACAGGGTGAAGGAGGTGAAAAACATATTTAGAAGTCCCATGTGATGAATATATATTGCTGGGTTGTACTAGTATTATTACCAACGGAAGACTGAATTTCTGAATGCTCCCTCATTTCAAACACTGCCAGAGAACATGGGATGGTGATTTCTCCCAGGTTCTCATTTCCCTCAGTTTTACGTTCAGTTTTCCACATTTCCATTTCCACATCAGGTTGCTTTTTTTTTTTAAGGTCCTAATTAAAAAATTAGCACAAATTTCTCCTAATAAGCACATTATTGTTTGCAATTTTGCCTAATACCCACATTTTTCTAAAGCAGTTTCTCCCCAAAGCATCCAAAGCATTTTTATGCACACATAAACCCTGTACCAAATATGCATCTTTGCACACATTACCTGGCTGCCAAATGTGAAAAGCGCAAATTTCAGAAGATTCATACATTTTGGTTCATGCATTGTTTCAGAAAGTGTGAATTAGGTCACTTTAAATGTGAACTGAATTAAACTTATCCCCCCTTTCCTAATAAAGGGTAAGTCCAAGGGCTTAAGAGTGTGTTCTTCTTTCACCTGTTAAATGAGTTACTCACCTGACCAAGTTTTGGACTCTTACCCTGTATGGTCTGTGGCTTGTTCCTGTCATCTATATTCAATCCAAAAACTAATTCTCAGAACAAACGCTGCAGTTATTGCTTATCCCAAATTCAAACAGGATGCAAAGTCGACTTTGGAATTTTGCAAATAGATCCTTCATTTCCTCGCCTGCTGAATTCATTGTTTGCCGGCTGTCATTTGTGGATTTATAATTCCCTCTTTGCCATCCATTATTTCCAGTGTTTAAGTAATGCAGGGTTGACAGCCATAAGGTAATGCTACTAGTTAGTTAAATATTAAAATAATGACTTGGGAAGACATGAATTATTGTAAAGTCACATGAAAATAAGGCTCACAAATTGTGCATTTACAAGCCTGAGGCTGCCTGCGGGTCTCTAAGCTGATTTAACAACAGTTCCGTCAACACTTATTTAGGTTGGACTCAGTGTTCTGGAACATGGCAGGAAGGGGAAAACAACAGCAACAAACCACCACTACCCCACTTCTCACCACTGTTTCCAAGGGCCATTGTGCATAATGACTGTACTTAGGGTTGACACTGATCTGTACAAAGCTATGGGTCTTGAAGCAGTGCAGAGCCATAGGAAGGGGGGGGGTGGAATGCCCCGGGTGTCATCGCTAAGGGGTGACATTCGACTTGCTGCACGCTGGTGATTCCCAAGCCTACCCCGAGCCGTCGGGGCAAGGGAGGAGCTGTGCCGCTTTGCCTTCATTTTGACAGCTCGGGGTAGGTTTGGGAGTTGCAGGCGGGCAGCACGCCCAGGGGGACATTCGGCACGCCACTTCCCCATGACTCCCAAGCCTACCCCGAGATGTCAATGGGGAGGGGTGACAAAAAAAATCCACACCGGGTACCACCTCACCTTGCTATGCCTCTGAAGTGGTGACCTTAGTTTCCTCTGGGATAGCATGACAGAAGAGAGACCTGCTGGCCTGCCCACTGATGGTGATGAGGAAGAAGTACGGCAGCCTATGAACTGGTTCAGAAGTTGTCAGGTGGAGCAAAGGGACCAATGAGGTTTCCTCTAGCTTCAGACTCTGGCCTGATCCCACTGTTCTTCCATAGATGGGGAGTGTTTCTGTATGGGTGGGTGCAGGAGCATTAAAAGGATGCACTGTCTAGGAAAAGCTTTTAACCCCTGCATTTTGTTGACTTTGTGATCCCCAAAACACTTCAGACACAGTGAAGTGGCATAAGAGGAAGCCTCCTGAGTCAGGCCATTGTTCTGGGTACATCAGGCCAGTTTGTATCAGGATTTGCAAAGATTGGATTCCTCAAGCATCACTACATATACAACTTCACACCTGGGTTGGGGAGGCACATGTTTGAAATGCTCCTTAAAAGGAAAAAGAAAATGGTCCATGTATAACTTAGGCTTGTTCACATACTTATCTGGAATAGTTTTAGAATACTGTGTACCGTTCTGGTCAACGAACCCCAAAAAAAGTTCTTGCAGAGTTGGAAAAGATTCAGAAAAGGGAAACCAAAACCATCAAGGGGATGCATTGACTCAGCTATGAGGGAAGGTAGCAACATCTGGGATATTTGATTTAGAGAAAAGGCAAGAGGTTGCCTGATAGAAGTTTAAAAATTGTGCATGGCATAGAGAAAGTACACAGAGAAAGGTTTCTTTCTCTCTCACACACAAACACACAGAGTACAAGAGCTCATGGCCATTCAAAGAAGCTGAATGTTGCAAAATTCAGGACCAATAAAGGAAAGTACTTCTTCATGCAGTGTGTGAACTACGGAACTCCCTCCCCCCAGAGGCAGTGATGACCATCAATTAGACAAATTCATCTAGGA